>NW_027362930.1:2714275-3392844 GCF_046119375.1 Phyllobates terribilis
CTAATTTCGCTGCAATCTACAATATTTTTTATATTAAAAACACCAGAACCCAAAGGCAGATAATACAGCACCGAAGTGAACGGATCAATGCTAGACATTTCTATACAGTTATGATCAGGATTGTAGGTAACATAAAATGTACCTTGCGCTGGGGATGTCAAGCCGCCCCTTCTCCAGAAGGAAGGTGTTAAAGTCCCCGCAGCTCACGTATTCCAGACCAAGCAGCACACAGAGCTGGAGCACAGAAATACAGAAGTAGATTTGTATGCAGGTAAAGTGGCCAAAAGATCACAATATCTACACACCTACTACAGAATAGCTCCGTATAACTATAGGCCGCAGGATAAATGGAAGGTGGTCTACATGTCCCATGTAAGAAGGATTACATTTCACATGTCCCATCATTTGTTTCAATGTTCTAGCTGATGACCATGAGACCCCTGTAATGATACCTTAGGGTTCATAGTGATGCTCCTGTGGAGGGTCACTTAAATATGCGGATATGTAGAATGATTTTCTTCAGGGGCATACAGAGATAGAAAGAATTGCTGTACATTTTGTTCAGTTAATGTTCAATGTCCTTTTATGTCAGATATTTATAGGGGTGTCCTGTGATTACTGATGCACAGGGCAGGCATGGTGCCAGTATCTCTTCCCCCGCAGCATCTGGCAGATTTATTATAAAATGATTCTGGTTTATGGTAAAAACACGAGGTCAGACCTTGTACAACACTTTAATAAGTAAAAAATGGAGGCACGTTTTCATGAAACTAGCTTCACGTGGCGAGACTCCTTAGATATGGTGCTCGGATTGAATCATGTTTTTCAAAGCATTTAACTCAGACAAAAGAATGAAATCTTTGTGCCCGGAGTTCTCACTAGTTGTATCAGCAGAATAATATATCATACAGAAAATACTTACACATATCTTACTGACCAACAGTCAGGGAGGCCCGACTGGACTGGACGAGTGTAGACTGCAGTGCACAAAGCATGGTTGTTGTATACCCTAATCCAATAATACCAGGCCATAAAAGTGGTGGTCTGAAGGACATGATGCTCCATCTGTTAACTGGTTCAGGACCGCCCACTGTACATAAACGTCGGTGCTGCCTGGGCTCTGTGCAACGCCGACGTTTAAAAAAGGTGGGTGGTCCTGCAATGTTAAGACCCCCCAGGGTCCTGCAAGCGCTGCGGTTCCGGTGCAGAGCGATAGCTCTGACATGTGAGATCATGGGGACCTGATTGGATCAGGTCCCCTTGATGTTAACCTGTTCCTATCTTCTAGATGAAGCTATCCATAGCGATCGCGGCATTTAAAAGATAGTGACAGCCGGTGGTCGGTGATCGGGACCCCCACATACCTCAGCAGCGAGGGGATCCTGATGCTGTGACCTCTGACCTCATCGAGACCTGATTGGCTCAGGTCTCGATGATGTCAGCGTCACACCAGCCAATCAGAGAGATCACTAGGGAAGTTTGTTTTAGCAACAAACTCTCCCGGGCGATCTGCCTGATAAATACACTGTTTCCCCTCCGATCTCAGTGAGAGAGCAGAGGAGAAACAGTGTGACAAGAGCTGTGTCAGCCTTGCCACTGTGAAAGTAAAAAAAAAAAAAAGAAAGTAAGAGTTAGGTTAGGGTTAGTCAGTCCTGTCAGTCAGTCAGTCCTGTCAGGTCAGTCAGTCCTGTCAGGTCAGGTCAGTCAGTCCTGTCAGGTCAGGTCAGGTCAGTTAGTCCTGTCAGGTCAGTCCAGTCCAGTCAGTCCAGTCCAGTCAGTCCGGTCCGGTCAGTCCAGTCCCGTCCGGTCCGGTCAGTCCAGTCCAGTCAGTCCGGTCAGTCCAGTCCAGTCAGTCCAGTCCGGTCAGTCCAGTCCGGTCAGTCCAGTCCAGTCAGTCCAGTCCGGTAAGTCCAGTCAGTCCGGTCAGTCCAGTCCGGTCAGTCCAGTCCGACCAGTCCAGTCCTGTCAAATAATATAAAACCAAATATAATGGCCTGTCAGACTTATACCGCAGAAGAGGTGTATGCCCTGCTATGTTCTGACACTGACGACAGTGCAATCTCAGATGGAGATGTGGATTTTGAGGGCTTTAGTAGCGGCGACACTGAGAGCTCAGAAATGAGCAGTGATTCTGGTCCATCCTCAAGCCCAAGGACCAGTACAGCAATAGGGGCAAATAGCGCTACTGGAGAAACGTCTCCAAATCAGGGAACACTGCCCAGTACAAGCGCTGTCCCTGCTACTAGTGAATTGGCGCATGCCAGTGTACAAGGGGCTTTGCCACATGATATAGCATTTCCCAGATGGGAGGCTTCGGATTCGGCTGCTCCATTCAGCCCTGATTTCAACGCCACTCCTGGTATAAATGTGGAGGTGGAAGATTTTGGACCAATTCATTTTTTTAATTTGTTTTTTACAGACAGCTTGCTAGAGCATATTGTTGTGCAAACAAATTTATAGGCATCCCAATTCATAAGCCAGAATCCCCGATGTTACTATGCTAGGGCAAATTTATGGACACCAACTAATGTCCCGGAAATCAAAAAAAATTTAGGACTTACATTTGCCATGGGGCTTGTTAAAAAACCGAGCATTCGATCCTACTGGTCCAACCACCCTGTTCAAGCCACCCCTATGTTTTCAGTCGTTCTTCCTAGGACCCGTTATGAAATGCTCATGCGGTTTTGGCATTTTAACGACAATAGTCAATGCCTGCCCAGAAATGCCCCAGAGCATGACAGGTTATATAAAATTAGACCCATCATTGAAAATTTGTCAGAAAAAATCTGAAGGCTCTACACCCCAACACAAAATATTTCTATAGATGAGTCCCTTGTAAAAATTCAAAGGAACACTGCTCCTCAAGCAATTTATCCCATCTAAAAGGGCAAGGTTTGGAATAAAGCTCTATAAAATGTGCGAAAGTTCAACCGGATACACATCCGCTTTTCGCATATATGAGGGGAAAGATAGCCAACTAAACCCACCAGGATGCCCTACTTATCTGGGGACATCTGGAAAAATTGTTTGGGAGCTGATAAGTCCATTTTTTCAAAAAGGCTACAATCTATATGTGGACAATTATTACACCAGCATACCCCTATTTAAAAGTCTGGTTGAACACAACATCGGAGCTTGTGGGACCATTCGTAAAAACCGTCAGGGGTTTCCACAACCATTGGTCACCCAAAAGTTCCAAAAGGGGCAGCCAGGGGCTGTACGCAACGGAGAGCTGCTTGCCCTGAAGTATAGGGATAAGAGGGATATTTTTGTCCTCAGCTCGATCCACACAGATGCCACAAGGGCCACTGTAGAACTAGGATCCACCACTCCGAAGCAAAAACCTGTGTCAGTCATTGACTACAACAAACACATGGGGGGTGTGGACCTTGCAGACCAGGTTCTACAGCCATACCAGGTATCAAGAAAGTCATATACCTGGTATAAAAAGTTGGTTATTTATTTGTTTCAGGTGGCCACATACAATTCTTTTGTGTTGTACAAAAAAGCAGGAAATTCCAATCCTTTTCTTGATCATCAAGAAAAGGTAATTGAAAATCTTGTTTTTGAAAGTGTTAGCCCCGCTCATCCATTAGAATCTGAGGATGTGAAAAGACTCACTGAGTGACATTTTATTGCACTTATTCCAGCAACGGAAACGAGAAGGAACCCCCAGAAAAGATGTCGTGTATGTACTAAGAGAGGAATGAGGCGTGATACCCGCTACTATTGCCCACAATGCCCATCATTGCCAGCCTTATGCATCACTGACTGCTTTAAAATCTTCCACACAGAACCACGTTTTTAAACTGTAAAAATGTATCCCATTTTGTCATTCAAACATTTGGTTCATTTAGTGAATGACACATTCGAGTAGAGCTCACTTAATTTCCAGGGGTGGGGGGGTTCTCCAGAATCTAAACCTTCCATTGTGTGCTTGTTTCTGGTAATCATCCATTGAGTTAAAATGGTCACTAAACCCATAGATGAATTCCCAGACGGGTGTCAGTTCCAAAATGGGGTCACTTTAGGGGGGATTCTTTAGTTATGGTACTTAGCGCCTCTGAAAAGTGCCAGAACAGCAGAATCCCCCATGAAGTGACCCCATTTTGGAAATGACACCTCTCTGGGAATTCATCTATGGGTTTAGTGACCATTTACCTATCTACTTATTTTCCCACCACTAGATTAATTTATACAGAGGAGTAGATTGTAAAATTCGGTCACTTGTTGGGGGTTTCCTCTGTTTAGGCACCTCAGGGGCTCTCCAAATGCAACATGGCGTCCGCTATCGATTCCAGCCAAATTTCCAATCCAAAAGTCAAATGGCGCTCCTTACCTTCCGAGCCATGCCGTGCGCCCAGACAGTGGTTTTGCACCACATATGGGGTATCAGCGTGCTCAGGAGAAATTCCACAACACATTTTGGAGTCCATTTTTACCTGTTACCCTTGCGAAGATTAAAAAATATTGGCTCTAAGGTAATTTTTTGTGAAAAAAAGTTAAATGTTCATTGTTTTCTTCCACATTCCAAAAATTCCCGTGAACCACCTGAAGGGTTAATAAAGTTCTTGAATGTGGTTTTGAGCACCTTGATGGGTGCAGTTTTTAGAATGGTGTCACTTTTGGGTATTTTCTGTCATAAAGGCCCCTCAAAGTGACTTCAAATAAGATGTGGTCCCTAAAAAAATGTTTTTGTAAAGTTTGTTGTAAAAATGAGAAATCGCTGGTCAACTTTTAACCCTTATAGCTTCCTAACAAAAAAAAAATTTGGTTCCAAAATTGTGCTGATGTGAATTAGACATGTGGGAAATGTTATTTATTAACTATTTTGTGTGACATATCTCTCTGATTTAAGGGCATGAAAATTCAAAGTTTGAAAATTGCAAAATTTCCAAAATTTTCCGATTTTTTCACAAATAAACGCAAGTGATGTCGAAGAAATTTTACCACTATCATGAAGTACAATATGTCACGAAAAAACAATCTCAGAATCAGGGGAATCCGTTGAAGCGTTCCAGAGTAATTACCTCATAAAGTGACAGTGGTCAGAATTGAAAAAATTGGCTCGGTCACGAAGGCAAAAACAGGCTCTGGCGCGAAGTGGTTAACGTAGCATCTCAGGTTCTCATACAAGAAGTATTAGAAAAGCAGCTTTTCAAGAGGTTTCAGTAGACTTTGGCTGTGCCCGGGACATTTGCTTACTTGTCTGGGAGATCTCTTTTTTTCTGGAAGCCGACCATAATTTTTAACACGATTGTCTAGAATTATATATGTGTGTATATGTTGCGCCCCTGTGGGTTAAGTCGCCACAGAGGTACTGCATCTCACCCAGAGGTGTGGTATCTCACTCTCAGGTAAGGATAGAGCGCTGCCCGGGACCCTAATACCTGCATCCAACACTACACTACTCCAGACCAGCAGGAGGGGCAAGATGCGTCGCTTCCCTTCTGAGCCCTGTCCCTGGCTGGAGTGGGGGGAACCAAAATAGGAGGAACCATGTAGTGGGTGTGGGTGGAGGAAGTAAATCAGGGGAGCTCAGTAAGAAGTGCTATAAAAAGAAGGTGGAACAATCTAGAAGGGTTCTTCAGTGAGAGGAAGAGTTGGGAGCAGGAGCTCTGTAGGAGCTCTGCTCAGGAGGAGGGCCTAGCCAGAGAGGCCCAAGACTGAAGAGAGAGAGAGAGGAGCAGGAGAAAGGCTCCAGGAGCATGGAAGGGATCCCAGGGGTACGGGCAGTGCTGGAGGCCACCTGTATGCCCGAATCTGCCAGGCGGTGGAGGGATCAAGCCGCAGAGGGGACCGGCCCCTAACTAGTGAGAATTACAAAGTTCAACTAGGAACCGGAGGCTTCTGTACTTTCAGGGTGCAGTTGCCACATCCGCACTCAAGTCGCCAAAAAGGTAACCACATAGGATCCAGGGAACTCCAGGTTGCCCAGAAAGATCCGAGGATACCGACTAGGGACATTGTTTGGCGAGGCACAGGGCAAGAAGGGTGAGGGCCAGCGCAGAAAGACGGCTGAGAAGGTCATATAGAACGGGGTCCTGTCAGGCACTCTTGAAACACCTGGGAGTTTGCTGCACCCCTGCCTGGTGAAAGCAGCGCGATGTGGGAGGTCGTAGTCCAGAAAGTGTAACCTGAGGAACTAAACAACTGTGAGTAAGCCCTGAAGACTGCACCCCACTGTCTCTGTGAATTATTCTGGCCGCGCCATCACCCCCTGCACTACAACTGCAACAGCAACATCCATAACATTTCAGCACAGCCCTGGAGCTAAGCTCTACCTGTGGAGGGGTAAACCAACTCTACTGCATTTACACCAGCTCCAGAGGACCTGCTCCGCAGCGGCGGCTCCATATAGCCGCATACCACAGGTGGCGTCACGAACTGTATATAAAAACTATATATCCCCTGTAAATATCTCCTTTTATTGACCGCCCTGGGTCACGGACCGGGTCACCGCCACTGTGATATCTCCCCTGCACCGACCGGCCCTGCACCGAGTACCCCACGGCCCAGGGAGCGCGTCATATATTATAGCTAAATAGATTGTTGACTGTCAATCTTCCTTAATCTGGGGCTCCATGCAAGATCTCGCCTCATGAGATAATTCTGAGAAAGGTCAAAGGTCAAGAATGGGTCTTTCAGCAGGACAATGACCCGAAATATACAGCCAAGGCAACTAAGGTGTGGCTCCGTAAGAAGCATTTCAAGGTCCTGGAGTGGCCTATCCAATCTCCAGACCTGAACCCAATAGAAAATCTTTGGAAGGAGCTGAAACTCAATGTTGCCCAGTGACAGCCCCGAAACCTGAAAGATCTGGAGAAGATCTGTATGAAGGAGGGGGCCAAAATCCCTGCTGCAGTGCGTGCAAACCTGGTCAAGAACTACAGGAAACGTCTGACCTCTGTAATTGCAAACAAAAGTTTCTGTACCAAATATTAAGTTCTGTTTTTCTATTGTATAAAAATACTTATTTCATGCAATAATATACAAATGAATTATGTAAAAATCATACAAAGTAATTTTCTGGATTACTTTTAGATTCTGTCTCTCACAAGTGAAGTGAACTACGATAAAAATTACAGACCTCTCCATTCTTTGTAGGTGGGAAAATTTGCAAAATCGGCAAAGTATCAAATACTTATTTTCCCCACTGTAGAAATGAGCACATACAGTACAGACCAAAAGTTTGGACACACCTTCTCATTTAAAGATTGTTCTGTATTTTCATAACTATGAAAATTGTACATTCAAATTGAAGGCATCAAAACTATGAATTAACACATGTGGAATTATATACTTAACAAAAAAGTGTGAAACAACTGAAAATATGTCTTATATTCTAGGTTCTTCAAAGTAGCCACCTTTTCCTTTGATGACTGCTTTGCACACTCTTGGCATTCTCTTGATGAGCTTCAAGAGGTAGTCACCAGAAATGTCTTTCACTTCACAGGTGTGCCCTGTCAGGTTTATTAAGTGGGATTTTTTGCCTTATAAATGGGGTTGGGACCATCAGTTGTGTTGTGCAGAAGTCTGGTGGATACACAGCTGATAATCCTACTGAATAGACTGTTAGAATTTGTATTATGGCAAGAAAAAAGCAGCTAAGTAAAGAAAAACGAGTGGCCATCATTATTTTAAGAAATGAAGGTCAGTCAGTCCGAAAAATTGGGCAAACTTTGAATGTGTCCCCAAGTGCAGTTGCAAAAACCATCAAGCGCTACAAAGAAACTGGCTCACATGAGGACCGCCCCAGGAAAGGAAGACCAAGAGTCACCTCTGCTTCTGAGGATAAGTTTATCCGAGTCACCAGCCTCAGAAATCGCAGGTAACAGCAGCTCAGATTAGAGACCAGGTCAACGCCACACAGAGTTCTAGCAGCAGACACATCTCTACAACAACTGTTAAGAGGAGACTTTGTGCAGCAGGCCTTCATGGTAAAATAACTGCTAGGAAACCACTGCTAAGGACAGGCAACAAGCAGAAGAGACTTGTTTGGGCTAAAGAACACAAAGAATGGACATTAGACCAGTGGAAATCTGTGCTTTGGTCTGATGAGTTCAAATTTGAGATCTTTGGTTCCAACCACCGTGTCTTTGTGTGACACAGAAAAGGTGAACGGATGGACTCTACATGCCTGGTTCCCACCGTGAAGCATGGAGGAGGAGGTGTGATGATGTGGGGGTGCTTTGCTGGTGACACTGTTCGGGATTTATTCAAAATTGAAGGCATAATGAACCAGCATGGCTACCACAGCATCTTGCAGCGGCATGCTATTCCATCTGGTTTGCGTTTAGTTGGACCATCATTTATTTTTCAACAGGACAATGACCCCAAACACACCTCCAGGCTGTGTAAGGGCAATTTGACCAAGATGGAGAGTGATGGGGTGATACGCCAGATGACCTGGCCTCCACAGTCACCAGACCTGAACCCAATCGAGATGGTTTGGGGTGAGCTGGACCGCAGAGTGAAGGCAAAAGGGCCAACAAGTGCTAAGCATCTCTGGGAACTCCTTCAAGATTGTTGGAAGACCATTTCCGGTGACTACCTCTTGAAACTCATCAAGAGAATGCCAAGAGTGTGCAAAGCAGTCATCAAAGCAAAAGGTGGCTACTTTGAAGAACCTAGAATATAAGACATATTTTCAGTTGTTTCACACTTTTTTTGTTAAGTATATAATTCCACATGTGTTAATTCATAGTTTTGAAGCCTGCAATGTGAATGCACAATTTTCATAGTCATGAAAATACAGAAAATCTTTAAATGAGAAGGTGTGTCCAAACTTTTGGTCTGTACTGTATATATATATTATATATATATTTATAATATGGTTGCCAAAAATAAAAAATCCTAATGATTGCACAGATACGTAGCACAATGTGAATGTTAATCTATATAATTGACATTAACTAAGGGGAAATGTAAGCGTCTGTAGAACTACTAAAAGGATATCTTCATAGTGTGACAAAGTCTCTGGTAGTGTGTCAGAAGGGAGGTATGTGTCGCTGAGACTCTTAGACTCAGTGATGTGAAAACATGCAAGTTCTCATGCACAAGTAGGTGCAGAGAGAGTTAATAGAACCACATTTACAAGGGAATGTTTTCAGTGGATAATGAAAGTGTAGGGTGGAACGTTATCCACCATCCTTCCAATCAGGGGAGTGTCTGGGCTTTAAATAGTCAGCCCTGACACTCAGGTGTGTTCAGTACCTGGGGAAACTTTGTTCTAGGAAGGAGCTAGCACATGCTGTGATGAACCTGTGTGTAGCTAATTGTGAGTGGCCAGACCTTGGCCGAGATAAGGACTCTGCTGAAAGTTCTGAAAGTTTAGCATTTTGTTTTGTCTCTTTAGCTGAATGGGCTGTGTTTTTATTTACGGACTCAAGGGTAGTTTATGACTGCTAAATAAACTAACCTGAGAATTTAAAGAGACAGTATCTTGTGGTTTACCTACGCATACAGCCGAGCTTGTCGCTATACCACAATAGACTCACAAGCCCAAGTGGGTACACATATATAGTATATAATATTAAGCTCTATAAGGAATCTCCTATAAAATAAAACATCCAAAATGGATGTTTTGGGGGCCCCTGATGAAGCAAGGACGAAAGGTACATTGGTGCACATAGGACCACATCCCACATTTACTCACTTGGACATTTAAGTTGCCTTGTAACTACTGCTCCTCCATTTTGAATGTATTATTTTATAGGAGATTCTTTACAGAGTTTAATATTATATACTATATATGTGTACTCACTTGGGCTTGTGAGTGTAAGAAGCTATCTTCTTAGTAGTTCTAAAAACACTTACATTTCCTATTGGTTATTGTCAACTATATATAGACTAGATGGTGGCCCGATTCTAACGCATCGGGTATTCTAGAATATGTATGCGGCCGACCGGGCGCAATTAGCAAAGCGGTGTTTAAATTTGGCGGCAATATCGGAGATTGGTCACGGGCGGCGGCCGCGACCAATCAGCGAACCGTGTTAGTGAGAACTGGAGAGCGTGTTTAAATTTGGCACCAAAATCGCTGATTAGTCGCGACCAATCAGCAGAGCGGTTTTTAAATTTGGCGCCAATACTGCTGATTGGTCGCGACCGCTGACCGCGACCAATCAGCAGAGCGATGCAGAGCATTGTTTAAATTTGGCGCCAAAATCGCTGATTGGTCGCGGATGGCGGCCGCGACCAATCAGCAAAGCGGTGTTTAAATTTTGGGCCAAAAGCGCTGATTGGTCGCGGGCGGAGGTCGCGACCAATCAGCGAACCGTGGTAGTGAGGACTGGAGAGCGTGTTTAAATTTGGCACCAAAATCGCTGATTAGTCGCGACCGCGACCAATCAGCAAAGAGGTGTTTAAATTTGGCGACAATACTGCTGATTGGTCGCGGCCGGCGACCGCGACCAATCAGCAGAGCGTTGTTTAAATTTGGCACAAAAAACGAAGATTGGTCGCAACCACCGGCCGCGACCAATCAGCAGAGTGAGGTTTAAATTTGGCGCCAATACTGCTGACTGGTCACGGCCGACAACCGCGACCAATCAGCAGAGCGGTGTTTAAATTTTGCGCCAATACTGCTGATTGATCTCGGCCAGCGACCGCGATCAATCAGCAGAGCGTTGATTAAATTTGGCACCAATCTCGTTGATTGGTCGCGGCTGGACTCCGCGACCAATCAGCAGAGCGTTGTTTAAATTTGGCGCCAATCAGCGAGATTGGTTGCGGCTGGCGTCCGCGACCAATTAGCACAGCAGTGTTTAAATGTGGCGGCAAGATCAGTGATTGGTCGCGGCCGCTATTTAAATGTGGTGCCCAAATCGGTGATTGGTCGCGGGCGCTATTTAAATGTGGCGCCCAAATCGGTGATTGGTCGCGGGCAGCAGCTGCGACCAATCAGCAGAGCGGTGTTTAACTTTAGCGCCAAGATCACTGATTGGTCGCGCTCTCCGCACGCGACCAATCAGCTAATCGTATTGGTGAGGAGCGGGGAGCGGAATTGTATTACTGAGGACTGGGGAGCGCCGCAGCCTGTGCGGGTACTTCCGCTGCGAGAACCCGGGACATGAGCGACTGCTCGCAGCAGAAGTATCCCGACCCGCAGAGCCGCTCCCCGGTCCTCCCTTCACACCCTAGCCGCTGATGTCACCACAGTATCCGCATGGTGTTACAAAGGTCTGGACATTTGTGTTAAAAATCGCTGATTGGTCGCTGGCGCTGCCCGCGACCAATCACCGATTTGGGCGCCAAATTTAAATATTGGCCGCGACCAATCACCGATCTTGGCTCCACATTTAAAGACCGCTGTGCTGATTGGTCGCCGACGTAGGGCGCGACCAATCACCGATTTTGGGGCCACATTTAAATAGCGTCCGCGACCAATCAGCACCGTAGTGTTTAACTTTTGCGGCAAGATCCGTGATTGGTCGCGGGCCAAGACAGCGACCAATCACCGATTTGTGCGGCACTTTTAAATAGAAGCCGCGACCAAATGGATGTCAGCGCCGCTCCCCGGTCCTCCCTTCACACCCTAGCCGCATGGATGTCAGCGGCGCTGCCTGTGAGGATACTTCCGCTGCGAGAACCCGGGACATGAGCGGGCGCTCGCAGCAGAAGTATCTCGACCCGCAGTGCCGCTCCCCGGTCCTCCCTTCACACCCTAGCCGCTGATGTCCCCACAGTATCCGCATGGTGTTACAAAGATCCGGACATTTATGCTAAAAATCGGTGATTGGTCGCTGGCGCTGCCCGCGACCAATCACCGATTTGGGCGCCAAATTTAAATATCGTCCGCGACCAATCACCAATCTTGGCTCCACACTTAAACACCGCTGTTCTGATTGGTCACGGCCGATATTTAAATTTGGCGCCCAAATCGGTGATTGGTCGCGGGCAGCGCCAGCGACCAATCAGCGATTTTTAACACAAATGTCCGGACCTTTGTAACACCATGCGGATACTGTGGGGACATCAGCGGCTAGGGTGAGAAGGGAGGACCGGGGAGCGGCGCTGCGGGTCCGGATACTTCTGCTCCGAGCGCCCGCTCATGTCCCGGGTTCTCGGAGCGGAAGTACCCGCACAGGCAGCGCCGCTGACATCCAATTGGTCGCGGCCGCTATTTAAATCTGGCGCACAAATCGGTGATTGGTCGCTGTCTTGGCCCGCGACCAATCACTGATTTTGGTGCCAAAGTTAAACACTATTGTGCTCATTGGTCGCGGACGCTGACCGCAACCAATCACCGATTTGGGCGCCAAATTTAAATATCGGCCGCGACTAATCACCGATCTTGGCTCCACATTTAAACACCGCTGTGCTGATTGGCCGCGGCCGATATTTAAATTTGGCGCCCAAATCGGTGATTGGTCGCAGGCAGCGTCGGCGACCAATCAGCACAGCGGTGTTTAAGTTTTGCGCTAAGATCAGTGATTGGTCGGGTCCGAAGACCGCGACCAATCATCGAATCGTCTTGGTGAGGACCGGGGAGCGGCGCTGCTTGTGCGGCTACTTACGCTGCGAGAACCCGGGACATAGCGGGCGCTCGCAGGAGAAGTATCCTGACCCGCAGCACCGCTCCCCGGTCCTCCCTTCCGCATGGAGGTCAGCGGCGCCGGCGGTCCTTCCGCTGATACCGGCCGGGAGATGAGCGCCTCGCGCCGCTCATCTCCCGGATGCATCTCAGTCCCGCAGATGGGTCCGGCGGTCGGGTTCCTTCAGCTGGTACCGGCCAGGAGATGAGCGCCTCGCGCCGGTCATCTCCCGGCTGCATCGCCGCTGAGCTCGGTCTCGCAAATGAGCCGCTAACGGCCGCCATCTTTTTTCAGAAATACCGCGGCGCTGATTGGCCGCTGGCGGACCAATGAGCGGCGCGGGATTTCCTGGACAGACAGACACACAGACAGACAGACGGGATAAGACGATTATATATATAGATTAACATTCACATTGTGCTACATATGCGTGCAATCATTAGGATTTTTTTTGGCAACCATGTTATAGGCATATATCTAATATATATAATTGTCTTATCCCGTCTGTCTGTCTGTCTAGAAAATCCCCCGTCGCTGATTGGTCCGGCCGCGGCCAATCAGCGACGCGGGATTTCAGAAAAAAGATGGCGGCCGTTAGCGGCTCATCTGCCGCACGAAGGTCAGCGGCGATGCAGCCGGGAGATGACCGGCGCTAGCCGGTCATCTCTCGGCTGATCGCAGCAGAACTACCCTGACCTCCATGCGGCTACCGTCGGGAGATCAGCGGCTAGGACCGCTGATCTCCCAATGGTAAGTGTGAAGGGAGGACCGGGGAGCAGCGGCGCCGCCGGTCGGGATGCTTCTGCTGCGAGCAGCCGGTCATCTCCCAGCTGCTAGCAGCGGAAGTACCCGCATAAGCAGCGCCGCTCCCGGGCCCACACTAATACGACGCTGATTGATCGCTGCCGACGGCGGCGACCAATCAGTTATATTGGCGCCAAGTCTAAACACTGCTCTGCGCCAATCAGCACAGCGGTGTTTAAATTGGCACCAATATCGCTGATTGGTCGGGGCCGGCGGCCGAGACCAATCAGCACAACGGTGTTTAAACTTGGCGACAATATCGCTGATTGTTCGCGGCCGTCAGCAGCGACCAAGCAGCGATATTGGCGCCAAATTTAAACACCGCTCTTCACAGAGGTCAGCGGCGATGCAGCCGAAGTACCCGACCGGCGGCGCCGCTGACCTCCATGCGGCTACCGTCAGGAGATCAGCGGCTAGGGCCGCTGATCTCCCGACGGCAAGTGTGAAGGGAGGACCGGGGAGCGGCGCCGCCGGTCGGGATACTTCTGCTGCGAGCAGCCGGTTATCTCCCGCAGCGCCGCTCCCCGGTCCTCACTAATACAATTCGCTGACTGGTCGCGGCCGGGACCAATAAGCGATATTGGCGCCAAATTTAAACACCGCTGTGCTGATTGCGCCCGGTGTACCGCATACATATTCTAGAATACCCGATGCGTTTGAATCGGGCCACCATCTAGTATATATATATATTCACTACTGTCTCTATATATGTGATACTCATGTGTTGGTGACTTGGGGTCCTCCAATGTTATACTCTGTAGAATTGTCTTTTAATTTTTGCAATATTTATTTTAGCGTCAATAAGCACCTATTGTTTTATTTTGGTGGTATCTACAGTCATATACATGTATATACATACAGCAATATATATACTGTATAAGATCTGATGTCTGTAGTCACAGTATGTCAGCAATGTACAGTATGTACTTTATTGTGCACTGACATTAGATCATATATGCCCTGGACTGATCCTGCACCGACTACCAGACATCACATTGTATAGATGGCAGTATAGATATAATCTGTGATGTCCTGTACAGGCCGGCTCCAGGTTTTCGTAGGCTCAAAAGAGTCTCAGTGGCCCCTTTAACACATACCACAATTCATGATGCACAGATAAGGCAGAGAAATATAGATATAGTACAATGCCAAAGATTTCACTTACAGTATTTTTCGGACTATAAGACGCACTTTTTTCCCTCCAAAATTTTGGAGGAAAATGGGGGGTGTGTTTTATAGTCCAAATGTTGGGGGGTATATATATGTGGGGTGTGGGTGGAGCGGTAGAGGAGCGGGGCACAGGAGGCAGCAGCCGCCCGCTGCAGCCTACACTGTCCCCGCTGCTAAAGAAAATGAATATTCATGCTCCTTATTAGCAGCACACAGTGTAGCCGCGCTGTGGCTCCTGCCAGAATCGCCTGTGCCCGCTGTTAAAGGGCATGAATATTCAACCTCTCTCCACGTCCATGGGCATGGTGAGGGGGTGAATATTCATGCCCTTTAATAAGCGGGCACACGCGATAGCCCGGCAGTAGCAGGAGCCGCAGCGCGGCTACGGTGTGTGCCGGCTATGAAGGAGAGTGAAGTCACTGCTCCCAGCGCACACAGTCCCGGCATGGGGAGCAGTGACTTCTGGCAGCTGATCTCTCCTTGTGAGCCACGCATGGCAGTGATGTCATGCGCGGCTCACATGGAGAGATCAGTACGGGCAGACAGGACGCGGCGCTGGAGGAGAGAAGAAAGGTGAGTATCAGTGTTTATTTTCTTTTATGTGCAGCATGATAGGGATTAGGGGGACCATGCATACCAGGATTAGGAAGAGGGGGCAATACATACCAGGGTAACGCTGAGGGGGCCATACATACCAGGGTAACGCTGAGGGGGCCATACATACCAGGGTAATGCTGAGGGGGCCATACATACCAGGGTAACGTTGAGGGGGCCATGTGCAGCATGATGGGGATTAGAGGTGCCATACATACCAGGACAGCGATGAGGGGTGCCATGCATACCACTATACCAGGATAAGGATGAGGGGTGCCATGCATACCGGGACAGGGATGAGGGGTGCCATGCATACAGGGACAGGGATGAGGGGTGCCATGCATACTGGGGCAGGGATGAGGGGTGCCATGCATACTGGAGCAGGGATGAGGGGTGCCATGCATACCGGGACAGGGATGAGGGGAGCCATGCATACCGGGACAGGGATGAGGGGAGCCATGCATACCGGGACAGAGATGAGGGGTGCCATGCATATCGGGACAGGGATGAGGGGTGCCATGCATACCGGGATAGGGATGAGGGGTGCCATGCATACCGGGATAGGGATGAGGGGTTCCATGCATACCACGATGGGGACCACGTATAAAAGGAAGGAGGGGGGCATATATACCAGGATGGGGGATATTGTCAGAATTGGGGGACATTACCCCTATACCAGTGTCAGCAGAAGACCCCCTCCCCCTTAAAAGTGCATCATGAACACATTTTTGGCTTAAATTTTTATTTTTTTATTTTCCTCCTCTAAAACCTAGGTGCATCTTATGGTCTGGTGCATCTTATAGTCCGAAAAATACGGTACTTCTTACATTACATGAGTGATATCTATTGTAAATTCTATAATAGCTCAGAAACCGGCGAATCCTCACAGTGCATGGGGCGTGTCAAGGGGGGAGTCAAAAGTTTTCATTTTAGACTGTACATTATAGTCCTCCATACAGTATTATGGGGACCACATAGTCCTCCATACAGTATTATGGGGACCACATAGTCCTCCATACAGTATTATGGGCACTACATAGTACTCCATACAGTATTATCGGCACCACATAGTCCTCCATACAGTATTATGGACACCACATAGTCCTCCATACAGTATTATGGGCACTACATAGTACTCCATACAGTATTATGGGCACCACATAGTCCTCTATACAGAATGGGCTCCATACTGAATAATGGACCCCATATAATGTTCCATAAAGAATAATAGGCCCCATATAATGCTCTATACACAATAATGAACCCCATATAATGCTCATTACACCATAATTGACCCCATATATTACTCCATGCAGAATAATGGGCCCCATATAATGCTCCATAGAGAATGGGCCCCATATAATGCTCCATAGAGAATGGGCTCCATACATAAAAAATAAATAAAATACTCACCTCTCCTCATACCCTGCTGGCTACAGGTCCTGTCTCTTCAACACTGAGACGTGACAGAGTCAGAAGACGCAGAGGAGACTGGACCTGCGGCCAGCAGGGTATGACGAGAGGTGAGTATTTCAAACACCGTAAAGCACGGGGGGGTTACACTGGGCCCCCCCAACTCACAGGCCCAATAGCGTTCCAGTGTCCCCAACTGTGAGTGGGCCCCCCCCCTCTTGCCCAGGGCCCTGGCACTTGCCCTGGTGCAATGGGTGGTTATGCCGGCTCTGGCCCTGTAGCTGGTGCAGGATCAGTCTGGGGCAGGGGTCTGTATAGTAAGGTCTGAAGTGTCTCGATCTCAGGTCCGATGTGATTTGAACATTCATACAGATCGAGAGCCGATGATCTCACACTGACAGCACGACCCCAACCTGCTTGAAGGGTCCATCTGCTACAATAAATCTTTCTGATCCTCAGCAGAGCGACCATAGATAACATTCAGGATCTGGCCCTGGACTTGTCAGGAGGTGAGCAGCATCCTGCCACTTCCACACTCTACAAAAAGTATAAATCTCCTGTCCTGACCACTATCCGGAGCTCAGGCTAAGGCCACGGCCCCACTATCAGTATTTGGTCAGTATATTTTCTCAGGAGTGGGAACCAAAACCAGGTCAGTAACAATCAGAGAAAAGGTATAATAGAAACAAGTCACCAATTCTGCATTTATCACCAACTCCTGGTTTTGTCTCCCACTCCTGTGAAAAAATACTGACCGAATACTGATAGTGGGGTCGTGGCCTTACAAGAATCAAAGATGTCTGCCCTCTCGTACTGCTCAGCGGCTGAAGCTTCTCTCCGGCAGGCATAAGAACGTGGCCTGTGCCGGCTGTTCTGGGCTGCAGATGCCCAGCTGGCACATGTACACAATGAAAGATACAGGGCCGCCCTGCAGTCTGTAAAGAAGCAGCTGCTTGGCCACCGGCTTGGAGGGCATGTGCCCCTCTGGCCCACCTCGCCCCTGGTCAATATGATACCATCTTTTTCATTAGTTGGTGAGGTTAGAAGAAATTTCACTCCAAGACAGTGGATTTTGTACTTTATTCCAGTATATTTATACATAGAAAACATGGCAATGAAAAACAAGTAGATGCACGTGCATAAAAATGTCCCAACATTAATTAAAAAAAGCCTTTAAGATACAGATAATACTTGTATACAAAAATATTAACACATTCTCAAATTGTATATAAAGTGCACAAAAGTCAATAGCCCTGACATATAGTGTACACAGGGTCCAGTCCCCCCACATGGTATACACAAAATACAATGTCATCCAGGAAATAACAAAAAATAACAAATACATTTAATCTATTCTGAAATCCCATGTCTATGCAAGATAATAATATGTAAAATTCTACAGTGTCAAAGAAATGAGCTAGAGACTACTACATGGCGATGATGCCTACAACAAGATAATGCCCAGCTAATGCTGTAAATGATACAAATATTACCAGTCACCCAATTAGACACATGAGGTCCGGGCAAGTGATTTTCTACAGTTCATTGACCTCTATGATGACATCTAATATTTTCAATCATTTATAGAGCGGGGTACATTGGGCCTCATTAATAAATCTGCTCACTAGAAAACTAGTTGCCCATACTAACCAATTAGAGCTCAGCTAAGGTTGTTTTAACGGACCTGGAAAAGTAAAAGCTGTTCTGTGATTGGCTGGGATAAGTAAAAAGGCTGTTTTAATAAATGATTCCCAATGTACCAAGCCCCGCCATAAATGTTATTGATTACAGTAGGGGCCACAATATCCCATGTGTATAGTCATCACATTCATCTTATTGTCTGCGGTTACCTTGGGACATGCTATATTGAAATGTAAGATGATATCAGTGGGGTCCATGAGGCAGAGCAGTGTGTGGTACGTGTGACATTTCCTAATATCGAGCAATCAATACTGTACCTTGGTCTGGAATGCAAAGTCTGCGTGGACAAGGAAGGGGCTCCCAGATGCCAGCTGTAAAACCCGTCGCTCCACCATCACACGCTCATCACCGTCAGCAAGCAGGGCTCTTTTGCCGATGATCTTAACAGCAAAATGTTTGCGGGTAGATGAATCTTCCGCCAGCAGGACCGTTCCATAGCATCCCCGGCCAAGCACTTGATGGAATAATAATCTCCTCTTGATGGTATCAGAGACTGTGCTTTTGGAGCCGGTTGGCCGAACACCGCTGCTTCCTGCAGCTTCTTCAGCCTTCTGCTTTAGATCCATGGGTTTCTGTCCTAATGTAATCCTTCTTCTTTTCTTCTCCTTTTTGTCCCCTGATGAGATGAAGATGGCTCCTCTCTTCTTGGCTCCCATCTTCTGACTTTCTACCTTCTCCTTTTCTTCCACTTCTTCTTTCTTCTGGACTGGTTGTTTTGTCCTGTTGACTGAAGACTTCCTCTCATCATCAGATGTGTCATGGGAAGGTCTTAGTCTCTTCGCTCCTTCTCTCCTCACCACGTTCTCCTCTACTTCTTTCTTCTGGACTGGTTGTTTTGTCCTGTTGACTGAAGACTTCCTCTCATCATCAGATGTGTCATGGGAAGGTCTTAGTCTCTTCGCTGCTTCTCTCCTCACCACGTTCTCCTCTACTTCTTTCTTCTGGACTGGTGGTTTTGTCCTGTTGACTGAAGACTTCCTCTCATCATCAGATGTGTCATGGGAAGGTCTTCGTGTCTTCACTCTTTCTCTGTTCACCACAATCTCCTCCTCTTTTATATCCATATTATTGCTTTGCTTAGATTTAGCCGACATCTCCTCCACTGTTGTTGGTCAATTCCAACTGTCACTTACAACTGTCACTCAGTGCACTTCATATGGAATCATCATGCATGCACCACCACTGGTCATGTGATCAGCATCTGACCAATGATATTTAAGAGATAAATGAACATTAGCTGAGATTAAATATTCAGGTAATATTCAGATATTCTGTGGAACACAAGGTGCCACATTTACTAATAGTAATAGAACTGCACTAAGTTGCCAATTTAATTTACATTGTTACTACAGAGCATCAGATGAATGTAATATAATAAATATTAGCAAGATGTATGATTTCCATCCACTCTACGTATCATAGAAATACAGATGTACTATCTTTTTATATAGAGATGTAGCAGAAGCCATCCTGATTGTTTGCAGCATGCTATGGTGATAGAGAAGCATGCATGACTGTGCCATGCAAATGGTGAGGAGCACCAAAATGGGACATATGATTCACGTAGCCAGGGGCGTAATGTCCGCGGTCGCAGTGGCAGTCACTGCGACCGGGCCCAGGGGGGGTTGGGACTTGTAAACGCCAGCAGAAATTTCAACAGGATGTGTGTATTGCAGTGCACAGTCGCTTCGGGTCCGTGCGTGACAAATCAGGGGCGGGCGGGGGCAGAGCCGGACTGGGGTGTCTGGGGCCCACCAGGGACATTGACTCCAGGGGCCCACCCACCCGGGCCCACCCTTCAGCTATTAGCAAATACCTGTTAGCCGTTATACCCATTATACTGGCGGCTCCTGCCCATCACTGTGCGCTCACCAGAACTGCGATGTACAATTACTGTAGTTTGCATTAAAGGGTTTTTATTGGTGAAAACAAGTTCTCAGCGATGCACAGGTTGGGAAGGTGATCACTTATTTATTGGTGGAATCCGCACTGTCAGAAGATTGTGGCACTTTGAGTATTTGGTGAGATTTTTACCTCTGTATTTATAAGACAAATCCAGGAGTGGAGCAATCCGAGGTCATGTTTTATGCATTTCTCACCCACTCCTGGTTTTGTCTTATAAATAGAGAGGTGAAAATCTCACCAAATGCCAACTTGCTTTCTCTGGTGAACCTCTGTAACTGCATCTCTGCTGCTGTGTAATAGTCACAGGGCAGGGAGGGGTTAAACATCTAAGTATTTAATATCTATTGGAAATAAAGAGGTTTCCCCTTATTGATATCAGATAAAACAAATGACCAACCACAATCCACTCTACCAAGACCAATATTACCAGATAGAAGGCAGAAATACCACCACACCGTGACCAGATCACATATTACCACCACATAGTGCCCAAATAATACCACATACAAGGCACAAATACCGCCAAACCATGACCAAAGCACATAATATCACCACATAGTGATCAAATGCTACCAGATACAAGGTATAAATACTGAAACACCATGAGACCACATATTACCACCACATAGTGACTGAATAATACCACATACAAGGGACAAATATCGTCACGTCATGACCAAAGCACATAATGCCACCACATAGTGACAAATAATGCTAAAATAATAAAAATGTAAAAAAGCTCAGTATATTGGGTCAGTGTACAGGTTATACAGTGATCACCAGTGACATTATGCACAGGAGCTCTGTATATAGTGTACAGGTTATACAGTCATCACCAGTGACATTATACACAGAAGCTCTGTATATAGTGTCAGTGTACAGGTAATGCAATGATCACCATAGATATTATACACAGGAGCTCTGTATATAGTGTACAGGTAATACAGTGTTCACCAGTGACATTATACACAGGAGCTCTGTATATCGTGTCAGTGTACAGGTAATACAGTGATCACCAGTGACATTATGCACAGGAGCTCTGTATATAGTGTCAGTGTACAGGTAATATAGTGATCACCAGTGACATTATACACAGGAGCTCTGTATATAGTGTCAGTGTGTGTGTGTATAGGTAATACACATACTCACCAGTGATGTCTCTAGGTGAAGTTCTTTATCTGCAGACCGATATATCACATCTTCTATGCAGGACTTATCTCTGCAGAAAATAACATAGTTAGCTATAACTGATCACTTCCAGAGCACAAGCCACACTTTTCCGAAGATTTCTACACTGCATGAAATGACAAAATGCAACATAGTGCCGCACTACACAGTAAAAATAAAACACAAAATACATTTAGGGACTCCATCTTTAATAAAAAAAAAATCATGAGAGATCAGAGATTATGGGTCCCAGTCAGGGATCGTACATCGAAATCATGTGGCCCAGTCAGGGGCGTATACAGAAATCATGGGGCCAATCAGGTTAGGGGTGTACATAGAGATCATGGGGCCCAGTCAGCGGCGTACATAGAGATCATGGGGCCCAGTCAGCGGCGTACATAGAGATCATGGGGCCAATCAGGTTAGGGGTGTAGATAGAGATCATGAGGCCCAGTCAGCGGCGTACATAGAGATCATGGGGCCCAGTCAGCGGCATCCATAGAGATCATGGGGCCCAGTCAGCGGTGTACATAGAGATCATGGGGCCCAGTCAGCGGCGTACATAGAGATCATGGGGCCCAGTCAGCGGCTTACATAGAGATCATGGGGCCCAGTCAGCGGCGTACATAGAGATCATGGGGCCCAGTCAGCGGTGTACATAGAGATCATGGGGCCCAGTCAGGGATCGTACATAGAGATCATGGGGCCCTATGAGGTGAGGCTCTCAGCTCCACAGTATGGTGCCCTCAGGGAGCTCCCACAGGGCATCACAGGCCTTAGTATGAAGCAATACTAGAAGACTTGTGGAATTGCTTCATACTAAGGCCTGTGATGCCCTGTGGGAGCTCCTGAGGGCACCATACTGGGGAGGTGAGATCCTCACTTGGCAGTAGTAGGAGCAGCATCTCCATAGTGTGGCATTCACATCACACTACATGCTGCACTGTACAGGACTCCCAGCCGGCAGCAGGACAGATGAGGAGGTAACTGGGACCAGCGCCGGACTGGAGTACCTGGGGCCCACCAGGAAAAAATCAATCTTGGGGCCCACCAGCACCATGCAGTTACCGTATATAGGAATAACATAAGTCCACAAACTCTTTCAAAATGAATCAACTTTATTAACCAATAAATCTCTGCTGCTGTGTAGTAGTGACAACACAGGGAGAGGTTAAACATCCAAGTATTTAATATGTATTGCAAATAAAGAATGTTCCCATTCTTAATATCCGAAAAAACAAATGACTGACAACAATCCACTATACCTAGACTAATAATACCATATAGAAGAGAGACATACCGCCACACCATGACCAGAACACATACCACCACATAGTGATCAAATACTACCAAGTACAAGGTATATATACTGCCACACCATGAGAAGACCACATATTACCACAAAATAGTGACTGTCTGAATAATAACACATACAAGGGACGAATACCGCCACGCCATGACCATGGCACATAATGGCACCAGATAGTGAATGATAATGAAAATGTAAAAAAACTCTGTATATAGAGTCAGTGTACAGATACTGCAAAGATTATCAGTGACATTATACACAGGAGCTCTGTATATAGTGTCAGTGTACAGGTAATATAGTGATCACCAGTGACATTATACACAGGAGCTCTGTATATAGAGTCAGTGTACAGATAATGTAGAGATTATCAGTGACATTATACACAGGAGCTCTGTGTATAGTGTCAGTGTAGAGGTAATACAGTGATCACCAGTGACATACACAGAAGCTCTGTATATAGTGTCAGTGTACAGGTAATATAGTGATCACCAGTGACATTATGCATAGGAGGTCTGTATATAGTGTCAGTGTACAGGTAATACAGGGATCATCAGTGACATTATACACAGGAGCTCTGTGTTTGGTGTCAGTGTACAGGTAATACAGTGTTCACCAGTGACATTATACACAGGAGCTCTGTATATAGTGTCAGTGTACAGGTAATACAGTGATCACCAGTGACATTATGCATAGGAGCTCTGTATATAGTGTCAGTGTACAGGTAATAGAGTGATCACCAGTGTCATTATGCACAGGAGCTCTGTATATAGTGTCAGTGTGTGTGTGTATAGGTAATACACATACTCACCAGTGATGTCTCTAGGTGAAGTTCTTTAACTGCAGACCGATATATCACATCTTCTATACAGTACTTATCTCTGCAGAAAATAACATAGTTAGCTATAACTGATCACTTCCAGAGCACAATCCACACTTTTCCCAAGATTTCTACACTGCATGAAATGACAAAAAAAGAAACATAGCACTGTACTACACAGTAACAGTGCTCCAGTGTCATTCTGTGCCTGCTCATCTGTCAGCAGACATATTTGTCTGATGGCAAAGATCTAAGAGAGATGAAGACAGAAGACCTATGGATTACGTTGGGAGTGAGGATTTTTCTTTATTAAAGGTGGAGTCCCTAAATGTGTTTTATTTTTAATAAAAAAAAAAAAAAATTCTGTCTTTTTTTTTTTCTGTTTACTAGAAATTGATGGTGGCTATGTCTAATTTGGCGTGAAACCATGAATTTCGGGCTTAGTACCGGCTGATAAGGCAAAGCTGGCCTGGTACTAACCCTATTATTACCCAGGGTGCCACTCACCACCAGGGCCGCTGGAAGAGCCGGGTAAAGCACCTGGAAATGGTGCTATGATGAATGCGCCATTTTCAAGGGTGGCTGCGGGCTGTGATTTTCAGCGTGGAGGGCCAAGAACGCTTGGGCCTTACCATGCTGCGAATCCCAGCCCCCAGCTGCCTGGTTTTATCTGGCTGGCGATCAACATATGGCGGGAAAAAAAAAAGTTAAGTAGTTTAAAACAAATATTCGGCTTCTCTGTCTTTTGATCGCCAGCCAAGGTAAAGCCAGGCAGCTGGGGGTGGCAGTACGTAGCTGTCTGCTTTATCTGCGGTGAGAATCAAAAATTCATTTTTAAAAATTTCTTTTCACACTTCTATATGTGACAGACCCAACAGCCAATTGCAGATGCTGTCAAAGAGGATGGGCTTCTGTGATTGGCTGTTTGAGTAATGAACAATCAGCCCATACATTCTAGTATGGTACTATGTATGGGCTGCTTTCAGGTTACTCAAGCAGCCAATCACAGACGCCCATTCTCTGTGTCAGCGTCTGTGATTGGCTGTTGGGACTGTCACACATATAGAAGTGTGAAAATAAATAAATAATAAAACAAAAATGACATAGCGCTCTGCAGAAATTTTGATTCTCAGCGCAGATAGAGGTGGCAGCCCGTAGCTGTCTGCTTTATCTGCCTGGTTTTACCTTGACTGGCGATCAAAAGTCAGGAAAGCCCAATGTTTTTTTTATTTTAAAAAAAAAATGCGTGGGCTCCCGCCATATTTTGATCGGGGGGGCTGGGATTCTCAGCATGGTAAGGCCCAAGCATTCTGGGCCCCCCATGCTGAAAACGGCAGCCCGCAGCCACCCCTGGAATTGGCGCATTCATCGTAGCGCCATTTCCAGGCACTTTATCCGGCTCTTCCAACGGCCCTGGTGGGGGGTGGCACGCTGGGTAATAATGGAGCTAGTACCAGCTTTGTATTATCAGCTGGCACTAAGCCTGCGATTCATGGCATCACGCCAAACTACACATGGCCACCATGAATTTCTAGTAAACAGAAAAAACACAACACAGAATTTTTTTTTTAATAAAAATAAAACACAAAACACATGTAGGGACTCCATCTTTAATTAAAAACAAAACCCTTGCTCTGACGTAATCCACGGATCTTCTGTCTCCAGCTCTGCTACATCTTTGCCATCAGACAAATATGCCTGCTGACAGAGATGAGCAGGCACAGAATGACACTAGAACCCAGTTGTCAGAGAAGTGCTCAGCTGGCCTCCAGCCGCCGACCATGTTTTCCTGATGATAATCATGCCCATTGCCCAGTAGTAGTTACTGCCAGCCTCGGCCAGGGGTCCTCCCAGTCACCCCTCCCCCTATCCCTTCCCCCTCCCCCCTATCCCTTCCCCCTCCCCCTCCCCGTTTCATACTGACTCGTCGAGATGAGCTGCAGCCGCTGCCTGGAGCGACGCAGGGTCCGTACTCCACAGCGCGCACAGGAAGCAGTCCCAGGGCAATGACGTCATCACCCTGAGACTGACCTCCTGCGCACGCGCCGGCAGTGTCGCGCTGCGCAGAGGAGGCAGAGGGCCCATCACTAATCATATCGGCAGTGCTGCGAACCGCGGGGGGGGGGCCCTCTGTTCAGGGGGTAGGGGGCGGGGCCATCGGGACCCGGGGGTTTTCCCGATCCTCCGGTGGGCCAGTCCTCCCTGCAGAGGGGCATATGTATACATGCAGGTCGGCCACATCCCAGTGGTGCAGACACATCCACACTGCACCCTGTATACTTGTGCACTGCCGTCTGCTGCAGTGGTAGGAGCCGCCTGAATGCATCTTCTTCCTGCCGGAGAGGAGCTTGTGGGCCTGTGCGGTGAGGAGGTGGACGCTGCGCACCTCCTGAGAAGTATATGGCACTCCATGTATCTGTGCACATAGTATACCACTCTAGTGTATAGCAGAAAGGAGACATCGACCAGAAGAGTCCAGGCATGTGGGTGATGCACATAATTATTATATTGATAACCAGGTGGAAGAGGAGGAAATGCAAAAGAAGGGGGGAATTAAAAACTATACGCAAAGGGGACGTCGAGACAGGAATTACAATTAACACCAGTGGGAATGGATCATGATTAGAACAGCAAAGGGATAATACAGAGAATCAAGCCACAAATTAATCCAGTATATAAAAATATATATACATATCATTAGCTAGATATATCTGTACATATGATTGTTTAATTATAAACTTTACATAAAGTGCAAGTGTGACGCCTCTACTCAGAGAAGCCCGTGTTTTACCCTGGGTGTTGGGGGACTCGGTGTCTGGCCCTGTGATGGAGAGGTGGGATGCAGCCGTGGCCCGGGCCCGACCCGTGCTCAGGGCCGTCACATTAGAAAGAGATGGTGTGGGCTAGTCCTGCTTGAGTGGCTGATTAACGACTACGCCACCTGTGGTGTCTGGTGAAGGGTCACCAGCGCCGCAACAGTCCGCTGAGGCATGGTGTCATGGCGGCCAAAGTTCTCACTGCTCCCCACAGGCGGAGCAGGGCCTCAGGGCAGGCAGACAGGATGGAAGGGGGGTAGTAGTGCGAGGAGTACGGGCACCGCGTTGCATGGTATGGCGCATAATGAACAGTCCGGAGGCCATAGGGGTGAACTTCCAAGGCTTTACTCACTTAGAGATGACAGCGGGAAGGCGACTCCCTGCTCCCCGCGGAGTCCTGCGGCCACCAGGGACGGGGGTCCGACTACCTCCGAGAAAGTCCAGTGTTTGGTAGCGACCCTACACCAGAGTGTTCCTGCACTACAGACTTCACCCTTTCCCGTCTGTGCGTGTGTAGCTAGGCCGAGTCTCCATCTGAGCTCCTCTCAGGATTAGGGCACGGGTGGCAATTCTTCTCCATCCGATGCCCGGTGGGATCCTCAGGGCCTAACCGGGCTTTCCTGTCCAGGACATAGAGTACAAGGTCGGGGGTTGGTACTCCTCATGCAGCCAGAATCCCTCTGAATAGATCAGGTAGGCGAGGACAGGTGGCGTACTCCGCTCCGTCTGCATCCTCCCCGGGACCCATTTGCTGGGGAGCCACACTCTACAGCTCCTGGGCCTTCTTGATCCTGGTCCTTGGCCGGGTTGAGACATTCCTTGTCTGCAACCTACCTCTCGTCCCAAGGCCAGGGTACAAGGGCTGTGTCCCATGCCGGTGCAGGCCCACACAGGATCTGTGCTCCCGGAGGGAAGTCACATTAACACGTAGTTTGACAGCACAGTACGACCACTAGGACTTGACTAACTAGGACCAACGAACGACTAGCAGAAAAGGACTAAGATCAAAAATGGCTTTTCATTAAATATTAGATCTAAAGTGTAACTAACTTGTAAGTCCTCCACCCTCACCCACTAACTGGTTCCAACCACTTTGTGTTCCCCAGTCTCCCTGTAACCAGGGGAGCAGCACCTAGTGCATACTAGCTCCCTCTGGTGGAGAAGTGTGGTGTTGGATGCAAAAGGTTAGGTCACAACTATCACACTGGCCTTACCTCGGAGGAGGAACACTACACTCCACTAAAGAAATGCAGCATTCCTGTGGCGGTCGAACCCTCAGGGGCGCCACAGAAGTGCCTCCAAAGTATAAATATACATAAATTATATATCTCATATGTGAACAAATACAGGTGTTTCTCACTAAATTAGAATATCATCAAAAAGTTAATTTATTTCAGCTCTTCAATGCAAAAAGTGAACCTCATATATTATATAGAGTCATTACAGAGTGATCTATTGTTTATTTCTGTTAATGCTGATGATTATGGCTATACGAGTTTCACTTTTTTGTATTGAAGAACTGAAATAAAGTAACTTTTTGATGATATTCTAATTTAGTGAGATGCACCTGTGTATGTATATATACAAGGGCTGGTCCCTTATTATTTGGATGTCGGTGTGAATCCTGTAGAGAGTAGTGCACTGACTTGGGCATATGTGCTGTTGACAGATATGTATTTGTATCCACTTTAAGCATTTTTAAAAAAGGTGACCACATGTGCATTGTACTCACGCTATAGCAGATGCAGATCCCACTCCTGAATGGCGTCCACCCGACGTATGTTTCGGCTTCTTGTCTTCGTCAGGGGGTGGCATCATTCGGAAAGAGCTAAGAGTTAAATGGCCAACTATAGCCAATCAGGATGGAGGTATGTCTCCACCAACCAATGGGTGCTGAGGAGGCGCGGCGCGATACACAACGCGCACCAACGCTACGAGGCAACTACGGCGACATGTGACCTGTGACGCTGCGATCACGTGATGGAGACACATGATCGGGGGTCACGGGGCACATATAGACACAGTCGGGGAGGATGACGTGGAGACGTTCATGTGTATTGCCTCTTCAGCAGACATCTAATCTACTGATGGAGTGTGGATATATCGGATAAAGTGGAAAATCTTCATAATTTATAATGATGGATAACGAGTATAGGTTATATATTACAGCAATACACAGGAATAGGGGGTAGTGAGTGTTACATGTATATAAGAATATAAAGAATATCATAAATTATTATGTGTGATCAGGTGATAAATAAATAATATATACTGTATATTATACAGATATTAGTCCCCATATACAATACAAAGATTAATGAATTAGACTAAAAATAACCATTATAATAGATGGAGAAAAAGGGGGAATAAATACTAAGTCATTATTAAAGGGGTTTTCCCACAAACAAAAGTTCATTTGAATCATTGTCTGTGTCTGACCCTGTACGGAACATACCACAGCTCCTGGGCAGGGGGGGGAGCAAAAGGCAATACAGACATTACAGCCGGGGATCGCAGAGGATTCATTTTCTGAGGTAAAACATTTCACTGCCTGATTTATACAATATTGTCCCTCACAAAATGAATCCTCTGTTATTCCCTGCTGTAATGTCTGTATACTCCTTTGCTTCCTCCCCTGCCCAGGAGATGTGGTATGATCAGACCATGTTCTGTACACCATCAGACACAGCCATTCATTACAATTACTTCTGTTTGTGGGAAAACCCCTTTAATACATATATCGAAATCGTGAAAATCAATAGTGAATATGTTTATATAAATATATAAAAATACAGTGACATGTGAACAATAAATAAAGGGTGAAAAATATATATAAAAGAAAAAAAATGTATAAAATAATAAAATTTCAGGGACATGTGAACAATTAATAAAGGGGAAGGGAAGGAAAAAAGGAGGGGAGAGGTGTGGACAGGAGGGTTGGGGAGAGGGAAAAGGTGAACGTGAGGAAAAACTAAAAGATAATATTAATACATATATATACTGTAGAGAATTGTACTCAGCCGCGTTAGAGGTAGGCACAGGATACTGTTTCTTTAAAAATGTCCAAGGCAAGTTTATTCAGACCTCATAAACCGCACTTGCAAAGTAAACAAAAGACAACCTTGTCCAGCACAAAGTAACAAAATAGAACATAACTAGTCCATACAATACAGCAGGTTCACCTGCTCACGGTCAGTGTCCTGTAGCACAGACACGCTGGAGGTCTCCACACCTCCAGCCACAGACACTGAATGAGACACTCGGTCTCCATTTTATACACAGGCCCTTGGGTGGGGATATGTGAGCAGCCAATCCTTCCCAACTCTAATGACTGCTCGTAAAAACCAGCCCTGATACGCCCAATTAACTCTCTCTGGGTTTATATCACCGAAGCTACTAACCTTGGTAACGCATATCTCCCCTCAAGGACCTGTCCGGCAGCCATCTTACAATACATAATAACAATTAACGTAATTCTTTTATTAATATCCATATGTGTACCCTCTTAGTGTTTACACTATAGTATAACGAATAATACAGACATCAGCTGTTATACATTATAAACACTGTCATATATCTGTATATACAGTACAGACCAAAAGTTTGGACACACCTCATTTAAAGATTTTTCTGTATTTTCATGACTTTGAAAATTGTACATTCACACTGAATGAATGAATTAACACATGCGGAATTATATACTTCACAAAAAAGTGTGAAACAACTGAAAATATGTCTTATATTCTAGGTTCTTCAAAGTAGCCACCTTTTGCTTTGATGACTGCTTTGCACACTCTTGGCATTCTCTTGATGAACTTCAAGAGGTAGTCACCGGAAATGGTCTTTCAACAATCTTGAAGGAGTTCCCAGAGATGCTTAGCACTTGTTGGCCCTTTTGCCTTCACTCTGCGGTCCAGCTCACCCCAAACCATCTCGATTGGGTTCAGGTCTAGTGACTGTGGAGGCCAGGTCATCTAGCGTAGCACCCCATTACTCTCCTTGGTCAAATAGCCCTTACACAGCCTGGAGGTGTGTTTGGGGTCATTGTCCTGTTGAAAAATAAATCATGGTCCAACTAAACGCAAACCGGATGGAATAGCATGCTGCTGTAAGATGCTGTGGCAGCCATGCTGGTTCAGTATCCCTTCAATTTTGAATAAATCCCCAACAGTGTCACCAGCAAAGCACCCCCACACCATCACACCTCCTCCTCCATGCTTCACGGTGGGAACCAGGCATGTAGAGTCCATCCGTTCACCTTTTCTGCGTCGCACAAAGACACGGTGGTTGGAACCAAAGATCTCAAATTTGGACTCATCAGACCAAAGCACAGATTTCCACTGGTCTAATGTCCATTCCTTGTGTTCTTTAGCCCAAACAAGTCTCTTCTGCTCGTTGCCTGTCCTTAGCAGTGGTTTCCTAGCAGCTATTTTACCATGAAGGCCTGCTGCACAAAGTTTCCTCTTAACAATTGTTGTAGAGATGTGTCTGCTGCTAGAACTCTGTGTGGCATTGACCTTGTCTCTAATCTGAGCTGCTGTTAACCTGCGATTTCTGAGGCTGGTGACTCGGATAAACTTATCCTCAGAAGCAGAGGTGACTCTTGGTCTTCCTTTCCTGGAGCGGTCCTCATGTGAGCCAGTTTCTTTGTAGCGCTTGATGGTTTTTGCAACTGCACTTGGGGACACATTCAAAGTTTGCCCAATTTTTTGGACTGGCTGACCTTAATTTCTTAAAGTAGTGATGACCACTCATTTTTCTTTACTTAGCTGCTTTTTTCTTGCCATAATACAAATTCTAACAGTCTATTCAGTAGGACTATCAGCTGTGTATCCACCTGACTTCTTCACAACACAACTGATGGTCCCAACCCCATTTATAAGGCAAGAATTCCCAGTTATTAAACCTGACAGGGCACACCTGTGAAGTGAAAACCATTTCCGTTGACAACCTCTTGAAGCTCATCAAGAGAATGCCAAGAGTGTGCAAAGCAGTCATCAAAGCAATCACCAGCGCTGCGACAGTCCTCTGAGGCAGATGATAGGGCAGCTTGAGATGGAACGGCTCCCCACAGGTGGAGCAGGACTCAGGGCAGTGTAGAATAAATGGAGGTGCGCTGGCTGGGCGTTGTAGTGCAGGGAGGGAAATGGCACCGGCGAAAGAAAGGAGCGGAGGCAGCTCAGTGCAGTCATCCAAGATTTACTCACAGTTCTTAGACAGTCCACAGGTGCACAGTACTGGTGCAAGCCTCCCACGTCGCGCCGCGTTCACCGGGCAGGGGTTCAGTCCTTCCTCAGGCAGTTCGGGTGTACCTGGCAGAACCCCACTTTCTTATGTACCTCTCTAGACCGACTTCATGCTGGGTCTTACTCCCTTCCCTGCACTTCCCACTGTGAATCCTGTTCGGGTGGCTGCGAGGTCCGCCCTGTCCGTCGGAGTTGCACAGACCTGCTTGACCTTACTTGGATTGAAGTGGGGGTTTGGCTCTTGGCTATAGAAGTCAGAAGCCTCGGGTTTTTCCAGCCGAGGCCTGAAGCTGCATGACTGGGCCAGGGGCCGGTCCCCTTCTTGCAGCCTAGATCCTCCTGACACTTGGCAGGTTCGGGGTGTACGGGTAGTGCCTGCACTCGCCGTACTCCCCTAGGATCCCTTCTACAGAACAGAGCTTACTCCCTGCTCCCCTCCTGGGCCTCAGTCCTGGGCCCTTGTAGTGGAGCAGAGCTCCTACAGAGACTCTGCTCCCAGACTGTTCCTCTGAACCACACTCCTCAACTCCCTGCTCTTGTTAAGATGTCTACCTTTTTATATATCTACTGCATGAGTGCTCCCATAAACTACTTCCTCCACCCACACCCACTACTGGTTCCCCCTAACTTTGGGTTCCCCCCACCCCAGCCAGGGCTCAGCAGAAAACTACATTGCGTCTTGCCTCTCCTGCTGGCCTGGGGTAGTGTAGTGTTGGATGTAGGTGTTGGGGTTCCATGCAGTACTCCCTCCTTACCTGAGAGAAGGGAGACACCACACCTCTGGGTGAGGTGCAGTACCTCTGTGGCGACCGAGCCCTCAGGGGCGCCACACTACTACATGGATGACTATGGAGATGCATTATACTTTATGGATGACTATGGTGCTGCATTATAGTACATGGATGATTATGGGCTGTGAATTATAATTTATGGATGACTATAGGGTGCATTATGTTTTATGGATGACTATGGGGTGCATTATATTTTATGGATGTCTATGGGGGTGCGTTATAGTACATGGATGACTATGGGCTGTGCATTATACGTTATGAATGACTATGGATTGTGCATTATAATTTATGGATGACTATGGGGTGCACTATACTACATGGATGACTATGGGCTGTACATTATACTTTATGGAGGACTAATGGCTGTGTATTATATTATATGAAGAATATGGGCTGTGTATTATGCTAATATGGATGACTATAGGCTGTGCAGTGTATTATATGGAGGACTATGGGATGTATTATACAATATAAAGGACTATGAGATGTCCATTATACTTCTTCTATGGAGCCCCGTGACTTTTATGTACGCCCCTGATGAGCATAGTTTATTTTCTTCTATACATTAAAGAACAGTAGCAGAATGGGGAAAATATACCAGGATGAGGGATATACTGTATATACCAGAATGGGCCCGGGATAAGGGACGTATACCAGAATGGGCGATATAGATACCAGGATGGGGCCAGGATGAGAGACATATATACCAGGATGAGTGATATACGGTATATACCAGGATGGAGGACGCGCATATATATATATATATATAATATAATAATTTATTCAAGATGGAAGGGGGACCCGGTCCAGATCTTGCACTTGGGCCCATAAGACTCTAGTTACGCCACTGCATGCAGCTATAACCAGTCAGTCAAATGTGTACATACAGTACTGTGCAATATTTTTAAGCAGGTATGGAAAACTGCTGCAAAACAACATCAAAGCATCAGGTACACTTGCATACAGTTTTGTGAAGGACCTCAACAAGGAGACTATTCCCAATATCTTGGCTCACTGAAAAATAACCACAGATCTTCTGTGGATGTAGGCTTGGACAAAAATACTTCTGTCTCTCTATGTAATCCAAGACTGACTTGATGATTTTGAGATCAGTGTTCTGTGGGGGCCATATCATCACTTCCAGGTTCGTTGTTCTTTTTTATACTGTAGATAGTACTTAGTCACATTGGCTTTATGTTTGGAGTCATTGTCCTACTTGTTAGGAATTGTGGTTCTGTGCTCCCACCTGGGAATGGATCAAGTCCAGTGCTACGCTACTTCGGTCGCAGGGGCCACCATTGTCCTGACTCTGCAGGCGAAACTACTACGCATGCAGGAAAACCGTCTCAATCTTATGGAGCATCGCGCTCTGGAGTAGTAGGATTTGTGTGGACGCGGGATGCCGTATCTCCCACTGATATAATGCCCGGTTAACATGGGATGCTGTGTTCCCCCGATTGCCAGGCAACACACGATACTGCGGTGTCTGGCACTAGGCAGTGGTGGGATTGGGTCCAAGCTGCTGTACAAGTTAGCAGGGAGTGGTTGTCTTTGGATGATTGAGAGGTATTCAACACCTGATCATTAGGCGGGCTATTTAAACCTGTTCCCTGCTCAGTCCTTTGCTGTTTATTACAGTTTCAATGTGCTGTGGTGGTGAGGGGTGCTATCATTATTAGTTGTTATCTTTCCAGCGTTTTGTCTTAGGAGTCTTCTCTTTCCCTTTTAATTTTTCCTAGGTGTTCTTATAGAGGTACCCACCCCGTTCTTGACTAAGCACCGGCCGTGTCACCAGACGCCAGCTGGCTGGCGACAGTGGGCCTGGGACGGCTCTGCCATAGTCCCCCTTCCATCACTGGGAGCTGAGTGAAAAGTGTTCCTGGTCCTAAAGAGCTCACCTAGCTGGGCAGCTTGCGCCAAGTGCGTCTGTCCCTGCGGATTTGCTGGTTTGGTGCCAGTCTTCCTGGGTCTTTCTGCGTTAGCGCATAACACTGCTGAATAATAAATTTAGAGCCAGTCAGACGCTTAACTGATGGTATTGCATGATGGATAATTATTAGTGTTGAGCGAGTATGTTCTGTTAACCCTTTCGGCGAGTATGCTTGGGCCGAGCACCGAGTAGTTACAGCTGCTCGGTGTTATGTTTAAATCACTCCCGTGTGCATGATTTGCGACTGTTTGACAGCTTTAGTACATGTAAGGAATGTCTATTTATTACACATTCCTCACATGTATTAAAGTTGTCATACTCGCCAAAAGTGTTAACAGGACATACTCGCTCAACACTAATAATTATCTGCTATATTTCTCTGCATTGAAGACACCATTAATGATGACCAAATCCCCAACTCCATTTGTTGAACTGGAGTTCCAAATATGCTAGGTCCCTCTGTAATGGTGTAGAAGATGTCTGAACACCCTCTCTGAAGACTCCTGACTGTATAGTTAGTGTGACCTGTGGTTTTATGTGTTTTATCCTTATGTAGGCTCCAGTTTTCCTCTGTACAGGGGTGGACATGGTTAACTGTAGGGCCAGCCCATAGTTTGGGGAGGAGTGAGTGGGCACCAGGAGTTAGTTCCTGTTTTAATAGAGAGTCTGAGTAGAGCTGCAGAGAAGAAAGGACAACTTCAATCGGATCTAGCCATAATTTTGTGTGTGCGAAGAGCAGACATACTAGGGAATACATTTCAGCATTCAAGTAACAGTGGCAGCAGTACTCCATACCAAAGGCAAGTTGGGGCACCCACTGAAAAATAAATCATTTTAAAGCTAGTCTCAGTGTTAGCCAGACCTGGAAGTCTTTGTGAAGAAATATGGGATCAGCCAGGCTGGTACAATGGTCACAGCGCAATACATCGACCCATGTAGCTCTGTACTGGGAATATGAAGGCCCTCGGTGGAGCTTGTTGTTCATTTGCAAAGTTCTACCCAAGTATTGCGCCACCGTCCTCAACCATCAAGTGTGAACCTCTGTCATACTATACAGATGAAAGTTTAAAGCATTATTCCTGCTACCCATTGTACATTTTTTCCAGACCTAGTAAATGAGAGTTTATTTTCGTAAACATGTCTGTCTTCTTCTTTGCGGAGTTAAAGAGTCCCAGTGTCTCACCAACTGTGGCAGAACATAGTCTGAATGTGCCATCAGCTGAATCAGTAATATGTGCACACAACGAGGAGCCCCTTGTCTCGTCCCTTACACCTTCACCATACTTCATTGTTGCTTGCAGACCCTCTATATTGGTCCACTCTCCAGCCCTTTGACAAACTAACTGTCTTCTGTGAACGGCAAATATTTCACATTTTTGCTCATTAGTCCATAGCCAAGGCTGACATTTTTCTGCACCCTTGTTTCTATGACTAAGATATTGTTTTTGATTACAATTCTTCCTTGAAGACCACTTCTGGCCAGAACTTTGGATGGGATGGGAGCATTTTTGTGCCAGCTCTGTGCTTAGGCTTGGACTGGCCGACAGGAGAACAGGAGAATCCTCCAGTGGGCCCCTGTGCAGAGTGGCCACCACCCTCTTATATGAGCAGTACTTGGCACAATAAACTTTACTCACTATGTGCAGACAAAGGTAGCATCTTATTCATTTACCAATCTACCCAGTTCATTGTTATATAAATTTGTGATTGAGGATAATGTCACATTTGCATGTAGTTGAGAAGTGGGGCCCTACAGTTGGATAGTCGGGGTCCCTGGCACCAGTCAGACACTGCTTGTGTCTCTTGTATTCGGTGGCTCGGTGTCCCGGTCTTCAGTCTTCTATCAGGTAGTGTGTTGTGTAGGACATACACTATTTTAGTGCCCTTCCCCCATCACAGAGATTGGTCTCCATAAGGCTGTGTGCCCACGATGCATTTTTAAACTTTTCCGCAGCGGCAAAAACGCTGCAGAAACGCTTAAAAAACACATGGTAGAAGGCCTGCCATGTTCCCCAATGATAATCCGCATGTGTTGTGCACATGCTGCGGAAATTTCCGCTGCGGATTATCATTGCGGAAAAAAACGCAGCACTACCAATTATTTTGCGGAAGTGCTGCGTTTTCGCCGCCATTGACTTGCATTAGATCGCATGGATTACGCATCACTGTATATGTAGATGCGCATTCCATGCGTTCTAATGTGTGGATCGTACCCAGGTCTAGAGAAGAGGAGACTCTCCTCCGGACCCTTGTACCATAGAAAACTGTAAAAAAAAAATGAATAAAATAAGTATATATTTATTTTTTACCTTCTGGCGGCCCCCGATGCGCTCCTCCTCTCATGCCGGCAGTTCGATGGACTGAAGGACCTGCGCTGACGTCATAGTCATGTGACGGGTCACGCGACACTGACGTCGGCAGGTCCTTCAGTGTAACATGATCTGCCGGCAGCCGGGACGGTGAAGCTAGACACCGGGGGCCATAGGAAGGTAAGTATATTTATTTTTTGACATTCTCTTGGGTCACACTATATAAATCCATGCTGTTTGCATGGATTTATATAGTCTGACCAAGTTGTCAAGCACTTTCCAAGTGATGCTAAAATCGCCTGGAAAGCGCTTGTCAACCCGCATGCGGAAATGCATGTGAAGAACGCTTCACATCCGCATGTCCCTGGCAGGAAAAACGCATGTACAATCCACATGTACAATCCGCATGCGTTTTTTCTGCCAGGGGAGATGCAGAAATGCTCAGGAAAAATCCGGAGCATTTCTGCATCGTGGGCACATTGTTAGAACCCTCCTGTTAGTTTTTGCTATCTTGTGTTTTGCGGTCACGTGACGATCTGCCTATATATTCCAGCTCCGCCCTTCTGGCTTTGCTGGACTTTAGTGTTGTTTGACTGTTTTGCTAGACAGGTGCTTCGGTGCCTATCTCTGTCAGTTTGCTTGGACCTCTAGTACTTTTTGTCAGTTTGTCTTTTGTGTTCTACAACAATTTCTGTTTAGGAGGTGTGCCATTTTTGTCCCAGCCCTTAGTGCTTTAGGGACCCCTCCCTTAATTCTGTAGGTCTTCGTTCAGACTAGCCGAGGACGAAGGTGGGTCTGTTCACTAGGAACAGGCAGCCCGCTACATCGTAGGGATTCAGCTTAGTCTTACTGTAGGGACAGCTTTCCCCTATCTTTCCTTAGTTCTTGTTGCAGATCACAACAGTAAGTCCAGCCCAAAAAAAAAACTAAAAGGAAAGAAATTCAGGGATCAGTATGGTTTCCGTCCAGGAGTTGGCTCAACGCCTGCAAGGATTGTCTCTGGAGGTGGTCGAGCTTCAGCAACACGTGAGTAGCTGTCCTGGAGCCCATTTTGTGGAACCGAAGGTAGGACTGCCTGATGTTTTTTATGGTAAACAGCAAGATTTTTTTCCTTTAAAAATGCTTATTTGTTATATTTTCGTTTGAGACCAAGATCCTCTGGGAATGAATCACAGCGCATTGGTTTTATTATGTCACTTTTGCGCAAAGAACCACAGGGTTGGGCCTTTTCTCTCCAGCCTAATGATCCGTGTTTAAGTTCTGTTGAAGAATTTTTTTCTGCTATGGGGCTATTATATGACGATCCTGATCGAATCTCATCTGCTGAATCAGAACTTAGACGTTTGAATCAGAGGTCTGATGATGTTGAAAATTATTGCACACACATCAGGAGATTGGCTTCAGAAGTTAAGTGGAATGATTCGGCGCTTAGATGTTTATTTCTTGCTGGTCTGAGTGAAAGGGTTAAGGATTTGCTAATTGCATTCCCTGCACCTGAGACTCTGCAGGAGGCTATACAGTTAGCTGTTCGTATAGACAGGAGACTGAGGTGCAGGCTCAATGACGTAAAGACTCCTGTAATCTCAGGTCCTAGTCCCCAGAAAATCTGCACTGACGGCGGGGAACCGATGGAGGTTGGGGAGATGTCACTCCACTCTCAGGAAAAAGACCGGAGATTCGCCGAGGGATTGTGTCTTTATTGTGGTAAAGGTGACCATTTGATTAAGTATTGTGAGCGTCGTTTAAGTAAAGAAAAAAAAAAGGTCAGTTACGCCCGTATAGCTTGTTTATGCTCTGCAGGAGTATTTCTTTCTGGGAGTACTACTCTGCAGGGAGATTTGATTGAATTTCAGGTATTTCTGGATTGTGGTTCAGCACTTAATGTGATTGATAAAGGGTTTTTGGAAAACCTTAAATTGAAATCCAAACCTTTGTCATCACTTATTTCTGTGGTTGCAATTGATAACACTCCTTTGAACTGTATTACTCACAAGGTTGCTGCATTTTCTCTCACTATCAATGGAGTTCACCAAGAAATTTTGGACTTGGTTGTTTTGGATAATTTACCCTCTCCAGTTGTTCTAGGATTGCCTTGGTTAAAACTGCACAATCCTTTGCTGGACTGGTCTACTAATGTGATTAAGTTTTGGAGTCCGAAGTGCTATGATAAATGTTGTAATGGTCACTCTGCGGCTGTGGAAAAAGTGGAATTACCTGTACCTATTCAAGATTTTTGGAGGGTTTTTTTGGAGGAGTCGCAAGTTTTACCTCCTCATAGGGATTATGATTGCGCCATTGAGTTTGTTCTGGGTGCTACTCTTCCCAAAAGTCGCTTGTTTAATCTGACTATCCCTGAAAGAAAGGCCTTGGAGGAGTACAAAGAGACTAGCCTGGTTGCTGGTCACATTAGACCTTCTAAGTCGCCTGTGGCAGTCGGATTCTTCTTTGTTAAAAAAAAAGGACGGCGGTTTATGTCCATGTCTGGATTTTCATGAAATTAATAAGATTACCGTACGCAATTCCTACCCATTACCGTTAATTCCTGACTTGTTTAACCAGTTAGTGGGAGACAAGTGGTTCTCCAAAATTGATCTCCGGGGGGCATACAATTTGTTACGTGTGAAGGAGGGTGATGAATGGAAAACTGCTTTTAACACTCCGGTAGGTCATTTTGAGAATCTGGTGATGCCTTTTGGTCTTACCAATGCACCTGCATTTTTTCAGAACCCTATTAATGACATCCTGAGACCTCTGATTGGTAAGAATGTGGTTGTGTATTTGGATGACATTTGGATTTATTCACCAGATCTGGAGTCCCATTGGCAGAGTGTACGTGAAGTTTTGCAGTTATTGGGTGATATTTCACTCTTTGCTAATCTGGAGAAATGTGAGTTCGCTGTGCAGAAAATTAGTTTTTTGGGCTACATTGTCTCCAGCGATGGCTTTGAGATGGACCCTGTGAAGGTTCAGGCTGTGCAGGAATGGCCTAGGCCTATTGGTTTGAAATCTATACAGAGATTTTTGGGTTTTGCCAATTATTACAGGAAATTCATTAAGAATTTTTCTGTAATTGTTAAACCTCTAACCGATCTCACCAGGAAAGGTGCGAATACGGCCCAGTGGACTACTGAGGCCATTAAAGTTTTTGAGTATCTCAAAGAGAGGTTCAGTTCTGCCCCTATCCTTATGCAGCCTGATGAGACCAAGCCTTTTTTGGTCGAGGTCGATGCTTCATCGGTGGGGGTCGGAGCAGTTTTGTCTCAGGAGAACAAGGGTGGAGTACATCCTTGTGCCTTCTTTTCGAAAAAATTTTCGGAAACCGAACTGAATTATGATGTTGGAAATCGGGAGCTGCTGGCTATTAAACTCGCGTTTGAACATTGGCGTCATTTTTTGGAAGGCGCTAGATTTCCTATTCAGGTTTTCACAGATCATAAGAATTTGATTTATCTGGATGCTGCCAAGCGCTTGAATGCCCGTCAAGCTAGGTGGGCACTTTTTTTTTCTCGGTTTCATTTTTCTGTTACCTATTTCCCTGGTACTAAGAATGTTAAAGCCAATGCTTTATCTCGCAGCTTCTCTCCTACGGTCGGTGCCGAGGAGGAGGAGAGCATTTTACAAAAGGAGTTGGGTGGCGGCTTTGGACTCCGTTTTGGAGAATGGGATTCTGAAAGCTCAAGAAGATGCTCCATCTAACACTCCCCATGGGAGGTTGTTCGTGCCTGGAGCCTTTAGGAGAGATTTGTTTGTGGAGTGTCATGAGTCTCTGTTGGCAGGTCATCCAGGAATTTCGGAGACTAAGAGACTGATCAGTCGCAGTTTTTGGTGGCCTGGATGGCAGAAGGAAGTCATCAAGTGGGTGTGTCAGTGTACTGTGTGCGCTAGGTCAAAGGCTTCACATACTCCTGCTGCGGGGTTGCTTTGCCTTCTGGAGGTTCCTAGTGTGCCTTGGACGCATCTCACTATGGATTTTATTACTGATCTTCCTGTGTCCGAGGGTTTTACTGTCATCTGGGTGGTCGTGGACCGTTTTAGTAAGATGTGTCATTTGGTTCCATTCATTAAATTGCCCTGCGCCAAGACACTCGCTAAGGCATTTGTTAAGGAGATTGTCAAGCTCCATGGCGTTCCCACGGATATTGTTTCTGATAGAGGACCTCAGTTTGTGGCTCGCTTTTGGCGTGCTTTTTGTGACAGGTTGGGAGTCCATTTGTCATTTTCGTCTGGTTATCATCCTGAGTCTAATGGACAGACTGAAAGAAAGAACCAGGATGTTGAGCAGTTTTTGCGTTGCTTTGTGGCGGACAATCAAGAGGTGTGGTCGGAGTTTCTGCCTCTCGCAGAATTTGCTCTTAACAGTCATACATCCTCCTCTGCTGGGTGTTCTCCTTTTTTTTTGTTGTACTGGGAGACATCCGTGTTTTGGTTCTTTCTCCAAATTGGGGTCGGCGGTGCCGGAGGAGGAGAATTTTTCTGGTGATTTAGAGAGAGTTTGGACTAATGTACGTTGTAACCTTCAAGAGGCTAACAAAAAGTCCAAGAAGTATTTTGACAGGAAACGTAAAGAGGTTTTGTTTACTGTGGGTGACATGGTTTGGTTGTCCTTGAAGAACCTGCGTTTGAGGATTCCCTCTAAAAAACTGGGTCCTAAGTTTGTGGGTCCATTTAAAGTGCTTCAGGTTGTTAACCCGTCTGCTGTTAGGTTGGATGTCCCTACTTCCTGGAAGATTAATCCTGTGTTTCATGTTTCCTTCTTGAAAAAGGCTGACGTATCTAATAGGGACGCCACTGTCACAGTTCCTCCTGTGGTGGAAGACGGCGAATATGAAATTTCTCGTATTTTGAATTCTAGATGGCATAGAGGGAAATTACAGTATCTTGTCTCCTGGAAGGGTTTCGGTCCCGAAGACTACTCCTGGGTAAGAACGGATGATGTCTCTGCTCCTAGGCTTGTTAAAGCTTTCCACAGGAGCTTTCCTGATAGGCCTGGAGGATTCAGAGGATCCTCATAGAAGAGGGGGTACTGTTAGAACCCTCCTGTTAGTTTTTGCTATCTTGTGTTTTGCGGTCACGTGACCATCTGCCTATATATTCCAGCTCTGCCCTTCTAGCTTTGCTGGACTTCAGTGTTGTTTGACTGTTTTGCTAGCCTGGTGCTTCGGTGCCTAGCTCTGTCAGTTTGCTTGGTCCTCTTGGACCTCTAGTACTTTTTGTCAATTTGTCTTTTGTGTTCTACAACAATTTCTGTTTAGGAAGTGTCCCATTTTTTGTCCCAGTCCTTAGTTCTTTTGGAGCCCTTCCTTAATTCTATAGGTCTTCGTTCAGACTAGCCGAAGAAAAAGGTGGGTCTGTTCACTAGGAACAGGCAGCCCGCTACATCATAGGGATTCAGCTTAGTCTTACTGTAGGGACAGCTTTCCCCTATCTTTCCTTATTTCTTCTTGCAGATCACAACACACATAGCCTTACTTTGTTATTTAGATAGACAGATAGATACTGTAGATAGAGGGCTGCCACCAGGAATTTCAGGGCCCAATATTGGCAACATTTTCAAGCTCCCTTGAGACTCCGCCCAGGCTCCACCCCAGCTCCACCTCCACCCCTCGAAACTTCCACAGTCCCACCACCCAATCTTGGAAAAACTCCACTTCTGCACCACGCCCTCACCAATCACAGATTTACAGTTTCCACTCAACCATATATCATATACATAGCCAGCAACTTTTGTTTTGGCCAAAAGATTTTTTTAATCAACCACCACGACAAGTTAGACTCTTTTGGCTGGGCCCTACTTTACTCTAACCTATTAAACCTTTCTTAAAATATCCAATACTCTTTTTAGGTATATTTTTATTTATTTTTCTTTAAAGGAATGTGTCACATAAATTTTTTAAAATGACTAATAATATCACATTCAAGGAACAAAAACCATCACACCATAGCCGGACCACAATTTACCATCGCATAGTCACCAAATAATACCACATACAAGGTATACTGCCACACCATGACCAGACCACATATTACCACCACATAGTGATCAAATAATACCACATACAAGGAAAAAATACCGCCACACCATGGCCAGACCACATATTACCACCACATAGTGACCGAATAATACCACAAGCAAGGAACAAATACCACCACACCATGACCAGACCACATATTACCACCAAGTGGTCACCAAATAATACCACATATACACTGTGTGCAAAATTATTAGGCAAATAAGTATTTTGATCACATGATACTTTTTATACATGTTGTCCTATTCCAAGCTGCATAAGTTTGAGAGCCAACTACCAATTAAGTAAATCTGGTGATGTGCATCTCTGTAATGAGGAGAGGTGTTGACTAATGACATCAACACCCTATATAAGGTGTGCTTAATTATTAGGCAACTTCCTTTCCTTTGGCAAAATGGGTCAGAAGAGAGATTTGACGGGCTCTGAAAAGTCCAAAATTGTGAGATGTTTTGCAGAGGGATGCAGCAATCTTGAAATTTCCAAACTTTTGAAGCGTGATCATCGAACAATCAAGCATTTCATGGCAAATAGCCAACAGGGTCGCAAGAAGCGTGTTGGCCAAAAAAGGCGCAAAATAACTGCCCATGAATTGAGGAAAATCAAGCGTGAAGCTGCCAAGATGCCATTCGCCACCAGCTTTGCCATATTTCAGAGCTGCAACGTTACTGGAGTATCAAAAAGCACAAGGTGTGCGATACTCAGGGACATGGCCAAGGTAAGGAAGGCTGAAAAACGACCACCTTTGAACAAGAAACATAAGATAAAAAGTCAAGAATGGGCCAAGAAATATCTTAAGACTGATTTTTCAAAGGTTTTATGGACTGATGAAATGAGAGTGACTCTTGATGGGCCAGATGGATGGGCCAGAGGCTGGATCAGTAAAGGGCAGAGAGCTCCACTCCGACTCAGACGCCAGCAAGGTGGAGGTGGGGTACTGGTATGGGCTGGTATAATCAAAGATGAACTTATGGGACCTTTTCGGGTTGAGGATGGAGTGAAGCTCAACTCCCAGACCTACTGCCAGTTTCTGGAAGACAACTTCTTCAAGCAGTGGTACAGGAAGAAGTCGGTATCGTTCAAAAAAAACATGATTTAAATGCAGGACAATGCTCCATCACATGCATCCAACTACTCCACAGCGTGGCTGGCCAGTAAAGGTCTAAAAGAAGAAAAAATAATGACATGGCCCCCTTGTTCATCTGATCTGAACCCCATAGAGAACCTGTGGCCCATTATAAAATGTGAGATCTACAGGGAGTGAAAACAGTACACCTCTCGGAACAGTGTCTGGGAGGCTGTGGTGGCTGCTGCACGCAATGTTGATCGAAAACAGATCAAGCAACTGACAGAATCTATGGATGGAAGGCTGCTGAGTGTCATCATAAAGAAAGGTGGCTATAATGATCATTAATTTTTTTGGTTTTTGTTTTTGCATGTCAGAAATGTTTATTTCTAAATTTTGTGCACTGATATTGGTTTACCTGGTGAAAATAAACAAGTGAGATGGGATTATATTTGGTTTTTATTAAGTTGCCTAATAATTCTGCACAGTAATAGTTACCTGCACACACAGATATCCTCCTAAGATAGCCAAATCTAAAAAAAAAAACACTCCAACTTCCAAAAATATTAAGCTTGGATATTTATGAGTCTTTTGGGTTGATTGAGAACATAGTTGTTGATCAATAATAAAAATAATCCTCTAAAATACAACTTGCCTAATAATTCTGCACACAGTGTAAGGGACAAATACCGCCACACCATGACCGGACCACATATTACCACCACATAGTGACCAAATAATACAATACTGATCATTAATAAAAAATAAAAAAAATACTAATATTACCATAAGTGCCATTATACACAGGAGCTCTCTACATAGTAGACGGTGTACAGTGATCACCAGTGACATTATACACAGGAGCTCTGTATATAGTGTCAGTGTAGAGGTAATACAGTGATCACCAGTGACATTATACACAGGAGCTCTGCATATAGTGTATAGTGTACAGGTAATACAGTGATCACCAGTGACATACACAGGAGCTCTGTACATTAGTATATAGTGTCATTGTACAGAGAACACACTGACTCACAAGTGACGTCTCTAGTTGAAGTCCTTCATCTTCGCTTTTTTTCACTTTCATCCAGCGCAGACCGACCTCACTTCTTACAGCCAGGACTCGTCTCTGCATAAAATAGCACACAGTTATCTAGAGCACATTCCCCAATTTCTACATTACGCAGCTGAATACAGATGTGCACCCACCATTAATATATAATTAGTTATTATGCAACCCACCATTCCAAATACAAATTGTAATCCACCACGGCACCCCCACTAACTGTAAATAGCCACTTTCTCCACCCAATAAATATATAAATTAAATAGCACCTGTACTCTTTCCCAATTCATTACCAGTCACACTCCTGCATCCTCAACACCCCCCACTCTGTACCTCCCGCTCCCCCATTTCATTATATTTACATGAACCCCTCCACTCCAATTCATTATGTCATGTTCGTGCTCTCTCCCAACCTGTATTCATAATCATTTATTCTCCCCCACTCCCAATTCATCATTTGCTCTCCCCCACTCCCAATTCATTATTTGCTCTCCCCCACTCCCAATTCACCATTAGCTCTCCCCACCCCCCATTCAACATTTGCTCTCCCCACTCCAAATTCACCATTAGCTCTCCCCACTCCCAATTCACCACTAGCTCTCCCCACCCCCCACTCCCAATTCACCATTTGCTCCCCCCATCCCCACTCCCCATTCACCATTTGCTCTCCCCATTCCCAACTCATCATTTGCTCTCCCCACTCCCAATTCACCATTTGTTCTCCCCACCCTCCACTCCCAATTAACCGTCTGCTCTCTACCCCCCACTTCCAATTCAACGTTTGCTCTCCCCACCCCCCACTCACTATTTGCTCCATTCACCATTAGTTCTCCCCACCCCCTATTCCCAATTCACCATTTGCTCTTCCCACCCCCAATTCATCATGTACTCTCCACACTCCCAATTCACCATTAGCTCTCACTACCGCTCCCTCCCAATTGACCATTTGCTCTCCCCACTCCCAATTTACCATTAGCTCTCCCCACCCCCACTCCCAATGCACCATTTGCTCTCCCCACCCACCACTCCCAATTCACCATTTGCTCTCCCCACCCCAACTTCATCATTTGCTCTCCCCACCCCCAATTCACCATGTGCTCTCCACACTCCCAATTCACAATTTGCTCTCCCCACTCACCTCTCTCAATTAATCATTTGCTCTCCCCAACCACTCTCAATTCATCATTTGCTCTCCTCACCCCCCCATTCAGCATATGCTCTCCCCACCCCCCACTTCCAATTCACCATGTACTCTCCCCACCCCCCAGATCATTATCTGCTCTCCCCACCCCCAATTCACCATGTGCTCTCCCCACCCCCCACTCGCAATTCACCATTTGCTCTCTCCGCCCCCACCTTCAATTCATAATTTGCTCTCCCCACCCACCATGTGCTCTCCCCACCCCCAATTAATAATGTGCTCTATCCACTCCTCACTCCCAATTCACCATGTGCTCTCCCCACCCCCCACTCCCAGTTCACCATGTGCTCTCCCCACCCCTTAATTCCAGTTCACCATGTGCTCTCCTCACCCCCCACTTCCAATTCTCCATGTGCTCTCCCCACCCCGACTCTCAGTTCATCATGAGCTCTCCCCACCCCCCACTTCACCATTTGCTCTCCCCACCCCCACTCCAAAATCATCACTTGCTATCCCCACCCCCAATTCACCATGTGCTCTCCTCACCCCCCACTTCCAATTCTCCATGTGCTCTCCCCACCCCCGACTCTCAGTTCATCATGAGCTCTCCCCACCCCCACTCCAAAATCATCATTTGCTCTCCCCACCCCCAATTCACCATGTGCTCTCTCCCCCTCCACTCCCAATTCATCATGTGCTCTCCCCTTCCCCCACTCCCTATTCTCCAAGTGCTTTCCCCAACCTCCACTCCCAGTTCATCATGTGCTCTCCCCCAAGACCATTTAATTAATTCTATTAAAAATAAATAAATTGATACTTACCTCTCATATAATCCCCTGCAGCTGCACTTCCGTACTGGCATCTTGGCCCTCTATGCAGATGCGTACGCGATGATGTCATTGCGTACGCACCTTCACCAGCACGTCCAATAAGAGGCGGAGGGACTGCACGGCCGTTCAGGTTTTATGGCTGTGAGAGCTCCAAGGGTCTCGGCACACGATACCCCAGTGTCGGCATATAAGTAAGCAAAAAAGATGGTAGCACTTAATAGAAAATTACATAAAAAATGGTGTATTTATTGGCCCGTGTGAACAGGTGCCAATGTTTCGGCTCAAAAGCAAGTGGATTTTTAATGCAACCAAACAAGCCTTATCAGGTCTAAGAAATGTATTTATTTTAATAAAATAAACAGTTTGTATTGTGGAGTCTGCTCCACTTCAGAGTTATTACATATATTGGGAATAACTCTTTAACCCCTTCCCACTTAAGGTAGTTTTTACTTTCCTGACCAAGCCAAATTTTTTAAACTAATATGTGCCATTTTATGTGGTAATAATTTTTTTTTTAACACATTGTAGTTTATGTTCGTGGTAAATTTAGGTCAATATGATAGACATTTATATAAAAAATATCGGAAATTTGACAAATATTTAGAAAAAGTCTAATTTTTGAACTTTGAATTTTGTATGCCAATGAAATGTCCCATCCCTCAGTTTTTCAGGACCATCTACACATTTGAAAAGATTTTGAGGGATCTATATGTCATGTATACACCTCAAAATATTCAAAACCGTATTCAGAAATTTTGTATAACCCACAGGGCTTCATGCAAAGTTAAATGAAAAATTACTTTTTATTATTATTATTATTAGCATGTGAAGGTATTTGCAAAGGGGGGTAGCAGAGGAATAGTGAGGCGAGAGATGAACTAGTCGAGCAGCAGAGTTGAGGATGGACTGGAGGGGTGCGAGAGTGTTAGCAGGTAGGCCACAGAGGAGGGTGTTGCAGTAGTCGAGGCGGGAGATGATGAGGGCATGAACAAGCAGGTTAGTAGATTGAGGGTTGAGGAAAGGATGGATTCTGGGAATACTTTTGAGCTGGAGGCCACAGGAGGTGGCAAGAGCTTGGATGTGGGGTTTGAAGGACAGGGCAGAGTCAAGGGTTACTCCGGGGACAGGGGAAAGTGTGATGTAATTTATTGTGATAGAAAGATCAGGTGGGGAAGATATGCGAGATGAAGGAAACATGATGAGTTCAGTGTGCTGAAAAAGTTGGCTTATACTCGAGTATATACGGTATATACTTTAAACTGTAAAGTGTTAGTAACAAGGCAAATCAACAGTAGAACTAATAACAGTAAGCTTGGGATAGCAGAGAAAGTCTTTCACTATTTAACGTTAATGTTCTCTTCACAAAGGTGGTGTGCCCAGTCGTGTGAGTTTCCATGTAAGTTCTCTATGAAGCTCTGGCCCTAGCGGGGATCACTGGGTTTTCCGGCTAGGCCGCAAGTCTCTCTCTGATGTTCACTACTAGGACCAACCCTTCTCAATCACTATGTTTCCACAAAGTAAAATAATAGGAGCTATACTCACCTCCGGTGCTGGCACCATTCCAGCTGGATCACTGAGGGGCTCCCGCAGGAACTGAGCAGTCAATGTCTTTGATCCTAGCTGTTATCTTTAATTAACGCCTTTGATGCCGCAACCTATAATATCAGTGGCATCTAGGTTGTCAGATAAAGGTAGGGGGCTCTTTTAGTCAACCAACTCTACACAATGGCCCCCACAGCTGCAATTGTAAATCATGCCGCGCAGCATCGCGCAATAAAGCTCAACCAGGTTCACGTTCTGTAAAGGAACTAAAGTAAAAAAAGTAAAAAAACAAAACCGTTTATAGAAAAAAATAACACAAATCCCAGGTCCCGTTCTTTGATGTGGACTTGGGAACTGAGCCGACAAATGATGGCTGCGTTATTCAGCCATCATCTGCCTCTAACAGATGCGAGTGGAGGGAAGCGACCGTTAACCTGTTATATGCCGCTAACAATCTGTGATGGCAGAATTTACAGTGACTGGTCCAGGTGGGGCACACTGTTCTAACTGTCCCTGCATCATGATTGTGGGGTGCCAAAGGGTTGTCATGACAGCTTGAGGTTTTCTGAACATCTCAGTGCTTGTCATGACAATACTCTGTAGTATCGGTGTCTCTGCGCCTTGACAGGCAGAGACGCCGTCCCTCTTACCGCCGCGCTCCCCGCCGGGCGTCCTCCGGCGCTCCTGCTTCTGCCGGCGCGCAGCTTCCGGGACATTGTGCTTAGGGGGCGCGCGCGCTCCCTCCCTCTTAAAGGGGCCGCGCACGCCGTCCTAAGGAGTCCCTGGCCAATGACCGGAGGACCTCTCATATAAAAGGCACCTCCTCCAAGATGGAGGTGCCCATGCAAGGTTGTAGCTTTGTGTGTTAAACTCTGCTTCAGCCCTCAGGTCCCGCTGCCAGCCTGACTACCAGTCCAGCCCGCCAGCCTGACTACAAGTCCAGTCCACCAGCCTGACTACAAGTCCAGTCCGCCAGCCTGACTACCAGTCCAGTCCGCCAGCCTGACTACCAGTCCAGCCCGCCAGCCTGACTACAAGTCCAGCCCACCAGCCTGACTACAAGTCCAGCTCGCCAGCCTGACTACAAGTCCAGCCCGCCAGCCTGACTACAAGTCCAGCCCGCCAGCCTGACAAGTCCAGCCCGCCAGCCTGACTACAAGTCCAGCCCGCCAGCCTGACTACAAGTCCAGCCCGCCAGCTTGTCTACTCTCCAGCCCGACAGTCTGTCTACAGTCAAGTCCGCCAGTCTGTCTATGGGCCTTGCCCGCCTGCTTACCTGGAAGCACCTGCCTGTTACCTGCCGTGCCTACCAGCCAGCCTATCTGGAGGCTCCTGCTTGTTACCTGCTGTGTCTGCCAGTCCGCCTACCCGGATCACCCGTCAGCCTGCCTGCCGTGCTCATCTGCTGTACCGGTCAGTCCCTGCCTTCTGACCCGTGGGAGTCACCTGCTCTCATACAAGGTCGGTCCCAGAGTAGCACCTGGTCCCTCTGCTCGGTCCTTCCCTGGTCACGGAGTCGATTGAGCCGCCGTATGACCTTGGTCAGTCCGAGTTGACAGCTACTTATGCCCCTCTGGTCCCTCCTTGCACCGCAGCACAGAGGTTCCACCACCCGGATCCGTAACATACTCCTTTGAACACATGTCTGTGGAGAGTAGGAGACTGTGATTTTTACTACATACTGAAGCAGGGCTGCCACCAGGAATTTCAGCACCCCATACTGGCAACATTTCCGGGCACCCTTGAGACTCCACACCAGCCCCGCCTCCACCCCTCAAACTTTCCACCGTCCCACCTCCCACTCTTGGAAAAACTCTGCTTCTGCACCTCGGTTTCACCAATCACACATAAACAGTTCCCATTGAACACCATATCACATACACAGCCATCAGCTTTTGTTTTGGCCAAAAGATTTTTTAAGCCTGCCACCACGACAAGGTAGACTCTTTTGGCAGGGCCCTACTCTACTCTAACCTATTAAACATTTCTTAAACTATCCAATATTCTTTTTAGGTATATTTTGCTTATTTTTCTTTAAGGGAATGAGTGACGTACATTTTTGAAACTAATTGAAACCAGATTGTGATAATTTTTTTATAATCTGTATTTCTGACTTCAGATTATTGTATCCTGTTTTCTGTACATTTATGGAAATCTGCTGTCTTGCCTGTTTGGAGATATGAACAATAGACATATGGATGTATATATATCACAAGACAAAACAGGGGACTCTAATTCCTAGACAGAGTTTTCTATACATGTTCTCATGTTTAGTGACATGCAGATGTCATTGTGCAGGAAAGGGGAAGAGGTGAGCTGTGACACGACCTAATGTGAATGGTGGATTCTGTTATCTCTCATTGTAATCCTGCTGGCTATGATAATGAGGTGACTGATGAAAAGGGATCTCTTCTGGACGTGTTATTCTATTAGAAAAGCAATTTCTGTTTATTTATTATTTGTGATATAAGGGGTGACAAACTTTAAAGTAAATTCTTCCAAAAAGTTAAACTATGATTAAAAGGATTGGCAATTTTCTGGTTATTCTTTACCAATGTGTTTGAGATGATGATAAGGCACTTAGTATTATGGTCTTTCTTGAACTTCGGCACTAAATACGAAATATGGGAAATAGACTATATTTCTATGTTGAATTTCTGCATTAAGGGCCTTTTATTCATCTCACACACACATTGGTTAAGAATAACCAGAGCATGGTCAATGCCCTTAACATAAAAGTTTTGTAAAACATTCCCACTAAACATTTCGCTAATTAAATCTATTTTTCATAAGAGTCATTTAGTTAAATCCTTTGGTCAATTATGTAAAGTGCAAAATTATAATGTAATAAAACAAAGACAAAACGTATAACCAATTAATACAATGAAAATAAGGTCATTTTGTGAGGTCAGAAAACATATTAAAACAACGATCTAAGGAAATGAACCATAATAATAAAGACGTATTTCCATAAATTCAAGAACAACAAACAATAGTGCGCTCTATCCTAAAAACTGAGCCCTAATATTAAATGGGTATTCCCATCTGGGGTACCGATAGTGCATCGCAGGGTCAGTCAGGTGCAGGTCTCAGAACTGAAACATCACTATCCGATCTGTTACATCTGTCTAATGCTAGGACTTTGGGTCAGTAATCCCGCAGTCAGGCTAGGACACTCATCCATAATACAGGGGAACATAGAAGGCAATAACACACTAATGTAAAACTGGCTGCAATGTAGAAGATGTGAAGATGCAAATTTACATGTATGGAACAGGCAGTCGTTTTACCTGCTGGTTAGAAAAATCCTTAATCAGGTCTTTAAAATTCAGGTGTCTGGCGAGCTCATGTTCAATTGACAGAAGGGCTCGGCTGTTTAACCGTTGTTCCGTCATTGTAGAATGCAGATAGTTCTTGAGAGTTTGCTAATGCTATCTCTCCTTCTGCTACTCAAAGTGGTTGGGTGATAAAAATTCTTACAATACACACCTCTCCAAATCTTGAAGCTCGAATTTGTAGATGGCGTTTAGTAAAGCCAGTGGACCCATGTTTTCTGTAAATGTAGCTTCATAAACTTTCCGAAGATGTTGCTACTCAGAAAGTAACGGTGATGTGAGATCTACCTGCCTTCCCATGGGTTGTTCCATCTCTTGCTATTATTTTGAATTATTTGGTTCTTTCCTAGAATGGGTGGTCAAGTATGAAACAGGTTCCTCCGCTATAATCCATTATCTTGACGATTTTCTTTTTGTGGGACCACCAGATTCCAGGTCCTGTCAATTTTTGCTGGACAATTTTATTTTTTTCGCGTCGTATTTTGGCGTTCCCTTATCCAGTGGAAAAACTTTTGCTACTACTTCGCTATCCTTTTTAGGAATTGAGATTGATTCCGTTGCCATGGTTTTTCGCCTTCCCTCAGAAAAAAATTCAAAATTGCTGTCCCAGATTGAAGGATTTTGTTCTGTTCTCAAAGTAACACTATGTCAAATGCAGTCCATGCTAGGCCTCCTTAACTTTGCTTGCACAGTAATGCCTATGGGGAGAATTTTTTCCAGACGTTTATCCCTCTCGACCAAAAGCATCAAGCTTCCCCATCAAAGAATTCGGATAAAACCTCCTTTGAAAGCAGACTTGCTGGTTGGGAAGGAGTTCCTCTTGTCCTATAATGGATATACATGCTTTTAGTTATCGGAATTGACTAATGAGGATCTCTCCCTTTTTTCCGATGCCGCTGGATCTACTGGTTTCAGTGTCATTTTTGGAGACCAATGGTGTGCCGAACCTTGGCCGGAATCTTGGCGCACTGAGGGCTGGGTTAAAAACCTTACTTGGTTAGAGTTATTTCCTATCATCACAGCCATTTCTTTATGGGGCCCATCCCTCAGGGAAAAACGGATCTGTTATTGGACTGACAATATGAGTATTGTACACGCCATAAATCACTTGTCATCCTCATCTCCCCTGGTTATCAAATTACTCAGATTTCTGGTATTAAAATGCTTAAATTTAAACATCTGGTTTTAAGCCCGCCATGTTCCGGGTACAAATAATGTCATTGCTGATTCTCTTTCTCGTTTCGATTGGCAGAAATTCCGGGAATGTTTCCCCGCGGCCAAACCAGAGGGGCATCCATGCCCATCCCTCATGTGGAAGGTGGTAGAGAAAGATTGATGGAGTTGGTGAGATCTTCAGTGGCCTCGTCTACATGGCGTTCTTACGGTAAGGCATGGAATGAGTGGCATAACTTATTTGGGGATAGATCAGCAGCAGCATCCGACGCTGCCCGTCTGGAGGTCACAATCGAATATTTACTTTACTTGCGCAGCATGGGTGTTTCAGGAGCCGTTGCACAGAACCGCCTATCTGATCTCGGTGTTTATTTTCACCTCTTAGGTTGGAACGATGTTACTAAGGTTTTCATCATTCGGCAGGCTATTATGGGTTGGAGGAGGGAGCACACTCGTCAGGGGAACAGACGGCCCATTTCTTTCAGTTTACTTACCCGCCTAATCAACCCACTCCCGCTGTCCGCTCTTCTCCTTTCAAGTCTGCTCTACTCTCTGCCGCTTTTTGACTCGCGTTTTTTGGATTGGTGCTTTGCGCATTAGTGAATTGGTGTCCCCATCCAAGCGCACTTCAGGAGGACTCCAGTATGATGGTGTCACTCCCTGTGACCGAGGTCTCCGTATCCACTTTCGGAAATCGAAAATTGACCCGTCCGGTATTTGTTCATGGGTTCCCCTTCTTACCATCCCCGGTCCTATTTGTCCTTTAACGCTTGTTAATAATTACTTATCGTTCTGGCGATCTGGTGACTCCTTTTTCTCACATGAGGATGGTTCTCCTCTTACGGTTTTTCAATTTCAATCCCTTTTTTGGAAATGTTTAGCTTTCGTAGGCCTTCCTCTCAAGGTATTTGGTACGTACTCCTTTAGGATAGCAGCTGCTACCGAAGCAGCCCGTGCTGGTTTGCCTAACTCCGAGATCCAGCGCATTGGTAGATGGCGTTCCTCCTGTTTTGCAAGATACATCAGACCGAATTTATTGCTTCACTAACTTTATTATCTCTTCATAGTTGGTGTAAAACACACAGTATGGATACTGGGCCACTCTTACATCTTCTGGGCATCCCAAAGAGCAGAACGTCGACCAGGTGGCAGAGGTCTTGGGTTCCACGGCATCAACGTTTTTTGGAGAGGAATAAGAGGCTTGACCTGGCCTCAGGTTCTTCCCGAGGTGGTGCGGATAGCTGAGACTGCTTCCTCTCCCTTAATTCTAGTCCTGCATGCGGGCGGGAATGATCTCTGCTCCTTTCACCTAGCGGAGCTCCTCACAATCATGCGCTCCGACGTGGATAAATTCCACAGACTTTTTCCAGAGCTTACTCTGATTTGGTCAGAGGTCATGTCACGTGTTGCATGGCAGGGCGCGAGAGATGCGGCGGCAGTTGAACGTTCTGTGCGCACGCTTAATGCCCGCTTGTCCCGCTTTATCCGTTTTAAGGCCGGAGTGGTCATGAGGCATCACCAACTTGAGGGAGACAATTCCAGTCTTATGCTACCCGATGGAGTCCATCTGACGGAAATAGGGCTGGATACTTTTCTCTCCGGTCTCCAGGATAGCATAGAACAAGCTTTTTACCAAATGGGTGGGGGGCGGAGCGCAGTATAAATACTCCGCTCCTCCTTAGCGGTCATTTGCTCCATCTTGATGTTTTTTTCCGGTACGAAGTCTGACTTGCGCTGGGAGTCCAGCTGCGGCATATGGATTTGCACCCGTTTCAGCTGGCTAATAGTGCCTTAACTGAGTTTTATACCAGTTACGTACTGAGCACGTCCTTTTTGGCTGTGACCGACTTCTACCCATTAAAAGGAGTTTTGGTTAAGATCTGTGTGTTGTCGTTATTCCATGGGACTTTTTGAGGAAATATTGTTGTTGGGTCTCAGCAGTCTGCAGGGCACGTCAATCTTTAATTGAATGCCCCTTGACTGCTGTGCCCTGCTGAAGGGGTTAAATTGTGTGTCCCATGTTCTTTTTCTCCTCTCCTCCTGGCTTTCACCCAATAATCCTCTTCTTCCTCCCTCTTCCCCTCATTATAAGTCCAGACCCTGTGTGAAGCCCAGCTGTGCTTGGTATCACAGATCCTAGAAGGGTGTATTGACGGATTCCTCCACAAGAGGCCCCCATAACCATTCACACATCTCCACCTTCCACCTCAGACGACCAGAGGGAGCCTGTTAGGGATATATAAAGAAGGGAAGGTGGAGCCAGGCAGTCAGTTCCTGCAGAGTGAGACACAGAAACAGGTCAGTCTGCAGTGGAGCTCAGTGACTCAGCAATTCCTCTGGAGAGTTCAGTTAGTGCAAGCCTGAATACAGAGTTGAGCCCGGTTGAGTCGTAGCTCAGAATAGTGAGCTTAGGTGTGCCGGCGCCATAAGATCGGTGAAGCGCGGCAAGCTGCCATTAGTGTGAGTAGCCTATTGAGGGCCCGAGTAGGCCGAAGGAGAGTAGAGAGAGTTAGTACATAGGGGGCAGAGGAGCTTAACTAGCTCACCCCGAAGAAGAATTTACCGGACACCGGGTCCGAAGCTTACCGGGATATCCACGACCCAGTAAGATATAACCGGAATCCCTGGAGAACTACAAGTCCCAGGATCGCTAAAGTGCTGATACCTACCAGAGCCAGGAGACACATAGGCCCCGTAGGTTGGGAGCATGCACTCCAAGAGAAGGCCCTACCACAAGGTCAGCCAGCGCAGGACAGAGACAAAGTTAGGCCTAGCTCCAGGCAGGTCAGAAACTTACTACGTAGAGGCAAGGAACAGGAGGCCCAAAACCCGCTCATTGGGGAGGATCCAGACATACACCCTTCACTCTACAGTGCTCCGGGGAGTGCCTGAATTTCCATCAGTAAAAGGTACTGAAGTGACTATTGTGTCTGTCCCTGTTCTGGCTCTGACGCGGCTGAGTCTCTCTGTCCTGCATACCCCGTCATACACTGCCCTGAGGCCTAGCTCCACCTGTGGGGAGCTATACCATCCAGCTGCCTTATCATCGGCCTCAGTGGACTGCGCAGCGCTGGTGATCCTCACCAGAAGCCACAGGTTGCGTCACGAACTTTTATAAACTTAACATCTATCAACGCCTTTTTAAAGAGAGACCCCAGAGTACGGGCCCGGGAGCCGACCACCGCGACCTCCTTAAGGCTAAAGGCCCGGGTAACCGAGTCTTCCCCCATCCCCTGGGCTAGTCACCTGCCTCTTCCTGCCTCTCTCCACACAAGCATGGGACCCGCAGTCTGCGTTTCCCACCACCCCTCCCCTTTTTTCCCATGTACAGTGTGTTTTGTTGGTATTATTTGGTTGTTCTGTATTTAAGTCACAGCAGCAGTCATTTGCTCTATCTTGATGTTTTTCTCCAGTACGAAGTATGATATGCGCCGGGAGTCCGGCAGTGGAATATGGATTTGTACCCGTTTCAGCTGGCCAATAGTGCCTTAACCGGGTTTTATACCAGTTACGCGCTGAGCACGTCCTTTTTGGCTGTGAACGACCTCTAACCATTAAAAGGAGTTTTGGTTAAATTCTGTATGTTGTCGTTATTACATGGGACTTTTTGGGGAAATTTTGTTGCTGGGTCTCAGGAGTCATCTTACTACTGTTACTGGTAAAAATGATCATAGACATGTGCAATGTTAGTTAAAAAAAAATCTGGCCTCCTCCTCCCCTTAATAGCCGGCCATCGCACACCATGTTATTTCTTCTTAGCCCAAGACAGCACCAAAGACTGGAGCTGTTATGAGCAAGAGGAAATCCAATTACCGGTTAGTGTAAAATGTTCTGCACATGCCTATGAGTATAATGAAGCGCAGATGTTGTGGCGCTTATACTTACTGCCAGCATATGAGTAGATCTGCTGGCATCTCTGTCTTTGGTGTCATATATTGGGATCCTCTGTCATTGCTATGCTTATCTTCATTATTAACTGCTAATTAAAAAAAAAAAATCCGGCCTCCTTCCTCCCCTTAATAGCCGGCCATCACACACCTCTTCCCGACACCCATGACAGCACTTTCATGAGTGTGAGGAAATCTTACTACTGGTAATGGTAAAAATGATCATAGACATGTGCAATGTTAGTTAAAAAAAAAAATCCGGCCTCCTTCCTCCCCTTAATAGCCGGCCATTGCACACCATGTTATTTCTTCTTAGCCCAAGACAGCACCGAAAGATGGAGCTGTCATGAGCAAGAGGAAATCCAATTACCGGTTAGTGTAAAATGTTCTGCACATGTCTATGAGTATAGTGAAGCGCAGATGTTGTGGCGCTTATACTTACTGCCAGAATAGGAGTAGATCTGCTGGCATCTCTATCTTCTATGTCTCCACTGGGATCTGCTGTCATCTTTATGCTCACCTGTAATTAAAAAAAAAAAAAAAATCCGGCCTCCTTCCTCCCCTTAATAGCCGGCCATCACACACCTCTTCCCGACACCCATGACAGCACTTTCATGAGTGTTAGGAAATCTTACTACCGGTAATGATAAAAATGATCATAGACATGTGCAATGATGTTTGTTTTAAAAAAAAAAATCCGGCCTCCTTCCTCCCCTTAATAGCCGGCCATCGCACACCATGTTATTTCTTCTTACCCCAAGACAGCACCGAAAGATGGAGCTGTCATGAGCAAGAGGAAATCCAATTACCGGTTAGTGTAAAATGTTCTGCACATGCCTATGAGTATAGTGAAGCGCAGATGTTGTGGCGCTTATACTTACTGCCAGCGCATGATTACATTGTCTGGCTTCTTCATCTTTGGGGTCTGTGTTTTGGGTCCCTCAGTGTCGTATCCATGGTCATCTTCATTCCAGCAGTGCTTTCAGATGATCATCAAAGTGATGTCCAATCTTCAGTTCTTCAAGGTCTTCTGGAGGCTGAGGAAGACAGCTGGCTCTGATGACTATGGAGCTGGTGTCTTGTCAAGGGTTTCCAAGTTGACAAAAGAAAATCCCTTGAACATGGCCTGGTCCTTTGCTGATAGAGGTGACTTTTTGGCCTCTGCTGCTTCTAATTTCTCCAGATGGTGTGGTCGAGAACTGTGATGAGCTTTAGATGGCTATAAAACAAACCAAAAAATAATTATTACCAAAATCTCAAACGTTCTGGAGAAGGATGATATGAAATGATCTGGACCATCAGACCAGGACCAGTAGCTCTGGATGATGTTGATTTTCCAATGTTAGGCTGTGTGCCCACGATGCGTTTTTAATGCGTTCCTGCAGCATTTTTGCAGCGCGGAAACGCACTAAAAACGCATGGTAGAAGGGCAGCAATGATAATCCGCATGTGCTGTGCACATGCTGTGGAAATATCCGCTGAGGATTATCATTACGGAAAAAAACGCAGTACTACCAATTATTTTGCGGAAATGCTGCGTTTATCGCCGCCATTGACTTGCATTAGAACGCGCCAATTCCGCAAGACTGCATCTGTACTTGCGTAATTGGTGCGTTCTAATGTGTGGATGGTACCCAGGACTAGAGGAGAGGAGACTCTCCTCCAGACCCAGGCACCATTAAAAAATCTGTAAAAAAAGAATAAAATAAAAAATAAATGTATATTTACCTTCCGGCGGCCCGCGCTGCGCTCCTACTTGCTTCCCGGCACTTTGCAGTGGATTGAAGGACCTGCGCTGACGTCAGAGACATGTGACGGGTCATGCGACGCTGACATCGGCAGGTCTTTCAATCCACTGCAAAGTGCCAGCACCGAGCGAAGCAAGCCAGCGCGGGCCATCGGAGGGTAAGTATACATTTTTTTTTTTATTTTTAACCACTCTCTCGGGTCACACTATATAAATCCATGCAGTTTGCATGGATTTATATAGTGTGACCTAGTTGTCACAAGCACTTTCCAAGTGATGCTAAAATCGCTTGGAAAGCGCTTGTCAATCCGCATGCGGAAATGCATGTGAAGAACGCTTCACATCCGCATGTCCCTGGCAGGAAAAACGCATGTACAATCCGCATGTACAATCCACATGTACAATCCGCATGTACGATCCGCATGTACGATCCACATGTACAATCCGCATGTACAATCCGCATGTACAATCCGCATGTACGATCCGCATGTACAATCCGCATGCGGAAATGTCAGTGAATAACGCTCCATTTCCGCATGTCCCCAGCAGGAAAAACGCATGTACAATCCGCATGTACAATCTACATGTACAATCCGCATGTACGATCCGCATGTACGATCCGCATGTACGATCCGCATGCACGATCCGCATGCACGATCCGCATGCACGATCCGCATGTACGATCCGCAAGTACGATCCGCAAGTACGATCCGCATGTACGATCCGCATGTACAATCCGCATGCGTTTTTTTCTGCCAGGGAGATGCAGAAACGCTCAGGAAAAAATCCTGAGCATTTCTGCATCGTGGGCACATAGCCTAAGTGTCAGCGCTAAATAATACTTAACAGAGGTGCAATGTGATCTGGTCATATACTTACTACAGGGATGTGAGGTGGAGGCACTTTCAGGGCTTCCACAGAGACCCAATCAATACACTGGAAAAACACGTGCTCTCGGATGTTACCATGGACTCCTAAGCGTCTGGCAGGATCTTTCTGTAGGAGCTAAAAACAATAAAGTAAAACCCATGAAGGTAAGCGGTAGAGGCAATAAAACATTCTCACAACTTCACCATTTAAATGAATATTGTACAACCCCTAGTACTAATAACCTGGAACTATACTGACCTGTTTAATGATGTCATCAATGCCGGAGGATGCCTCATCGAGTGTCAGATGGAACGTACACTCACTGGTAACCATATCTTTTAAGATGACACCAAGAGAATACCAGTCTACTCCGGCGTTATACTCCTCGCCAGCAAAAATCTATCATGGAAGTAAGAACAAAAAGGTCAAAATGTTAACATTCCCATGGACTGTAATTTTAGTGAAAACTAAATAGGAAAGCACTATTATCCCACCTCAGGAGCCATGTAACCTGCAGTCCCAGCGTATTCGGTGGCTGTTCGGTCTCCATGCATGTTGTCAATTGCGAGACCGAAATCTGTGATCTTAATATGGCCCGTTTCAGCCACCAAGATGTTCTCGGGCTTGAGGTCTCTGTGGATGACGCCCTTGGAGTGGAGGTACTGGATTCCACCGACCAGTTCAGCGGCATAGAATCTGACAGAAAGACATGAATGAGTGTAACTTCCCGAGGAGAAGACAAGAAACACAAAGATATTGCTTCCAGCCAATATTATCTACATTGACTAGACGATTAGAACAAGATGACCATATGCAGAACATACAACAAATCCTGCCAGATCCCACTGAAGAATAATGAGGCCACTCAGATTTCTGTCAATGTTCTGGTTAATTTCGCTGCAATCTACAGTATTTTTTATATTAAAAACACCAGAACCCAAAGGCAGATAATACAGCAGGGAAGTGAACGGATCAATGCTAGACATTTCTATACAGTTATGATCAGGATTGTAGGTAACATAAAATGTACCTTGCGCTGGGGATGTCAAGCCGCCCCTTCTCCAGAAGGAAGGTGTTAAAGTCCCCGCAGCTCACGTATTCCAGACCAAGCAGCACACAGAGCTGGAGCACAGAAATACAGAAGTAGATTTGTATGCAGGTAAAGTGGCCAAAAGATCACAATATCTACACACCTACTACAGAATAGCTCCGTATAACTATAGGCCACAGGATAAATGGAAGGTGGTCTACATGTCCCATGTAAGAAGGATTACATTTCACATGTCCCATCATTTGTTTCAATGTTCTAGCTGATGACCATGAGACCCCTGTAATGACACCTTAGGGTTCATAATGATGCTCCTGTGGAGGGTCACTTAAATATGCGGATAAGTATAATGATTTTCTTCAGGGGCATACAGAGATAGAAAGAATTGCTGTACGTTTTGTTCAGTTAATGTTCAATGTCCTTTTATGTCAGATATTTATAGGGGTGTCCTGTGATTACTGATGCACAGGGCAGGCATGGTGCCAGTATCTCTTCCCCCGCAGCATCTGGCAGATTTATTATAAAATGATTCTGGTTTATGGTAAAAACACGAGGTCAGACCTTGTACAACACTTTAATAAGTAAAAAATGGAGGCACGTTTTCATGAAACTAGCTTCACGTGGCAAGACTCCTTAGATATGGTGCTCGGATTGAATCATGTTTTTCAAAGCATTTAACTCAGACAAAAGAATGAAATCTTTGTGCCCGGAGGTCTCACTAGTTGTATCAGCAGAATAATATATCATACAGAAAATACTTACACATATCTTACTGACCAACAGTCAGGGAGGCCCGACTGGACTGGACGAGTGTAGACTGCAGTGCACAAAGCATGGTTGTTGTATACCCTAATCCAATAATACCAGGCCATAAAAGTGGTGGTCTGAAGGACATGATGCTCCATCTGTTAACCGGTTCAGGACCACCCACTGTACCCAGGGTCCTGCAAGCGCTGCGGTTCCGGTGCAGAGCGATAGCTCTGACATGTGAGATCATGGGGACCTGATTGGATCAGGTCCCCATGATGTTAACCTGTTCCTATCTTCTAGATGAAGCGATCCATAGCGATCGCGGCATTTAAAAGATAGTGACACCGGTGGTCGGTGATCCAGACCCCGACATACCTTAGCAGCGAGGGGATCCTGATGCTGTGACCTCTGACCTCATTGAGACCTGATTGGCTCAGGTCTCGATGATGTCAGCATCACACCAGCCAATCAGAGAGGGCGATCTGCCTGATAAATACACTGTTTCCCCTCCGATCTCAGTGAGAGAGCAGAGAAGAAACAGTGTGACAAGAGCTGTGTCAGCCTTGCCACTGTGAAAGTAGAAAAAAAGAAAGTAAGAGTTAGGTTAGGGTTAGTCAGTCCTGTCAGTCAGTCAGTCCGTCCTCTCAGGTCAGGTCAGTCAGTCCTGTCAGGTCAGTCCAGTCCAGTCAGTCCGGTCCGGTCAGTCCAGTCCCGTCCGGTCAGTCCAGTCCAGTCAGTCCAGTCCAGTTCCGTCCGGTCAGTCCAGTCCAGTCAGTCCAGTCAAGTCCAGTCAGTCCAGTCCAGTCAGTCCAGTCCGGTCAGTCCAGTCCAGTCAGTCCGGTCAGTCCAGTCCAGTCAGTCCGGTCAGTCCAGTCCAGTTCGGTCAGTCCAGTCCGGTCAGTCCAGTCCAGTCAGTCCAGTCCGGTCAGTCCAGTCCGGTCAGTCCAGTCCAGTCAAAAAATATAAAAACAAATAAAATGGCCCGTCAGACTTATACCGCAGAGGAGGTGTATGCCCTGCTATGTTCTGACACTGATGACAGTGCAATCTCAGATGGAGATGTGGATTTTGAGGGCTTTAGTAGCGGCGACACTGAGAGCTCAGAAATGAGCAGTGATTCTGGTCCATCCTCAAGCCCAAGGACCAGTACAACAATAGGGGCAAATAGCGCTACTGGAGAAACGTCTCCAAATCAGGGAACACTGCCCAGTACAAGCGCTGTCCCTGCTACTAGTGAATTGGCGCATGCCAGTGTACAAGGGGCTTTGCCACGTGATATAGCATTTCCCAGATGGGAGGCTTCGGATTCGGCTGCTCCATTCAGCCCTGATTTCAACGCCATTCCTGGTATAAATGTGGAGGTGGAAGATTTTGGACCAATTCATTTTTTTAATTTGTTTTTTACAGACAGCTTGCTAGAGCATATTGTTGTGCAAACAAATTTATAGGCATCCCAATTCATAAGCCAGAATCCCCGATGTTACTATGCTAGGGCAAATTTATGGACACCAACTAATGTCCCGGAAATCAAAAAAAATTTAGGACTTACATTTGCCATGGGGCTTGTTAAAAAACCGAGCATTCGATCCTACTGATCCAACCACCCTGTTCAAGCCACCCCTATGTTTTCAGTCGTTCTTCCTAGGACCCGTTATGAAATGCTCATGCGGTTTTGGCATTTTAACGACAATAGTCAATGCCTGCCCAGAAATGCCCCAGAACATGACAGGTTATATAAAATTAGACCCATCATTGAAAATTTGTCAGAAAAAATCTGAAGGCTCTACACCCCAACACAAAATATTTCTATAGATGAGTCCCTTGTAAAAATTCAAAGGAAGACTGCACCTCAAGCAATTTATAACATCTTAAAGGGCAAGGTTTGGAATAAAGCTCTATAAAATGTGCGAAAGTTCAACCGGATACACATCCGCTTTTCACATATATGAGGGGAAAGATAGCCAACTAAACCCACCAGGATGCCCTACTTATCTGGGGACATCTGGAAAAATTGTTTGGGAGCTGATAAGTCCATTTTTCAAAAAGGCTACAATCTATATGTGGACAATTATTACACCAGCATACCCCTATTTAAAAGTCTGGTTGAACACAACATCGGAGCTTGTGGGACCATTCGTAAAAACCGTCAGGGGTTTCCACAACCATTGGTCAACCAAAAGTTCCAAAAGGGGCAGTCAGGGGCTGTACGCAACGGAGAGCTGCTTGCCCTGAAGTATAGGGATAAGAGGGATATTTTTGTCCTCAGCTCGATCCACACAGATGCCACAAGGGCCACTGTAGAACTAGGATCCACCACTCCGAAGCAAAAACCTGTGTCAGTCATTGACTACAACAAACACAAGGGGGGTGTGGACCTTGCAGACCAGGTTCTACAGCCATGCCAGGTATCAAGAAAGTCCTATACCTGGTATAAAAAGTTGGTTATTTATTTGTTTTAGGTGGCCACATACAATCCTTTTGTGTTGTACAAGAAAGCAGGAAATTCCGATCCTTTTCTTGATTATCAAGAAAAGGTAATTGAAAATCTTGTTTTTGAAAGTGTTAGCCCCGCTCATCCATTAGAATCTGAGGATATGAAAAGACTCACTGAGCGACATTTTATTGCACTTATTCCAGCAACGGAAACGAGAAGGAACCCCCAGAAAAGATGTCGTGTATGTACTAATAGAGGAATGAGGAGTGATACCCGCTACTATTGCCCACAATGCCCATCAATGCCAGCCTTATGCATCACTGACTGCTTTAAAATCTTCCACACAGAACCACGTTTTTAAACTGTAAAAATGTATCCCATTTTGTCATTCAAACATTTGGTTCATTTAGTGAATGACACATTCGAGTAGAGCTCACTTCATTTCCAGGGGTGGGGTGGGGGTTCTCCAGAATCTAAACCTTCCATTGTGTGCTTGTTTCTGGTAATCATCCATTGAGTTAAAATGGTCACTAAACCCATACATGAATTCCCAGAGGGGTGTCATTTCCAAAATGGGGTCACTTCAGGGGGGATTCTTTAGTTCTGGTACCTAGCGCCTCTGAAAAGTGCCAGAACAGCAGAATCCCCCCTGAAGTGACCCCATTTTGGAAATGACACCTCTCTGGGAATTCATCTATGGGATTAGTGACCATTTACCTATCTACTTATTTTCCCACCACTAGATTAATTTATACAGAGGAGTAGATTGTAAAATTAGGTCACTTGTTGGGGGTTTCCTCTGTTTAGGCACCTCAGGGGCTCTCGAAATGCAACATGGCGTCCGCTATCCATTCCAGCCAAATTTCCATTCCAAAAGTCAAATGGCGCTCCTTACCTTCCAAGCCATGCCGTGCGCCCAAACAGTGGTTTTGCACCACATATGGGGTATCAGTGTGCTCAGGAGAAAGTGCACAACACATTTTGGGGTCCATTTTTCTGGCTGCCCTTGTGAAAATTAAAAATTTGAGGCTAAAGTAGCAGTTTTGTGTTAAAAATGTGTTTTTTTATTTTCACACTTCAACATTATAAAATTCTGTGAAGTCCCTGGGGGTTCAAGGTGCTCACCACACATCTAGATAAGTTCCTTGAGGGGTCTAGTTTCCAAAATGGGGTCACTTGTTGGGGGTTTCCTCTGTTTAGGCACCTCAGGGGCTCTCCAAATGCAACATGGGGTATCAGCGTACTCAGGAGAAATTCCACAACACATTTTGGAGTCCATTTTTTCCTGTTACCCTTGCGAAAATTAAAAAATATTGGGTCTAAGGTAATTTTTTGTGAAAAAAAGTTAAATGTTCATTCTTTTCTTCCACATTCCAAAAATTCCCGTGAAGCACCTGAAGGGTTAATAAACTTCTTGAATGTGGTTTTGAGCACCTTGAGGGGTGCAGTTTTTAGAATGGTATCACTTTTGGGTATTTTCTGTCATAAAGGCCCCTCAAAGTGACTTCAAATATGATGTGGTCCCTAAAAAAATGTTTTTGTAAATTTTGTTGTAAAAATGAGAAATCGCTGGTCAACTTTTAACCCTTATAGCTTCCTAACAAAAAAAAAATTTGGTTCCAAAATTGTGCTGATGTGAAGTAGACATGTGGGAAATGTTATTTATTAACTATTTTGTGTGACATATCTCTCTGATTTAAGGGCATGAAAATTCAAAGTTTGAAAATTGCAAAATTTTCAAAATTTTCGCCAAATTTCCGATTTTTTCACAAATAAACGCAAGTGATATCGAAGAAATTTTACCACTATCAAGAAGTACAATATGTCACGAAAAAACAATCTCAGAATCAGGGGAATCCGTTGAAGCGCTCCAGAGTAATGGCCCGGTCACGAAGGCAAAAACAGGCTCTGGCGCGAAGTGGTTAACGTAGCATCTCAGGTTCTCATACAAGAAGTATTAGAAAAGCAGCTTTTCAAGAGGTTTCAGTAGACTTTGGCTGTGCCCGGGACATTTGCTTACTTGTCTGGGAGATCTCTTTTTTTCTGGAAGCCGACCATCATTTTTAACACGATTGTCTAGAATTATACATGTGTGTATATGTTGCGCCCCTGTGGGTTCAGTCGCCACAGAGGTACTGCATCTCACCCAGAGGTGTGGTATCTCACTCTCAGGTAAGGATAGAGTGATGCCCGGGACCCTAACACCTGCATCCAACACTACACTACTCCAGACCAGCAGGAGGGGCAAGATGCGTCGCTTCCCTTCTGAGCCCTGTCCCTGGCTGGAGTGGGGGGAACCAAAATAGGGGGAACCATGTAGTGGGTGTGGGTGGAGGAAGTAAATCAGGGGAGCTCAGTAAGAAGTGATATAAAAAGAAGGTGGAACAATCTAGAAGGGTTCTTCAGTGAGAGGAAGAGTTGGGAGCAGGAGCTCTGTAGGAGCTCTGCTCAGGAGGAGGGCCTAGCCAGAGAGGCCCAAGACTGAAGAGAGAGAGAGAGGAGCAGGAGAAACGCTCCAGGAGCGTGGAAGGAATCCCAGGGGTACGGGCAGTGCTGGAGGCCACCTGTATGCCCGAATCTGCCAGGCGGTGGAGGGATCAAGCCGCAGAGGGGACCGGCCCCTAACTAGTGAGAATTACAAAGTTCAACTAGGAACCGGAGGCTTCTGTACTTTCAGGGTGCAGTTGCCACATCCGCACTCAAGTCGCCAAAAAGGTAACCACATAGGATCCGGGGAACTTCAGGTTGCCCAGAAAGATCCAAGGATACCGACTAGGGACATTGTTTGGCGAGGCACAGGGCAAGAAGGGTGAGGGCCAGCGCAGAAAGACGGCTGAGAAGGTCATATAGAACGGGGTCCTGTCAGGCACTCTTGAAACACCTGGGAGTTTGCTGCACCCCTGCCTGGTGAAAACAGCGCGACGTGGGAGGTCGTAGTCCAGAAAGTGTAACCTGAGGAACTAAACAACTGTGAGTAAACCCTGAAGACTGCACCCCACTGTCTCTGTGAATTATTCTGGCCGCGCCATCACCCCCTGCACTACAACTGCAACAGCAACATCCATAACATCTCAGCACAGCCCTGGAGCTAAGCTCTACCTGTGGAGGGGTAAACCAACTGTGCTGCATTTACACCAGCTCCAGAGGACCTGCTCCGCAGCGGCGGCTCCATATAGCCGCATACCACAGGTGACGTCACGAACTGTATATAAAAACTATATATCCCCTGTAAATATCTCCTTTTATTGACCGCCCTGGGTCACGGACCGGGTCACCGCCACTGTGACATCTCCCCTGCACCGACCGGCCCTGCACCGAGTACCCCACGGCCCAGGAGGCGCGTCATATATTATAGCTATATAGATTGATGACTGTCAATCTTCCTTAATCTGGGGCTCCATGCAAGATCTCGCCTCATGAGATAATTCTGAGAAAGGTCAAGAATGGGTCTTTCAGCAGGACAATGACCCGAAATATACAGCCAGGCAACTAAGGTGTGGCTCCGTAAGAAGCATTTCAAGGTCCTGGAGTGGCCTAGCCAGTCTCCAGACCTGAACCCAATAGAAAATCTTTGGAGGGAGTTGAAACTCAATGTTGCCCAGTGACAGCCCCGAAACCTGAAAGATCTGGAGAAGATCTGTATGGGGGAAGGGGCCAAAATCCCTGCTGCAGTGCGTGCAAACCTGGTCAAGAACTACAGGAAACGTCTGACCTCTGTAATTGTAACAAAGGTTTCTGTACCAAATATTAAGTTCTGTTTTTCTATTGTATAAAAATACTTATTTCATGCAATAATATACAAATGAATTATGTTAAAATCATACAAAGTAATTTTCTGGATTACTTTTAGATTCTGTCTCTCACAAGTGAAGTGACCTACGATAAAAATTACAGACCTCTCCATTCTTTGTAGGTGGGAAAATTTGCAAAATCGGCAAAGTATCAAATACTTATTTTCCCCACTGTAGAAATGAGCACATACAGTACAGACCAAAAGTTTGGACACACCTTCTCATTTAAAGATTTTTCTGTATTTTCATGACTTTGAAAATTGTACATTCAAACTGAAGCCATCAAAATTATGAATTAACACATGTGGAATTATATACTTAACAAAAAAAGTGTGAAACAACTGAAAATATGTCTTATATTCTAGGTTCTTTAAAGTAGCCTCCATTTGCTTTGATGACTGCTTTGCACACTCTTGGCATTCTCTTGATGAGCTTCAAGAGGTAGTCACCGGAAATGGTTTTCACTACACAGGTCTGCCCTGTCAGGTTCAATAAGTGGGATTTCTTGCCTTATAAATGGGGTTGGGACCATCAGTTGTGTTGTGCAGAAGTCAGGTGGATACACCGCTTATAGTCCTACTGAGTAGACTGTTAGAATTTGTATTATGGCAAGAAAAAAGCAGCTAAGTAAAGAAAAACGAGTGGACATCATTACTTTAAGAAATGAAGGTCAGTCAGTCCGAAAAATTGGGCAAACTTTGAATGTATCCCCAAGTGCAGTTGCAAAACCCATCAAGAGCTACAAAGAAACTGGCTCACATGAGGACCGCCCCATGAAAGGAAGACCAAGAGTCACCTATGCTTCTGAGGATAAGTTTATCCGAGTCACCAGCCTCAGAAATCGCAGGTTAACAGCAGCTCAGATTAGAGACCAGGTCAATGGCACACAGAGTTCTAGCAGCAGACACATCTCTACAATAACTGTTAAGAGGAGACTTTGTGCAGTAGGCCTTCATGGTAAAATAGCTGCTAGGAAACCACTGCTAAGGACAGGCAACAAGCAGAAGAGACTTGTTTGGGCTAAAGAACACAAGGAATGGACATTAGACCAGTGGAAATCTGTGCTTTGGTCTGATAAGTCCAAATTTGAGATCTTTGGTTCCAACCACCGTGTCTTTGTGCGACGCAGAAAAGGTGAACGGATGGACTCTACATGCCTGGTTCCCACCGTGAAGCATGGAGGAGGAGGTGTGATGGTGTGGGGGTGCTTTGCTGGTGACACTGTTGGGGATTTATTCTAAATTGAAGGCATACTGAACCAGCATGGCTACCACAGCATCTTGCAGCGGCATGCTATTCCATCCGGTTTGCGTTTAGCTGGACCATCATTTATTTTTCAACAGGACAATGACCCCAAACACACCTCCAGGCTGTGTAAGGGCTATTTGACCAAGAAGGAGAGTGATGGGGTGCTACGCCAGATGACCTGGCCTCCACAGTCACCAGACCTGAACCCAATCGAGATGATTTGGGGTGAGCAGGACCGCAGAGTGAAGGGAAAAGGGCCAACAAGTTCTAAGCATCCCTGGGAGCTTCTTCAAGATTGTTAGAAGACCATTTCCCGTGACTACCTCTTGAAGCTCATCAAGAGAATGCCAAGAGTGTGCAAAGCAGTCACCAAAGCAAAAGGTGGCTACTTTGAAGAACCTAGAATATAAGACATATTTTCAGTTGTTTCACACTTTTTTGTTAAGTATATAATTCCACATGTGTTAATTCATACTTTTGATGCCTTCAGTGTGAATGTACAAATTTCAGAGTCATGAAAATACAGAAAAATCTTTAAATAAACTTTTGGTCTGTACTGTATATATAATATAACGCTACAAGCCTCCCTCTGTCTGAAGCCTTTAAAGACTTGGCAAGCGCTACATGCCTGCGCAGTCTGGCTCTAGACAGAAGAACCCATTACGTTACAGGTAAGGGGAGTGTGTATGGCGCCGGAGATTGCGGTATGCGTAGACACTGAACGCATAACGCGATCTCCGGCGCCATACTTACCTGACCGGGAGGAGCATTGCTGCGGCGCTTCTCTTCTCACCGGAGACCAGGGCAGGAGTGGAGGCGTTGGAATCGGCACATGTGCATAGCTCTATCCGGCGCCATTTTACTGAAGACATATTTGCAGTGTGTCTTCAGCAAAATGGCGTTGAACAGCACGGTATGGGCATGTGCGTACTCTGGCGCCGCACTGCTCCCCCGGCAGAACAGGATACAGTAGCGCTGGAGCAAAGGGAAGAAAGGTGAGTATGTGTTTATTTTTTTGCATGTGTGCACCGTGAAAGGGATGAGGGGTGCCATACATACCAGGAATGGGGTGTGAAGGGTACCATACATACCAGGAATGGGGTGTGAGGGGTACCATACATACCAGGAAAGGGGTGTGAGGGGTACCATACATACCAGGAAAGAGGGGTGAGGGGACTATGCATACCAGGATTAGGGATGAGGAGGCCATACATACCAGGATTGGGGGATGAGGAGGCCATGCATACCAGGATTGGGGATGAGAGAGCCATGCATACCAGGATTGGGGATGAGAGAGCCATGCATACCACGATGGGGGATGAGGAGGCCATACATACCAGGAATGGGGGATGAGGGGTGCCATACATACCCGGATTGGGATGAGGGGTGCCATGTATACCAAGATGAGGGGTACCATACATACCAGAATAGGAATGAGGGGTACCATGCATACCAGAATGAGGGATGGGTGGCCATGCATACCAGGATGAGGGGTACCATACATACCAGGATAGGGATGAGGTGTGCCATACATACCAAGATGAGGGATGGGGTGCCATGCACATCAGGATTGAGGGATGAGTGGTGCCATGCATATCAGGAAGAGGGATTGAGTGCCATACATACCAGGATTGGCGAATGAGGGGTGCCATACATACCAGGATGAGAGATGGGGTGCCATGCATACCGGATTGGGATGAAGGGTGCCATGCATACCTGGATTGGGATGAGGGGTGCCATGCATACCCGGATTGGGATGAGGGGTGCCATGCATACCCGGATTGGGGATGAGGGGTGCAATGCATACCCGGATTGGGGATGAGGGGTGCCATGCATATCCGGATTGGGGGTGAGGGGACAGGATGGGGGCAGCACAAATACCAGGACGGGGGGCAGCACATACCAGCATGGGAGACCATATACCAATAAAAATGCTTGCCACCCGGGCGTAGAACAGGTTCAATAGCTAGTGTGTGTATATATATACATATATATATATATATATATATATATATATATATATATATATATATATATATATATATATATATATATACAGTACAGACCAAAAGTTTGGACACACCTTCTCATTTAAAGATTTTTCTGTATTTTCATGACTTTGAAAATTGTACATACACACTGAAGGCATCAAAACTATGAATTAACACATGTGGAATTATATACTTAACAAAAAAGTGTGAAACAACTGAAAATATGTCTTATATTCTAGGTTCTTCAAAGTAGCCACCTTTTGCTTTGATGACTGCTTTGCACACTCTTGGCATTCTCTTGATGAGCTTCAAGAGGTAGTCACCGGAAATGGTTTTCACTTCACAGGTGTGCCCTGTCAGGTTTAATAAGTGGAATTTCTTGCCTTATAAATGGGGTTGGGACCATCAGTTGTGTTGTGCAGAAGTCAGGTGGATACACAGCTGATAGTCCTACTGAATAGACTGTTAGAATTTGTATTATGGCAAGAAAAAAGCAGCTAAGTAAAGAAAAACGAGTGGCCATCATTATTTTAAGAAATGAAGGGCAGTCAGTCCGAAAAATTGGGCAAACTTTGAATGTGTCCCCAAGTGCAGTTGCAAAAACCATCAAGCGCTACAAAGAAACTGGCTCACATGAGGACCGCCCCAGGAATGGAAGACCAAGAGTCACCTCTGCTTCTGAGGATAAGTTTATCCGAGTCACCAGCCTCAGAAATCGCAGGTAACAGCAGCTCAGATTAGAGACCAGGTCAATGCCACACAGAGTTCTAGCAGCAGACACATCTCTGCAACAACTGTTAGGAGGAGACTTTGTGCAGCAGGCCTTCATGGTAAAATAGCTGCTAGAAAACCACTGCTAAGGACAGGCAACAAGCAGAAGAGACTTGTTTGGGCTAAAGAACACAAGGAATGGACATTAGACCAGTGGAAATCTGTGCTTTGGTCTGATGAGTTCAAATTTGAGATCTTTGGTTCCAACCACCGTGTCTTTGTGCGACGCAGAAAAGGTGAACGGATGGACTCTACATGCCTGGTTCCCACCGTGAAGCATGGAGGAGGAGGTGTGATGATGTGGGGGTGCTTTGCTGGTGACACTGTTCGGGATTTATTCAAAATTGAAGGCATACTGAACCAGCATGGCTACCACAGCATCTTGCAGCGGCATGCTATTCCATCCGGTTTGGGTTTAGTTGGACCATCATTTACTTTTCAAGAGGACAATGACCCAAACACACCTCCAGGCTGTGTAAGGGCTATTTGACCAAGATGGAGAGTGATGGGGTGATACGCCAGATGACCTGGCCTCCACAGTCACCAGACCTGAACCCAATCGAGATGGTTTGGGGTGAGCTGGACCGCAGAGTGAAGGCAAAAGGGCCAACAAGTGCTATGCATCTCTGGGAACTCCTTCAAGATTGTTGGAAGACCATTTCCGGTGACTACCTCTTGAAGCTCATCAAGAGAATGCCAGGAGTGTGCAAAGCAGTCATCAAAGCAAAAGGTGGCTACTTTGAAGAACCTAGAATATAAGACATATTTTCAGTTGTTTCACACTTTTTTTGTTAAGTATATAATTCCACACGTGTTAATTCATAGTTTTGAAGCCTGCAATGTGAATGTACAATTTTCATAGTCATGAAAATACAGAAAATCTTTAAATTAGAAGGTGTGTCCAAACTTTTGGTCTGTACTGTGTATATATATATTATATATATATTTATAATATGGTTGCCAAAAATAAAAAATCCTAATGATTGCACAGATACGTAGCACAATGTGAATGTTAATCTATATAATTGACATTAACTAAGGGGAAATGTAAGCGTCTGTAGAACTACTAAAAGGATATCTTCATAGTGTGACAAAGTCACTGGTAGTGTGTCAGAAGGGAGGTATGTGTCGCTGAGACTCTTAGACTCAGTGATGTGAAAACATGCAAGTTCTCATGCACAAGTAGGTGCAGAGAGAGTTAATAGAACGATATTTACAAGGGAATGTTTTCAGTGGATAATGAAAGTGTAGGGAGGAACGTTATCCACCATCCTTCCAATCAGGGGAGTGTCTGGGCTTTAAATAGTCAGCCCTGACACTCAGGTGTGTTCAGTACCTGGGGAAACTTTGTTCCAGGAAGGAGCTAGCACATGCTGTGATCAACCTGTGTGTAGCTAATTGTGAGTGGCCAGACCTTGGCCGAGATAAGGACTCTGCTGAAAGTTCTGAAAGTTTTGCATTTTGTTTTGTCTCTTTAGCTGAATGGGCTGTGTTTTTATTTATGGACTCAAGGGTAGTTTATGACTGCTAAATAAACTAACATGAGAATTTAAAGAGACAGTATCTTGTATTTTACCTACGCATACAGCCGAGCTTGTCGCTATACCACAATAGACTCACAAGCCCAAGTGGGTACACATATATAGTATATAATATTAAGCTCTAAAAGGAATCTCCTATAAAGTAAAACATCCAAAATGGATGTTTTGGGGGCCCCTGATGAAGCAAGGACGAAAGGTACATTGGTGCACATAGGACCACATCCCACATTTACTCACTTGGACATTTAAGTTGCCTTGTAACTACTGCTCCTCCATTTTGAATGTATTATTTTATAAGAGATTCTTTATAGAGCTTAATATTATATACTATATATGGGTACTCACTTGGGCTTGTGAGTGTAAGAAGCTATCTTCTTAGTAGTTCTAAAAACACTTACATTTCCCCTTGGTTATTGTCAACTATATATAGACTAGATGGTGGCCCGATTCTAACGCATCGGGTATTCTAGAATATGTATGCGGCCGACCGGGCGCAATTTGCAAAGCGGTGTTTAAATTTGGCGACAATATCGGAGATTGGTCACGGGCGGCGGCCGCGACCAATCAGCAAACCGTGTTAGTGAGAACTGGAGAGCGTGTTTAAATTTGGCACCAAAATCGCTGATTAGTCGCGACCAATCAGCAGAGCGGTTTTTAAATTTGGCGCCAATACTGCTGATTGGTCGCGACCGCCGACCGCGACCAATCAGCAGAGCGATGCAGAGCGTTGTTTAAATTTGGCGCCAAAATCGCTGATTGGTCGCGGATGGCGGCCGCGACCAATCAGCAGAGCGGTGTTTAAATTTGGCACCAATCTCGCTGATTGGTCGCGGCTGGCGGCCGCAACCAATCAGCAAAGCGGTGTTTAAATTTTGGGCCAAAAGCGCTGATTGGTCGCGGGTGGCGGTCGCGACCAATCGGCGAACCGTGGTAGTGAGGACTGGAGAGCGTGTTTAAATTTGGCACCAAAATCGCTGATTAGTCGCGACCGCGACCAATCAGCAAAGAGGTGTTTAAATTTGGCCCCAACACTGCTAATTGGTCGCGGCAAGCGACCGCGACCAATCAGCAGAGCGTTGTTTAAATTTGGCACAAAAAACGAAGATTGGTCGCGGCCGGTGGCTGCGACCAATCAGCAGAGTGAGGTTTAAATTTGGCGCCAATACTGCTGACTGGTCACGGCCGACAACCGCGACCAATCAGCAGAGCGGTGTTTAAATTTTGCGCCAATACTGCTGATTGATCTCGGCCAGCGACCGCGATCAATCAGCAGAGCGTTGATTAAATTTGGCACCAATCTTGCTGATTGGTCGCGGATGCCGGACGCGTCCAATCAGCAGAGCGGGGTTTAAATTTGGCACCAATAATGCTGATGGGTCGCGGCCGGCGACCGCGACCAATCAGCAGAGCGGGGTTTAAATTTGGCCCCAATACTGCTGACTGGTCACGGCCGACAACCGCGACCAATCAGCAGAGCGGTGTTTAAATTTTGCGCCAATACTGCTGATTGATCTCGGCCAGCGACCGCGATCAATCAGCAGAGCGTTGATTAAATTTGGCGCCAATCTCGTTGATTGGTCGCGGCTGGACTCCGCGACCAATCAGCAGAGCGTTGTTTAAATTTGGCGCCAATCTCGCTGATTGGACGCGTCCGTCATCCGTGACCAATCAGCAGAGCGTTGTTTAAATTTGGCGCCAAGGTCGCTGATTGGTTGCGGCTGGCGCCCGCGACCAATTAGCACAGCAGTGTTTAAATGTGGCGGCAAGATCAGTGATTGGTCGCGGCCGCTATTTAAATGTGGCGCACAAATCGGTGATTGGTCGCGGGCAGCGGCCGCGACCAATCAGCAGAGCGGTGTTTAACTTTAGCGCCAAGATCACTGATTGGTCGCGCTCTCCGCACGCGACCAATCAGCTAATCGTATTGGTGAGGAGCGGGGAGCGGAATTGTATTAGTGAGGACCGGGGAGTGCCGCAGCCTGTGCGGGTACTTCCGCTGCGAGAACCCGGGACATGAGCGACTGCTCGCAGCAGAAGTATCCCGACCCGCAGCGCCGCTCCCCGGTCCTCCCTTCACACCCTAGCCGCTGATGTCACCACAGTATCCGCATGGTGTTACAAAGGTCCGGACATTTGTGTTAAAAATCGCTGATTGGTCGCGGGCGCTGCCCGCGACCAATCACCGATTTGGGCGCCAAATTTAAATATTGGCCGCGACCAATCACCGATCTTGGCTCCACATTTAAAGACCGCTGTGCTGATTGGTCGCCGACGTGGGGCGCGACCAATCACCGATTTTGGCGCCACATTTAAATAGCGTCCGCGACCAATCAGCACCGTAGTGTTTAACTTTTGCGGCAAGATCCGTGATTGGTCGCGGGCCAAGACAGCGACCAATCACCGATTTGTGCGGCACTTTTAAATAGCGGCCGCGACCAATTGGATGTCAGCGCCGCTCCCCGATCCTCCTTTCACACCCTAGCCGCATGGATGTCAGCGGCGCTGCCTGTGCGGATGCTTCCGCTGCGAGAACCCGGGACATGAGCGGGCGCTCGCAGCAGAAGTATCCCGACCTGCAGCGCCGCTCCCCGGTCCTCCCTTCACACCCTAGCCGCTGATGTCCCCACAGTATCCGCATGGTGTTACAAAGATCCGGACATTTGTGTTAAAAATCGGTGATTGGTCGCTGGCGCTGCCCGCGACCAATCACCAATTTGGGCGCCAAATTTAAACACCGCTGTTCTGATTGGTCGCGGCCGATATTTAAATTTGGCGCCCAAATCGGTGATTGGTCACGGGCAGCGCCAGCGACCAATCAGCGATTTTTAACACAAATGTCCGGACCTTTGTAACACCATGCGGATACTGTGGGGACATCAGCGGCTAGGGTGTGAAGGGAGGACCGGGGAGCGGCGCTGCGGGTCCGGATACTTCTGCTCCGAGCGCCCGCTCATGTCCCCGGTTCTCGGAGCGGAAGTATCCGCACAGGCAGCGCCGCTGACATCCAGGCGGCTAGGGTGTGAAGGGAGGACCGGGAAGCGGCGCTGACATCCAATTGGTCGCGGCCCCTATTTAGATCTGCCGCCCAAATCGGTGATTGGTCGCTGTCTTGGCCCGCGACCAATCACTGATCTTGGCGCCAAAGTTAAACACTATTGTGCTGATTGGTCGCGGACGCTGACCGCGACCAATCACCGATTTGGGCGCCAAATTTAAATATCGGCCGCGACCAATCACCGATCTTGGCTCCACATTTAAACACCGCTGTGCTGATTGGTCGCGGCCGATATTTAAATTTGGCGCCCAAATCGGTGATTGGTCGCGGGCAGCGTCGGCGACCAATCAGCGATTTTTAACACAAATGTCCGGACCTTTGTAACACCATGCGGATACTGTGGGGACATCAGCGGCTAGGGTGTGAAGGGAGGACCGGGGAGCGGCGCTGCGGGTCCGGATACTTCTGCTCCGAGCGCCCGCTCATGTCCCGGGTTCTCGGAGCGGAAGTTCCCGCACAGGCAGCGCCGCTGACATCCAATTGGTCGCGGCCGCTATTTAAATCTGGCGCACAAATCGGTGATTGGTCGCTGTCTTGGCCAGCGACCAATCACTGATTTTGGTGCCAAAGTTAAACACTATTGTGCTCATTGGTCGCGGACGCTGACCGCGACCAATCACCGATTTGGGCGCCAAATTTAAATATCGGCCGCGACCAATCACCGATCTTGGCTCCACATTTAAACACCGCTGTGCTGATTGGTCGCGGCCGATATTTAAATTTGGCGCCCAAATCGGTGATTGGTCGCGGGCAGCATCGGCGACCAATCAGCACAGTGGTGTTTAAGTTTTGCGCTAAGATCAGTGATTGGTCGGGTCCGAAGACCGCGACCAATCATCGAATCGTCTTGGTGAGGACCGGGGAGCAGCGCTGCCTGTGCGGCTACTTACGCTGCGAGAACCCGGGACATAGTGGGCGCTCGCAGGAGAAGTATCCCGACCCGCAGCGCCGCTCCCCGGTCCTCCCTTCCGCATGGAGGTCAGCGGCGCCGGTGGTCCTTCCGCTGATACCGGCCGGGAGATGAGCGCCTCGCGCCGCTCATCTCCCGGATGCATCTCAGTCCAGCAGATGGGTCCGGCGGTCGGGTTCCTTCTGCTGGTACCGGCCGGGAGATGAGCGCCTCGCGCCGGTCATCTCCCAGCTGCATCGCCGCTGAGCTCCGTCCCGCAAATGAGCCGCTAACGGCCGCCATCTTTATTCAGAAATCCCGCGGCGCTGATTGGCCGCTGGCGGACCAATGAGCGACGCGGGATTTCCTGGACAGACAGACACACAGACAGATGGGATAAGACGATTATATATATAGATTAACATTCACATTGTGCTACATATGCGTGCAATCATTAGGATTTTTTTTGGCAACCATGTTATAGGCATATATCTAATATATATAATTGTCTTATCCCGTCTGTCTGTCTGTCTAGAAAATCCCGCGTCGCTGATTGGTCCGGCCGCGGCCAATCAGCGACGCGGGATTTCAGAAAAAAGATGGCGGCCGTTAGCGGCTCATCTGCCGCACGAAGGTCAGCGGCGATGCAGCCGGGAGATGACCGGCGCTAGCCGGTCATCTCCCGGCTGATCGCAGCAGAACTACCCTGACCGGCAGCGCCGCTGACCTCCATGCGGCTACCGTCGGGAGATCAGCGGCTAGGACCGCTGATCTCCCGACAGTAAGTGTGAAGGGAGGACCGGGGAGCAGCGGCGCCGCCGGTCGGGATGCTTCTGCTGCGAGCAGCCGGTCATCTCCCAGCTGCTAGCAGCGGAAGTACCCGCATAAGCAGCGCCGCTCCCGGGCCCACACTAATACGACGCTGATTGATCGCTGCCCGACGGCCGCGACCAATCAGCTATATTGGCGCCAAGTCTAAACACTGCTCTGCGCCAATCAGCACAGCGGTGTTTAAATTCGCGCCAATATCGCTGATTGGTCGGGGCCGGCGGCCGAGACCAATCAGCACAACGGTGTTTAAACTTGGCGACAATATCGCTGATTGTCCGCGGCTGTCGGCAGCGACCAATCAGCGATATTGGCGCCAAATTTAAACACAGCTCTTCACAGAGGTCAGCGGCGATGCAGCCGAAGTACCCCGACCGGCGGCGCCGCTGACCTCCATGCGGCTACCGTCAGGAGATCAGCGGCTAGGGCCGCTGATCTCCCGACGGCAAGTGTGTGTGAAGGGAGGACCGGGGAGCGGCGCCACCGGTCGGGATACTTCTACTGCGAGCAGCCGGTCATCTCCCGCAGCGCCGCTCCCCGGTCCTCACTAATACAATTCGCTGATTGGTCGCGGCCGGGACCAATAAGCGATATTGGCACCAAATTTAAACACCGCTGTGCTGATTGCGCCCGGTGTACCGCATACATATTCTAGAATACCCGATGCGTTTGAATCGGGCCACCATCTAGTATATATATATTCACTACTGTCTCTATATATGTGATACTCATGTGTTGGTGACTTGGGGTCCTCCATTGTTATACTCTGTAGAATTGTCTTTTAATTTTTGCAATATTTATTTTAGCATCAATAAGCACCTATTGGTTTATTTTGGTGGTATCTACAGTCATATACATGTATATACATACAGCATATATATACTGTATAAGATCTGATGACTGTAGTCACAGTATGTCAGCAATGTACAGTATGTACTTTATTGTGCACTGACATTAAATCATATATGCCCTGGACTGATCCTGCACCGACTACCAGACATCACATTGTATAGATGGCAGTATAGATATAATCTGTGATGTCCTGTACAGGGCCGGCTCCAGGTTTTCGTAGGCTCAAAAGAGTCTCAGTGGCCCCTTTAACACATACCACAATTCATGATGCACAGATAAGGCGGAGAAATATAGATATAGTACAATGCCAAAAATTTCACTTACAGTATTTTTCGGACTATAAGACGCACTTTTTTCCCTCCAAAATTTTGGAGGAAAATGGGGGGTGCGTTTTATAGTCCAAATGTTGCCGGGGGGTATATATATGTGGAGTGTGGGGGGAGCGGTAGAGGAGCGGAGCACAGGAGGCAGCAGCCGCCCGCTGCAGCCTACACTGTCCCCGCTGCTAAAGAAAATGAATATTCATGCTCCTTATTAGCAGCACACAGTGTAGCCGCGCTGTGGCTCCTGCCAGAATCGCCTGTGCCCGCTGTTAAAGGGCATGAATATTCAACCTCTCTCCACGCCCATGGGCATGGTGAGGGGGTGAATATTCATGCCCTTTAATAAGCGGGCACACGCGATAGCCCGGCAGTAGCAGGAGCCGCAGCGCGGCTACGGTGTGTGCCGGCTATGAAGGAGAGTGAAGTCACTGCTCCCAGCGAACACAGTCCCGGCATGGGGAGCAGTGACTTCTGGCAGCTGATCTCTCCTTGTGAGCCACGCATGGCAGTGATGTCATGCGAGGCTCACATGGAGGGATCAGTGCGGGCAGACAGGATGCGGCGCTGGAGGAGAGAAGAAAGATGAGTATCAGTGTTTATTTTCTTTTATGTGCAGCATGATGGGGATTAGGGGGACCATGCATACCAGGATAAGGAAGAGGGGGCAATACATACCAGGGTAACGCTGAGGGGGCCATACATACCAGGGTAACGCTGAGGGGGCCATACATACCAGGGTAACGCTGAGGGGGCCATGTGCAGCATGATGGGGATTAGAGGTGCCATACATACCAGGACAGCGATGAGGGGTGCCATGCATACCACTATACCAGGATAAGGATGAGGGGTGCCATGCATACCGGGACAGGGATGAGGGGTGCCATGCATACCGGGACAGGGATGAGGGGTGCCATGCATACTGGGACAGGGATGAGGGGTGCCATGCATACCGGGACAGGGATGAGGGGTGCCATGCATACCGGGACAGGGATGAGGGGTGCCATGCATACCGGGACATGGATGAGGGGTGCCATGCATACCAGGGTAACGCTGAGGGGGCCATGTGCAGCATGATGGGGATTAGAGGTGCCATACATACAAGGACAGCGATGAGGGGTGCCATGCATACCACTATACCAGGATAAGGATGAGGGGTGCCATGCATATCGGGACAGGGATGAGGGGTGCCATGCATACAGGGACAGGGATGAGGGGTGCCATGCATACTGGGACAGGAATGAGGGGTGCCATGCATACCGGGACAGGGATGAGGGGAGCCATGCATACCAGGACAAGGATGAGGGGTGCCATGCATACCGGGACAGAGATGAGGGGTGCCATGCATATCGGGACAGGGATGAGGGGTGCCATGCATACCGGGATAGGGATGAGGGGTGCCATGCATACCGGGATAGAGATGAGGGGTTCCATGCATACCAGGATGGGGACCACGTATAAAAGGAAGGGGGGGGCATATATACCAGGATGGGGGATATTGTCAGAATTGGGGGACATTACCCCTATACCAGTGTCAGCAGAAGACCCCCTCCCCCTTAAAAGTGCATCATGAACACATTTTTGGCTTAAATTTTTATTTTTTTATTTTCCTCCTCTAAAACCTAGGTGCATCTTATGGTCTGGTGCATCTTATAGTCCGAAAAATACGGTACTTCTTACATTACATGAGTGATATCTATTGTAAATTCTATAATAGCTGAGAAACCGGCGAATCCTCACAGTGCATGGGGCGTGTCAAGGGGGGATTCAAAAGTTTTCATTTTAGACTGTACATTATAGTCCTCCATACAGTATTATGGGCACCACATAGTCCTCCATACAGTATTATGGACACCACATAGTCCTCCATACAGTATTATGGGCACTACATAGTACTCCATACAGTATTATGGGCACCACATAGTCCTCCATACAGTATTATGGGCACTACATAGTACTCCATACAGTATTATGGGCACCACATAGTCCTCTATACAGAATGGGCTCCATACTGAATAATGGACCCCATATAATGTTCCATAAAGAATAATAGGCCCCATATAATGCTCTATACACAATAATGAACCCCATATAATGCTCATTACACCATAATTGACCCCATATATTACTCCATGCAGAATAATGGGCCCCATATAATGCTCCATAGAGAATGGGCCCCATATAATGCTCCATAGAGAATGGGCTCCATATAATGCTCCATAGAGAATGGGCCCCATATAATGCTCCATAGAGAATGGGCCCCATATAATGCTCCATAGAGAATGGGCCCCATATAATGCCCCATACAGAATGGGCTCCATACATAAAAAATAAATAAAATACTCACCTCTCCTCATACCCTGCTGGCTACAAGTCCTGTCTCTTCAACACTGAGACGTCACAGAGTCAGAAGACGCAGAGGAGACTGGACCTGCGGCCAGCAGGGTATGACGAGAGGTGAGTATTTCAAACACCGTAAAGCACGGGGGGGGGGGGGGCAGGGGTCTGTATAGTACGGTCTGAAGTGTCTCGATCTCAGGTCCGATGTGATTTGAACATTCATACAGATCGAGAGCCGATGATCTCACACTGACAGCGCGACCCCAACCTGCTTGAAGGGTCCATCTGCTACAATAAATCTTTCTGATCCTCAGCAGAGCGACCATAGATAACATTCAGGATCTGGCCCTGGACTTGTCAGGAGGTGAGCAGCATCCTGCCACTTCCACACTCTACAAAAAGTATAAATCTCCTGTCCTGACCACTATCCGGCCCCACTATCAGTATTTGGTCAGTATATTTTCTCAGGAGTGGGAGCCAAAACCAGGTCAGTAACAATCAGAGAAAAGGTATAATAGAAACAAGTCACCAATTCTGCATTTATCACCAACTCCTGGTTTTGTCTCTCACTCCTGTGAAAAAATACTGATGGAATACTGACCAAATACTGATAGTGGGGTCGTGGCCTTACAAGAATCAAAGATGTCTGCCCTCTCGTACTGCTCAGCGGCTGAAGCTTCTCTCCGGCAGGCATAAGACCGTGGCCTGTGCCGGCTGTTCTGGGCTGCAGATGCCCAGCTGGCACATGTACACAATGAAAGAGACAGGGCCGCCCTGCAGTCTGTAAAGAAGCAGCTGCTTGGCCACCGGCTTGGAGGGCATGTGCCCCTCTGGCCCACCTCGCCCCTGGTCAATATGATACCATCTTTTTCATTACTTGGTGAGGTTAGAAGAAATTTCACTCCAAGACAGTGGATTTTGTACTTTATTCCAGTATATTTATACATAGAAAACATGGCAATGAAAAACAAGTAGATGCACGTGCATAAAAATGTCCCAACATTAATTAAAAAACCCTTTAAGATACAGATAATACTTGTATACAAAAATATTAACACATTTTCAAATTGTATATAAAGTGCACAAAAGTCAATAGCCCTGACATATAGTGTACACAGGGTCCCCCACATGGTATACACAAAATACAATGTCATCCAGGAAATAACAAAAAATAACAAATACATTTAATCTATTCTGAAATCCCATGTCTATGCAAGATAATAATATGTAAAATTCTACAGTGTCAAAGAAATGAGCTAGAGACTACTACATGGCGATGATGCCTCCAACAAGATAATGCCCAGCTAATGCTGTAAATGATACAAATATTACCAGTCACCCAATTAGAAACATGAGGTCCGGGCAAGTGATTTTCTACAGTTCATTGACCTCTATGATGACATCTAATATTTTCAATCATTTATAGAGCGGGGTGCATTGGGCCTCATTAATAAATCTGCTCACTAGAGAACTAGTTACCCATACTAACCAATTAGAGCTCAGCTAAGGTTGTTTTAACTGACCTGGAAAAGTAAAAGCTGTTCTGTGATTGGCTGGGATAAGTAAAAAGGCTGTTTTAATAAATGATTCCCAATGTACCAAGCCCCGCCATAAATGTTATTGATTACAGTAGGGGCCACAATATCCCATGTGTATAGTCATCACATTCATCTTATTGTCTGCGGTTACCTTGGGACATGCTATATTGAAATGTAAGATGATATCAGTGGGGTCCATGAGGCAGAGCAGTGTGTGGTACGTGTGACATTTCCTAATATCGAGCAATCAATACTGTACCTTGGTCTGGAATGCAAAGTCTGCGTGGACAAGGAAGGGGCTCCCAGATGCCAGCTGTAAAACCCGTCGCTCCACCATCACACGCTCATCACCGTCAGCAAGCAGGGCTCTTTTGCCGATGATCTTAACAGCAAAATGTTTGCGGGTAGATGAATCTTCCGCCAGCAGGACCGTTCCATAGCATCCCCGGCCAAGCACTTGATGGAATAATAATCTCCTCTTGATGGTATCAGAGACTGTGCTTTTGGAGCCGGTTGGCCGAACACCGCTGCTTCCTTCAGCTTCTTCAGCCTTCTGCTTTAGATCCATGGGTTTCTGTCCTGATGTAATCCTTCTTCTTTTCTTCTCCTTTTTGTCCCCTGATGAGATGAAGATGGCTCCTCTCTTCTTGGCTCCCATCTTCTGACTTTCTACCTTCTCCTTTTCTTCCACTTCTTCTTTCTTCTGGACTGGTTGTTTTGTCCTGTTGACTGAAGACTTCCTCTCATCATCAGATGTGTCATGGGAAGGTCTTAGTCTCTTCGCTGCTTCTCTCCTCACCACGTTCTCCTCTACTTCTTTTTTCTTCTGGACTGGTGGTTTTGTCCTGTTGACTGAAGACTTCCTCTCATCATCAGATGTGTCATGGGAAGGTCTTCGTGTCTTCACTCTTTCTCTGCTCACCACAATCTCCTCCTCTTTTATATTCATATTATTGCTTTGCTTAGAGTTAGCCGACATCTCTTCCACTGTTGTTGGTCAATTCCAACTGTCACTTCCAACTGTCACTCAGTGCACTTCATATGGAATCATCATGCATGCACCACCACTGGTCATGTGATCAGCATCTGACCAATGATATTTAAGAGATAAATGAACATTAGCTGAGATTAAATATTCAGGTAATATTCAGCTATTCTGTGGAACCCAAGGTGCCACATTTAGTAATAGTAATAGAACTGCACTAAGTCGACAATTTAATTTACATTGTTACTACAGAGCATCAGATGAATGTAATATAATAAATATTAGCAAGATGTATGATTTCCATCCACTCTACGTATCATAGAAATACAGATGTACTATCTTTTTATATAGAGATGTAGCAGAAGCCATCCTGATTGTTTGCAGCATGCTATGGTGATAGAGAAGCATGCATGACTGTGCCATGCAAATGGTGAGGAGCACCAAAATGGGACATATGATTCACGTAGCCAGGGGCGTAATGTCCGCGGTCGCAGTGGCAGTCACTGCGACCGGGCCCAGGGGGGGTTGGGGCTTGTAAACGCCAGCAGAAATTTCAACAGGATGTGTGTATCGCAGTGCACAGTCGCTTCGGGTCCGTGCGTGACAAATCAGGGGCTGGGGTGTCTGGGGCCCACCAGGGACATTGACTCCAGGGGCCCACCCGGGCCCACCCACCCTTCAGCTATTTGCAAATACCTGTTAGCCGCTATACCCATTATATTGGCGGCTCCTGCCCATCACTGTGCGCTCACCAGAACTGCGATGTACAATTACTGTAGTTTGCATTAAAGGGTTTTTATTGGTGAAAACAAGTTATCAGCGATGCACAGGTTGGGAAGGTGATCACTTATTTATTGGTGGAATCCGCACTGTCAGAAGATTGTGGCACTTTGAGTATTTGGTGAGATTTTTACCTCTGTATTTATAAGACAAAACCAGGAGTGGAGCAATCCGAGGTCATGTTTTATGCATTTCTCACCCACTCCTGGTTTTGTCTTATAAATACAGAGGTGAAAATCTCACCAAATGCCAACTTGCTTTCTCTGGTGAACCTCCGTAACTGCATCTCTGCTGCTGTGTAATAGTCACAGGGCAGGGAGGGGTTAAACATCCAAGTATTTAATATCTATTGGAAATAAAGAGGTTTCCCCTTATTGATATCAGATAAAACAAATGACCAACCACAATCCACTCTACCAAGACCAATATTACCAGATAGAAGGCAGAAATACCACCACACCGTGACCAGATCACATATTACCACCACATAGTGCCCAAATAATGCCACATACAAGGCACAAATACCGCCACACCATGACCAAAGCACATAATATCACCACATAGTGATCAAATGCTACCAGATACAAGGTATAAATACTGACACACCATGAGACCACATATTACCACCACATAGTGACTGAATAATACCACATAGAAGGGACAAATATCGTCATGTCATGACCAAAGCACATAATGCCACCACATAGTGACAAATAATGCTAAAATAATAAAAATGTAAAAAAGCTCAGTATATTGGGTCAGTGTACAGGTTATACAGTGATCACCAGTGACATTATGCACAGGAGCTCTGTATATAGTGTACAGGTTAAACAGTCATCACCAGTGACATTATACACAGAAGCTCTGTATATAGTGTCAGTGTACAGGTAATGCAATGATCACCATTGATATTATACACAGGAGCTCTGTATATAGTGTACAGGTAATACAGTGATCACCAGTGACATTATACACAGGAGCTCTGTATATAGAGTCAGTGTAGAGGTAATACAGTGATCACCAGTGACATTATACATAGGAGCTCTGTATATAGTGTCAGTGTAGAGGTAATACAGTGATCATCAGTGACATTATACACAGGAGCTCTGTATATAGTGTCAGTGTAGAGGTAATACAGTGATCACCAGTGACATTATACACAGGAGCTCTGTATATAGTGTCAGTGTAGCGGTAATACAGTGATCATCAGTGACATTATACACAGGAGCTCTGTATATAGTGTCAGTGTACAGGTAAGATAGTGTTCACCAGTGACATTATACACAGGAGCTCTGTATATAGTGTCAGTGCACAGGTAATACAGTGATCACCAGTGACATTATACATAGGAGCTCTGTATATAGTGTCAGTGTACAGGAAATACAGGGATCACCAGTGACATTATACACAGGAGCTCTGTGTTTGGTGTCAGTGTACAGGTAATACAGTGTTCACCAGTGACATTATACACAGGAGCTCTGTATATAGTGTCAGTGTACAGGTAATATAGTGATCATCAGTGACATTATGCATAGGAGCTCTGTATATAGTGTCTGTGTACAGGTAATATAGTGATCACCAGTGACATTATGCACAGGAGCTCTGTATATAGTGTCAGTGTACAGGTAATATAGTGATCACCAGTGACATTATACACAGGAGCTCTGTATATAGTGTCAGTGTACAGGTAATATAGTGATCACCAGTGACATTATACACAGGAGCTCTGTATATAGTGTCAGTGTGTGTGTGTATAGGTAATACACATACTCACCAGTGATGTCTCTAGGTGAAGTTCTTTATCTGCAGACCGATATATCACATCTTCTATACAGGACTTATCACTGTATGAAATGACAAAAAAGGAAACATAGAACTGCACTACACAGTAACAGTGCTCCAGTGTCATTCTGTGCCTGCTCATCTGTCAGCAAACATATTTGTCTGATGGCAAAGATCTAGCAGAGCTGAAGACAGAAGACCTATGGATTACGTTGGAGTGAGGATTCTTTATTAAAGATGGAGTCCCTAAATGTGTTTAATTTTTAATAATAAAAAAAAAAATTTCTGTAACATAGTGCCGCACTACACAGTAAAAATAAAACACAAAATACATTTAGGGACTCCATCCTTAATAAAAAAAAAAACATCATGAGAGATCAGAGATTATGGGGCCCAGTCAGGGATCGTACATAGAAATCATGTGGCCCAGTCAGGGGCGTATACAGAAATCATGGGGCCAATCAGGTTATGGGTGTACATAGAGATCATGGGGCCCAGTCAGCGGCGTGCATAGAGATCATGGGGCCCAGTCAGCGGCATACATAGAGATCATGGGGCCCAGTCAGCGGCGTGAATAGAGATCATGGGGCCCAGTCAGCGGCGTACATAGAGATCATGGGGCCAATCAGGTTAGGGGTGTACATAGAGATCATGGGGCCCCCTCAGCGGCGTACATAGAGATCATGGGGCCCAGTCAGCGGAGTACATAGAGATCATGGGGCCCAGTCAGCGGCGTACAAAGAGATCATGGGGCCCAGTCAGCGGCGTACATGGAGATCATGGGGCCAATCAGGTTAGGGGTGTACATAGAGATCATGGGGCCCCCTCAGCGGCGTACATAGAGATCATGGGGCCCAGTCAGCGGAGTACATAGAGATCATGGGGCCCAGTCAGCGGCGTACATAGAGATCATGGGGCCCAGTCAGCGGCGTACATAGAGATCATGGGGCCGAGTTAGCGGCGTACATAGAGATCATGGGGCCCAGTCAGGGATCGTACATAGAGATCATGGGGCCCAGTCAGGGATCGTACATAGAGATCATGGGGCCGTATGAGGTGAGGCTCTCACCTCCTCAGGGAGCTCTCACAGGGCATCACAGGCCTTAGTATGAAGCAATACTAGAAGACTTGTGGAATTGCTTCATACTAAGGCCTGTGATGCCCTGTGGGAGCTCCTGAGGGCACCATACTGGGGAGGTGAGATCCTCACTTGGCAGTAGTAGGAGCAGCATCTCCATAGTGTGGCATTCACATCACACTACATGCTGCACTGTACAGGACTCCCAGCCGGCAGCAGGACAGATGAGGAGGTAACTGGGACCAGCGCCGGACTGGAGTACCTGGGGCCCACCAGGAAAAAATCAATCTTGGGGCCCACCAGCACCATGCAGTTACCGTATATAGGAATAACATAAGTCCACAAACTCTTTCAAAATGAATCAACTTTATTAACCAATAAATCTCTGCTGCTGTGTAGTAGTCACAACACAGGGAGAGGTTAAACATTCAAGTATTTAATATGTATTGCAAATAAAGAATGTTCCCATTCTTAATACCCGAAAAAACAAATGACTGACAACCATCCACTATACCTAGACTAATAATACCATATAGAAGAGAGAAATACCGCCACACCATAACCAGAACACATACCACCACATAGTGATCAAATACTACCAAGTACAAGGTATATATACTGCCACACCATGAGAAGACCACATATTACCACAAAATAGTGACTGTCTGAATAATACCACATACAAGGGACAAATACCGCCACGCCATGACCATGGCACATAATGGCACCAGATAGTGACTGATAATGAAAATGTAAAAAAGCTCTGTATATAGAGTCAGTGTACAGATAATGTAGAGATTATCAGTGACATTATACACAGGAGCTCTGTATATAGTGTAAGTGTACAGGAAATACAGGGATCACCAGTGACATTATACACAGGAGCTCTGTGTTTGGTGTCAGTGTACAGGTAATACAGTGTTCACCAGTGACATTATACACAGGAGCTCTGTATATAGTGTCAGTGTACAGGTAATACAGTGATCACCAGTGACATTATACATAGGAGCTCTGTATATAGTGTCAGTGTACAGGAAATACAGGGATCACCAGTGACATTATACACAGGAGCTCTGTGTTTGGTGTCAGTGTACAGGTAATACAGTGTTCACCAGTGACATTATACACAGGAGCTCTGTATTTAGTGTCAGTGCACAGGTAATATAGTGATCACCAGTGACATTATGCATAGGAGCTCTGTATATAGTGTCAGTGTACAGGTAATATAGTGATCACCAGTGACATTATGCACAGGAGCTCTGTATATAGTGTCAGTGTACAGGTAATATAGTGATCACCAGTGACATTATACACAGGAGCTCTGTATATAGTGTCAGTGTACAGGTAATATAGTGATCACCAGTGACATTATACACAGGAGCTCTGTGTATGGTGTCAGTGTACAGGTAATACAGGGATCACCAGTGACATTATGCACAGCTCTGAATATAGTGTCAGTGTGTGTGTGTATAGGAAATACAGGGATCACCAGTGACATTATACACAGGAGCTCTGTATATAGTGTCAGTGTACAGGTAATACAGTGATCACCAGTGACATTATGCACAGGAGCTCTGTATATTGTGTCAGTGTACAGGTAATACAGTGATCACCAGTGACATTATGCACAGGAGCTCTGTATATAGTGTCAGTGTGTGTGTGTGTATAGGTAATACACATACTCACCAGTGATGTCTCTAGGTGAAGTTCTTTAACTGCAGACCGGTATATCACATCTTTTATACAGGACTTATCTCTGCAGAAAATAACATAGTTAGCTATAACTGATCACTTCCAGAGCACAATCCACACTTTTCCCAAGATTTCTACACTGCATGAAATGACAAAAAAAGAAACATAGCACTGCACTACACAGTAACAGTGCTCCAGTGTCATTCTGTGCCGGCTCATCTGTCAGCAGACATATTTGTCTGATGGCAAAGATCTAAGAGAGATGAAGACAGAAGACCTATGGATTACGTTGGGAGTGAGGATTTTTCTTTATTAAAGATGGAGTCCCTAAATGTGTTTTATTTTTAATAATAAAAAAAAAAATTCTGTCTTTTTTTTTTCTGTTTACTAGAAATTGATGGTGGCTATGTCTAATTTGGCGTGAAACCATGAATTTCGGGCTTAGTACCAGCTGATAAGGCAAAGATGGCCTGGTACTAACCCTATTATTACCCAGTGTGCCACTCACCACCAGGGCCGCTGGAAGAGCCGGGTAAAGCACCTAGAAATGGTGCCATGATGAATGCGCCATTTTCAGGGTTGGCTGCGGGCTGCCATTTTCAGAGTGGAGGGCCAAGAACGCTTGGGCCTTACCATGCTGCGAATCCCAGCCCCCAGCTGCCTGGTTTTATCTGGCTGGCGATCAACATATGGCGGGAAAAAAAAAAGTTAAGTTTAAAACAAATATTCGGCTTCTCTGTCTTTTGATCGCCAGCCAAGGTAAAGCCAGGCAGCTGGGGGTGGCAGTACGTAGCTGTCTGCTTTATCTGCGGTGAGAATCAAAAATTCGCTTTTAAAATTTTCTTTTCACACTTCTATATCTGACAGACCCAACAGTCAATCGCAGATGCTGTCAAAGAGGATGGGCTTCTGTGATTGGCTGTTTGAGTAATGTACAATCAGCCCATACATTCTAGTATGGTACTATGTATGGGCTGCTTTCAGGTTACTCAAGCAGCCAGTCAGACACCCATTCTCTGTGTCAGCGTCTGTGATTAGCTGTTGGGACTGTCACATATAGAAGTGTGAAAATAAAAAAATAATAAAACAAAAATGACATAGCGCTCTGCAGAAATTTTGATTCTCAGCGCAGATAGAGGTGGCAGCCCGTAGCTGTCTGCTTTATCTGCCTGGTTTTACCTTGACTGGCGATCAAAAGTCAGGAAAGCCCAATGTTTTTTTTTAATTATTTAAAAAAATAATTAAAAAAAAAAATGCGTGGGCTCCCGCCATATTTTGATCGGGGGGGCTGGGGGCTGGGATTCTCAGCATGGTAGGGCCCAAGCATTCTGGGCCCCCCACGCTGAAAACGGCAGCCCGCAGCCACCCCTGGAATTGGCGCATTCATCGTAGCGCCATTTCCAGGCACTTTATCCGGCTCTTCCAACGGCCCTGGTGGGGGGTGGCACGCTGGGTAATAATGGAGTTAATACCAGCTTTGTATTATCAGCTGGCACTAAGCCTGAAATTCATGGCATCACGCCAAACTACACATGGCCACCATGAATTTCCAGTAAACAGAAAAAAACACAACACAATTTTTTAATAAAAATAAAACACATGTAGGGACTCCATCTTTAATTAAAAACAAAATCCTCGCTCTGACGTAATCCACGGATCTTCTGTCTCCAGCTCTGCTACATCTTTGCCATCAGACAAATATGCCGGCTGACAGAGATGAGCAGGCACAGAATGACACTAGAGCACAGTTGTCAGAGAAGTGCTCAGCTGGCCTCCAGCCGCCGACCATGTTTTCCTGTGCGTTGCAAATAATGCATACTTTCAAACGCATGCCTATATTTGCTATGCAAGTCTACAGTACATTGCGTCTGCGCTGATTTACAACGGATGCGTTGTAACGCACAGCATAAACTCAATGTTAACCCAGCCTAACAGCAGCGAGAAGGGGAGACGGAGCCCTGGAGACCACCTAGTCAGTCTACTGGTGGTACTATCATGCCCATTGCCCAGTATGTACTGCCAGCCTCTGTGGTATTAGCATTCAAGCTCACATGGCATGTCCTGCCAGCCAGCCACTGGTGTTAGTACTAGCATGATAGTACCACACCACCAGTGGCTGGGCAATGGGCATGCATGATGGTACCACCAGTGGCTGGCAGGACATGCTGGGCATGATTCATGCCTAGTATGTCCTGCCAGCCTCCTTGGTACTATCATGCCCACCCACTATGTCCTGCCAGCCCCTGGTGATAGTACATGCTGCTGGGCATAGTACCAGTAACCAGAGGCTGGCAGCAGGACATGCTGGGTAATGGGCATGATGATAATCATGCCCATTGTCCAGTAGTATTCACTGCCAGCCTCGGCCAGGGGTCCTCCCAGTCACCCCTCCCCCCTATCCCTTCCCCCCACCCCTCCCCGTTTCATACTCACGCGTCGAGATGAGCTGCAGCCGCTGCCTGGAGCGACGCAGGGTCCGTACTCCACAGCGCGCACAGGAAGCAGTCCCAGGGCAATGACGTCATCACCCTGAGACTGACCTCCTGCGCACGCGCCGGCAGTGTCGCTGCGCAGAGGAGGCAGAGGGCCCATCACTAATCATATCGGCAGTGCTGCGAACCGGGTGGTCCTCTGTTCTCTGTACAGGGCCCAGGGGTGTAGGGGGCGGGGCCATCGGGACCCGGGAGTTTTTTCCGATCCTCCGGTGGCCAGTCCGCCCCTGCAGAGGGGCATATGTATACATGCAGGTCGGGCACATCCCAGTGGTGCAGACACATCCACACTGCACCCTGTATCCTTGTGCACTGCCGTCTGCTGCAGTGGTAGGAGCCGCCTGAATGCATCTTCTTCCTGCCGGAGAGGAGCTTGTGGGCCTGTGCGGTGAGGAGGTGGACGCTGCGCACCTCCTGAGAAGTATATGGCACTCCATGTATCTGTGCACATAGTATACCACTCTAGTGTATAGCAGAAAGGAGACATCGACCAGAAGAGTCCAGGCATGTGGGTGATGCTAATAATTATTATATTGATAACCAGGTGGAAGAGGAGGAAATGCAAAAAAAGGGGGGAATTAAAAACTATGCGCAAAGGGGACGTCGAGACAGGAATTACAATTAACACCAGTGGGAATGGATCATGATTAGAACAGCAAAGGGATAATACAGAGAATCAAGCCACAAATTAATCCAGTATATAAAAATATATATACATATCATTAGTTAGATATATCTGTACATATGATTGTTTAATTATCATAAACTTTACATAAAGTGCAAGTGCCTCCAAAGAATAAATCTACATAAATTATATATCTCCTATGTGAACAAATACAGGTGTTTCTCACTAAATTAGAATATAATCAAACAGTTATTGTTTATTTCTGTTAATGCTGATGATTATGGCTATACGAGTTTCACTTTTTTGTATTGAAGAACTGAAATAAATTAACTTTTTGATGATATTCTAATTTAGTGAGATGCATCTGTATATGTATATATACAAGGGCTGGTCCCTTATTATTTGGAGGTCGGTGTGAATCCTGTAGAGAGTAGGGCACTGACTTGGGCATATGTGCTGTTGACAGATATGTATTTGTATCCACTTTAAGCGTTTTTAAAAAAGGTGACCACATGTGCATTGTACTCACACTATAGCAGATGCAGATCCCACTCCTGATTGGCGTCCACCCGATGTATGTTTCGGCTTCTTGTCTTCGTCAGGGGGTGGCATCATTCGGAAAGAGCTAAGAGTTAAACGGCCAACTATAGCCAATCAGGATGGAGGTATGTCTCCACCAACCAATGGGTGCTGAGGAGGCGCGGCGCGATACACAACGCGCACCAACGCTACGAGGAAACTATGTGACCTGTGATGCTGCGAGCACGTGATGGAGACACTTGATCGGGGGTCACGGGGCACATATAGATACATCTAATCTACTGATTGAGTGTAGATATATCGGATAAAGTGGAAAATCTTCTTAATTTATAATGATGGATAACGAGTATAGGTTATATATTACAGCAATACACAGGAATAGGGGGTAGTGAGTGTTACATGTATATAACCATAGGCGGATTATAATGAGGACGATCTGGGCTACCGCCCGGGGCCCCGAACCTCCAGGGGGCCTGGGGCTCCGGGGTGTCTATGGCCAGATTGTCCTCATTATATGTGCTGCGCCACGGCACATACCGGCAGGCAGTGGGGGGGGGGGGCCCAGGATCGCTCCCCCAGCAGCGGCACACAGCCGCTGCTTCTTCTTCGGCCGGGCCAGCACTGCAGCAGTTAACTTCCCTGTGCTGGCCCGGCCGCGTCACTGCTAGGAGACACGGCCCTGTGCGCGGCCGTGTCTCCTAGCTGTGACGTCACGCAGTGCGCACCCGGCCTGCAGTGCTGCACCGGAAAAGAGCTGGAGCCGAGTCGGGGGATGGTGAGTGTGTGTGTGTGTATGTATATGTATGTATGTATGTGTGTGTGTGTGCAGGCAGATGTCATTGTGTGATGTCTGTGTATATGTATTTTTGTGCTTCAAATGTGTTTATGCGTGTATGTATATGTCTGTATATGTTTGTGTGTGCGTGACTGCGTGCGGCTTCCTGCTGAGTATAGATGGCGCCGTGCGGCCTCCTGCTGTCTCTGGGGGGGCGCCGTGCGGCCTCCCGCTGTGTATAGATGGCGCCGTGCGGCCTCCTGCTGTCTAGGGGGGGGCGCCGTGCGGCCTCCCGCTGTGTATAGATGGCGCCGTGCGGCCTACTGCTGTCTCTGGGGGGGGGCGCTGATGTTGCGTTTTTTGAGATTTTTTTTTCCCTTTCTTTAGAAACGCTGCAAAAATACTGAAAGAATAGACATGAAACTGCTTCAAATCTGCAAGGATTCACTTTTCCTGCTTTTCCTGGTACTATCAAGCATAGCGTTTTTGGGAACTTGGAGCTCTATATTACAAATATGTCCGTCCCTCCAGTTGAAAGAAATTAACATTTTCCTGGAGGGAAGTTTATATTTTACATTATGTCAGTTTTTGTCTATCGATGATAAAGTGCAGTTTGCAGCAATTTTTATTGTGACATATACCCATATCATTCATGAAAATATTTCACATTCAACGCGCGTCGGGCGGGCCTGCGTCCTCTCACATGCCAGGGCTGAGTTTCAGTTCCAGTCCGACCCTGTTTATCATCTATGGTTTCCCTTCAGAGTGGAAAATGCTGAAAAATCGGAAGTTCCTGGGATCCATTTTTGAACAGAATATCAGAACCAAATCAAAACCGATGATTCAGGAAATGAACATAATGGGGTAAGTCCCAACTCTAAGGTACAAGTCTATGGCATACAGTCTGTAAAAGACGACAGAGTAGGGTGCTGTTGAGCATCGACGGCTTCTTCTCTGATGTTCCTCGCTCATCCATGCAGTACATAGTCGGCCATTCAATTGATTGGATATCTTATAATACCACATTTCCCCTAGGGACACAAAGTATGACGAGCGCCACTCCTCCTGGTGATAGGTTATACCCAACAGATGGGGCAGCGCCACTCCTCGTGGTGATGGGTTACACCCAACAGATGGGGGAGCTCCACTCCTCTTGGTGATGGGTTATACCCAACAGATGGGGGAGCGCCACTCCTTGAGGTGATAGGTTATACCCAACAGATGGGGGAGCGCCACTCCTCGTGGTGATGGGTTATACCCAACAGATGGGGGAGCGCCACTTCTCGTGGTGATGGGCTGCACCCAACAGATGGGGAGCTCCACTCCTCGTGGTGATGGGTTACACCCAACAGATGGGGGAGCTTCACTCCTTGAGGTGATGGGTTATACCCAACAGATGGGGGAGCGCCACTCCTCGTGGTGATGGGTTATACCCAACAGATGGGGGAGTGCCACTCCTCGTGGTGATGGGTTATACCCAACAGATGGGGGAGCCCCACTCCTCGTGGTGATGGGTTAATCCCAACAGATGGGGGAAGTTGCAGAATGGCTTGTTATGGTGCAAGAACAATGTGGACATTGTTTTTTTTTGTTTTTGTTTTAACTATTATGCCTTCATGTTCTTTATTTTTTTCCTACAGACCCTCCCAGCTAACTCCAAGCAAGTCCCTAATCTCAGAAGTTGAAAGGTTTGGGTTTCTTTGAGGTTTAATGCATGCATTTACTTTTTTTAGAATCCCATCTTACAAAAGATATAGGATATCCAACTTCTTGGACTCCAAGAATAAGGGGGCTGCAGCCTGGAAGTAACCCCGCTGCCCTTTTTAAAGAATATGCTGGTGTGGGTCAGCTACCCGGATTTTCACTGTGCAGGAGAACTGCAGCTAAGCCCATTCACTTTGCTGGATCTATGCTGTCGTTCCGCTGCACAGTGGAGGCCATGATGCCGATGTGCAGGGAATGACTGTGAAAGGGGCTGTTCCTCATTACCAGCATCAGTGCCCCTTTATTATATTAGAGATCGACCCCAACAGATCATAAATTGATGGTGTACCCTTGCAGTATACTGCTGCCTTCCTTTTTTTATCAGTTCACCCGTGAAACCAGATTACATGATTGTGGCGGAACCTCCTGTAGGACACCCAAGTTTTCTGGTGGCTGAAATCTCTTTACCTAAAATGGTGAGACCCTTAGATGTGGTTTAGGATTGTGACCTTTTTGTATTTCATGTGATTTCCAATAGTCTTCCCTTATTAAAAGTCTGTGCCAACCTCGTGCTACCGGTCCTCCTCTGCCAACTTTTATCATCACAGCTTTGATGTGTCCACAGTAGCCAATTGCTGGCAGCTGTGACACATTTGCTGGATGATGATGATATAATTTTTTTTTCATACCATGGTGGGTTGTTTGCAAGCTGTTGGAACGGGAAAGAAGATCTCTGTAAACGACTCTGTCAGCAGAGAACGACTGTTCAAACCAAGCACAGACGCCCAGTGCTTCACGGCGGGACCAGTCATTTATATAAGCCTTCCGCCCTGCTTGTTTCCCCTCCATCTCCACCATCACCTCTTCTTTGACAGTTCTGGCTTCATAGATCCAGAGAGGAGATAGAGGGAAAACAAGCTGGTGGGAAGATGTATATATTATTATTATTATTTAATTATATAGTGCCATTGATTCCATGGTGCTGGTGCATATAAATGATGTTATAATGATGATATAAATGATGAAAGAGGCTTGTTGCAATAGTGTAGAACACGCCGCTCTTTATTTTTTCTATATTAATGCGACATTTGGAGGAATCGCACAGAAAATGCTTTAAATGTATTTATTTTTTAATTTGGTTTTTCTCATGTCCATGATTCACATTGCGTTAAATGAGGCATAATGAAGATTAAGAATGTTTCAGCTAATGTAGCCTTCATCAGACAGGATAATGTAGCTTGAGGGGACCCACTTGGTTAAATATAGGGGTCAGTTCTGGTCTTCCCAAAAAGCAGATTAAGTAGTCAGCACACGGGAATCTGGTGATTACGGGGTTTGCTTTTGGGGACCCCAGATTTCTTCATATAACCGAGTGGGCCTTCTGCCTAATGAAGGCTACATTATGTGAAATTCTGGTACCATTCATTATGCCTCACTTAAAGGGGTTGCCTCGCACTTTAATATTGATGACCTATCCTAAGGATATTCCATTAGTATTAAAGTGGTGGACAACCCCTTTTAATGCAGTGTGAATCCTAAAAAATATTTTTCAGCATTTTCTGTGAGCAGTTCCTCCACGTGTCAGATTTAATGTATGAGACGTGTGGAGCTACACAGTAACTTCTAGTTGGCCACGTATCAAGATAAAAGTTTAGATTTTTGTGCACTTGTTGGTTACAACTTTCTTTCCCGTACAGAAGCATTCAGCGACATAAGCGTTGTTACCACGCTGGTCTTCTCTTTACAGTCTTCTGCTAGATCTCTTGTGTTGGACTTGGGTGAAGACAGAATAGTCGGACGTCCCGATTTGTATCATCTAGACGTCTTCATTCCTTACAATATCATCCAAGAACAAAGTGGAGCTCAGTTCAACAAGGACAGTAAGGTGAGACAATTAAGCAAAGCTGGACATGTCTTATAGCCCATTCTGAAATCTCCTTCTTAAAGAGGTTCTCTGAGAAAATGTATAAAATAAAATTTTAAAAAATGTATACATTTATTTAGCAAAAATAAATTGTTTTAATTAGTGGATAATTCTATGTGAATACTTTTATGCCCAAAAATGGCAAAAGTATTCTTGGAGTGATACCTTTATTGGCTAACCAGAAAAAAAAATATATGCAAGCTTTCAGAGCACAGAGGCTCCTTCTTCAGGCAATATTACAAATGAATTCTTAACATTTGTAATCCTGCCTGAAGAAGGAGCCTCTGTGCTCTGTAAGTTTGCATATATATTTTTTTTTTTTCTGGTTAGCCAATAAAGGTATCACTCCGAGAATACTTTTGCCATTTTTCGGCATAAAATTATTTCCATCAAATTTTCTGGCTAACACGGTACCACATTATAAATTTGTACTGTACATCACAATTAGGGGATAATAATTGCGTATAGACATAATGGCCAACGATGTCAGCAGCCATCCATCCTAGATGGAAGGTAAACTGATTGAGACGGACATCTCTGACCTACCTGTCGGAATCAAGAACGTGCATCTGTCATTGATTGACTGACTGATCACGTCCATCAGTCAACATGTTGTAAACCTGTCATGATGAGTGAGCAGATAGGATGCTGCCCCTCACCCTGACAGGAACTTATCTATCACAACATATAGTTGCCCAGAGACATCTGAATGCATTGGCTTTCCTTTATGCCATTCATCAAACATGTCGTATATTTTGTGTATAGCGAGTCACAAGCCTCGCACTGCTCTGCGTCTTATCATTTGGTTCTATGAGCTGCAGTAAAACGTGATGTATATTCCAGGTGCTGACTATCACAATGCCGGTGCAGCCAGCATAGCGGTGGGCTCAGAAGATCGGCTTTGGAAAGCGTTCCTCTTATATAGATCCAGTGGATCCTACTTACATTCGCTGCTGTTTACATTGTATGGTTACAAGTCTATTTAGACTTCAATATGACTCCAGAATAAATTTTTGTCTTTCTTATACTTGCTGTATATTTTTCCCAAGGAAGGGGTTTAGGTATTGTGCTTTTTTTTTTTTTATTTCTACTGTAATATTTCATAATATCTGTGAATAAGTCTTGAAAATAATTTGCATTGAAAAGGTTGAGATCCTCTGAATCTACAGGGATTTTTAGGAATTAAAAATCTACAGCAGTGAATCTGCAGCAGAATTTAAATTTTGCACCATGTCTGGATTTAGTAGCAGCTGCCCCTTTAAATGGAATATGTCAACAGGCTTTTGCTATCCTATTTGAGAGCAACATAATCCGAGGCCCTGATTCCAACTATGTATCACTTACTGGGCTGCTTGGTGTTATTTTGATAAAATTGCAGGTTTTTTTTTCTCATGCAGATCTCTGAATGCTGAGCTCTGTATAATAACCCCACCCACACCACTGATTGGCCGCTTTCTGTGTACACTGTATTTAAACTGCCAATCAGTGGTGGGGGGCGTGGTTGGACTACCTGGCTGCAGGTTTACTAGTCCTCTAGTGATAATCTTCTGCTAATAAAAGACCTGTAAGGGGTCTTTGTCTCTACATCATGCTGCTCTCAAGAACAACCAATAAATAGTACATCCGATAAGGGGTCAATGTGTCAAAAGACCTTTATTATAATAATTTGGGTACATGGCGGCAAAGAAAAGAGCACACACACATATATATAGTAATACCATATAATAGTGAGGAGGTATAATGTAAATATTTGAATTGCAGACACCAGGGCTAAATAGTAGTAGCTCCAATTGTGCTAATGCATACTGATAGTATATCCTAGGTCACATAGTAAAAGGATATAATCCCAAATAATAAAAGCCAATATAGGCATTCCCAAGATAATGACCTTTTGGTATATACATATCAAGGGATGTATTATATCCAAGTAGGTTAATTCCTAAGTAACAATAATGTTGTATTGGATTCATTCATACCTGGTATATATTGTCTGCACGTCTTGCAATAGCTCTGGGCTCGGTGGTCCTACTCCTAGTGTGGCGCTCACCCCATCATGCTGCTCTCAGAATAGCCAAGAAAAACCTGCTGACAGATTCCCTTTACAAATAGCTGAAATGGCTCCTAGATACCAGAGAAGGAAAACGTTATTAAAACGGTTTTGTTTCCTAAATAGAAAAGCAAATTAAACACCACTGGATAATGTGGTGTGTGAAACCGTCCATTGGATTGCTGTTTCGGGTGGGCTCAGGAGCAGAGCCCCCATCCTACACAGCTGACATCTTGCTGTAACAGCAGCGGCCAGAGCGAAGCGTCAATCACTGCTGTTTAACCATTTATATGCTGTCAATCACTGATGGCAAGTTAAATAGCGCAATCGCCGGTATGCTATACAATTTTACTAGAATTTTTTTTTTACTTTTCCATTTCCTTGAATTACTTGTTGTGATTTGCGGATCCATTGACTGGCCAAGTGGAAGGGCTGCAGCCGATCATTCATGTCCGTAGCAGATACACATTTACGTGTGTAAATAGGCCCTTATAGAAATCAATCAATAGAACGTATACCTGGATATCCAGGTTTATCCTTTGCATACATTTAAAGAGGTATAAGTCATGGCATATTACTAGGATGTCATTCTTGGGGGTCTGACAGCCTAATTTAGAAAGAAGTGGATGCATTATTTTTTTCAATCTCCCAATTTAACAATTTGAGTACAGTTGGATCTATTGTTTTTTTATTTTTTGCACTATGGGTGGGTGGTTGGGAGCACAGCTGTGCAGGAAAAAAAAAGCTTATAGGTTCTCAATTCCTTCATTCTTGGAATCGGTGGCGGAACCACAGGTCGGACCATCGCCAATCAAGATATTATATCCCTTCACACTCATCATTGCTACCAATTAACAATTTGAGTACGTGCATTTTTTTAGGGTATTTTTGCGCAATGGGTGGGAGCACAGCTGTGCAGGAAAAAAAGCTGATAGGTTCCCCATTCCTTCTTTCTCAGAATCAGTGGATGGAACATCGCCAATCACAATATTATATCCCTCACACTAATCGTTGCTCCCAATTATCAATTTGAGTACGGTTATACCTATTGTTTTTTTAGGGTTTTTTTTTGCACTGTGGGTGGTTGGGAGCACAGCTGTGCAGGAAAAAAAAAAGCTGATAGGTTCCCCATTCCTTCATTCTCAGGATCAGTGGTGGAACCAGAGGTTGGATCATCTCCAATCAAAATATTATATTATTCACACTAATCATTGCTCCTAGTTAACAATTTGAGTACGGTTGAACCCATTGTGTTTTTTTAGGGTTTTTGTTTTTTTTGCACTATGGGTGCAAGTTATAGTAATATGTGTCACCGTAAAAAAAAACAACTAATAGTGTCTCCTGATTGTTCAGACACAAATATATCTGTTGAAAATAGTCTGGTATACACCAGTAAATTATAACTGTGGTTTTGCTGTTCCACAGTAAAAAATCTCTATTATCCTGCTTTTGGCATTTTTTGCCGCAAAGAAAAACAGTAGTAGTGTCTCCTGATTGTTCAGACACAAATATATCTGTTGAAAATAGTCTGGTGTAGGCCCGAGAAATACAAGTGTGGTTTTGCAGTTCCACGGGTCAAATCTCTGTATTATCCTGCTTTTTTGCATTTTTTGCTGTAAAGAAAAACAGTGCTGTCTCCTGATTGTTCAGACACAAATATATCTATTTAAAATTTTCTGGTATACCCCAGTAAACAATAACTGTGGTTTTGCCATTCCACGGTAAAAAATCTCTATTATTCACCTTTTGGTATTTTTTCCGTAAAGAAAAACAGTAATAGTTTCTCCCTGATTGTTCAGATTGTTTAAAAGAGTCGGGTGTAGGCCAGAGAAATAGAACTGTGGTTTTCCTCTTCCACGGTTCTAATCTACTTTATTACCCTTTTTCCATTGATGGTGCGAGTGTAAGCTATTTTACTTACTTTACAATGGGCAAGGCGCGTGGCAAGGGACATGGAAGTGGACGTTCTGGTGATGGTGCATGCAGAGGACGGGGCCGTGGCCAAGGTGAAAATGTGCCACAACCAACAGCCATATCTTCTCACTCCCACTTCTTGACCGAATTACTAGGGAAGCACAGAACAACACCAGATCAGTGTGAACAGGTTATTAATTGGATAGCAGATAATACTTCCAGTTACCTGGGCACCACCACCTCCGGTCTGTCTTCCACACGGTCAACTCTTAGTAGCCATGAGTCTCGACCGCATACTCCTCCTCACCCTGATGCTCCTCCCTCCCATCATGCCGAGTGTCGTCAGATAGCAACTGATCCCACACTTGGACACTCTGAAGAGCTGTTCACTGGTCCATTTCCAGATTTGTGCCCCTCGCCTGCTCCGCTTGAAGTGGTGGAAGAGGAGATCCCATGTAGAGATGCCCAAATATTTGAACAGCCACGGCCAGAGGAAGTCAACGCTGGCAATTTGTCACAAGAGGTTGACGATGACGAGACACAATTGCCAGGAAGTGAGGAGGAGGATCGTGGTGTGCAAGTGGAAGAGGAGGAGGTGTTGGATGATCTAGTAACTGACCCAATGTGGCAGGAGGACATGCAGAGCGAGGCCAGCAGCAGACAGGGTGAGGGAGGCAGAGTACCCCAACAGGCAGAAAAAAGCAGTGTGGTGGCCGCACACAGAAGGCCGGCAACAGTTCCCCGTAACACCAACACGAGGGACGTTGCCAGTACAACCTGTAGGTCTTCCAGAGTCTGGAATTTTTTTAAAGACTCTGCTGATATCCCCAAAAAGGCCATTTGTACCACCTGCCATGCCAGCATCAGCAGGGGTGACAAAACTACCAGCCTGACCACCACCAGCATGATCAGGCACATGGCAGCAAAGCACCCGACTTTGTGGGGCGAACCCCAGGGTCCATGACCAGTGTCAGCGGGTGTCACCTGTTGTGTGTGCATGGCAATCCCCTGTCCATACTGCATGCAAAGATGCCCCCTCCTCTCAGTCTTTATGGCAGTCTCTCAAGAGTGTGCAAAGCAGTCATCAAAGCAAAAGGTGGCTACTTTGAAGAACCTAGAATATAAGACATATTTTCAGTTGTTTCACACTTTTTTGTTAAGTATATAATTCCACATGTGTTAATTCATAGTTTTGATGCCTTCAGTGTGAATGTACAATTTTCATAGTCATGAAAATACAGAAAAATCTTTAAATGAGAAGGTGTGTCCAAACTTTTGGTCTGTACTGTATGTACCATCTTGACAAACTTTGAGGAGTCCACCAAGATGGTGAGTGGCGATGACGCCATCATTAGCGTCAGCATTCCACTTGTCTGTCTTTTGCAATGCTCTCTGCAGAGAATTAAAGAGGAGGCATTGCAGCCAGAGTATGATGAAATGGATCAAGAAGCCGTAGCGGTCGATTACACACAGCCCAGCCTCATCTCATCCCAACGTGCATTGGGGGACAATGAGGGAGATGAGGAGGAGGAAGAACAGGAGCTTGTATCATGCGCTGTAGACGGTAGTACCTGTACAACTGTCATACTGTCAGTTCAGCGTGGGTGGCCTGAGGACAGGGGGGGGGGGGAGGAGGAGGAGAGCATGGTCAGTCGTCATCTTGGTGAGGACACGGAAGTCTTGCCCGTTACCAGTCTGGCACGCATGGCTGACTTTATTTTACTCTCCATCAACCGTGACCCTCGCGTTGTCAAAATGTTGGGTGACAGTCATTACTGGTTGGTGACACTTTTAGACCCCCGCTACAAGGAGAACTTTCACTCTCTTATTCCTGAGGTGGAGAGGTCTACGAAAATGGGGCAGTACCAGAAGGCCCTTGCTGCAGAACTGTTAAAAAAAATTCCCATCTGAACACGCTAGCGGCAGAGGTCACAGTTCGTTGACCAACCAAGGCGTACAAGCGAGAGAGAGGCAACTCCAATCCAGCAGAGGCAGGGGAACACTGTCAACATTCTGGGACAGTTTTCTGAGACCTGCCCAGCTTACAGGCCCTGAGGCGCGGGGTACTCTCACAAGCAGTGGAAAGTTTCAAAAGATGGTGAGGGAGTACCTTGCCGACCGTACCAGCGTCCTCCGTGATTCCTCTGTGCCTTTTAATTATTGGGTATCCAAGCTGGACACTTGGAATGAAATCGCTCTGTACGCCTTGGAGGTCCTGGCCTGCCCTGCCGCTAGCGTGTTATCGGTGCGTGTTTTTAGTGCTGCTGGGGTAATTATAACTGATAAGCGCACTCGCCTGTCAACTGACAATGCTGACAAGCTGACCCTTATCAAAATGAACAGTAGCTGGATTGGGCCAGACTTCTCATCACCACCAAATGACAGCAGAGTAACATAAAGTCAAATCCACTGTGTTATTTCGGAAGGTGTATTCACATGCACCGCTTCACACCCACACATGGGTATACGCTTCCTCATTTCGGCTGTTTTATGTTCTTCTTCTTATCCTCAGCCTCCACCACCACTATACCACCAGGGTGACCGTGGTCCGTGTTGCCATTATTGAAAGTTCCTCCGTCCTTATTTTTGTCAGCTTTTGCTTGGAAGGCATAAGCAAAGACTGTGAGAGACCCACTCCCCAATAATGGGAATAATATTTTTAAAATGCTGTACTGTATGGCTCTTGTAAGGGGCATTAAAAGCGTCTTGTTAAGCTACTGCGACCTCCACCACTTTTCCGAGGAGCATTAAAACCGTCTTGTTAATCTACTGGGACTTCCACATCTCTCCCAAGGGGCATTCAAACCGTCTTGTTAAGCTACTGGGACCTCCACCACTTTTCTGAGGGGCATTAAAAGCGTCTTATTAAGCTACTGGTACGTCCACCACTTTTCCGAGGGGCATTAAAAACGTCTTGTTAAGCTAGTGGGACCTCCACCACTTTTCCGAGGGGCATTAAAACCCTCTTTTTAAGCTACTGGTACCTCCACGTCTCTTCCAAGGGGCATTCAAACCGTCTTGTTAAGCTACTGGGACCTCCACGTCTCTTCTGAGAGGCATTAAAAGCGTATTGTTAAGCTACTGGGACCTCCACCACTTTTCCGAGGGGCATTAAAACCGTCTTGTTAAGCTACTGGGACCTCCACCACTTTTCCGAGGGGCATTAAAACCGTCTTTTTAAGCTACTGGTACCTCCACGTCTCTTCCAAGGGGCATTCAAACCATCTTGTTAAGCTACTGGGACCTGCACCACTTTTCCCAGGGGCATTCAAACAGTCTTGTTAAGCTACTACGACCTCCACCACTTTTCCAAGGGGCATTAAAACCGTCTTGTTAAGCTACTGGGACCTCCACTTTTCCGAGGGGCATTAAAAGCATCTTGTTAAGCTACTGGGACCTCCACCACTTTTCCGAGGAGCATTAAAACCATCTTGTTAAGCTACTGTGACCTCCACGTCTCTTCCAAGGGGCATTCAAAGCGTCTTGTTAAGCTACTGGGACCTCCACCACTTTTCCGAGGGGCATTAAAAGCATCTTGTTAAGCTACTGGGACCTCCACCACTTTTCCGAGGAGCATTAAAACCATCTTGTTAAGCTACTGGGACCTCCACGTCTCTTCCAAGGGGCATTCTAACCGTCTTGTTAAGCTACTGTGACCTCCACGTCTCTTCCAAGGGGCATTCAAACCGTCTTGTTAAGCTACTGCGATCTCCACTTCTCTTCTGAGGGGCATTAAAAGCGACTTGTTAAGCTACTGTGACCTCCACCACTTTTCCGAGGGGCATTAAAACCGTCTTGTTAAGCTACTGGGACGTCCACGTCTCTTCCAAGGGGCATTCAAACTGTCTTGTTAAGCTACTGGGACCTCCACGTCTCTACCAAGGGGCATTCAAACCGTCTTGTTAAGCTACTGCGACCTCCACCACTTTTTCAAGGGGCAGTAAAAGCGTCTTTTTAAGCTACTGGGACCTCCACCACTTTTCCAAGAAGCATTAAAACCGTCTTGTTAAGCTACTGGGACCTCCACTTCTCTTCCAAGGGGCATTCAAACCATCTTGTTAAGCTACTGGGACCTCCACGTCTCTTCTGAGAGGCATTAAAAGCATCTTGTTAAGCTACTGTGACCTCCACAACTTTTCCGAGGGGCATTAAAACTGTCTTGTTAAGCTACTGGGACCTCCACGTCTCTTCCAAGGGGCATTCAAACCGTCTTGTTAAGCTACTGGGACCTCCACGTCTCTTCCAAGGGGCATTCAAACCGTCTTGTTAAGCTACTTGGACCTCCACGTCTCTTCCGAGGGGCATTAAAAGCGTCTTGTTAAGCTACTGTGACCTCCACCACTTTTCCGAGGGGCATTAAAAGCATCTTGTTAAGCTACTGGGACCTCCACGTCTCTTCCAAGGGGCATTCAAACCGTCTTGTTAAGCTACTGGGACCTCCATGTCTCTTCCAAGGGGCATTCAAACCGTCTTGTTAAGCTACTGCGACCTCCACCACTTTTCCAAGGGGTATTAAAACCGTCTTGTTAAGCTACTGGGACCTCCACCACTTTTCTGAGGAGCATTAAAACCGTCTTGTTAAGCTACTGGGACCTCCACGTCTCTTCCAAGGGGCATTCAAACCATCTTGTTAAGCTACTGCGACCTCCACCACTTTTCCAAGGGGCATTAAAACCGTCTTGTTAAGCTACTGGGACCTCCACCACTTTTCTGAGGAGCATTAAAACCGTCTTGTTAAGCTACTAAGACCTCCACGTCTCTTCTGAGGGGCATTAATAGCGTTTTGTTAAGCTACTGTGACCTCCACCACTTTTCCAAGGGGCATTTAAACCGTCTTGTTAAGCTGCTGGGACCTCCACGTCTCTTCTGAGGGGCATTCAAACCATCTTGTTAAGCTACTGCAACCTCCACCACTTTTCCAAGGGGCATTAAAACCGTCTTGTTAAGCTACTGGGACCTCCACCACTTTTCTGAGGAGCATTAAAACCGTCATGTTAAGCTGCTGGAACCTCCAGGTCTCTTCTGAGGGGCATTAATAGCGTCTTGTTAAGCTACTGTGACCTCCACGTCTCTTCCAAGGGGCATTCAAACCGTCTTGTTAAGCTGCTGGGACCTCCACGTCTCTTCTGAGGGGCATTAATAGCGTCTTGTTAAGCTACTGCGACCTCCACCACTTTTCCAAGGGGCATTAAAACCATCTTGTTAAGCTACTGGGATCTCCACGTTTCTTCTGAGGGGCATTAAAAGCGTCTTGTTAAGCTACTGTGACCTCCACCCCTTTTCCGAGGGGTATTAAAACCGTCTTGTTAAGCTACTGGGACCTCCACCACTTTTCCAAGGGGTATTAAAACCGTCTTGTTAAGCTACTGGGACCTCCACATCTCTTTTGAGGGGCATTAATAGCGTCTTGTTAAACCACTCTGAACTCCACAGCTCTTCCAAGGGGCATTGATATGTTGTTTTTAATTAACTCTAACCTCCACGACTCTTCGAACGGGCATTGCAGTTCCTCTTAATTTTTGGCAGCTTTTTCTTGGAAGGCATAAGCAAATACTATGGGAGACCCACTCCCCAATAATGGGAATAATGTTTGTAATATGCTGTACTGCATGGCTCTTGTAAGGGGCATTGCAAGCTCCTTCGTCCTAATTTTTGGCAGCTTTTGCTTGGAAGGCATAAGCAAAGACTATGGGAGACCCACTCCCCAATAATGGGAATAATGTTTGGAATATGCTGTACTGCATGGCTCTTGTAAGGGGTATTGCAAGTTCCTCCGTCCCAATTTTTAGCAGCTTTTGCTTGGAAGGCATAAGCAATGACTATGGGATACACACTCCCCAATAATGGGAATAATGTTTGTACTATGCTGTACTGTATGGCTCTTGGAAGGGGCATTAAAAGCCCCTCTTCCGAGGGGCATTCAAACCGTCTGGTTAAGCTACTGGGACCTCCACGTCTTTTCCGAGGGGCATTGAAACCATCTTGTTAAGCTACTGTGACCTCCATGTCTCTTCAAAGGGACATTAAAACAGTCTTCTTAAGCCACTCTGAACTCCACAGCTCTTCCTAGGGGCATTGAAATGTTGTTTTTAATTACCTCTAACCTTCACAACTCTTCCAACAGACATTGCATTTCCTCCTAATTTTAGTCAGCTTTTGCTTTTCAATGCAAAGGCGAATACTAAGGGAGACCCACTCCCCAATAGTGGGTAGAAGGTTTTAAGTACGCTGTAATCCACGTCTGTTTCAAGGGGCATTGCAGTTCCTCATAATTTTTGGAAAGCCTTCCATTCACTGTTTAGGCCAACAGTGTACAGGAGACCCAGTTGCTATAAATGGAAAAAAATGTTTAGTTAAGGCCCTCTGACCTCCATGTCATTTCCAAGGTACATTGGAGTGCCTCGAAATTTTTGGTAGGCATTGCACTCACTGTATGCCCTATAACTGTGTAGCCAAACCGCTCCTTTTGTTACAGAAACATATCCTACAAGACATATGTGGTTGACTGGCCTGATATTGATGTGAATGATCCCTGTTCCTCCTGCTCTTTCTCCTTTGCCACCACCTCATCCATCATTCATCACCTGAAGCTTTGTTTTAATGGGAGTCATAGAACTGGGATAGTAGCAGGAAAACATCCAGCAATCCTCAGAGGAGGTAGGATATGCGCCAAAACGCTGACCACCTCAGGCCTTGCCGCTACTACATACATGCGCTTGCATTCCAACAAAACAAAGCAGATGCTAACTTGTATCATCATCATGGTCCTCACCTTGGCACTCTCAACTCCCCTGATGGAGAAGCCAGGGCCCACCGGAGGAGTCTTGTTCTCTGGTGGGCTCGTCCAATGCTGCCCTAAAGCAGGCCAGGCTAAGAAAAGTGTGTGGGGGGATGTTCCAAGGAGAAATAGGGGCGGCTGGGGACCGTTTATGGACACCCGGCTGCCCCCAGGCGGCTGGCGACCGAATATGGACACCCGGCCGCCCCCTGGCGGTTGGGGACCGAGTGTGGACACCCCACCGCCGGGCGGCTGGGGACTGAGTATGGATACCAGGCCGCCAACGCTGCCATGACATGGTGGCCAGATTCCGCCTCCACATGCCTAAAAGGCCCAATTTCAAGTGCAAGCAAGCAGTATGGTATTGCAGCCTGGGGGTGGGTGGGTGGTTGGCTGCATATTTGCGCTTGCATTGCAAGGAATGGGGGAGGTACAATTGAACCCTGCCCTGGGACAAGAACTTGCACGGGGATAGTTGCAAGTCTGCATCTTCTGATGCGGCAAGGATGACTTCTGATGGGCACACTTTTAGGCAGTGACCGGGGAGTCAGAGATGCTTCCAGGGGTCTTCCCTATGCTGTCCCCATGTCTTTTCAGCACTGTATGCATGTGTCACACAGCACATGGCCAGATAAGGTTGTAAAATGTTAAAATGACATTTCCCGGTGAATGCATTTGTCACGGTTGAAGCAATACAAAAGTGCAAAAACACATTAAAAATGCTACTTGTGAACATAGCCCAAGGTGTGGAGGAGTATTTTTTTTTTTTGTTATTTATTTTACCTTATACACAAGTCTTTACCCTGGAAAGGAACTTCCTTAACATATTTCACAGGAAAGCAGTTTCAGTTTAGTTTTTGAACGTTTTATTGTGAGCCCTTAAAAGTGGCTTAATACCTCTGACCACGTTGTTGACAGAAGTGACCTGGGGGTCAGAAATGCTTCCTGGGGCGATCCCCATGCTGTCCCCATGTCATTTGAGCACTGTCACTATCGTTTTGGGCACTTGTTAGGCTTTTAAAAGACAGCCGGGGATGCCGCCGCGAAAATGCTCGGGTCTCCCATAGACTAACATTGGGCTCGTGGCTCAGGTCGAGCAACCGAGTATCATGGCGAGCTCGGCCCGAGCTTTGAGCACCCGAGCATTTTAGTGCTCGCTCTTCACTACTAAATACCCTTCATTATTTATTATTTTTGCACTTTGCGATTTACCCATTTACTTCTAGTTACTTGGGTATTTTGCTTGCCTTTGGTTTTTCTTTGTCTAGTGTCCTTGTGTGAGCATGCATTTACATTTTGCATGCACATCAATTTATGTTTCAGTTCAGACTTCTAGGTTTTTTCTTTGTAGTGTGCTTTAGTACATATAAGGGTGTGGCCGCCCTTTGTCTGAGCTGAAATGTTTATTCTGCCTCAGGTCTATGCTTCTACTAGGGGGTCAGTCTCTCTGTCCTTATCCATATGTACGTCACTTGACAAATGGTAAGGTTTTAATATTAGAGTTAGGACTGTCCCATAAGGGTTGCCGTGATGTGGCGGGATAGTTTTTGCATTATTTTTATCAAAATTATGTTAACTAAATACCCTTCATTATTTATTATTTTTGCACTTTGCGATTTACCCATTCACTTCCGGTTACTTGGGTATTTTGCTTGTCTTTGGTTTTTCTTTGTCTAGTGGCCTTGTGTGAACATGCATTAACATTTTGCACGCACATCAATTTATGTTTCAGTTCAGACTTCTAGGTTTTTTCTTTATATGCTATATATGCTGTATGTGCGGGAAGGGAGCTTGTCTGTACACTGCTTGCTATGTGTGGGGGAGGGAAGCTGTCGGACAAAGAGGGGTCCTGCAAACATCCAACTAATGGCCCCCCATATATATTACAGGAAGGTAGGTCAAACCCAAGGATTTTTGCTGGAGCAGCCGACCATGTGCTGTGTATGGGGCCATCTCCCCCACACATATAACCACATTCATGTATATGGGGGAGTCGGGATGTGTTGTGTGGACAAGCGTCCGGTCTAAAGCTAACTAGTGTATGGGCATCTGAGACTAAGGCAAGTTATCATCCAGAAAGTCTTTCTCCAGCCTGCTGAAAAAATGCCGGATAGAGAAAGGCTTTTATCACCTAAGCCAGATCTCACTGGAGGGGAAGCAAGAAGAAAAAAGGAGAAATGTAAAATAAGACACAAGTCCAGACAGTTGTCATCCAAAACTTTATCTGGTATCGACCAAGAAAATTACAATCAGTAAAAGTATAAACCACATTTAGGAAAAACACAGATGAGCTGCGGGACCATCGCTTCTTCTTCTGGGACTTTTTGGCGGACAGGTTGCTCTGCTGTCGGAGGCCTTTCTTGTTCTTGGACTTCTCCTTCATGTGGATTCTGAAGACTAGGAGGCTCCTGAGGGTCCATCTCTCCTGCCGGCAGCTCAGAATGAGTTGGAGATATGCTTCCTTCAGTCCAGGAAAGCAAGAGAGGAAAAAGATGAATGTGATGTAATAACAAGACAAACCTAAAAAAAAAACATGTATAAAAAATCATGTAACTGCAAACTGCACAAAAATGACCCCAATAACGTAAGTGCTGTAGTATTAAAGAACCTGCAAAACGAGTGGTGTGAAAAGACCTGGGACTTGTCAGAAATATGTAATGTTTTGTCTAAAATGACAAAAAAAAAGAAAAGATTCAAGGGATGAGCAGCATTTTATAACAGGTAAAAAATATACAAATTTGTGACAAGTGATCGGTATTAAGTATTGTGGATGATAACCAGACGTTTATTTCAAATGAAGAGTTTAATGAACGTCTTGTATTTGGCCAATTGGAACCTTCCCGGAAATGTCTGCGCCGGTGATAAAATCTACTTACTAATAGAGTTCCCGACTGGACACAAAGAACTGCAGCTCATGGAGGAATGAAGCTTCTTTCCTTCTCAGCCAAGAACTTCTTATATCAGTCCCGTACGGCCTCTATCATGTGCTGATATCTAGCAGAAAGAGAAAAAATCAATTATAAACTAAATAAAATTTATTAAAGAAAAAAAAACCACCTGCGAACATGAAGCATTTGTAGCAAAGCACAGCCATTATTTACAGAGCACAATTGTTTTACTTTATTCTATATTAGTGGCCGCTCTGTGCAAAAACTTGTGGGAAATTACTGCAGCACTAATATTGTCCGTCCAGAGAGCACCCAAGTATTCCCCAATTTCTGACTCCACCGCCCGATTGCCCCCACAAGCACAATGCTGCTCCGCTGTCACCTGCCTGGTACAGGCTCCTTTATAGGGTCCTTTCAGCTGTTGTTCACCAAGATGTGAAGTAATCCGAGTACAGGGTTTCCCATGTCTGAGTGCAGGGGTGGAGAGCAGAGAGGATCAGACAGGGACAGGCCCATACACAGACTGCTGGTATATAGAGGACAAATCTCGCTGAACAGCAGCTACAAGAAGCTTCTGGATGGGGGCAGTGGGGGTGAGACAGCACTTCAGCAACGTGTTTGGGAGAGAAGGAAGAAAATAAGCAAATGAAGAAAATTTATAAAGTTCACAAGTCTGCAATGTGAGGAGGATAATTACATGAAGAAAACCCTCTAGGTGCAGCATCGGCAACCGGAAAACCGCCCCAAAGTCCACCTGTGTCATCAGCGCCCCCCTGCTGGACCCCTAATCAGTTGTACTGCAGACTCAGATGATTGATAGTGAAACTAGGTCAGCTCTTTCCCTATGGCAGCGCTAGCTGACCATCCAGTGGATAGGACAGGTGCTGGATCATTCAGTCCTTTCCCTCTTCCCCAACGTGAAGCAAACATCCCTCTGACCAGACAAACATCCCCCTGACCAGGCAAACATCCCCCTGACCAGGCAAACATTCCCCTGACCAGGCAAACATCCCCCTGACCAGGCAAACATCCCTCTGACCAGGCAAACATCCCTCTGACCAGGCAAACATACAACCCCTTATTTTCTTTCCCATTTTACTTCCTTTATTAATTTCTCCTCCAACATTACTGACAACTCCAAGTTCGATAGTTTGATAGTCTCATCTCCTGCCTTTGTATGTGGAGGAGACAATAAACAGCCGTATACATCCTAAACCTGTCACAAGGACTTTCTCTGCAACTCCCTACTCTCAGCTTTCCCCCTGTAACAATCCATCTTTTTCTCTTTCTCGCTCATACATTTCAGACACTTTATTAACATGTTAATCATATTTCCAAACTTACTGCATTCCACTTCATCTGATCATACATCACCGTTTAAAAGAATCACAATCACTTACTTGTCTGCTGCTGTAATTCTTGGATTGTTTTCTTGCTGTTACTTGGTCTTATTTTGCTTCTTTGCTGTCCTTAAACCACCATCTGCCGCACAGTGTCCACATCTTGTTCCACCGGGTCGCTCTTTTGATCCCTGCAACAACAGACACTATGCGAGTATGAATTCACATGTGACATTTCCAAGTCCCTTTACCATTGTGGTGCCAATGGAGTACCCCTTTTCTCATTATCATGCCCCCGAAGCACACCATTTCCCGCTAGCATGCCACCGTAGCACACCTTTTCCCGTTAGTATGCCACCGGGCACACCTATTCCCGTTAGCATGCCACCGGAGCACACCTTTACCATTAGCATGTGACCGGAGCACACCTTTACCGTTAGCATGCCACCGGAGCACACCTTTACCATTAGCATGCCACCGGAACACGCCACTTTCCCGTTGGCTTGCCACCGGAGCACGCCACTTCCCAGTTGGCTTGCCACCGGAGCACGCCACTTCCCCGTTGGCTTGCCACCGGAGCACGCCACTTCCCCGTTGGCTTGCCACCGGAGCACGCCACTTTCCCGTTTGGTTGCCACCGGAGCACGCCACTTTCCCGTTGGCTTGCCACCGCAGCACGCCACTTTCCCGTTGGCTTGCCACCGCAGCACGCCACTTTCCCGTTGGCTTGCCACCGGAGCACGCCACTTTCCCGTTGGCTTGCCACCGGAGCACGCCTCTTTCCCGTTGGCTTGCCACCGGAGCACGCCACTTTCCCGTTGGCTTGCCACCGGAGCACGCCACTTTCCCGTTGGCTTGCCACCGGAGCACGCCACTTCCCCGTTGGCTTGCCACCGGAGCACGCCACTTTCCCGTTTGGTTGCCACCGGAGCACGCCACTTTCCCGTTGGCTTGCCACCGCAGCACGCCACTTTCCCGTTGGCTTGCCACCGCAGCACGCCACTTTCCCGTTGGCTTGCCACCGGAGCACGCCACTTTCCCGTTGGCTTGCCACCGGAGCACGCCTCTTTCCCGTTGGCTTGCCACCGGAGCACGCCACTTTCCCGTTGGCTTGCCACCGGAGCACGCCACTTTCCCGTTGGCTTGCCACCGGAGCACGCCACTTTCCCGTTGGCTTGCCACCGGAGCACGCCACTTTCCCGTTGGCTTGCCACCGGAGCACGCCACTTTCCCGTTGGCTTGCCACCGCAGCACGCCACTTTCCCGTTGGCTTGCCACCGCAGCACGCCACTTTCCCGTTGGCTGGCCACCGGAGCACGCCACTTTCCCGTTGGCTTGCCGCCGGAGCACGCCACTTTCCCGTTGGCTTGCCACCGGAGCACGCCACTTTCCCGTTGGCTTGCCACCGGAGCACGCCACTTTCCCGTTGGCTTGCCACCGGAGCACACCACAGTCCCGTTGGCTTGCCACCGGAGCACGCCACTTTCCCGTTGGCTTGCCACCGGAGCACGCCACTTTCCCGTTGGCTTGCCACCGGAGCACGCCACTTTCCCGTTGGCTTGCCACCGGAGCACGCCACTTTCCCGTTGGCTTGCCACCGGAGCACGCCACTTTCCCGTTGGCTTGCCACCGCAGCACGCCACTTTCCCGTTGGCTTGCCACCGCAGCACGCCACTTTCCCGTTGGCTTGCCACCGGAGCACGCCACTTTCCCGTTGGCTTGCCACCGGAGCACGCCACTTTCCCGTTGGCTTGCCACCGGAGCACGCCACTTTCCCGTTGGCTTGCCACCGGAGCACGCCACTTTCCCGTTGGCTTGCCACCGGAGCACGCCACTTTCCCGTTGGCTTGCCACCGCAGCACGCCACTTTCCCGTTGGCTTGCCACCGCAGCACGCCACTTTCCCGTTGGCTGGCCACCGGAGCACGCCACTTTCCCGTTGGCTTGCCGCCGGAGCACGCCACTTTCCCGTTGGCTTGCCACCGGAGCACGCCACTTTCCCGTTGGCTTGCCACCGGAGCACGCCACTTTCCCGTTGGCTTGCCACCGGAGCACGCCACAGTCCCGTTGGCTTGCCACCGGAGCACGCCACTTTCCCGTTGGCTTGCCACCGGAGCACGCCACTTTCCCGTTGGCTTGCCACCGGAGCACGCCACTTTCCCGTTGGCTTGCCACCGGAGCACGCCACTTTCCCGTTGGCTTGCCACCGCAGCACGCCACTTTCCCGTTGGCTTGCCACCGCAGCACGCCACTTCCCCGTTGGCTTGCCACCGGAGCACGCCACTTCCCCGTTGGCTTGCCACCGGAGCACGCCACTTCCCCGTTGGCTTGCCACCGGAGCACGCCACTTCCCCGTTGGCTTGCCACCGGAGCACGCCACTTTCCCGTTGGCTTGCCACCGGAGCACGCCACTTTCCCGTTGGCTTGCCACCGGAGCACGCCACAGTCCCATTGGCTTGCCACCGGAGCACGCCACTTTCCCGTTGGCTTGCCACCGGAGCACGCCACTTTCCCATTGGCTTGCCACCGGAGCACGCCACTTTCCCGTTGGCTTGCCACCGCAGCACGCCACTTTCCCGTTGGCTTGCCACCGCAGCACGCCACTTTCCCGTTGGCTTGCCACCGGAGCACGCCACTTTCCCGTTGGCTGGCCACCGGAGCACGCCACTTTCCCGTTGGCTTGCCGCCGGAGCACGCCACTTTCCCGTTGGCTTGCCACCGGAGCACGCCACTTTCCCGTTGGCTTGCCACCGGAGCACGCCACTTTCCCGTTGGCTTGCCACCGGAGCACGCCACAGTCCCGTTGGCTTGCCACCGGAGCACGCCACTTTCCCGTTGGCTTGCCACCGGAGCACGCCACTTTCCCGTTGGCTTGCCACCGGAGCACGCCACTTTCCCGTTGGCTTGCCACCGGAGCACGCCACTTTCCCGTTGGCTTGCCACCGGAGCACGCCACTTTCCCGTTGGCTTGCCACCGCAGCACGCCACTTTCCCGTTGGCTTGCCACCGCAGCACGCCACTTTCCCGTTGGCTTGCCACCGGAGCACGCCACTTTCCCGTTGGCTTGCCACCGGAGCACGCCACTTTCCCGTTGGCTTGCCACCGGAGCACGCCACTTTCCCGTTGGCTTGCCACCGGAGCACGCCACTTTCCCGTTGGCTTGCCACCGGAGCACGCCACTTTCCCGTTGGCTTGCCACCGCAGCACGCCACTTTCCCGTTGGCTTGCCACCGCAGCACGCCACTTTCCCGTTGGCTTGCCACCGCAGGACGCCACTTTCCCGTTGGCTTGCCACCGGAGCACGCCACTTTCCCGTTGGCTGGCCACCGGAGCACGCCACTTTCCCGTTGGCTTGCCGCCGGAGCACGCCACTTTCCCGTTGGCTTGCCACCGGAGCACGCCACTTTCCCGTTGGCTTGCCACCGGAGCACGCCACTTTCCCGTTGGCTTGCCACCGGAGCACGCCACAGTCCCGTTGGCTTGCCACCGGAGCACGCCACTTTCCCGTTGGCTTGCCACCGGAGCACGCCACTTTCCCGTTGGCTTGCCACCGGAGCACGCCACTTTCCCGTTGGCTTGCCACCGGAGCACGCCACTTTCCCGTTGGCTTGCCACCGGAGCACGCCACTTTCCCGTTGGCTTGCCACCGCAGCACGCCACTTTCCCGTTGGCTTGCCACCGCAGCACGCCACTTTCCTGTTGGCTTGCCACCGGAGCACGCCACTTTCCCGTTGGCTTGCCACCGGAGCACGCCACTTTCCCGTTGGCTTGCCACCGGAGCACGCCACTTTCCCGTTGGCTTGCCACCGGAGCACGCCACTCTCCCGTTGGCTTGCCACCGGAGCACGCCACTTTCCCGTTGGCTTGCCACCGGAGCACGCCACTTTCCCGTTGGCTTGCCACCGGAGCACGCCACTTTCCCGTTGGCTTGCCACCGGAGCACGCCACAGTCCCGTTGGCTTGCCACCGGAGCACGCCACAGTCCCGTTGGCTTGCCACCGAAGCACGCCACTTTCCCGTTGGCTTGCCACCGGAGCACGCCACTTTCCCATTGGCTTGCCACCGGAGCACGCCACTTTCCCGTTGGCTTGCCACCGGAGCACGCCACTTTCCCGTTGGCTTGCCACCGGAGCACGCCACTTCCCCGTTGGCTTGCCACCGGAGCACGCCACTTCCCCGTTGGCTTGCCACCGGAGCACGCCACTTCCCCGTTGGCTTGCCACCGGAGCACGCCACAGTCCCATTGGCTTGCCACCGGAGCACGCCACTTTCCCGTTGGCTTGCCACCGGAGCACGCCACTTTCCCATTGGCTTGCCACCGGAGCACGCCACTTTCCCGTTGGCTTGCCACCGGAGCACGCCACTTTCCCGTTGGCTTGCCACTGGAGCACGCCACTTTCCCGTTGGCTTGCCACCGGAGCACGCCACTCTCCCGTTGGCTTGCCACCGGAGCACGCCACTTTCCCGTTGGCTTGCCACCGGAGCACGCCACTTTCCCGTTGGCTTGCCACCGGAGCACGGCACAGTCCCGTTGGCTTGCCACCGGAGCACGCCACAGTCCCGTTGGCTTGCCACCGGAGCACTCCACAGTCCCGTTGGCTTGCCACCGGAGCACGCCACTTTCCCGTTGGCTTGCCACCGGAGCACGCCACTTTCCCGTTGGCTTGCCACCGGAGCACGCCACTTTCCCGTTGGCTTGCCACCGGAGCACGCCACTTTCCCATTGGCTTGCCACCGGAGCACGCCACAGTCCCGTTGGCTTGCCACCGGAGCACGCCACTTTCCCGTTGGCTTGCCACCGGAGCACGCCACTTTCCCGTTGGCTTGCCACCGGAGCACGCCACTTTCCCGTTGGCTTGCCACCGCAGCACGCCACTTTCCCGTTGGCTTGCCACCGCAGCACGCCACTTTCCCGTTGGCTTGCCACCGCAGCACGCCACTTTCCCGTTGGCTTGCCACCGGAGCACGCCACTCTCCCGTTGGCTTGCCACCGGAGCACGCCACTTTCCCGTTGGCTTGCCACCGGAGCACGCCACTTTCCCGTTGGCTTGCCACCGGAGCACGGCACAGTCCCGTTGGCTTGCCACCGGAGCACGCCACAGTCCCGTTGGCTTGCCACCGGAGCACTCCACAGTCCCGTTGGCTTGCCACCGGAGCACGCCACTTTCCCGTTGGCTTGCCACCGGAGCACGCCACTTTCCCGTTGGCTTGCCACCGGAGCACGCCACTTTCCCGTTGGCTTGCCACCGGAGCACGCCACTTTCCCATTGGCTTGCCACCGGAGCACGCCACAGTCCCGTTGGCTTGCCACCGGAGCACGCCACTTTCCCGTTGGCTTGCCACCGGAGCCCGCCAATTTCCCGTTGGCTTGCCACCGGAGCACGCCACTTTCCCGTTGGCTTGCCACCGCAGCACGCCACTTTCCCGTTGGCTTGCCACCGCAGCACGCCACTTTCCCGTTGGCTTGCCACCGGAGCACGCCACTTTCCCGTTGGCTTGCCACCGGAGCACGCCACTTTCCCGTTGGCTTGCCACCGGAGCACGCCACTTTCCCGTTGGCTTGCCACCGCAGCACGCCACTTTCCCGTTGGCTTGCCACCGCAGCACGCCACTTTCCCGTTGGCTTGCCACCGGAGCACGCCACTCTCCCGTTGGCTTGCCACCGGAGCACGCCACTTTCCCGTTGGCTTGCCACCGGAGCACGCCACTTTCCCGTTGGCTTGCCACCGGAGCACGGCACAGTCCCGTTGGCTTGCCACCGGAGCACGCCACAGTCCCGTTGGCTTGCCACCGGAGCACTCCACAGTCCCGTTGGCTTGCCACCGGAGCACGCCACTTTCCCGTTGGCTTGCCACCGGAGCACGCCACTTTCCCGTTGGCTTGCCACCGGAGCACGCCACAGTCCCGTTGGCTTGCCACCGGAGCACGCCACTTTCCCGTTGGCTTGCCACCGGAGCCCGCCAATTTCCCGTTGGCTTGCCACCGGAGCACGCCACTTTCCCGTTGGCTTGCCACCGCAGCACGCCACTTTCCCGTTGGCTTGCCACCGCAGCACGCCACTTTCCCGTTGGCTTGCCACCGGAGCACGCCACTTTCCCGTTGGCTTGCCACCGGAGCACGCCACTTTCCCGTTGGCTTGCCACCGGAGCACGCCACTTTCCCGTTGGCTTGCCACCGGAGCATGCCACTTTCCCGTTGGCTTGCCACCGGAGCACGCCACTTTCCCGTTGGCTTGCCACCGGAGCACGCCACTCTCCCGTTGGCTTGCCACCGGAGCACGCCACTTTCCCGTTGGCTTGCCACCGGAGCACGCCACTTTCCCGTTGGCTTGCCACTGGAGCACGCCACAGTCCCGTTGGCTTGCCACCGGAGCACGCCACTTTCCCGTTTGGTTGCCACCGGAGCACGCCACTTTCCCGTTGGCTTGCCACCGCAGCACGCCACTTTCCCGTTGGCTTGCCACCGCAGCACGCCACTTTCCCGTTGGCTTGCCACCGGAGCACGCCACTTTCCCGTTGGCTTGCCACCGGAGCACGCCTCTTTCCCGTTGGCTTGCCACCGGAGCACGCCACTTTCCCGTTGGCTTGCCACCGGAGCACGCCACTTTCCCGTTGGCTTGCCACCGGAGCACGCCACTTCCCCGTTGGCTTGCCACCGGAGCACGCCACTTTCCCGTTTGGTTGCCACCGGAGCACGCCACTTTCCCGTTGGCTTGCCACCACAGCACGCCACTTTCCCGTTGGCTTGCCACCGCAGCACGCCACTTTCCCGTTGGCTTGCCACCGGAGCACGCCACTTTCCCGTTGGCTTGCCACCGAAGCACGCCACTTTCCCGTTGGCTTGCCACCGGAGCACGCCACTTTCCCGTTGGCTTGACACCGAAGCACGCCACTTTCCCGTTGGCTTGCCACCGGAGCACACCACTTTCCCGCTGGCTTGCCACCGGAGCACACCATCATCCATTTAATAAAATGGGCCACACTTAGCTTTTTCTTTTATATAATGGGCCCATATAGTTTTTCATTGAATATATTGGGCCCCACATAACCTTACATTTAATATATATAATCGTCTTATCATGTCTGTCTGTCTGTCCTTCTGTCCAGGAAGTCCTGCGTCGCTGATTGGTCCGACCGTGGTCAATCAGCGACGTGGGATTTCAGAAAAAGATGGCGGCCATTAGCGGCTCATCTGCCGCACGGAGGTCAGCGGCGATGCAGCCGGGAGATGACCGGCGCTAGCGGTCAACTTCCGGCTCGCAGCAGAAGTACCCCGACCGGCGGCGCCGCTGACCTCCATGCGGCTACCATCGGGAAATCAGCGGTTAGGGCTGCTGATCTTCCGATGGCAAGTGTGAAGGGAGGATCGGGGAGCGGTGCCACCGGTCGGGATACTTCTGCTGCGAGCAGCCGGTCATCTCCCGGCTGCTCGCAGCGGAAGTACCCGCACAGGCAGCGCCGCTCCCCTGTCCTCACTAATACGATTCGGCGGCCGCGACCAATCAGCGATATTGGCTCCAAATTTAAACACCGCTCTGCACAGAGGTCAGTGGCGATGCAGCCGGTCATCTCCCAGCTGCTCGCAGCAGAAGTACCCCGACCGGCGGCGCCGCTGACCTCCATGCGGCTACCGTCGCTAGATCAGTGGCTAGGGCCGCTTATCTCCCGACGGCAAGTGTGAAGGGAGGACCGGGGAGCGGCGCCGCCGGTTGGGATACTTCTGCTGCGAGCAGCCGGTCATCTCCCGGCTGCTCACAGTGGAAGTACCCGCTCCCCGGTTCTCACTAATACGATTCGTTGATTGGTCGCGGCCGCCGTCCGTGACCAATCACCGGTTTTGGCGCCAAATTTAAACATGCTCTCCGGTCCTCACTAACACGGTTCGCTGATTGGTCGCGGCCGGCCGCATACATATTCTAGAATAACCGATGAGTTAGAATCGGGCCACCATCTAGTTTAATATAATGGGCCACAAATTGCCTTCTAGTTATTACAAGAGGTCCTGCATAGTCTTCCATTTATTTTAATAGGCCCCATATAACCTTTCAGCATCTGAAACAACGGATACTGAAAGCCTGTGCTAGCATTTCTTCTGCGGTGTTGCTATCAGTGTGTCAAGAGTGGGAGAAGAGGGTTGCATTGACAATCCAACACAATGGGCAGTACTTTGAACACATTTTATAAGTGGTCATAAACTTGTAAAAAATTCATGAAAGAATAAAGTTATGTTAAAACCAAGCACACCATTGTATTTTCTTATGAAATTCTCAATGAGTTTGATGTGTCACATGACCCTCTTCCCATTGAAAAAAATAGTTAGATCCAAAATGGCCGACTTCAAAATGGCCGCCATAGTCACCACCCATCTGGAAAAGTTTCCCCCTCCCATATACTAATGTGTCATAAACAGGAAGTTGACATCACCAACCATTCCCATTTAATTTAGGTGTATCCATATAAATAGCCCACCCTGTATTATTACCATTTTTATTATTGCTGTACATACTGTAGCTTTTCATTTAATTTATTGGGCCCCGTATAGGCTTCCATTTAATATAATGGGCCCCACATAGCCTTCCATTTAATATAATGGGCCCCACATAGCCTTCCATTTAATTTAATGGGGTCCACATAGCCTTCCATTTAATTTAATGGGGTCCACATAGCCTTCCATTTAATTTAATGGGGCCCACATATGTTTTTATTTAATATAAAGAGCCCCACATAAGCCCTTAATTAATATAATGGGCCCCACCTTGCTTTCCATATAAAATAATGGGTCCCACATAGCCCTCCCTTTTGTTATCATGAGCCTTACATATCACACCATTTCCCGATGGTCTGCCACCGAAGTACACCATTGGCTGCTGGGGTGCCACTGGAACACACTCTTTACAGTTGGGGTGCCAACAGAGCACACCTTTCAACATTAGCATGCCACCGGAGTACACTTTTTGCCACTGGCATGCCACTGAAGCACACCCTTTACCATTGGAGTACCATCGGGCACACCCTTTACCGTTGGCGTGCCATCGGAGAACTCTATTTCCCGTAGGCCTACCAGAGGGGCCCAATATGTGACCTTTTTTGCTTACCACTGGGGCACCCATCTTGAGCTTTTTAGCTTCCACCGGGGTGCACTCTTTGGCCTTTTAGCTTACCACCGGGGCACCCATCTTGGGCTTTTTAACTGCGACCGGGGTACACTCTGACCATTTTGCTTACCACCGGGGCACTCTTAGGCTTTTTTAGCCTGCTACCGGAGTGCACTTTTTGGCCTTATTGCTTACCACTGGGGCGCACTCTAGGGCTTTTTAGCCTGCCACCAGGGTGCATTCTTTGGCCCCTATTGCTTACCACTGGGGCACATTCTAGGGCTGCTCAGTCTGCCACCAGGGTCTACTCTTTGGCCTTTTTGCCATTGGTGTGCCACCAGAGCACACCCTATGACGTTGGAGTGCCACCGGAGCACACCCTTTACCTTTGGAGTGCCACCGGAACACACAATTTGCCATTGGCAAAAGTATAATGGACCCCCACATAGAATTCTATAAAGTATAATGGCCCCCACATAGCCCTCTATATAGTATAATGAGCCGCACATTGCCTTCCATGTACTATAATTTAATTTATTGGGCTCCACATAGCTTTTCATTTAATTTATTGAACCCCATATAACCTTCAATTTAATATAATAGGCCGCACTGGACTCCATTTAATATATTGGACCTGACATAGCCTTCCATTTAATAAAATGGGGCCAAAATATCCCTCTATTTAATATAATGGGCACCAAAAAGCCTTCCATGTTTTATATTGGGCACCACATAGCCCTCTATTTAATACAATTGGCCCCACTTAACCTTCCATTTAAAATATTGGGCCCCACATAGCTTTACATTTAATTTACTGGGCTCCATATAGGCTTCCATTTAATATAATGGGCCCCACATAACCCTCCATTTAATATAATGGTCCCCACATTGCCTTCCATTTATTATAATGGAGGCAAGATACATCTCTATTTAATATAATGGACAAAACATAGGCTTCCATTTAATATAATTGGCGCTACATAGCCCTTTATTTGATAAATGTGCCTCACATAGCCCTCCATATAATATTATGGGCCCCGCAACGCTTTCCATTTAATTTAATAGGCCTCACATAGCCCTCAATTTAATACAGAGGGCCCCACAAAACCTTCCAGATAACATAGTGGGCCCCAATATAGCTTTCTTTTTAATGTATTGGTCCCCACATAGCCCTCTATTAAATATAATGGGCTCCACATAGCCTTCCATTTAATATCATGTGCCCCACATAGAATTTATCATAATTAAATGGGCCCCGCATAGCCTTCCATTAAATATAATGGAACACACATAGTCATCCATTTAATATAATGGGCCCCATATAGTCATACATTTATTATAATGGGCCATACGTAGCTCTCTCTTTAATATAATGGGCCCCACATAGCCATCCATTTAATATAATGGGCCCTACGTAGATGTCCCTTTAAGATAACGGGCCCCACATAGCTTTCCCTTTAATATAATGGGCCCCACATAGCTTTCCCTTTAATATAATAGGCCCCACATAGCTTTCTCTTTAATATAATGGGCCCCACATAGCTTTCCCTTTAATATAATGGGCCCACATAGCTTTCTCTTTAATATAATGGGCCCCACATAGCTTTCCCTTTAATATAATTGGCCCCACATAGCTTTCTCTTTAATATAATGGGCCCCACATAGCTTTCCCTTTAATATAATGGGCCCCACATAGCTTTCTCTTTAATATAATGGGCCCCACATAGCTTTCCCTTTAATATAATGGGCACCACATAGATTTTATTATTATATAATGGGCCCCACATAGCTTTCCCTTTAATATAATGGGCCCCACATAGCTTTCTCTTTAATATAATGGGCCCCACATAGCTTTCTCTTTAATATAATGGGCCGCACATAGCTTTCCCTTTAATATAATGGGCCCCACATAGCTATCCCTTTAATATAATGGGCCCCACACAGCTTTCTCTTTAATATAATGGGCCCCACATAGCTTTCTCTTTAATATAATGGGCCCCACATAGCTATCCCTTTAATATAATGGGCCCCACATAGCTTTCCCTTTAATATAATGGGCCCCACATAGCTTTCTCTTTAATATAATGGGCCCCACATAGCTATCCCTTTAATATAATGGGCCCCACATAGCTTTCTCTTTAATATAATGGGCCCCACATAGCTTTCTCTTTAATATAATGGGCCCCACATAGCTTTCTCTTTAATATAATGGGCCCCACATAGCTTTCTCTTTAATATAATGGGCCCCACATAGCTTTCCCTTTAATATAATGGGCCCCACATAGCTTTATCTTTAATATAATGGGCCCCACATAGCTTTCCCCTTAATATAATTGGCCCCACATAGCTTTCCCTTTAATATAATGGGCACCACATAGATTTTATTATTATATAATGGGCCCCACATATCCGTCCCTTTAATATTATAGACCCCACATAGATTTATTATAATATAATGGGCCCCACATAGATTTATTATAATATAATGGGCCCCACATAGATTTATTATAATATAATGGGCCCCACATAGATTTGTTATAATATAATGGGCCCCACATAGATTTATTATAATATAATGGGCCCCACATAGATTTATTATAATATAATGGGCCCCACCTAACCCTCCAGTTTATACACTGCCGCCGCTCTCTTTCTTCTCTTCTTTACCTAGTCCAGTCTTTCGTGACGACTTCCCGCCATGATTCGTCTTTGCAGTTTGCTGTCCAGGTTTCGGCTGCTCCGCACTTTTCAGCAGATCACCGCACTCCTGAAAAACAAAAATGTTACAAATATAAGCGACTTAAATAAATAATGCCACCCACTGTGCCACCAAATGCAAATATGTGCCACACTGTGCCCATGAGTATATCATTCACCGCAATGAAGTCTGCTCCACTGAGAATATAAATCAGTCACTAGCTTGTGCCCCCGTTATAAATAGTGTTGAGCGAGCACTAAAATGCTCGGGTGCTCGAAGCTCGGCCCGAGCTCGCCGTGATACTCGGGTGCTCGACCTGAGCAACGAGCCCATGTTAGTCTATGGGAGACCCGAGCATTTTTGCGGCGGCACCCCCGGCAGTCTGTAGAAAGCCTAAAAAGTGCCCAAAATGATAGTGACAGTGCTCAGATGACATGGGGACAGCATGGGGATCGCCCCAGGAAGCATTTATGACCCCCAGGTCACTGTTGTCAACTATGTGTTCAGAGGTATTAAGCCACTTTTACAGGCTCATAAGAAAACGTTCAAAAACTAAAGTGAAACTTTTTTCCTGTGAAATATGTTAAGGAACATCCTTTCCAGGGTAAAGACTTGTGTATAAGGTAAAATAAATAACCAAAAACAAAAATACTCCTCCACACCTTGGGCTATGTTCACAAGTAGCATTTTTATGCGTTTTTGCACTTTTGTATTGCTTTCAACTGTGACAAATGCATTCACCAGGAAATGTCATTTTAACATTTTACAACCTTATCTGGCCATGTGCTGTGTGACACATGCATACAGTGCTGAAAAGACATGGGGACAGCATAGGGAAGACCCCTGGAAGCATCTCTGACTCCCCGGTCACTGCCTAAAAGTGTGCCAATCAGATGTGATCCTTGCCGCATCAGAAGATGCAGACTTGCAACTATCCCCGTGCAAGTCCTTGTCCCAGGGCAGTGTTCAATTGTACCTCCCCCATTCCTTGCAATGCAAGCGCAAATATGCAGCCAACCACCCACCCCCAGGCTGCAATACCATACTGCTAGCTTGCACTTGAAATGGGGCCTTTTAGTTTTGAGGAGGCCGAAGCTGGCCACTACCTCATGGCTGCTTCGGCAGCGAGGTATCCATACTCAGTCCCCAGCCGCCCGGCAGCCGGGTGTCCACACTCGGTCCCCAGCCGCCCCGCGGCTGGGTGTCCACACCTGGTCCCCAGCCGCCTGGGGGCAGCGGGGTGTCCATAGACAGTCCCCAGCCACCCCGATTTCTCCGCGGAACATCCCCACACACTTTTCTTAGACTGGCCTGCTTTAGGGCAGCATTGGACGAGCCCACTAGAGAACCCGACTCCATCAGGGGAGGTGAGAGTGTCAAGGTGAGGAGCATGATGATGATAGAAGTTAGCATCTGCATTGTTTTGTTGGAATGCAAGCATAAGTGTGCAACCTGCCACCAACCCACCCCCAGGCTGCAATACCATACTGCTAGCTTGCGTGCACTTGAAATTGGGCCTTTTAGGCATGTGGAGGCCGAAGCTGGCCACTACCTCATGGCTGCTGCGGCAGCGAGGTATCCATACTCAGTCCCCAGCCGCCCGGCGGCTGGGTGTCCACGCACGGTCCCCAGTCGCCAGGGGGCGGCCGGGTGTCCACACTCGGTCCCCAGCCGCCCCGCGGCCAGGTGTCCATAAACGGTCCCCAGCCGCCCCGATTTCACCGCGGAACATCCCCACACACTTTTCTTAGACTGGCCTGCTTTAGGGCAGCATTGGACGAGCCCACCAGAGAACCCGACTTCTCCGGTGGGCCCCGGCTTCTCTATCAGGGGAGTTGAGAGTGCCAAGGTGAGGAGCATGATGAGGATGATAGAAGTTAGCATCTGCTTTGTTTTCAAGGAATGCAAGCGCATGTATGTAGTAGCGGCTAGGCCTGAGGTGGTCAGCGTTTTGGTGCATATCCTACCTCCTCTGAGGATTGCTGGATGTTTTCCTGCTACTATCCAAGTTCTATGACTCTCGTTAAAACAAAGCTTCAAGTGATAAATGATGGATGAGGTAGTGGCAAAGGAGAAAGAGCAGGAGGAACAGGGACCATTCACATCAATATCAGGCCAGTCAACCACATATGTCTTGTAGGATATGTTTCTGTAATAAAAAGAGCGGTTCGGCTACACAGTTATAGGGCATACAGTGAGTGCAATGCCTACCAAAACTTTTGAGGCACTCCAATGCCCCTTGGAAATGACATGGAAGTCAGAGGGCCTTAACTAAACCTTTTTTTCCATTTATAGCAACTGGGTCTCCTGTGCACTGTTGGCCTAAGCAGTGAATGGAAGGCTTTCCAAAATTATGAGGAACTGCAATGCCCCTTGGAAATGACATGGAGATCAGAGGGCCTAAACTAAACCGTTTTTCCATTTATAGCAACTGGGTCTCCTGTACACTGTTGGCCTAAGCAGTGAATGGAAGGCTTTCCAAAAATTATGAGGAACTGCAATGCCCCTTGAAACAGACGTGGATTACAGCGTACTAAAAACCTTCTACCCATTATTGGGGAGTGTGTTTCCCTTAGTTTTCACCTTTGCATTGAAAAGCAAAAGCTGACTAAAATTAGGAGGAAATGCAATGCCCGTTGGAAGAGTCGTGGAGATTAGAGGTAAGGTAATTAAAAACAACATTTCAATGCCCCTTGGAAGAGCTGTGGAGTTCAGAGTGGCTTAAGAAGACGCTTTTAATGCCCCTTTGAAGAGACGTGGAGGTCACAGTAGCTTAACAAGATGGTTTTAATGCCCCTTACAAGAGCCATACAGTACAGCATCTTAAAAACATTATTCCCATTATTGGGGAGTGGGTCTCCCATAGTATTTGCTTATGCCTTCCAAGCAAAAGCTTCCAAAAATTATGAGGAAATGCAATGCCCGTTCGAAGAGTCGTGGAGGTCCCAGTAGCTTAACAAGATGCTTTTAATGCCCCTCAGAAGAGACGTGGATGACAGAGTGGTATAGCAAGACGCTTTTAATGCCCCTTACAAGACACGTGGAGGTCAGAGTGGTATAACAAGATGCTTTTAATGCCCCTTACAAGACAACTGGAGGTCAGAGTGGTATAACAAGACGCTTTTAATGCCCCTCAGAAGAGACGTGGAGGTCAGAGTGGTATAACAAGACGGTTTTAATGCCCCTTACAAGAGACGTGGAGGTAAGAGTGGTATAACAAGATGGTTTTAATGCCCCTCAGAAGAGACGTGGAGGTCAGAGTGGTATAACAAGATGGTTTTAATGCCCCTTACAAGACACGTGGAGGTCAGAGTGGTATAACAAGACGGTTTTAATGCCCCTTACAAGAGACGTGGAGGTCAGAGTGGTATAACAAGACTCTTTTAATGGCCCTCAGAAGAGACGCGGAGGTCAGAGTGGTATAGCAAGACGCTTTTAATGCCCCTTACAAGAGACGCTCATTATTCTGGCATTTGGCAAATATTAAAAATTATGCTAATTCTAATTGACCTAAAATGGGAAAGGTTTATTCTGATTTCATGTCAGATGTTGAGAAAAACATGCAGATGTGTCTATTTATACAGTGTATGGAAACTGCTGATTTCAACTGTATATATATATATATATATATATATATATATATATATATAATATATACACGGCGAAGCTCACACACCACAACACCCACAGCAGAGGAACGGGCTGCACACACACCTGCTCCTGTCAGTGCTGTGAGCGCTCCTCATATCGCTGCTGGCTCCGCCCCTCATATCGCTGCTGGCTCCGCCTCTCATATCACTGCTGGCTCCGCCCCTCATGTCGCTGCTGGCTCTGCCCCTCATATCGCTGCTGGCTCCGCCCCTCATATCGCTGCTGGCTCTGCCCCTCATATCGCTGCTGGCTCCGCCCCTCATGTCGCTGCTGGCTCCGCCCCTCATATCGCTGCTGGCTCCGCCCCTCATGTCGCTGCTGGCTCTGCCCCTCACATCGCTGCTGGCTCCGCCCCTCATATCGCTGCTGGCTCTGCCCCTCACATCGCTGCTGGCTCCGCCTCTCATATCGCTGCTGGCTCCGCCCCTCACGTCGCTGTTGGCTCCGCCCCTCATATCGCTGCTGGCTCCGCCCCTCATGTCGCTGCTGGCTCCGCCCCTCATGTCGCTGCTGGCTCCGCCCCTCACATTGCTGCTGGCTCCTCCCCTCATGTCGCTGCTGGCCCCGCCCCTCATATCGCTGCTGGCTCCGCCCCTCATGTCGCTGCTGGCCCCGCTTCTTATATCGCTGCTGGCTCCGCCCCTCATATCGCTGCTGGCTCCGCCCTTCATATCGCTGCTGGCTCCGCCCCTCACATCGCTGCTGGCTCCGCCCATCAGCCGCTCACAGTCCTCAGCAATATGGAGACATCTGCACTGATCAGAATCCTCGGGGGCGTGGCCTGTCACTGTAGTCACACAAGGGTTGTCATGGAGATCTCAAGGGAAGGCAGGAGGGCGGGGCTTAGAGCAGGAAGTAGAAGCCGTGCAGTGTGATTGGCTTCTTACCTTCTGCCAGTAATGGAGCAGATATATGGCTCCTATATAATGGAGGGGGCTCAGGAGGGGTTCCCCACCCTAAAGGTCAGGGGATAAATAATACTGGACATGAGCGAGGGCAGGAGGACATTATTCTATATTGTAAGAAATCTGATTTCTTCTTTCCTCACAGTTTTTCCTGTGCAAGGCCACATGTATTGTGCGATAATCTGTGAATATGGGGGGATCTGCTCCTCACATCCACATCAATCCCCCCACGTCTGAGCTCTCCCTTACAGGGGTCTTCTGCTCTGCACATTGATGCCGTATCCATGGAGATGACATCATGGCCGGTACATGCGGATCTCCCCGATGGGACCCTCATGTATCTGGAGGACGAGGCACTGCTGCTCCTCGGGGAGAGGGGGCACAATTCATGTGCACATGATACAGGGGCTTCTGCCATCTCTGGGCTGAGAATAATGCTGGCAGCGCGCAGTCTACATGATGTGAGGATTACAAGTCTGCAGTCACAGAGAGTCACACAGATGACTGCAGGCCTTCAGCTTCACACCGGACAATCCCTTTAAATACATGTATATTGGTCTAAAAATACCTTTTACTATTTTGCTTCATGTAACATTTGCTCTGTTCGGCCTTTACCAGCTTTTTGTTTCCCAGCAGCACATTGATGGCTGCAGAATGAGTTAACTTGAGATTCAGTCAGTGAGCTCCTTATGATGTGGAGTTTCCAGCTCTTTTATTTCTGCCATGATTTATGACTGAATCAGAGATCAGCCCAACTTTCATGCTGGTCTGTGAACATAATCAGCACAGAGAAGGTCAGAATGAGCTCACTGATAAATTCTCAGTGAGCTCATTCTGCAACTAGCAATGCAAAGGAAATAAAAAAGCCAAATTGTTTATGAAACGTTATTGAAAAAATATTTGTATGTATATATTTAGCCCAAAATGTCTGAGTGTCCATATCCTTAGTACCAGCACAGCTGAGGATTTGGTACAATCAGGGGCGTACATAGGAATCATGGGGCCCCATAGCAGAAGTTCTAATTGGGCCCCCCCCCCAAAAAAATTTTTTAAAAATGTAAATAATTGTCGGAGTCACAGAAGAGCAGATCTCACAACCTTCCAGCCTTTACATAATAATTTTCCTCCTGCTGAAGTCCTAGATCCCTTTTTCATTGCCCATAAAGTGTGGTGCCAACAAAAGTGCCCCCCAAACACGGTATGATACCCCCATGGTGAATTCCTCCATATGCACAGTATAATGACCCTACTGTACCCGACCTCAACTCCCAGGGTAAAGTATGATCCCCCAACTGCCCCACACCTCTCCACACTCCATAGAGTATAATGCATTCGCCATGGTCCTCCACACAGTATAAGACTCTCGCCATGGTTCTCCACGCAGTATAATGCACTCCCTCGTGGTCCTCCACGCAGTATAATGCACTCCCTCGTGGTTCTCCACGCAGTATAATGCACTCTCACGTGGTCCTCCACACAGTACAATGCACTCCCCCATGGTCCTCCACACAGTACAATGCACTCCCCCATGGTCCTTCACACAGTACAATGCACTCCCCCATGGTCCTCCACACAGTATAATGCACTCCTCCATGGTCCTGTACGCAGTATAATGCAGTCCCCCATAGGGTAAAATGCAGCCCCACCCCCACCCGTAGGGTAAAATGCAGCCCCCCCCCCCCGTAGGGTAAAATGCAGCCCCAGTCCTCCAGTATTATCAGTACACAATGATTTAAAAAATAAATACATACTTACCGCTCCTCGTTCCCTGCTGCTTCAGTCTCTGCAGCTGATCACCTCAGCAGCTGCCAGCTCCACTGTCTGACACAGCGTGGCGCGTCATCATGCCGCTGCGTCAGACGCAGAGGAGGAATGATGGGAGAGGGAGTGTCACATGATGCTCCCTCCTCCAGGTTTTCGTGGGCCCCGGGCGAAAGAGTCTCAGTGGCCCCTTTAACACATCCAACCATTCATGATACACAGATACAGCAGAGAAATTATAGATATAGATATAGTACAATGCCAAAAATGTCACTGACTTCTTACATTTCATGAGTGATATCTATTGTAAATTCTACAATAGCTCAGAAACCGGTGAATCCTCACAGCGCACAGTGCAGACCGGACAGTATAGTCATCCATACAGTGTTATGGCACCACTAAGTCCTCCATACAATATTATGGGCACCACATAGTCCTCCATACAGTATTATGAGCCCTATATAATGCTCCATACAAAATACTGGATCCCATATAATTCACCATAGAGAATACTGCCTGGTCCCCATGTAATGCCATATGCAGGCTGGACCCCATACAGAGGCCCCACAAGCCCGCTGCATCCTCCCCGGGGCCCCCACAAGCCGGCTGCATCCCCCCAGGGCCCCCCTCAAGCCTGCATCACCCCCCCCAGAGCCCCCACATGCCTGCAGCATCCCCCCCATAGACCCCACAAGCCTGCAGCATCCCCCCCAGAGCACCCACAAGCCCACAGCATCCCCTCCAGGGCCCCACAAGCCCGCAGAATCCCCCCCAGGGCCCCACAAGCCCGCAGCATCCCCTTAGGGCCCCCACAAGCCCGCAGCATCCCCCCGGGGCCCCCACAAGCCCTGGACCGTACCTGCATCACCACCAGTAAAGGTATTGAAGTTTACCCTTGTGTGTGTGCCTGTACTTCCTCTGGAACCGTCCTGCTGTCTCCCTCCTGCTTCCACCATCTTTCTACACCTCTACACTGCCCTGAGGCCTGCTCTACCTGTGGGGAGCTGTCCCATCATAGCTGCCCCTAACATCAGCCTCAGTGGACTGTCGCAGCGCTGGTAACCTCTTACCAGAATCCACAGGTGGCGTCACGACAATTTCCCCTATAAGCATTCCCCCCCCCTTTGAGTGACCGCCCTGGGCCACGGACTGGGCCAGCCACCCGGCAACCAGAGGCCCGGCTGCCGAGTGCCCCACGGCCCTGGGGGCGAGTCACTATGCACAGTGGTTCATGAATTAATATTTACAGTGACCCTCCATCCTGTGATTAAAAGGGTCTGTACATTTGACACCTCCGTCTGACTCCCACAGTCTCCTCCGCACAGATCGATATTAAGATGGCCACCGCAATGGCATGGGGAGTGCAGCGGTGAGTCCAGAGCGCAGCTCCTCGCTCTAAAATGCCCATCAGAAAGAAGAGGTCAGACATTTATTTTCTATGAGCGCTCTATTATCCTATTTATCAAACATCAGCACTACAAGAATCCGTCCTGAGCCGTGCTGGGATCTTTGAACGTGGGCCCCCGGGAGGATTGGGCCCCTCATGGTGGAGCAGATCACACTTATTATAATCCATCACTGATAGAAGATACATAAACAACAACACAGGATGATTGTAAAACAGTGAGGTAATATTTTATTGAGCCACCAAACACACAATAAACATATCGAACAGTCCCAGCAAATACCTAATATGGTGCAAATTACAGAGTCTCACCCTTCCGCTGACTCGCTGGGATTAAAGCAGCTGCCAATCCGAGGGGCTTCTGGGGCTGACTACCCCCACCAATGGCACCCCCACCAAAGAGCACCCACAAAGAGGAGGTAACAACAAGCTTAGAAAGCTGACAGTCCATTGAGGTACGTGGCCAGGAGACCAGAAAGTTCCAACCTGGCTTCTCCGAACATATCCATGGAACTAGGTGACCGGAAGGTCCCGACTTGGCTTTTTCCGAGCATATTCACGAGTTCCAGGTGGCCGGAGTGTCCCAACCTGGCTACTCCAAACATCTCCATGGGACCAGGTGACTGGTGGTCCCAACCTGGTTTTCCCAGATGTATCCATGGGTTCTATAGTAGTCAATGGAGCAGATCTGTATTCCTCCAGCCAGGGCTGTGGTCCCTTAAGCTGGCATCCTGTAGAAACCAAATCTGTGTCCCTCTTAATGGATTCATGGTGTTCTGTGGAGCTGTCCCATAGAGTCTTCCTGGCAGTGGTTTTGTAAAAAGACTCCTTTATGTAGTTCACAACTGTCCTTCTTCAAGACTTCATTCACAGGTCAAGAGAAAGGGGTGGTGTTACTAATTCCCATTACTGGAGCATCCACAGTTCATCCCCCAATGTTGACTTGCAAACATTGAAGGATAAACTATAAATTCCAAAACAATGCAAGTCAACAAATTGCATGGACTTATAAAATGGTAATCAACATATTTAGCAAACATCCATTGTTCAAAGAGCCTGCGTCCCTGTATTGCAAAGATAACAGTACAATAAACCAGAAGAGTTGATATAAGAGGTAAATAACCATTTATCAATTAACAAATATCACCTCAACCTACAAGATGAGTCAACATTCAGACTCATGACAAAAGATCATGTGCGTTGACCAACCGAAGAAAGAAACACATAAATTCAATAGTTAATAATTCAGGCAATAGTCTATCATTCTGGGCCTATGGAATTTACATCTGGATAATTACGATTAAATGCTATGTCGTCACAGGCCCCTTTAGTTTTAGGGACTGGCAGGGGTCCTTTACAGTTGCTCTCCCACTAGTTCATCCTTCTTTCCTTTACTCCGTTTCAATAAAATATTTGGAAATATACAAAGTAAAAACTCAAATATAATTTTTTTTCTTACATTAAAACTTGATTTTATTAAAATAAACCCCCAAAAAACAAGAACAAAAAAACTAAACCTGATTAACATCGCAGAGAACAACAACCTAAACTGTACAACGATCACATGATTTATCCGGCACAAAAAACAGCATAAGAATAAAATAGTAATAATTAATGGCAAAATTGTAGCTTTTGTTCATTTTGTCTCTATACTGCACGATAAACGCTGGAAAGAAAAAATATAAGAACCGTTCCTGGGGTTTTGCCATTGAATGCTGGAAAAAATAAAAAAACATCAGCAGAATTGTTTTTTTATTAATCTCAAGCAAAAGAAAAATGGAATAAAAATTATAAAAACTTTGTCTGTTCCCCAAAATGTTACCAGTGAATCCTATAGCTGCTCCGCATGGACCCAAACTGGTAAACTAAAAACTCCTGCATGCCCCGTGTGTGTGTATGTATATATATATATATACATACACATATATATATACTCCTCTGTACTATATACACGGCAGAGCTCACACACCACAACACGCTCCGCTGCGGCGCCACAAAAAGAGCGGACCTGGCTGCACACACACCTGCTCCTGTCACCTGTATACACGGTTGAAACCAGAAATTTACATACACTATATAAATGTTAGAACCCTCCTGTTTGTTTTTTCCATCTTGTGTTTTGCGGTCACAAGACCATCTGCCTTTATATTCCAGCTCCGCCCTTTTGGCTGTGTTGGACTTCAGTGTTGTTTGACTGCTTTGCTAGCCAGGTGCTTCTGTGCCTTTCTCTGTCAGTTCGCTTGGTCCTTCTGGGACCTCTAGTACCTTTTTGTCAGTTTATCTTTTTGTGTTCTGTAACAACTTCTCTGTTTAGGAGATGTCCCATTTTTGTTCCAGTCCTTAGTTCTTTTAGGGACCCCTCTCCTTTATGCTATAGGTCTTCGTTCAGACTAGCCGAGGACTAAGGCGGGTCTGTTCGCTAGGAACAGGCAGCCCGCTACATCGTAGGGATTCAGCTTAGTCTTACTGTAGGGATAGCTTTCTCCTTTCTTTCCTTAGTACTTGTTGCAGATCATAACAATAAAAAGACACATATGCATGTTTTTCTAAATATCTGACATGAAATCAGAATAAACCTTCACGTTTTAGGTCAATTAGGATTACCATCATTTTTAAGATTTGCCAAATGCCAGAATAATAAGAGAGAGAGAATGTTTTAAAGCATTTTTATTACTTACTGCAAAGTCATAAGTTTACATACACTAATATTGCTATACCTTTAAAAAATTCTGGACTGCCCATATGATGATGTCATGTGCTTGGAAACTTCTGATAGCTTTTTTGGCAACATCTCAGTTAATTAGAGACACACCTGTGGATGTATTTTAATGCACACCTGAAACACACTGCTTCTTTGTGTAGCATCATGGGAAAGTCTAAAGAAATCAACCAAGATATCAGGAAGAGAATTGTGGACTTGCACAAGTCTGGCGCATCCTTGGGTACAATTTCAAGATACCTGAAGGTGTCTCGTTAATCTGTACAAACAATTATATGCAAGTACAAACAAGATGGGAATGTCCAGCCATCATACCGCTCAGGAAGGAGACGGGTTCTGTGTCCCAGAGATGAACGTGCTTTGGTCCGATATGTGCATATCAAGGACAAAAGCAAAAGATCTTGTGAAGATGATAGGGGAAGCTGATAAGATTGTGTCAATATCCACAGTGAAATGAGTTCTGTATCAATATAGGCTGAAAGGCCACTGTGCCAGGAAGAAGCCATTACTCCAAAAGAAAGATAAAAAAGCCAGATTAATGTTTGCAAATGCACACAGGAACAAAGACCTTAATTTTTGGAGACATGTCCCGTGGTCTGATGAAACTAAAATTTTACTTTTTGGGCATAGTGACCATCGTTACTTTTGGAAGAAAAAAGGAGAAGCTTGGAAGCCTAAGAACACCATCCCAACTGTGAAACATGGGGGTGGCAGCATCATGTGGGGTTGATTTCCTGTAGGAGGGACTGGCGATAGCGCCCCTCACAGGCATCACGTGACCCCCCGGCTGCAGCCGCCTCTTTCTTCCGCTGATGTCACGTCAAATGAGGGGTGACATTAGAGTCGCGGACCCCGCGGTGGATGCTGGGCTGTGGGCGGGGGTTACCCCGCGCGTCCCACCCAGCATCCTCCGCGCCCCACTCCCAATGAATGAGGAGAGGGAAAGAGGGAAACTTTTGACTTAGCAGTAAGTAATAAAAATGTCCTAAAACATTCTCTCTCTCTCATTATTCTGGCATTTGGCAAATATTAAAAATTATGGTAATCCTAATTGACCGAAAATGGGAAAGGTTTATTCTGATTTCATGTCAGATATTGAGAAAAACCTGCAGATGTGTCTATTTATACAGTGTATGGAAACTTCTGATTTCACCTGTGTATGTATATATATATATATATGTGTATATTATATACCCGGCGAAGCTCACACACCACAACACCCACAGCAGAGGAACTGGCTGCACACACACCTGCTCCTGTCAGTGCTGTGAGCGGCCCTCATATCGCTGCTGGCTCCGCCCCTCATATCGCTGCTGGCTCCGCCCCTCATATCGCTGCTGGCTCCGCCCCTCACATCGCTGCTGGCTCCGCCCATCAGCCGCTCACAGTCCTCAGCAATATGGAGACATCCGCACTGATCAGAATCCTCGGGGGCGTGGCCTGTCACTGTAGTCACACAAGGGTTGTCATGGAGATCTCAAGGGAAGGCAGGTGGGCGGGGCTTAGAGCAGGAAGTAGAAGCCGTGCAGTGTGATTGGCTCCTTACCTTCTGCCAGTAATGGAGCAGATATATGGCTCCTATATAATGGAGGGGGCTCAGGAGGGGTTCCCCACCCAAAAGGTCAGGGGATAAATAATACTGGACATGAGCGAGGGCAGGAGGACATTATTCTATATTGTAAGAAATCTGATTTCTTCTTTCCTCACAGTTTTTCCTGTGCAAGGCCACATGTATTGTGCGATAATCTGTGAATATGGGGGGGATCTGCTCCTCACATCCACATCAATCCCCCCACGTCTGAGCTCTCCCTTACAGGGGTCTTCTGCTCTGCACATTGATGCCGTATCCATGGAGATGACATCATGGCCGGTACATGCGGATCTCCCCGATGGGACCCTCATGTATCTGGAGGACGAGGCACTGCTGCTCCTCGGGGAGAGGGGGCACAATTCCTGTACACATGATACAGGGGCTTCTGCCATCTCTGGGCTGAGAATAATGCTGGCAGCGCGCAGTCTACATGATGTGAGGATTACAAGTCTGCAGTCACAGAGAGTCACACAGATGACTGCAGGCCTTCAGCTTCACACCGGACAATCCCTTTAAATACATGTATATTGCTCTAAAAATACTTTTTACTATTTTGCTTCATGTAATATTTGCTCTGTTCGGCCTTTACCAGCTTTTTGTTTCCCAGCAGCACATTGATGGCTGCAGAATGAGTTAACTTGAGATTCAGTCAGTGAGCTCCTTATGATGTGGAGTTTCCAGCTCTTTTATATCTGCGATGATTTATGACTGAATCAGAGATCAGCCCAACTTTCATGCTGGTCTGTGAACATAATCAGCACAGAGAAGGTCAGAATGAGCTCACTGATAAATTCTCAGTGAGCTCATTCTGCAGCTAGCAATGCAAAGGAAATAAAAAAGCCAAATTGTTTATGAAACGTTATTGAAAAAATATTTGTATGTATATATTTTGCCCAAAATGTCTGAGTGTCCATATCCTTAGTACCAGCACAGCTGAGGATTTGGTACAATCAGGGGCGTACATAGGAATCATGGGGCACTATAGCAGAAGTTCTAATTGGGCCCCCCCCCCCCCCAACAAAAAATTGTAAAAATGTAAATAATTGTCGGGGTCACAGAAGAGCAGATCTCACAACCTTCCAGCCTTTACATAGTAATTTTCCTCCTGCTGAAGTCCTAGATCCCTTTTTCATTGCCCATAAAGTGTGGTGCCAATAAAAGTGCCCCCCAAACACGGTATGATACCCCCATGGTGAATTCCTCCATATGCACAGTATAATGACCCTACTGTACCCCACCTCAACTCCAAGGGTAAAGTATGATGACACCAACACAGTATGATCCCCCAACTGCCCCACACCTCTCCATACTCCATAGAGTACAATGCACTCGCCATGGTCCTCCACACAGTATAAGACTCTCGCCATGGTCCTCCACACAGTATAAGGCACTCTCCGTGGTCCTCCACGCAGTATAATACAGTCCCCATGGTCCTCCACGCAGTATAATGCAGTCCCTCGTGGTCCTCCATACAGTATAATGCACTCCCACGTGGTCCTCCACACAGTACAATGCACTCCCCCATGGTCCTCCACACAGTATAAGACACTCGCCATGGATCTCCACTCAGTATAATGCACTCCCCCATGGACCTTCACACAGTACAATGCACTCCCCGTGGTCCTCCACACAGTATAATGCACTCCCCCCATGGTCCTCCACACAGTACAATGCACTCCCCCATGGTCCTCCACACAGTACAATGCACTCCCCCATGGTCCTCCACACAGTATAAGACACTCGCCATGGTTCTCCACTCAGTATGAGACACTTTTAAATCACTGATTTAAAAAATAAATCCATACTTACCGCTCCTCGTTCCCCGCTGCTTCAGTCTCTGCAGCTGATCACCTCAGCAGCTGCCAGCTCCACTGTCTGACACAGCGTGGCGCGTCATCATGCTGCTGCGTCAGACGCAGAGGAGGAATGATGGGAGAGGGAGTGTCACATGATGCTCCCTCCTCCAGGTTTTCGTGGGCCCCGGGCGAAAGAGTCTCAGTGGCCCCTTTAACACATCCAACCATTCATGATGCACAGATACAGCAGAGAAATTATAGATATAGACATAGTACAATGCCAAACATTTCACTGACTTCTTACATTTCATGAGTGATATCTTTTGTAAGTTCTACAATAGCTCAGAAACCGATGAATCCTCACAGCGCACAGTGCAGACCGGACAGTATAGTCCTCCATACAGTGTTATGGCACCACATAGTCCTCCATACAGTATTATGAGCCCTATATAATGCTCCATACAAAATACTGGATCCCATATAATTCACCATAGAGAATACTGCCTGGTCCCCATGTAATGCCATATGCAGGCTGGACCCCATACAGAGGCCCCACAAGCCCGCTGCATCCCACCCGGGGCCCCCACAAGCCTTCTGCTTCCCCCAGGGGCCCCCACAAGCCTGCAGCACCCCCCCGCAGAGGACCCAGAAACCTGCAGCATACCCCCAGAACCCCCACAAGCCCACAGCATCCCCCCCAGAGCACCCACAAGCCTGCAGCATCCCCCCGAGAGCACCCACAAGCCCACAGCATCCCCGCCCAGGGCCCCACAAGCAAGCAGCATCCCCCACAGAGCACCCACAAGCCCACAGTATCCCCCCAAGGGCCCCCACAAACCCACAGCATCCCCCCCAGGGCCCCAGAAGCCCACAGCATCCCCCCAGGGCCCCCACAAGCCCACAGCACCCCTTCAGGGCCCCACAAGCCCGCAGCATCCCCCCCAGAGCACCCACAAGCCCACAGCATCCCCCCCAAGGCCCCACAAGCCTGCAGCATCTCCCCCAGGGCTCCACAAGCTCGCAGCATCCCCCCCAGAGCCCCCACAAGACCGCAAAATCCCCCTTAGGGCCCCCACAAGCCCGCAGCATCCCCCCCAGAGCCCTCACAAGCCCACAGCATCCCCTTAGGGCCCCCACAAGCACACATTATCCCTGCATTATTCCCCAGAGCCCCCTAAGATCTCCACAAGCATTAATTAACCCCACCAGACTGCCCTCCAGCATTAACCCCCCCAAATCCCTCACTCGCAAGTATCAAGCCCCCTCACCCCAAAAACAACAAGAAGAAAAGACATCAGACCAGCAATTAATAGAACAATCTCCTGTTTCTCAGCTTAGGATACTGACCTCCTCCTGCAGCTTCACCGGCAGCTCTGTCTCTGCATGAGACTCCGGAGTCTGGTGCTGAACTAGAACACGCCCCCGGAAATGACATCATACCTGGAAGGATCCCATACATTCTAGCGTCTAGGGCACCGGAAGAGGTAAGTATTGTGCCGGCCGGGGCCCTGAGCAGGCGGGGGGCCCATAGTACGCTGGGATGCCCGATGGCGAGTAAGCCCCCCGCCTGCTCAGGGCCCCGCCGCTTGCCTGGGTGCAGGAGGGGGACCCGATGAGGGGGTACACAGTGCAGGCGACTGCTATGGGGCCCCCCCAGCTCACGGGCCCCATAGCAGTCGCGTGGCCTGCCGCCATTGGCGGGACGCCACTGGGTACAATGGTGTCTGGCCTGGACAATCCTCTGTAAGGGAAACCAAGTCCAAACTGATAGATTTTCCCTGCACTGATGCATTGTAGCAAACGGTCAGGACAGGAGGGGGATCGTCTAGACTGAATACCATTGTAATAAATGCTCCGCTGCTGTCAGGATTAGATTTTTTTCCGGTTCTGGATATTAACAAGAATGATTTTATTCTCAGACAACAAGCAGAGATCTTACAAATGGCAGAAAAGTGGAATAATCCTTCATTGCAGAGATGAGAACTTTCCTCCTGTATCCGGCGGATCGTCCTGTGGCTGAGAACAGTCTTTGCGGAGCGATTCCTCCCTATGAGGGGAACGTCGGCGCGGTGGAGCTGCTGTATCAGCCACGGAGGGGAATGAAGAGCAAGAAAGATTTATCCCTCATCCTGGAGGATCCGGAACTGAAGACTGCAGAGATCAAAGCTGAAGGTGAAGCCACATGTGATCTGTATACATCGGCAGAGGGGTCGTCACATGAGGAAATCCCCCCATATATATGGAGATGGCGATCTGTGGGGGCCGGACACAGAATGGGTGTGTGGTGTAACCAAAGAGAACACTAAGTCAGCACAGGAGCTGTGTACACAAAACGGAAGCATTCTGCAAAGTTACTTTATTCTCTTTATCCCCTTCCCGACATCCGCAGAATTTAAGTGTCGCAATTCCAATGAGTTGTGGATTTTTGGTTCAAGTTGCCCAACGGGACCAAAAAATAATGTGATAGAAAAGGATTAAAATTGAAATTTATATATATAAAAAAAATCCTTTTAAATTTCCTCCCTCCATTTGTCAATACAAAGCAATACTAAACGATTATATATATATATATTTATTTATTTAGTATTGACACACTGACAAAAAGTCCGATCTATCAAATCATAAATATATTAACCCCTACAGCAAATGCCCAACAGCAAAGATAATCTAAACACCCAATTTTTTTTTCTTTTTGGGTAATTTTACCTCCCAAAAAATGCATCAAAAAGAGATGAAAAGTTTGTAGACGGCAGAGAATGGCATCAATAACCCCCGCAGGTCGGCGAGCAGAAAGCGAACCTCGCCCAGATTCATCAGCAGAAACATGGAACAAATGCCGGGTCTCACAAAATGGTGACACAATACCGGGTTATTTATTACTGTTTGGTGACACCATAATACGGCAATTCTGGCTTCTTAATTTATTTTTCCGCTATTTAACGTGCGGTTTAAATAATTTGGGCTTTGATAGGTCGGACTTTTACAGACACGACAATATAAAATGTTTCTTTTTTAATTTCTTTTTTTTTTACCTTGGAAAAAAGGGGTGATTTAACATTTTTGTTTATTTTTTTTCCTTTGTAAAACTTTTTTCTTTTTTTTCCATTTTTACTTTCTTTTTTTATGTCCCCTTAGGGCACTTGAACCTGCAATCTCTTGACTGCTTATTCTATATACAGTAATCCTCTAGTAATGCAGTATACAGTTTATAAGATTAAGTTCAGACTGTGGATGAACTTCACAGGAGTACTAAGATGGCAGCCATGCAGGCCTTCACCATTCCCCTGACTGCCATTGTCATCCATTTCCTGGCGATAGCGCAATATAAATGCCGCTGTTGGCTCAGGTGGCCACAGTCTACTCAAGTCGCTGCTGTCGGCTCATGTCACCGCTGTTCTGGGCTGGCTGGCAAATTGCACACAGTAGCAACCCATCCTTATTGAGTTTTATCTGTGGCTGATTCATAAAGTGAGTAAAGGTTACAAAGCTTTAAAAAGATAAAGCCGGTGTTATGATGTAATAGTTGAGGTCAAATGCCGACTAGATTCTCATCCACTTCTATCAGTGGGCTACTCAGAGAGGTGTCTGAGACTCTAGTCAGCATGTGACCAGGCTCGGACTGGCCTGCTGGGGAATTCCCCGGTGGGCCCCACTGCAGGGCCAGAACTGACAAGAGAAGGAAGGCTCCTCCCACTCCTACCCTACCACAGCTATGCACTTGTCTATATACCGTATGCTGTGTGTGTGTGGGGGGGACTTGTCTGTATACCGTGTGTGGTAGGTGGGGGACTTGTCTATATACTGTATGCTGTGTGTGTGTGGGGGGGACTTGTCTGTATACCGTGTGTGGGAGGTGGGGGACTTGTCTATATACTGTATGCTGTGTGGGGGACTTGTCTATATACCGTATGCTGTGTGTGGGGGACTTGTCTATATACTGTATGCTGTGTGGGGGACTTGTCTATATACTGTATGCTGTGTGTGGGGGACTTGTCTATATACCGTATGCTGTGTATGGGGGACTTGTCTATATACTGTATGCTGTGTGTGTGTGGGGGGGACTTGTCTGTATACCGTGTGTGGGAGGTGGGGGACTTGTCTATATACCGTATGCTGTGTATGGGGGACTTGTCTATATACCGTATGCTGTGTGTGGGGGACTTGTCTATATACTGTATGCTGTGGGGGGGACTTGTCTATATACCGTATGCTGTGTGTGGGGGACTTGTCTATATACCGTATGCTGTGTGTGGGGGACTTGTCTATATACCGTATGCTGTGTATGGGGGACATGTCTATATACCGTATGCTGTGTGTGGGGGACTTGTCTATATACCGTATGCTGTGTGTGGGGGACTTGTCTATATACCTTATGCTGTGTGTGGGGGACTTGTCTATATACCGTATGCTGTGTGTGGGGGACTCGTCTATATACCGTATGCTGTGTGTGGGGGACTTGTCTATATACCGTATGCTGTGTATGGGGGACTCGTCTATATACCGTATGCTGTGTGGGGGGGACTTGTCTATATACCGTATGCTGTGTGTGGGGGACTTGTCTATATACTGTATGCTGTGTGTGGGGGACTTGTCTATATACCGTATGCTGTGTGTGGGGGACTTGTCTATATACCGTATGCTGTGTGTGGGGGACTTGTCTATATACCGTATGCTGTGTGTGGGGGACTTGTCTATATACCGTATGCTGTGTGTGGGGGACTTGTCTATATACCGTGTGTTGTGTGTGGGGGACTTGTCTATATACCGTATGCTGTGTGGGGGGGACTTGTCTATATACTGTATGCTGTGTGTGGGGGACTTGTCTATATACTGTATGCTGTGTGTGGGGGACTTGTCTATATACCGTATACTGTGTGTGGGGGACTTGTCTATATACTGTATGCTGTGTAGGGGACTTGTCTATATACCGTATGCTGTGTGGGGGACTTGTCTATATACTGTATGCTGTGTGTGGGGGACTTGTCTATATACTGTGTGTGGGGGACTTGTCTATATACCGTATGCTGTGTGGGGGGGACTTGTCTATTTACTGTATGGTGTGTATGGGGGACTTGTCTATATACCGTATGCTGTGTGTGTGTGGGATTTGTCTATATACCGTATACTGTGTGTGGGGGACTTGTCTATATACTGTATGCTGTGTAGGGGACTTGTCTATATACCGTATGCTGTGTGTGGGGGACTTGTCTATATACCGTATGCTGTGTGTGGGGGACTTGTCTATATACCGTATGCTGTGTGGGGGGGGACTTGTCTATATACTGTATGCTGTGTAGGGGACTTGTCTATATACCGTATGCTGTGTGTGGGGGACTTGTCTATATACCGTATGCTGTGTGTGGGGGACTTGTCTATATACCGTATGCTGTGTGTGGGGGACTTGTCTATATACCGTATGCTGTGTGGGGGGGGACTTGTCTATATACTGTATGCTGTGTGGGGGGAACTTGTCTATATACCGTATGCTGTGTATGGGGGACTTGTCTATATACCGTATGCTGTGTGTGGGGGACTTGTCTATATACTGTATGCTGTGTGTGGGGGACTTGTCTATATACTGTATGCTGTGTGTGGGGGACTTGTCTATATACCGTATGCTGTGTGTGGGGGACTTGTCTATATACTGTATGCTGTGTGTGGGGGACTTGTCTATATACTGTATGCTGTGTGTGGGGGACTTGTCTATATACTGTATGCTGTGTGTGGGGGACTTGTCTATATACCGTATGCTGTGTGAGGGGACTTGTCTATATACCGTATGCTGTGTGAGGGGGACTTGTCTATATACCGTATGCTGTGTGGTGGGGGAGGGGGTGCTGGACTTGGTTCTCTTTGCTATATGTGGGGGAGGGAGACCTGGCTAAATATGCTATACATGGAGGAGGGGGACTTGTCTATATACTGTATGCTGTGTGTGGGGGACTTGTCTATATACCATATGCTGTGTGGGGGGGACTTGTCTATATACCGTATGCTGTGTGTGGGGGATTTGTCTATATACCGTATGCTGTGTATGGGGGACTTGTCTATATACTGTATGCTGTGTGTGGGGGACTTGTCTATATACCGTATGCTGTGTGTGGGGGGGACTTGTCTATATACTGTATGCTGTGTGGGGGACTTGTCTATATACTGTATGCTGTGTGTGGGGGACTTGTCTATATACCGTATGCTGTGTGGGGGACTTGTCTATATACTGTATGCTGTGTGTGGGGGACTTGTCTATATACTGTATGCTGTGTGTGGGGGACTTGTCTATATACCGTATGCTGTGTGTGGGGGACTTGTCTATATACCGTATGCTGTGTGGGGGGGACTTGTCTATATACCGTATGCTGTGTGGGAGGGACTTGTCTATATACCGTATGCTGTGTGGGGTACTTGTCTATATACCGTATGCTGTGTGGGGTACTTCTCTATATACTGTATGCTGTGTGTGTGGGACTTGTCTATATACCGTATGCTGTGTGTGGGGGACTTGTCTATATACCGTATGCTGTGTGTGGGGGACTTGTCTATATACTGTATGCTGTGTGTGCTGGACTTGTCTATATACCCTATGCTGTGTGTGGGGGACTTGTCTATATACCGTATGCTGTGTGGGAGGGACTTGTCTATATACCGTATGCTGTGTGTGTGGGACATGTCTATATACTGTATGCTGTGTGGGGGACTTGTCTATATACCGTATGCTGTGTGGGGGGGACTTGTCTATATACTGTATGCTGTGTGTGGGCCACTTGTCTATATACTGTATGCTGTGTGTGGGGGACTTGTCTATATACTGTATGCTGTGTATGGGGGACTTGTCTATATACCGTATGCTGTGTGGGGGGGACTTGTCTATATACCGTATGCTGTGTGTGGGGGACTTGTCTATATACCGTATGCTGTGTGTGGGGGATTTGTCTATATACTGTATGCTGTGTATGGGGGACTTGTCTATATACTGTATGCTGTGTGTGGGGGACTTGTCTATATACCGTATGCTGTGTGTGGGGGGGACTTGTCTATATACTGTATGGGGGACTTGTCTATATACTGTATGCTGTGTGTGGGGGACTTGTCTATATACCGTATGCTGTGTGGGGGCTTGTCTATATACTGTATGCTGTGTGTGCTGGACTTGTCTATATACCGTATGCTGTGTGTGGGGGACTTGTCTATATACCGTATGCTGTGTGGGAGGGACTTGTCTATATACCGTATGCTGTGTGTGGGGGACTTGTCTATATACTGTATGCTGTGTGGGGGACTTGTCTATATACCGTATGCTGTGTGGGGGGGACTTGTCTATATACCGTATGCTGTGTGTGGGGGACTTGTCTATATACCGTATGCTGTGTGTGGGGGATTTGTCTATATACTGTATGCTGTGTATGGGGGACTTGTCTATATACTGTATGCTGTGTGTGGGGGACTTGTCTATATACCGTATGCTGTGTGTGGGGGGGACTTGTCTATATACTGTATGGGGGACTTGTCTATATACTGTATGCTGTGTGTGGGGGACTTGTCTATATACCGTATGCTGTGTGGGGGACTTCTCTATATACTGTATGCTGTGTGTGGGGGACTTGTCTATATACTGTATGCTGTGTATGGGGGACTTGTCTATATACCGTATGCTGTGTGGGGGGGACTTGTCTATATACCGTATGCTGTGTGTGGGGGACTTGTCTATATACCGTATGCTGTGTGTGGGGGATTTGTCTATATACTGTATGCTGTGTATGGGGGACTTGTCTATATACTGTATGCTGTGTGTGGGGGACTTGTCTATATACCGTATGCTGTGTGTGGGGGGGACTTGTCTATATACTGTATGGGGGACTTGTCTATATACTGTATGCTGTGTGTGGGGGACTTGTCTATATACCGTATGCTGTGTGGGGGCTTGTCTATATACTGTATGCTGTGTGTGCTGGACTTGTCTATATACCGTATGCTGTGTGTGGGGGACTTGTCTATATACCGTATGCTGTGTGGGAGGGACTTGTCTATATACCGTATGCTGTGTGTGGGGGACTTGTCTATATACTGTATGCTGTGTGGGGGACTTGTCTATATACCGTATGCTGTGTGGGGGGTACTTGTCTATATACTGTATGCTGTGTGTGGGGGACTTGTCTATATACTGTATGCTGTGTGTGGGGGACTTGTCTATATACCGTATGCTGTGTGTGGGGGACTTGTCTATATACCGTATGCTGTGTGGGGGGGACTTGTCTATATACCGTATGCTGTGTGTGGGGGACTTGTCTATATACCGTATGCTGTGTGTGGGGGATTTGTCTATATACTATATGCTGTGTATGGGGGACTTGTCTATATACTGTATGCTGTGTGTGGGGGACTTGTCTATATACCGTATGCTGTGTGTGGGGGGGGACTTGTCTATATACTGTTTGGGGGACTTGTCTATATACTGTATGCTGTGTGTGGGGGACTTGTCTATATACCGTATGCTGTGTGGGGGACTTGTCTATATACTGTATGCTGTGTGTGGGGGACTTGTCTATATACTGTATGCTGTGTGTGGGGGACTTGTCTATATACCGTATGCTGTGTGTGGAGGACTTGTCTGTATACCGTATGCTGTGTTGGGGGGGATTTGTCTATATACTGTATGCTGTGTGGGAGGGACTTGTCTATATACTGTATGCTGTGTGGGGGACTTGTCTATATACCGTATGCTGTGTGGGAGGGACTTGTCTATATACCGTATGCTGTGTGTGGGGGACTTGTCTATATACCGTATGCTGTGTGGGAGGGACTTGTCTATATACTGTATGCTGTGTGGGAGGGACTTGTCTATATACCGTATGCTGTTGGGGGGGACTTGTCTATACACCGTATGCTGTGTGTGGGGGACTTGTCTATATACCGTATGCTGTGTGTGGGGGACTTGTCTATATACCTTTATGCTGTGTGTGGGGGACTTGTCTATATACCGTATGCTGTGTGTGGGGGACTTGTCTATATACCGTATGCTGTGTGGGGGGGACTTGTCTATATACTGTATGCTGTGTATAGGGGACTTGTCTATATACTGTATGCTGTGTGTGGGTGACTTGTCTATATACTGTATGCTGTGTGTGGGGGACTTGTCTATATACTGTATGCTGTGTATAGGGGACTTGCCTATATACTGTATGCTGTGTGGGGGGGGACTTGTCTATATAACGTATGCTGTGTGTGGGGGACTTGTCTATATACCGTATGCTGTGTGTGGGGGACTTGTCTATATACCGTATGCTGTGTGTGGAGGACTTGTCTATATACTGTATGCTGTGTGTGGGGGACTTGTCTATATACTGTATACTGTGTATGGGGGACTTGTCTATATACTGTATGCTGTGTATGGGGGACTTGTTTATATACCGTATGCTGTGTGTGGGGGACTTGTCTATATACCGTATGCTGTGTGTGGGGGACTTGTCTATATACCGTATGCTGTGTGTGGGGGACTTGTCTATATACTGTATGCTGTGTATGGGGGACTTGTCTATATACTGTATGCTGTGTGTGGGGGACTTGTTTATATACCGCATGCTGTGTGGGGGACTTGTCTATATACCGTATGCTGTGTGTGGGGGACTTGTCTATATACCGTATGCTGTGTGGGGGGGGACTTGTCTATATACCGTATGCTGTGTGGGGGGGGACTTGTCTATATACCGTATGCTGTGTGTGGGGGACTTGTCTATATACCGTATGCTGTGTGTGGGGGACTTGTCTATATACCGTATGCTGTTTGTGGGGGACTTGTCTATATACTGTATGCTGTGTGTGGGGGACTTGTCTATATACCGTATGCTGTGTGTGGGGGACTTGTCTATATACTGTATGCTGTGTGTGGGAGACTTGTCTATATACTGTATGCTGTGTGTGGGGGACTTGTCTATATACCGCATGCTGTGTGGAGGACTTGTCTATATACCGTATGCTGTGTGTGGGGGACTTGTCTATATACCGTATGCTGTGTGGGGGGGGACTTGTCTATATACCGTATGCTGTGTGGGGGGGGGACTTGTCTATATACCTTATGCTGTGTGTGGGGGACTTGTCTATATACCGTATGCTGTGTGTGGGGGACTTGTCTATATACCGTATGCTGTTTGTGGGGGACTTGTCTATATACTGTATGCTGTGTGTGGGGGACTTGTCTATATACCGTATGCTGTGTGTGGGGGACTTGTCTATATACTGTATGCTGTGTGTGGGAGACTTGTCTATATACTGTATGCTGTGTGTGGGGGACTTGTCTATATACCGCATGCTGTGTGGGGGACTTGTCTATATACCGTATGCTGTGTGTGGGGGACTTGTCTATATACTGTATGCTGTGTGTGGGGGACTTGTCTATATACCATATGCTGTGTGGGGGGGACTTGTCTATATACCGTATGCTGTGAGGGGGGGACTTGTCTATATACTGTATGCTGTGTGTGGGGGACTTGTCTATATACCGTATGCTGTGTGTGGGGGGGACTTGTCTATATACTGTATGGGGGACTTGTCTATATACTGTATGCTGTGTGTGGGGGACTTGTCTATATACCGTATGCTGTGTGGGGGACTTGTCTATATACTGTATGCTGTGTGTGGGGGACTTGTCTATATACTGTATGCTGTGTGTGGGGGACTTGTCTATATACCGTATGCTGTGTGTGGAGGACTTGTCTGTATACCGTATGCTGTGTTGGGGGGGATTTGTCTATATACTGTATGCTGTGTGGGAGGGACTTGTCTATATACTGTATGCTGTGTGGGGGACTTGTCTATATACCGTATGCTGTGTGGGAGGGACTTGTCTATATACCGTATGCTGTGTGTGGGGGACTTGTCTATATACCGTATGCTGTGTGGGAGGGACTTGTCTATATACTTTATGCTGTGTGGGAGGGACTTGTCTATATACCGTATGCTGTTGGGGGGGACTTGTCTATACACCGTATGCTGTGTGTGGGGGACTTGTCTATATACCGTATGCTGTGTGTGGGGGACTTGTCTATATACCTTTATGCTGTGTGTGGGGGACTTGTCTATATACCGTATGCTGTGTGTGGGGGACTTGTCTATATACCGTATGCTGTGTGGGGGGGACTTGTCTATATACTGTATGCTGTGTATAGGGGACTTGTCTATATACTGTATGCTGTGTGTGGGGGACTTGTCTATATACTGTATGCTGTGTGTGGGGGACTTGTCTATATACTGTATGCTGTGTATAGGGGACTTGCCTATATACTGTATGCTGTGTGGGGGGGGACTTGTCTATATAACGTATGCTGTGTGTGGGGGACTTGTCTATATACCGTATGCTGTGTGTGGGGGACTTGTCTATATACCGTATGCTGTGTGTGGAGGACTTGTCTATATACTGTATGCTGTGTGTGGGGGACTTGTCTATATACTGTATACTGTGTATGGGGGACTTGTCTATATACTGTATGCTGTGTATGGGGGACTTGTTTATATACCGTATGCTGTGTGTGGGGGACTTGTCTATATACCGTATGCTGTGTGTGGGGGACTTGTCTATATACCGTATGCTGTGTGTGGGGGACTTGTCTATATACTGTATGCTGTGTATGGGGGACTTGTCTATATACTGTATGCTGTGTGTGGGGGACTTGTTTATATACCGCATGCTGTGTGGGGGACTTGTCTATATACCGTATGCTGTGTGTGGGGGACTTGTCTATATACCGTATGCTGTGTGGGGGGGGACTTGTCTATATACCGTATGCTGTGTGGGGGGGGGACTTGTCTATATACCGTATGCTGTGTGTGGGGGACTTGTCTATATACCGTATGCTGTGTGTGGGGGACTTGTCTATATACCGTATGCTGTTTGTGGGGGACTTGTCTATATACTGTATGCTGTGTGTGGGGGACTTGTCTATATACCGTATGCTGTGTGTGGGGGACTTGTCTATATACTGTATGCTGTGTGTGGGAGACTTGTCTATATACTGTATGCTGTGTGTGGGGGACTTGTCTATATACCGCATGCTGTGTGGGGGACTTGTCTATATACCGTATGCTGTGTGTGGGGGACTTGTCTATATACCGTATGCTGTGTGGGGGGGGACTTGTCTATATACCGTATGCTGTGTGGGGGGGGGACTTGTCTATATACCGTATGCTGTGTGTGGGGGACTTGTCTATATACCGTATGCTGTGTGTGGGGGACTTGTCTATATACCGTATGCTGTTTGTGGGGGACTTGTCTATATACTGTATGCTGTGTGTGGGGGACTTGTCTATATACCGTATGGTGTGTGTGGGGGACTTGTCTATATACTGTATGCTGTGTGTGGGAGACTTGTCTATATACTGTATGCTGTGTGTGGGGGACTTGTCTATATACCGCATGCTGTGTGGGGGACTTGTCTATATACCGTATGCTGTGTGTGGGGGACTTGTCTATATACTGTATGCTGTGTGTAGGAGACTTGTCTATATACCGTATGCTGTGTGGGGGACTTGTCTATATGCCGTATGCTGTGTGGGGGGGGACTTGTCTATATGCCTTATGCTGTGTGGGGGACTTGTCTATATACCGTATGCTGTGTGGGGGGGGGACTTGTCTATATGCCTTATGCTGTGTGGGGTACTTGTCTATATACTGTATGCTGTGTCAGGGACTTGTCTATATACCGTATGCTGTGTGGGGGGGACTTGTCTATATACCGTATGCTGTGTGTGGGGGACTTGTCTATATACCGTATGCTGTGTGTGGGGGACTTGTCTATATACCGTATGCTGTGTGGGGGGGGACTTGTCTATATACCGTATGCTGTGTGTGGGGGACTTGTCTATATACTGTATGCTGTGTGTGGGGGACTTGTCTATATACTGTATGCTGTGTGTGGGGGACTTGTCTATATACCGTATGCTGTGTGGGGGGACTTGTCTATATACCGTATGCTGTGTGAGGGGGACTTGTCTATATACCGTATGCTGTGTGGTGGGGGAGGGGGTGCTGGACTTGGTTCTCTTTGCTATATGTGGGGGAGGGAGACCTGGCTAAATATGCTATACATGGAGGAGGGGGACTTGTCTATATACTGTATGCTGTGTGTGGGGGACTTGTCTATATACTGTATGCTGTGTGTGGGGGACTTGTCTATATACCATATGCTGTGTGGGGGGGACTTGTCTATATACCGTATGCAGTGAGGGGGGGACTTGTCTATATACCGTATGTGTGTGTGGGGGACTTGTCTATATACCGTATGCTGTGTGTGGGGGATTTGTCTATATACTGTATGCTGTGTATGGGGGACTTGTCTATATACTGTATGCTGTGTGTGGGGGACTTGTCTATATACCGTATGCTGTGTGTGGGGGGGACTTGTCTATATACTGTATGCTGTGTGGGGGACTTGTCTATATACTGTATGCTGTGTGTGCGCGACTTGTCTATATACCGTATGCTGTGTGGGGTACTTGTCTATATACTGTATGCTGTGTGTGGGGGACTTGTCTATATACTGTATGCTGTGTGTGGGGGACTTGTCTATATACCGTATGCTGTGTGTGGGGGACTTGTCTATATACCGTATGCTGTGTTGGGGGGGATTTGTCTATATACTGTATGCTGTGTGGGAGGGACTTGTCTATATACCGTATGCTGTGTGGGGGGGACTTGTCTATATACCGTATGCTGTGTGTGGGGGACTTGTCTATATACCGTATGCTGTGTGGGGGGGACTTGTCTATATACCGTATGCTGTGTGTGTGGGACTTGTCTATATACCGTATGCTGTGTGGGGGGGACTTGTCTATATACCATATGCTGTGTGGGAGGGACTTGTCTATATACCGTATGCTGTGTGGGGTACTTGTCTATATACCGTATGCTGTGTGGAGTACTTGTCTATATACTGTATGCTGTGTGTGGGGGACTTGTCTATATACCGTATGCTGTGTGTGGGGGACTTGTCTATATACCGTATGCTGTGTGTGGGGGACTTGTCTATATACTGTATGCTGTGTGTGCTGGACTTGTCTATATACCGTATGCTGTGTGTGGGGGACTTGTCTATATACCGTATGCTGTGTGGGAGGGACTTGTCTATATACCGTATGCTCTGTGGGGTTCTTGTCTATATACAGTATACTGTGTGGGGGGGACTTGTCTATATACTGTATGCTGTGTGTGGGAGACTTGTCTATATACTGTATGCTGTGTGTGGGGGACTTGTCTATATACTGTATGCTGTGTGTGGGGGACTTGTCTATATACCGCATGCTGTGTGGGGGACTTGTCTATATACCGTATGCTGTGTGTGGGGGACTTGTCTATATACTGTATGCTGTGTGTAGGAGACTTGTCTATATACCGTATGCTGTGTGGGGGACTTGTCTATATGCCGTATGCTGTGTGGGGGGGGACTTGTCTATATGCCTTATGCTGTGTGGGGGACTTGTCTATATACCGTATGCTGTGTGGGGGGGGGACTTGTCTATATGCCTTATGCTGTGTGGGGTACTTGTCTATATACTGTATGCTGTGTGGGGGACTTGTCTATATACCGTATGCTGTGTGTGGGGGACTTGTCTATATACTGTATGCTGTGTGTGGGGGACTTGTCTATATACCGTATGCTGTGTGGTGGGGGACTTGTCTATATACCGTATGCTGTGTGTGGGGGACTTGTCTATATACTGTATGCTGTGTGGGGGGACTTGTCTATATACTGTATGCTGTGTGTGGGGGACTTGTCTATATACCGTATGCTGTGTGGGGCGACTTGTCTATATACCTTATGCTGTGTGAGGGGGACTTGTCTATATACCGTATGCTGTGTGGTGGGGGAGGGGGTGCTGGACTTGGTTCTCTTTGCTATATGTGGGGGAGGGAGACCTGGCTAAATATGCTATACATGGAGGAGGGGGACTTGTCTATATACTGTATGCTGTGTGTGGGGGACTTGTCTATATACCATATGCTGTGTGGGGGGGACTTGTCTATATACCGTATGCTGTGAGGGGGGGACTTGTCTATATACCGTATGTGTGTGTGGGGGACTTGTCTATATACCGTATGCTGTGTGTGGGGGATTTGTCTATATACTCTATGCTGTGTATGGGGGACTTGTCTATATACTGTATGCTGTGTGTGGGGGACTTGTCTATATACCGTATGCTGTGTGTGGGGGGGACTTGTCTATATACTGTATGCTGTGTGGGGGACTTGTCTATATACTGTATGCTGTGTGTGCGGGACTTGTCTATATACCGTATGCTGTGTGGGGGACTTGTCTATATACTGTATGCTGTGTGTGGGGGACTTGTCTATATACTGTATGCTGTGTGTGGGGGACTTGTCTATATACCGTATGCTGTGTGTGGGGGACTTGTCTATATACCGTATGCTGTGTTGGGGGGGACTTGTCTATATACTGTATGCTGTGTGGGAGGGACTTGTCTATATACCGTATGCTGTGTGGGGGGGACTTGTCTATATACCGTATGCTGTGTGTGGGGGACTTGTCTATATACCTTTATGCTGTGTGTGGGGGACTTGTCTATATACCGTATGCTGTGTGTGTGGGACTTGTCTATATACCGTATGCTGTGTGGGGGGGACTTGTCTATATACCATATGCTGTGTGGGAGGGACTTGTCTATATACCGTATGCTGTGTGGGGTACTTGTCTATATACCGTATGCTGTGTGGAGTACTTGTCTATATACTGTATGCTGTGTGTGGGGGGGACTTGTCTATATACCGTATGCTGTGTGGAGTACTTGTCTATATACTGTATGCTGTGTGTGGGGGACTTGTCTATATACCGTATGCTGTGTGTGGGGGACTTGTCTATATACCGTATGCTGTGTGTGGGGGACTTGTCTATATACTGTATGCTGTGTGTGCTGGACTTGTCTATATACCGTATGCTGTGTGTGGGGGACTTGTCTATATACCGTATGCTGTGTGTGGGGGACTTGTCTATATACCGTATGCTGTGTGGGAGGGACTTGTCTATATACCGTATGCTCTGTGGGGTTCTTGTCTATATACAGTATACTGTGTGGGGGGGACTTGTCTATATACTGTATGCTGTGTGGTGGGGACTTGTCTATATACTGTATGCTGTGTGTGGCGGACTTGTCTATATACTGTATACTGTGTGTGGGGGACTTGTCTATATGCTGTATGCTGTGTGGGGGACTTGTCTATATACCGTATGCTGTGTGGGGGGGACTTGTCTATATACCGTATGCTGTGTGTGGGGGACTTGTCTATATACCGTATGCTGTGTGGGGGGGACTTGTCTATATACTGTATGCTGTGTGGGAGGGACTTGTCTATATACCGTATGCTGTGTGTGGGGGATTTGTCTATATACTGTATGCTGTGTGGGGGACTTGTCTATATACAGTATGCTGTGTGTGGGGGACTTGTCTATATACTGTATACTGTGTGTGGGGGACTTGTCTATATACTGTATGCTGTGTGGGGGACTTGTCTATATACCGTATGCTGTGTGGGGGGGACTTGTCTATATACTGTATGCTGTGTGTGGGGGACTTGTCTATATACTGTATGCTGTGTGTGGGGGACTTGTCTATATACCGTATGCTGTGTGTGGGGGACTTGTCTATATACCGTATGCTGTGTGTGGGGGACTTGTCTATATACCGTATGCTGTGTGGGGGGGACTTGTCTATATACCGTATGCTGTGTGTGGGGGACTTGTCTATATACCGTATGCTGTGTGTGGGGGATTTGTCTATATACTGTATGCTGTGTATGGGGGACTTGTCTATATACTGTATGCTGTGTGTGGGGGACTTGTCTATATACCGTATGCTGTGTGTGGGGGGGACTTGTCTATATACTGTATGGGGGACTTGTCTATATACTGTATGCTGTGTGTGGGGGACTTGTCTATATACCGTATGCTGTGTGGGGGACTTGTCTATATACTGTATGCTGTGTGTGGGGGACTTGTCTATATACTGTATGCTGTGTGTGGGGGACTTGTCTATATACCATATGCTGTGTGTGGGGGACTTGTCTATATACTGTATGCTGTGTGGGGGGGACTTGTCTATATACCGTTTGCTGTGTGGGGTACTTGTCTATATACCGTATGCTGTGTGGGGTACTTGTCTATATACTGTATGCTGTGTGTGGGGGACTTGTCTATATACCGTATGCTGTGTGTGGGGGACTTGTCTATATACCGTATGCTGTGTGTGGGGGACTTGTCTATATACTGTATGCTGTGTGTGCTGGACTTGTGTATATACCGTATGCTGTGTGTGGGGGACTTGTCTATATACCGTATGCTGTGTGGGAGGGACTTGTCTATATACCGTATGCTGTGTGGGGTTCTTGTCTATATACAGTATACTGTGTGGGGGGGACTTGTCTATATACTGTATGCTGTGTGGGGGGGACTTGTCTATATACTGTATGCTGTGTGTGGCGGACTTGTCTATATACTGTATACTGTGTGTGGGGGACTTGTCTATATACTGTATGCTGTGTGGGGGACTTGTCTATATACCGTATGCTGTGTGGGGGGGACTTGTCTATATACTGTATGCTGTGTGTGGGGGACTTGTCTATATACCGTATGCTGTGTGTGGGGGACTTGTCTATATACCGTATGCTGTGTGTGGGGGACTTGTCTATATACCGTATGCTGTGTGTGGGGGACTTGTCTATATACTGTATGCTGTGTATAGGGGACTTGTCTATATACTGTATGCTGTGTGGGGGGGGACTTGTCTATATAACGTATGCTGTGTGTGGGGGACTTGTCTATATACCGTATGCTGTGTGTGGGGGACTTGTCTATATACCGTATGCTGTGTGTGGAGGACTTGTCTATATACTGTATGCTGTGTGTGGGGGACTTGTCTATATACTGTATGCTGTGTATGGGGGACTTGTCTATATACTGTATGCTGTGTATTGGGGACTTGTTTATATACCGTATGCTGTGTGTGGGGGACTTGTCTATATACCGTATGCTGTGTGTGGGGGACTTGTCTATATACTGTATGCTGTGTATGGGGGACTTGTCTATATACTGTATGCTGTGTATGGGGGACTTGTCTATATACTGTATGCTGTGTGTGGGGGACTTGTTTATATACCGCATGCTGTGTGTGGGGGACTTGTTTATATACCGTATGCTGTGTGGGGGGGACTTGTCTGTATACCGTATGCTGTGTGTGGGGGACTTGTCTATATACTGTATGCTGTGTGTGGGAGACTTGTCTATATACCGTATGCTGTGTGTGGGGGATTTGTCTATATACTGTATGCTGTGTGTAGGAGACTTGTCTATATACCGTATGCTGTGTGTGGGGGACTTGTCTATATACCGTATGCTGTGTGGGGGGGACTTGTCTATATACTGTATGCTGTGTGGGAGGGACTTGTCTATATACCGTATGCTGTGTGTGGGGGATTTGTCTATATACTGTATGCTGTGTGGGGGACTTGTCTATATACAGTATGCTGTGTGTGGGGGACTTGTCTATATACTGTATACTGTGTGTGGGGGACTTGTCTATATACTGTATGCTGTGTGGGGGACTTGTCTATATACCGTACGCTGTGTGGGGGGGACTTGTCTATATACCGTATGCTGTGTGTGGGGGACTTGTCTATATACCGTATGCTGTGTGTGGGGGACTTGTCTATATACTGTATGCTGTGTATAGGGGACTTGTCTATATACTGTATGCTGTGTGGGGGGGGACTTGTCTATATACCGTATGCTGTGTGGGGGGGGGGACTTGTCTATATGCCTTATGCTGTGTGGGGTACTTGTCTATATACTGTATGCTGTGTGTGGGGGACTTGTCTATATACCGTATGCTGTGTGTGGGGGACTTGTCTATATACCGTATGCTGTTTGTGGGGGACTTGTCTATATACTGTATGCTGTGTGTGGGGGACTTGTCTATATACCGTATGCTGTGTGTGGGGGACTTGTCTATATACTGTATGCTGTGTGTGGGAGACTTGTCTATATACTGTATGCTGTGTGTGGCGGACTTGTCTATATACCGTATGCTGTGTGGGGGACTTGTCTATATACCGTATGCTGTGTGGGGGAGGACTTGTCTATATACTGTATGCTGTGTGGGGGACTTGTCTATATGCTGTATGCTGTGTGGGGGGGACTTGTCTATATACTGTATGCTGTGTGGGGGACTTGTCTATATACCGTATGCTGTGTGTGGGGGACTTGTCTATATACCGTATGCTGTGTGGGGTACTTGTCTATATACTGTATGCTGTGTGTGGGGGACTTGTCTATATACCGTATGCTGTGTGTGGGGGACTTGTCTATATACTGTATGCTGTGTGTGGGGGACTTGTCTATATACCGTATGCTGTGTATGGGGGACTTGTCTATATACCGTATGCTGTGTGCGGGGTACTTGTCTATATACCGTATGCTGTGTGTGGGGGACTTGTCTATATACTGTATGCTGTGTATGGGGGACTTGTCTATATACTGTATGCTGTGTGTGGGGGACTTGTTTATATACCGCATGCTGTGTGTGGGGGACTTGTTTATATACCGTATGCTGTGTGGGGGGGACTTGTCTGTATACCGTATGCTGTGTGTGGGGGACTTGTCTATATACTGTATGCTGTGTGTGGGGGACTTGTCTATATACCGTATGCTGTGTGTGGGGGATTTGTCTATATACTGTATGCTGTGTGTAGGAGACTTGTCTATATACCGTATGCTGTGTGGGGGACTTGTCTATATACCGTATGCTATGTGGGGGGGGACTTGTCTATATACCGTATGCTGTGTGGGGGGGGGGACTTGTCTATATGCCTTATGCTGTGTGGGGTACTTGTCTATATACTGTATGCTGTGTGTGGGGGACTTGTCTATATACCGTATGCTGTGTGTGGGGGACTTGTCTATCTACCGTATGCTGTTTGTGGGGGACTTGTCTATATACTGTATGCTGTGTGTGGGGGACTTGTCTATATACCGTATGCTGTGTGTGGGGGACTTGTCTATATACTGTATACTGTGTGTGGGAGACTTGTCTATATACTGTATGCTGTGTGTGCCGGACTTGTCTATATACCGTATGCTGTGTGGGGGACTTGTCTATATACCGTATGCTGTGTGAGGGGGGACTTGTCTATATACTGTATGCTGTGTGGGGGACTTGTCTATATGCTGTATGCTGTGTGGGGGGGACTTGTCTATATCCTGTATGCTGTGTGGGGGACTTGTCTATATACCGTATGCTGTGTGTGGGGGACTTGTCTATATACCGTATGCTGTGTGGGGTACTTGTCTATATACTGTATGCTGTGTGTGGGGGACTTGTCTATATACCGTATGCTGTGTGTGGGGGACTTGTCTATATACCGCATGCTGTGTGGGGGACTTGTCTATATACTGTATGCTGTGTGTGGGGGACTTGTCTATATACCGTATGCTGTGTATGGGGGACTTGTCTATATACCGTATGCTGTGTGCGGGGTACTTGTCTATATACCATATGCTGTGTGTGGGGGACTTGTCTATATACTGTATGCTGTGTGTGGGGGACTTGTCTATATACCGTATGCTGTGTGTGGGGGACTTGTCTATATACCGCATGCTGTGTGGGGAACTTGTCTATATACTGTATGCTGTGTGTGGGGGACTTGTCTATATACTGTATGCTGTGTGTGGGGGACTTGTCTATATACCGTATGCTGTGTGTGGGGGACTTGTCTATATACTGTATGCTGTGTATGGGGGACTTGTCTATATACTGTATGCTGTGTGTGGGGAACTTGTCTATATACCGTATGCTGTGTGTGGGGGGGACTTGTCTATATACTGTATGCTGTGTGGGGGACTTGTCTATATACTGTATGCTGTGTGTGGGGGACTTGTCTATATACCGTATGCTGTGTGGGGGACTTGTCTATATACTGTATGCTGTGTGTGGGGGACTTGTCTATATACCGTATGCTGTGTGTGGGGGACTTGTCTATATACCGTATGCTGTGTGTCGGGGACTTGTCTATATACCGTATGCTGTGTGGGGGACTTGTCTATATACTGTATGCTGTGTGTGGGGGACTTGTCTATATACCGTATGCTGTGTGTGGGGGACTTGTCTATATACCGTATGCTGTGTGGGGGACTTGTCTTTATACCGTATGCTGTGTGTCGGGGACTTGTCTATATACTGTATGCTGTGTATGGGGGACTTGTCTATATACCGTATGCTGTGTGTGGGGGGGTCTTGTCTATATATCGTATGCTGTGTGTGGGGGGGACTTGTCTATATACCGTATGCTGTGTGGGAGGGACTTGTCTATATACCGTATGCTGTGTGGGGTACTTGTCTATATACCGTATGCTGTGTGGGGGACTTGTCTATATACTGTATGCTGTGTGGGGGACTTGTCTATATACTGTATACTGTGTGTGGGGGACTTGTCTATATACTGTATGCTGTGTGGGGGACTTGTCTATATACCGTACGCTGTGTGGGGGGGACTTGTCTATATACCGTATGCTGTGTGTGGGGGACTTGTCTATATACCGTATGCTGTGTGTGGGGGACTTGTCTATATACTGTATGCTGTGTATAGGGGACTTGTCTATATACTGTATGCTGTGTGGGGGGGGACTTGTCTATATACCGTATGCTGTGTGGGGGGGGGGACTTGTCTATATGCCTTATGCTGTGTGGGGTACTTGTCTATATACTGTATGCTGTGTGTGGGGGACTTGTCTATATACCGTATGCTGTGTGTGGGGGACTTGTCTATATACCGTATGCTGTTTGTGGGGGACTTGTCTATATACTGTATGCTGTGTGTGGGGGACTTGTCTATATACCGTATGCTGTGTGTGGGGGACTTGTCTATATACTGTATGCTGTGTGTGGGAGACTTGTCTATATACTGTATGCTGTGTGTGGCGGACTTGTCTATATACCGTATGCTGTGTGGGGGACTTGTCTATATACCGTATGCTGTGTGGGGGAGGACTTGTCTATATACTGTATGCTGTGTGGGGGACTTGTCTATATGCTGTATGCTGTGTGGGGGGGACTTGTCTATATACTGTATGCTGTGTGGGGGACTTGTCTATATACCGTATGCTGTGTGTGGGGGACTTGTCTATATACCGTATGCTGTGTGGGGTACTTGTCTATATACTGTATGCTGTGTGTGGGGGACTTGTCTATATACCGTATGCTGTGTGTGGGGGACTTGTCTATATACTGTATGCTGTGTGTGGGGGACTTGTCTATATACCGTATGCTGTGTATGGGGGACTTGTCTATATACCGTATGCTGTGTGCGGGGTACTTGTCTATATACCGTATGCTGTGTGTGGGGGACTTGTCTATATACTGTATGCTGTGTATGGGGGACTTGTCTATATACTGTATGCTGTGTGTGGGGGACTTGTTTATATACCGCATGCTGTGTGTGGGGGACTTGTTTATATACCGTATGCTGTGTGGGGGGGACTTGTCTGTATACCGTATGCTGTGTGTGGGGGACTTGTCTATATACTGTATGCTGTGTGTGGGGGACTTGTCTATATACCGTATGCTGTGTGTGGGGGATTTGTCTATATACTGTATGCTGTGTGTAGGAGACTTGTCTATATACCGTATGCTGTGTGGGGGACTTGTCTATATACCGTATGCTATGTGGGGGGGGACTTGTCTATATACCGTATGCTGTGTGGGGGGGGGGACTTGTCTATATGCCTTATGCTGTGTGGGGTACTTGTCTATATACTGTATGCTGTGTGTGGGGGACTTGTCTATATACCGTATGCTGTGTGTGGGGGACTTGTCTATCTACCGTATGCTGTTTGTGGGGGACTTGTCTATATACTGTATGCTGTGTGTGGGGGACTTGTCTATATACCGTATGCTGTGTGTGGGGGACTTGTCTATATACTGTATACTGTGTGTGGGAGACTTGTCTATATACTGTATGCTGTGTGTGCCGGACTTGTCTATATACCGTATGCTGTGTGGGGGACTTGTCTATATACCGTATGCTGTGTGAGGGGGGACTTGTCTATATACTGTATGCTGTGTGGGGGACTTGTCTATATGCTGTATGCTGTGTGGGGGGGACTTGTCTATATCCTGTATGCTGTGTGGGGGACTTGTCTATATACCGTATGCTGTGTGTGGGGGACTTGTCTATATACCGTATGCTGTGTGGGGTACTTGTCTATATACTGTATGCTGTGTGTGGGGGACTTGTCTATATACCGTATGCTGTGTGTGGGGGACTTGTCTATATACCGCATGCTGTGTGGGGGACTTGTCTATATACTGTATGCTGTGTGTGGGGGACTTGTCTATATACCGTATGCTGTGTATGGGGGACTTGTCTATATACCGTATGCTGTGTGCGGGGTACTTGTCTATATACCATATGCTGTGTGTGGGGGACTTGTCTATATACTGTATGCTGTGTGTGGGGGACTTGTCTATATACCGTATGCTGTGTGTGGGGGACTTGTCTATATACCGCATGCTGTGTGGGGAACTTGTCTATATACTGTATGCTGTGTGTGGGGGACTTGTCTATATACTGTATGCTGTGTGTGGGGGACTTGTCTATATACCGTATGCTGTGTGTGGGGGACTTGTCTATATACTGTATGCTGTGTATGGGGGACTTGTCTATATACTGTATGCTGTGTGTGGGGAACTTGTCTATATACCGTATGCTGTGTGTGGGGGGGACTTGTCTATATACTGTATGCTGTGTGGGGGACTTGTCTATATACTGTATGCTGTGTGTGGGGGACTTGTCTATATACCGTATGCTGTGTGGGGGACTTGTCTATATACTGTATGCTGTGTGTGGGGGACTTGTCTATATACCGTATGCTGTGTGTGGGGGACTTGTCTATATACCGTATGCTGTGTGTCGGGGACTTGTCTATATACCGTATGCTGTGTGGGGGACTTGTCTATATACTGTATGCTGTGTGTGGGGGACTTGTCTATATACCGTATGCTGTGTGTGGGGGACTTGTCTATATACCGTATGCTGTGTGGGGGACTTGTCTTTATACCGTATGCTGTGTGTCGGGGACTTGTCTATATACTGTATGCTGTGTATGGGGGACTTGTCTATATACCGTATGCTGTGTGTGGGGGGGTCTTGTCTATATATCGTATGCTGTGTGTGGGGGGGACTTGTCTATATACCGTATGCTGTGTGGGAGGGACTTGTCTATATACCGTATGCTGTGTGGGGTACTTGTCTATATACCGTATGCTGTGTGGGGGACTTGTCTATATACTGTATGCTGTGTGTGGGGGGGACTTGTCTATATACCGTATGCTGTGTGGGAGGGACTTGTCTATATACCGTATGCTGTGTGGGGGACTTGTCTATATACCGTATGCTGTGTGGGGGACTTGTCTATATACCGTATGCTGTGTGGGGGACTTGTCTATATACCGTATGCTGTGTGTGGGGGACTTGTCTATATACCGTATGCTGTGTGTGGGGGACTTGTCTATATACTGTATGCTGTGTGTGGGGGACTTGTCTATATACTGTATGCTGTGTGTAGGGGACTTGTCTATATACCATATGCTGTGTGGGGGACTTGTCTATATACCGTATGCTGTGTGGGGGGGGACTTGTCTATATACCGTATGCTGTGTGGGGGACTTGTCTATATACTGTATGCTGTGTGGGGTACTTGTCTATATACTGTATGCTGTGTGTGGGGGACTTGTCTATATACCGTATGCTGTGTGTGGGGGACTTGTCTATATACCGTATGCTGTGTGTGGGGGACTTGTCTATATACCTTATGCTGTGTGTGGGGGACTTGTCTATATACCGTATGCTGTGTGTGGGGGACTTGTCTATATACCGTATGCTGATGCTGTGTGGGGGGGACTTGTCTATATACCGTATGCTGTGTGTGGGGGACTTGTCTATATACTGTATGCTGTGTGTGGGGGACTTGTCTATATACCGTATGCTGTGTGTGGGGGACTTGTCTATATACCGTATGCTGTGTGTGGGGGACTTGTCTATATGCTGTATGCTGTGTGTGGGGGACTTGTCTATATACCGTATGCTGTGTATGGGGGACTTGTCTATATACCGTATGCTGTGTGGGGGGGACTTGTCTATATACCGTATGCTGTGTGTGGGGGACTTGTCTATATACTGTATGCTGTGTGTGGGGGACTTGTCTATATACTGTATGCTGTGTGTGGGGGACTTGTCTATATACCGTATGCTGTGTGTGGGGGACTTGTCTATATACCTTTATGCTGTGTGCGGGGGACTTGTCTATATACCGTATGCTGTGTGTGGGGGACTTGTCTATATACCTTCATGCTGTGTGGGGGGGACTTGTCTATATACCGTATGCTGTGTGTGGGGGACTTGTCTATATACTGTATGCTGTGTGTGGGGGACTTGTCTATATACCGTATGCTGTGTGTGGGGGACTTGTCTATATACCGTATGCTGTGTGGGGGGGACTTGTCTATATACTGTATGCTGTGTGTGGGGGACTTGTCTATATACTGTATGCTGTGTGGGGGGGACTTGTCTATATACTGTATCCTGTGTATGGGGGACTTGTCTAAATACTGTATGCTGTGTGTGGGGGACTTGTCTATATACTGTATGCTGTGTGTGGGGGACTTGTCTATATACCGTATGCTGTGTGTGGGGGACTTGTCTATATACCGTATGCTGTGTGTGGGGGACTTGTCTATATACCGTATGCTGTGTGTGGGGGACTTGTCTATATACCGTATGCTATGTGGGGGACTTGTCTATATACCGTATGCTGTGTGTGGGGGACTTGTCTATATACCGTATGCTGTGTGTGGGGGACTTGTCTATATACAGTATGCTGTGTGTGGGGGACTTGTCTATATACTGTATGCTGTGTATGGGGGACTTGTCTATATACCGTATGCTGTGTGTGGGTGGGACTTGTCTATATACCGTATGCTGTGTGTGGGGGACTTGTCTATATACTGTATGCTGTGTGTGGGGGACTTGTCTATATACCGTATGCTATGTGTGGGGGACTTGTCTATATACCTTATGCTGTGTGTGGGGGACTTGTCTATATACCGTATGCTGTGTGTGGGGGACTTGTCTATATACTGTATGCTGTGTGTGGGGGACTTGTCTATATACCATATGCTGTGTGTGGGGGACTTGTCTATATACTGTATGCTGTGTGTGGGGGACTTGTCTATATACCTTATGCTGTGTGGGGGACTTGTCTATATACCGTATGCTGTGTATGGGGGACTTGTCTATATACTGTATGCTGTGTGGGGGGGACTTGTCTATATACCGTATGCTGTGTGTGGGGGACTTGTCTATATACTGTATGCTGTGTGTGGGGGACCTGTCTATATACCGTATGCTGTGTGTGGGGGACTTGTCTATATACCGTATGCTGTGTGGGGGGGGGCCTTGTCTATATACCGTATGCTGTGTGTGGGGGACTTGTCTATATACTGTATGCTCTGTGTGGGGGACTTGTCTATATACCGTATGCTGTGTGTGGGGGACTTGTCTATATACCGTATGCTGTGTGGGGGGGACTTGTCTATATACCGTATGCTGTGTGGGGGGGACTTGTCTATATACTGTTTGCTGTGTGTGGGGGACTTGTCTATATACTGTATGCTGTGTGGGGGGGACTTGTCTATATACCGTATGCTGTGTGTGGGGGGGACTTGTCTATATACCGCATGCTGTGTGTGGGGGACTTGTCTATATACTGTATGCTGTGTGTGTGGGGGACTTGTCTATATACTGTATGCTGTGTGTGGGGGATTTGTCTATATACCGTATGCTGTGTGTGGGGGACTTGTCTATATACCGTATGCTGTGTGGGGGGGACTTGTCTATATACCGTATGCTGTGTGTGGGGGGGACTTGTCTATATACCGTATGCTGTGTGTGGGGGACTTGTCTATATACTGTATGCTGTGTGGGGGGGAGACTTGTCTATATACCGTATGCTGTGTGTGGGGGACTTGTCTATATACTGTATGCTGTGTGTGGGGGACTTGTCTATATACTGTATGCTGTGTGTGGGGGACTTGTCTATATACTGTATGCTGTGTGGGGTACTTGTCTATATACCACATGCTGTGTGTGGGGGATTTGTCTATATACTGTATGCTGTGTGTGGGGGACTTGTCTATATACTGTATGCTGTGTGTGGGGGTCTTGTCTATATACCGTATGCTGTGTGTGGGGGACTTGTCTATATACTGTATGCTGTGTGTGGGGGGGAGTTGTCTATATACCGTATGCTGTGTGTGGGGGGGACTTGTCTATATACCGTATGCTGTGTGTGGGGGGGACTTGTCTATATACCGTATGCTGTGTGTGGGGGACTTGTCTATATTCTGTATGCTGTGTGTGGGGGACTTGTCTATATACTGTATGCTGTGTGTGGGGGACTTGTCTATATACTGTATGCTGTGTGTGGGGGACTTGTCTATATACCGTATGCTGTGTGTGGGGGACTTGTCTATATACTGTATGCTGTGTGTGGGGGACTTGTCTATATACCGTATGCTGTGTGTGGGGGACTTGTCTATATACCGTATGCTGTGTGGGGGGGACTTGTCTATATACCGTATGCTGTGTGTGGGGGGGACTTGTCTATATACCGTATGCTGTGTGTGGGGGACTTGTCTATATACTGTATGCTGTGTTGGGGACTTGTCTATATACAGTATGCTGTGTGTGGGGGACTTGTCTATATACTGTATGCTGTGTGGGGGGGACTTGTCTATATACTGTATGCTGTGTGGGGGACTTGTCTATATACCGTATGCTGTGTGGGGGACTTAGAATCATAGAATCATAGAATGGTAGAGTTGGAAGGGACCTCCTGGGTCATCTGGTCCAACCCCCTGCTCAAAGCAGGATTCACTAGATCATCTCAGACAGATGTCTGTCCAGCCTCTGTTTGAAGACGTCCATTGAAGGGGAACTCACCACCTCTCGTGGCAGCCTGTTCCACTCATTAATCACCCTAACTGTCAAAAAGTTTTTTCTAATATCTAATCTGTGTCTCCTCCCATTTAGTTTCATCCCATTGCTTCTAGTCTTTCCTTGTGCAAATGAGAATAAAGATGATCCTTCTACAATGTGACAGCCCTTGACATATTTGTAGACAGCTATTAAGTCTCCTCTCAGTCTTCTTTTTTGCAAGCTAAACATTCCCAAATCCTGCAACCGTTCCTCATAGGACATGGTTTGCAGACCAGTCACCATTCTGGTCGCTCTTCTCTGAACTTGCTCCAGTTTGTCTATGTCTTTTTTAAAATGTGGTGCCCAAAACTGTACACAGTATTCCAGATGAGGTCTGACCAAAGAGGAGTAAAGACCGATAATGACTTCACGTGATCTAGACTGTATGCTTCTGTTAATACATCCCAGAATTGTATTTGCCTTTTTTGCTGCTGCATCACACTGTTGACTCATGTTCAGTCTATGATCTATTAGTATACCTAAGTCTTTTTCACATGTACTGTTGCTTAACTCTATTCCTCCCATTCTGTATATGTTTTTTTCATTTTTATTGCCCAGATGTAGTACTTTGCATTTTTCCCTGTTAAAAACCATTCTGTTGGTTGCTGCCCACTGCTCCAGTTTATTTAGGTCTTTTTGAATCCTCTCTCTCTCTTCTCTAGTATTAGCTATCCCTCCTAGCTTTGTGTCATCAGCAAATTTAATCAGTTTACCCTCAATTCCTTCATCTAAATCATTGATAAAGATGTTGAACAATACAGGTCCCAGGACGGAGCCCTGTGGTACCCCACTTGAGACATTCATCCAGCTGGATGTGAAGCCATTTACAATCACCCTTTGAGTCCGATCACTAAGCCAGTTATGAATCCACCTAACAGTTGCCTGGTCCATTGCATACTTGGTCATTTTTTCAATAAGGATGGTGTGAGATACTTTGTCAAATGCTTTGCTGAAGTCAAGATATACTATATCTACAGCATTTCCCTGATCCACCCAGTCAGTGATTCTGTCATAGAAGGACAGAATCACTGTCTATATACTGTATGCTGTGTGTGGGGGACTTGTCTATATACCGTATGCTGTGTGTGGGGGGGACTTGTCTATATACCGTATGCTGTGTGTGGGGGACTTGTCTATATACTGTATGCTGTGTGGGGGACTTGTCTATATACAGTATGCTGTGTGTGGGGGACTTGTCTATATACTGTATGCTGTGTGTGGGGTACTTGTCTATATACTGTATGCTGTGTGGGGGACTTGTCTATATACCGTATGCTGTGTGGGGGACTTGTCTATATACTGTATGCTGTGTGTGGGGGACTTGTCTATATACTGTATACTGTGTGTGGGGGACTTGTCTATATACCTTATGCTGTGTATGGGGGACTTGTCTATATACTGTATGCTGTGTGTGGGGGACTTGTCTATATACTGTATGCTGTGTGTGGGGGACTTGTCTATATACCGTATGCTGTGTGTGGGGGACTTGTCTATATACCGTATGCTGTGTGTGGGGGACTTGTCTATATACCGTATGCTGTGTGTGGGGGGGACTTGTCTATATACCGTATGCTGTGTGTGGGGGACTTGTCTATATACTGTATGCTGTGTGGGGGACTTGTCTATATACAGTATGCTGTGTGTGGGGGACTTGTCTATATACTGTATGCTGTGTGTGGGGTACTTGTCTATATACTGTATGCTGTGTGGGGGACTTGTCTATATACCGTATGCTGTGTGGGGGACTTGTCTATATACTGTATGCTGTGTGTGGGGGACTTGTCTATATACTGTATACTGTGTGTGGGGGACTTGTCTATATACCTTATGCTGTGTATGGGGGACTTGTCTATATACTGTATGCTGTGTGTGGGGGACTTGTCTATATACTGAATGCTGTGTGTGGGGGACTTGTCTATATACCGTATGCTGTGTGTGGGGGAATTGTCTATATACCGTATGCTGTGTGTGGGGGACTTGTCTATATACCGTATGCTGTGTGTGGGGAACTTGTCTATATACCGTATGCTGTGTGTGGGGGACTTGTCTATATACTGTATGCTGTGTGTGGGGGACTTGTCTATATACCGTATGCTGTGTGTGGGGGACTTGTCTATATACTGTATACTGTGTGTGGGGGACTTGTCTATATACTGTATGGTGTGTGTGTGTGGGACTTGTCTATATACCGTATGCTGTGTGTGGGGAACTTGTCTATATACTGTATGCTGTGTGGGGGACTTGTCTATATACCGTATGCTGTGTGTGTGTGGGACTTGTCTATATACCGTATGCTGTGTGTGGGGGACTTGTCTATATACTGTATGCTGTGTGGGGGACTTGTCTATATACCGTATGCTGTGTGGGGGGGACTTGTCTATATACCGTATGCTGTGTGTGGGGGACTTGTCTATATACCGTATGCCGTGTGTGGGGGACTTGTCTATATACCGTATGCTGTGTGTGGGGGACTTGTCTATATACCGTATGCTGTGTGTGGGGGACTTGTCTATATACCGTATGCTGTGTGGGGGGGACTTGTCTATATACCATATGCTGTGTGGGGGGGACTTGTCTATATACTGTATGCTGTGTGTGGGGGACTTGTCTATATACCGTATGCTGTGTGGGGGACTTGTCTATATACTGTATGCTGTGTGTGGGGGGACTTGTCTATATACTGTATGCTGTGTGGGGTACTTGTCTATATACCGTATGCTGTGTGGGGGGGACTTGTCTATATACTGTATGCCGTGTGTGGGGGACTTGTCTATATACCGTATGCTGTGTGTGGGACTTGTCTATATACCGTATGCTGTGTGTGGGGGACTTGTCTATATACCGTATTCTGTGTGTGGGACTTGTCTATATACCGTATGCTGTGTGGGGGACTTGTCTATATACCGTATGCTGTGTCGGGGGGACTTGTCTATATGCTGTATGCTGTGTGGGGGGGACTTGTCTATATACTGTATGCTGTGTGTGGTGGACTTGTCTATATACCGTATGCTGTGTGTGGGGGACTTGTCTATATACCGTATGCTGTGTGTGGGGGACTTGTCTATATACTGTATGCTGTGTGTGGGGGACTTGTCTATATACCGTATGCTGTGTGTGGGGTACTTGTCTATATACCGTCTGCTGTGTGGGGGGGACTTGTCTATATACTGTATGCTGTGTGGTGGGGGAGGGGGTGCTGGACTTGGTTCTCTTTGCTATATGGGGGAGCGGAGACCTGGATAAATATGCTATACATGGAGGAGGGGACCTTGGCTATATACTTTGTGTGGGGGAGGGAGACCTGGATAAATATGCTATACATGGAGGAGGGGACCTGGCTATATACTTTGTGTGGGGGAGCGGGGACCTTGGCTATATACTTTGTGTGGGGTAGCGAGGGCCTGGCTATATACTTTGTGTGGGGGAGCGGGGAGCTTGGCTATATACTTTGTGTAGGGGAGCGGGGATCTTGGCTATATACTTTGTGTGGGGGAGCGGAGACCTGGATAAATATGCTATACATGGAGGAGGGGATCTTGGCTATATACCTTGTGTGGGGGAGCGGGGACCTGGCTATATACTTTGTGTGGGGGAGCGGGGACCTGGCTATATACTGTGTGTGGGGGAGCGGGGACCTGGCTATATACTGTGTGTGGGGGAGCGGGGATCTTGGCTATATACTTTGTGTGGGGGAGCGGGGACCTGGCTATATACTTTGTGTGGGGGAGCGGGGACCTTGGCTATATACTTTGTGTGGGGTAGCGAGGGCCTGGCTATATACTTTGTGTGGGGGAGCGGGGAGCTTGGCTATATACTTTGTGTGGGGGAGCAGGGACCTGGCTATATACTTTGTGTGGGGGAGCGGGGACCTGGCTATATACTGTGTGTGGGGGAGCGGGGACCTGGCTATATACTGTGTGTGGGGGAGCGGGATCTTGGCTATATACTGTGTGTGGGGGAGCGGGGACCTGGCTATATACTGTGTGTGGGGGAGCGGGATCTTGGCTATATACTGTGTGTGGGGGAGCGGGGACCTGGCTATATACTGTGTGTGGGGGAGCGGGGACCTGGCTATATACTGTGTGTGGGGGAGCGGGATCTTGGCTATATACTTTGTGTGGGGGAGCGGGGACCTGGCTATATACTGTGTGTGGGGGAGCGGGGACCTGGCTATATACTGTGTGTGGGGGAGCGGGATCTTGGCTATATACTGTGTGTGGGGGAGCGGGGACCTGGCTATATACTGTGTGTGGGGGAGCGGGGACCTGGCTATATACTGTGTGTGGGGGAGCGGGGATCTTGGCTATATACTTTGTGTGGGGGAGCGGGGACCTTGGCTATATACTGTGTGTGGGGGAGCGGGGGCCTGGCTATATACTGTGTGTGGGGGAGCGGGGACCTGGCTATATACTTTGTGTGGGGGAGCGGGGACCTGGCTATATACTGTGTGTGGGGGAGCGGGGACCTGGCTATATACTTTGTGTGGGGGAGCGGGGACCTGGCTATATACTTTGTGTGGGGGAGCGGGGGCCTGGCTATATACTGTGTGTGGGGGAGCGGGGATCTTGGCTATATACTTTGTGTGGGGGAGCGGGGGCCTGGCTATATACTGTGTGTGGGGGAGCGGGGACCTGGCTATATACTGTGTGTGGGGGAGCGGGGACCTTGTCTATATACTTTGTGTGGGGGAGCTGGGACCTTGTCTATATACTTTGTGTGGGGGAGCGGGGACCTGGCTATATACTGTGTGTGGGGGAGAGGGGACCTGGATATATACTTTGTGTGGGGGAGCGGGGACCTGGCTATATACTGTGTGTGGGGGAGCGGGGACCTGGCTATATACTTTGTGTGGGGGAGCGGGGACCTGGCTATATACTGTGTGTGGGGGAGCGGGGACCTGGCTATATACTGTGTGTGGGGGAGCGGGGACCTGGCTATATGTGGTAGGTGTGGGGCAGTTGATGTTACGGGAGCAGCTTTATTGTGAATTTCTATGTAGTGGGTACAATGTGGAGGACTCTTTATAGATCACAGACATCATATGTGCTGATCAGGAGCCTTTCTGTGAATGCGATGTGTCAGGTCAGAGCTGCACTATTGCTAGATGATCTTGTGGGTGAACGTCTCATTCACACGTCTGTTTTTTTACATCCATGTTATTGACAGACATAATACGCACCTTTATCATCTATGGGGCAGTTCACATATCCATATATATATATATTTTTTTATTTGCATATAGTAACAAACATTGATACAATTCGGATCGATCCCTTTGATGAAAATCAGTTTTGTTTTTTTTGCTTTTTTTTAATGTACCAGAAAACTACAGATGTCTGAATGAGGCCTGAAGATCTGTTCAAATGTGGCAGATTGTTCCTGGAGGATTTCCATAGAAAATCAGAGCAAATTAGCAAGAATCCACAAGAAAATCCACAACAGCAAATTTGCACTTCATGATTTTGGTGCAGATCTTTCTGGTAATTCACTGTGGAAAACAGCAGCGTGTAAAATAAAAAGAAATAAACTTGCTGGGAGTTGTAGTCCCTCACCACATACTGCAGTGCTATTATGACGCAGTGATGGTTTAGTTACATGACCGGTGCCTGCGCTGTCACTTGCTGGGAGTTGTAGTCCCTCACCACATACTGCAGTGCTATTATGAGCAGTGATGGTTTAGTTACATGACCGGTGCCTGCGCTGTCACTTGCTGGGAGTTGTAGTCCCTCAGCACATACTGCAGGGCTATTATGACGCAGTCATGGTTTAGTTACATGACCGGTGCCTGCGCTGTCACTTGCTGGGAGTTGTAGTCCCTCAGCACATACTGCAATGCTATTATGAGCAGTGATGGTTTAGTTACATGACCGGTGCCTGCGCTGTCACTTGCTGGGAGTTGTAGTCCCTCAGCACATACTGCAGGGCTATTATGACGCAGTCATGGTTTAGTTACATGACCGGTGCCTGCGCTGTCACTTGCTGGGAGTTGTAGTCCCTCACCACATACTGCAGTGCTATTATGAGCAGTGATGGTTTAGTTACATGACCGGTGCCTGCGCTGTCACTTGCTGGGAGTTGTAGTCCCTCAGCACATACTGCAGGGCTATTATGACGCAGTCATGGTTTAGTTACATGACCGGTGCCTGCGCTGTCACTTGCTGGAAGTTGTAGTCCCTCAGCACATACTGCAGTGCTATTATGACGCAGTCATGGTTTAGTTACATGATCGGTGCCTGCACTGTCACTTGCTGGGAGTTGTAGTCCCTCACCACATACTGCAGTGCTATTATGACGCAGTGATGGTTTAGTTACATGATTGGTGCCTGCGCTGTCACTTGCTGGGAGTTGTAGTCCCTCACCACATACTGCAATGCTATTATGGCGCAGTGATGGTTTAGTTACATGATCGGTGCCTGCGCTGTCACTTGCTGGGAGTTGTAGTCCCTCACCACATACTGCAGTGCTATTATGATGCAGTGATGGTTTAGTTACATGATCGGTGCCTGCGCTGTCACTTGCTGGGAGTTGTAGTCCCTCACCACATACTGCAGTGCTATTATGATGCAGTGATGGTTTAGTTACATGATCGGTGCCTGCACTGTCACTTGCTGGGAGTTGTAGTCCCTCACCACATACTGCAGTGCTATTATGGCGCAGTGATGGTTTAGTTACATGATCGGTGCCTGCGCTGTCACTTGCTGGGAGTTGTTGTCCCTCAGCACATACTGCAGTGCTATTATGATGCAGTGATGGTTTAGTTACATGATCGGAGCCTGCGCTGTCACTTGCTGGGAGTTGTAGTCCCTCACCACATACTGCAGTGCTATTATGATGCAGTGATGGTTTAGTTACATGATCGGTGCCTGCGCTGTCACTTGCTGGGAGTTGTAGTCCCTCACCACATACTGCAGTGCTATTATGATGCAGTGATGGTTTAGTTACATGATCGGTGCCTGCGCTGTCACTTGTTGGGAGTTGTAGTCCCTCACCACATACTGCAGTGCTATTATGATGCAGTGATGATTTATTTACATGATCGGTGCCTGTGCTGTCACTTGCTGGAAGTTGTAGTCCCTCACCACACACTGCAGTGCTATTATGACGCAGAGATGGTTTAGTTACATGATCGGTGCCTGCCCTGTCACTTGCTGGGAGTTGTAGTCCCTCACCACATACTGCAGTGCTATTATGATGCAATGATGGTTTAGTTACATGATCGGTGCCTGCCCTGTCACTTGCTGGAAGTTGTAGTCCTTCACCACATACTGCAGTGCTATAATGACGCAGTGATGGTTTAGTTACATGATCGGTGCCTGCCCTGTCACTTGCTGGGAGTTGTAGTCCCTCACCACATACTGCAGTGCTATTATGATGCAGTGATGGTTTAGTTACATGATCGGTGCCTGCGCTGTCCCTTGCTGGGAGTTGTAGTCCCTCTCCACATACTGCAGGGCTATTATGATGCAGTGATGGTTTAGTTACATGATCGGTGCCTGCGCTGTCACTTGCTGGGAGTTGTAGTCCCTCACCACACACTGCAATGCTATTATGATGCAGTGATGGTTTAGTTACATGATCAGTGCCTGCGCTGTCACTTGCTGGGAGTTGTAGTCCCTCACCACACACTGCAATGCTATTATGATGCAGTGATGGTTTATTTACATGATCGGTGCCTGCGCTGTCACTTGCTGGGAGATGTAGTCCCTCACCACATACTGCAGGGCTATTATGATGCAGTGATGGTTTAGTTACATGACCGGTGCCTGCGCTGTCACTTGCTGGGAGTTGTAGTCCCTCACCACATACTGCAGTGTTATATGATGCAGTGATGGTTTAGTTACATGATCGGTGCCTGCACTGTCACTTGCTGGGAGTTGTAGTCCCTCACCACATACTGCAGTGCTATTATTATGCAGTGATGGTTTAGTTACATGATCGGTGCCTGCGCTGTCACTTGCTGGGAGTTGTAGTCCCTCACCACACACTGCAATGCTATTATGATGCAGTGATGATTTAGTTACATGATCGGTGTTTGTGCTGTCACTTGCTGGGAGTTGTAGTCCCTCACCACATACTGCAGTGCTATTATGATGCAGTGATGGTTTAGTTACATGATCGGTGCCTGCGCTGTCACTTGCTGGGAGTTGTAGTCCCTCACCACATACTGCAGTGCTATTATGATGCAGTGATGGTTTAGTTACATGATCGGTGCCTGCGCTGTCACTTGCTGGGAGTAGTAGTCCCTCACCACATACTGCAGTGCTATTATGATGCAGTGATGGTTTAGTTACATGATCGGTGCCTGCGCTGTCACTTACTGGGAGTTGTAGTCCCTCACCACATACTGCAGTGCTATTATGACGCAGTGATGGTTTAGTTACATGACCGGTACCTGTCATGTCACTTGCTGGGAGTTGTAGTCCCTCACCACATACTGCAGTGCTATTATGACGCAGTGATGGTTTAGTTACATGATTGGTGCCTGCGCTGTCACTTGTTGGGAGTTGTAGTCCCTCACCACATACTGCAGTGCTATTATGACGCAGTGATGGTTTAGTTACATGATCGGTGCCTGCGCTGTCACTTGCTGGGAGTAGTAGTCCCTCACCACATACCGCTGTGCTATTATGACTCAGTGATGGTGAATTGTGTATCTAATCCCACCCTGTGCGATACTGTCTGCTGAGCTGTGTATCCAATCCTGTCCTGTGCGATACTGTCTGCTGAGCTGTGTATCTAATCCTATGCTGTGTGATACTGTCTGCTGAGCTGTGCATCTAATCCTCTCCTGTGTGATACTGTCTGCTGAGCTGTGTATCTAATCCTCTCCTGTGTGATACTGTCTGCTGAGCAGTGTATCTAATCATCTCCTGTGTGATACTGTCTACTGAGCTGTGTATCTAATCCTCTCCTGTGTGATACTGTCTGCTGAGCTGTATCTCTAATCCTACCCTGTGTGATACTGTCTGCTGAGCCGTGTAGCTAATCCTCTCCTGTTTGATACTGTCTGATGAGCTGTGTATCTAATCCTACCCTGTGTGATACTGTCTGCTGAGCTGTGTATCCAATCCTGTCCTGTGCGATACTGTCTGCTGAGCTGTGCATCTAATCCTACCCTGTGTGATACTGTCTGCTGAGCTGTGTATCCAATCCTGTCCTGTGCGATACTGTCTGCTGAGCTGTGCATCTAATCCTATCCTGTGTGATACTGTCTACTGAGCTGTGTATCTAATCCTTTCCTGTGTGATACTGTCTGCTGAGCTGTATCTCTAATCCTCCCCTGTGTGATACTGTCTGCTGAGCCGTGTAGCTAATCCTCTCCTGTGTGATACTGTCTGCTGAGCCGTGTAGCTAATCCACTCCTGTGTGATACTGTCTGCTGAGCAGTGTATCTAATCATATCCTGTGTGATACTATCTGCTGAGCCATGTATCTAATCCTCTCCTGTGTGATGCTGTCTGCTGAGCTGTGTATCTAATACTCTCCTGTGTGATACTGTCTGCTGAGCAGTGTATCTAATCTTATCCTGTGTGATACTGTCTGCTGAGCTGTGTATCTAATCCCCTCCTGTGTGATACTGTCTGCTGAGCCGTGTATCTAATCCTCTCCTGTGTGATACTGTCTACTGAGCTGTGTATCTAATCCTCTCCTGTGTGATACTGTCTGCTGAGCCGTGTATCTAATCCTATCCTGTGTGATACTTTCTGCTGAGCTGTGTATCTAATCCTCTCCTGTGTGATACTGTCTGCTGAGCTGTGTATCTAATCCTCTCCTGTGTGATACTGTCTGCTGAGCCGTGTATCTAATCCTCTCCTGTGTGATACTGTCTGCTGAGCTGTGTATCTAATACTCTCCTGTGTGATACTGTCTGCTGAGCTGTATCTCTAATCCTACCCTGTGTGATACTATCTGCTGAGCTGTATCTCTAATCCTGTCCTGTGAGATACCGTCTGCTGAGCAGTGTATCTAATCCTCTCCTGTGTGATACTGTCTGCTGAGCCGTGTATCTAATCCTCTCCTGTGTGATACCATCTGCTGAGCAGTGTATCTAAGCTGTGTGATACCTTCTGCTGAGCTGTGTATCTAATCCTCTCCTGTGCGATACTGTCTTTTGAGCTGTGTATCTAATCCTCTCCTGTGTGATACTGTCTGCTGAGCCGTGTATCTAATCCTCTCCTGTGTGAAACTGTGTGCTGAGCTGTGTATCTAATCCCATCCTGTGTGATACTGTCTGATGAACTGTGTATCTAATCCTATCTTGCGTGATACTGTCTGCTGAGTCGTGTATCTAATCCCGCCCTGTGCGATACTGTCTGCTGAGCCGTGTATCTAATCCACTCCTGTGTGATACTGTCTGATGAACTGTGTATCTAATCCTCTCCTGTGTGATACTGTCTGCTGAGCTGTGTATCTAATCCTCTCCTGTGTGATACTGTCAGCTGAGCCGTGTATCTAATCCTCTCCTGTGCTATACTGTCTGCTGAGCTGTGTATCTAATCCTCTCCTGTGTGATACTGTCTGCTGAGCTGTGTATCTAATCCTCTCCTGTGTGATACTGTCAGCTGAGCTGTGTATCTAATCCTCTCCTGTGTGATACTGTCTGCTGAGCTATGTATCTAATCCCCTCCTGTGTGATACTGTCTGCTGAGCTGTGTATCTAATCCTATCCTGTGTGATACTGTCTGCTGAGCTATGCATCTAATCCTGTCCTGTGTGATACCGTCTGCTGAGCTATGTATCTAATCCTTTCCTGTGTGATACTGTCTGCTGAGCTGTATCTCTAATCCTGTCCTGTGAGATACCGTCTGCTGAGCAGTGTATCTAATCCTCTCCTGTGTGATACTGTCTGCTGAGCCGTGTATCTAATCCTCTCCTGTGTGATACCATCTGCTGAGCAGTGTATCTAAGCTGTGTGATACCTTCTGCTGAGCTGTGTATCTAATCCTCTCCTGTGCGATACTGTCTTTTGAGCTGTGTATCTAATCCTCTCCTGTGTGATACTGTCTGCTGAGCCGTGTATCTAATCCTCTCCTGTGTGAAACTGTGTGCTGAGCTGTGTATCTAATCCCATCCTGTGTGATACTGTCTGATGAACTGTGTATCTAATCCTATCTTGCGTGATACTGTCTGCTGAGTCGTGTATCTAATCCCGCCCTGTGCGATACTGTCTGCTGAGCCGTGTATCTAATCCACTCCTGTGTGATACTGTCTGATGAACTGTGTATCTAATCCTCTCCTGTGTGATACTGTCTGCTGAGCTGTGTATCTAATCCTCTCCTGTGTGATACTGTCAGCTGAGCCGTGTATCTAATCCTCTCCTGTGCGATACTGTCTGCTGAGCTGTGTATCTAATCCTCTCCTGTGTGATACTGTCTGCTGAGCTGTGTATCTAATCCTCTCCTGTGTGATACTGTCAGCTGAGCTGTGTATCTAATCCTCTCCTGTGTGATACTGTCTGCTGAGCTATGTATCTAATCCCCTCCTGTGTGATACTGTCTGCTGAGCTGTGTATCTAATCCTATCCTGTGTGATACTGTCTGCTGAGCTATGCATCTAATCCTGTTCTGTGTGATACCGTCTGCTGAGCTATGTATCTAATCCTTTCCTGTGTGATACTGTCTGCTGAGCTGTATCTCTAATCCTACCCTGTGTGATACTGTCTGCGGAGCCATGTATCTAATCCTCTCCTGTGCGATACCGTCTGCTGAGCCGTGTATCTAATCCTCTCCTGTGCGATACTGTCTGCTGAGCTGTGTATCTAATCCTCTCCTGTGTGATACTGTCTGCTGAGCAGTGTATCTAATCTTATACTGTGTGATACTGTCTCCTGAGCTGTGTATCTCATCCCCTCCTGTGTGATACTGTCTGCTGAGCTGTGTATCTAATCCTCTCCTGTGTGATACTGTCTGCTAAGCTGTGTATCTAATCCTATTGTCGTCACTGAATTTTGGGTCTTCTATCCTTTGGATTACGAGCTCGGAGAGAATGAAGACACAGGACAGGATGTTTGTGTCTAAACATACTCTAAAAACTTTATTACAAAACACAGGGCTAATATACACCCTAAAAGGCAGGAAACGGATTTGCCATATATGGTTCGATTATACAGTTTAGCTGAACAAGCGAAAAAAAGCTAGTTTCTGTATGCTTTAAAATATTTAATTAGACTTATCTAGTTAGCAAGGTCATTTCATCTTTCTGCAAGAACACATTATTGCTACAAGAAGAAACATCTGGCCAGGGAGTATACTTTATCTTCTCCCAAGGACACGCTATTGATACAAGAAGGTACATTCATAGCTGTTGTTTTCACCTAAAATAACTGTCAGACTTATATAGCATAGATGGGGCCTTTAAACTTGAGGGACTCCATCTTCTGCTATAACATTCCATCCTTTTGTTCCTTCATTTATCAATACGAATTTCTATGTTTTCTTTTAGTACAACGCTGAATACACATTAAAAAAAGCTTAAAAACCAAATAAATCGCAAGACACATTAGCAAAACCTGTAAAATCACTTGTACTATACCAACCAACCACCCACCAATACCTTTAAACCAATTTGTGGGATTTAGAAAGGAAAATCTCTGTGTGGAATTATTGGCCCAAGTATCTGAACAGTTCACCCAAAAGTTTATCTCTTCCTATGAGACCGGGACAGCGAGAAAGGGTATGCTAGTGGACGTCACAGGGGCATGTGTACATATCCAACAATTAGCAATGGTCTGGTTTTGCTCCTTTAGTCCATCGATTAGAGCAAGATGGTGTCTAATGAATCTATTGTCATCTCCATCCATGGTGCCTAACGTAGTCCATGCACCTGTGGTTGTAAGTATGCAGGTAAGTATAAACAATGTCATCATTCTTTGTCCGCTGGTTCTCCTAGTATCTTTTTGCAATGGGACGCGTGGATCCAGGTCTCTTTTCCCTCTAGCTTAACGGCTGTACTTGTGGTCAGCAGAACTTGAAAGGGTCCGTCAAACCGTGGATCTAGGCTTTTCCTCACGTGTCTTTTTATAACCACCCAGTCTCCAGGTTGCAGCGTATGGCTGCTAGAGTCTTGATCTGGATCTGGAAGAGAACTGAAGACATTATCATGTACTTGCTTAATCTTTTTGTGTAAAGCCCTCACATAGGAACTTAGCACATGGTTGTTCATTTCTAATGCTTGCGGATAGAAACACCCTAGGCTGGGTACGTTGCCAAACAATATCTCATATGGAGAGAGTCCAGTCTTTCTATTAGGCGTGTATCTTACTGAAAACAGAGCAAGTGGTAAACAGTCCGGCCATGGTTTTCCTGTCTCAGCCATGGCTTTCTGAATTTTTAATTTCAATGTCCCATTCAGTCTTTCCACTTTACCACTACTTTGTGGGTGATATGGGGTGTGGAATGCTTGTTGAATTCCTAGAGCTGACATGACTTCATTCATTATTTCACCTGTGAAGTGTGTACCTCTGTCACTCTCAATTACCTCTGGTACCCCATACCTGCAGACCACCTCCGCAAGCAGTTTCTTTGCGGTTGCCGCAGCCGTGGCTTTGGCAATCGGGAAAGCCTCTGGCCATCCTGAGAACAAATCAATACAGACCAACACATATTCCCATGATCCTGACTTTGGCAGCTGAATATAATCAATTTGCAGTCTCTGGAATGGATAGAGGGGCCGGGGGGTGTGTTTGGGTGGTGTTTTAACTACTCTACCCTGATTATGTGTAGCACATATCATGCACCCTTGTACCAGGTTTTCAATACAGGTGGAGAATCCTGGTGCCACCCAATGTTTCTGCATCACACTCATCACACCCATTTTAGATTGGTGTGTCGGCCCATGTAGTATCTGGGCAGCTGCTGGGTACAGTGCCCTTGGAAGGCATCGTCGTGTCCCTTTCCCCCATACCCCATTTGCTTCATTCAGGCATGCACCTTCCTTTAACCACTTATCAACCTCCTCCTTTTGAGCCTGAGCCTGCATTTGGGATAAGATGTCCTCCGACACAAAGGGGTTTTTAGGGGCACTTAACTGACGTACTGTTGACCCTTGTTGCGGCTTACAGGCTGCTGTTTTTGCCGCTGCATCTGCCATCGCGTTTCCTCTGCTTACCTAGTCGGTGCGTCTGGTATGTGCTCTTACCTTTATGACAGCTACTTGTTTAGGTAGTTGTAGCGCATCAATTAACTGCTGGACCGCATCAGCATTCTTAATGGGGTGTCCTGCTGCCGTCAGGAAACCTCTTGACTTCCATATTGGACCAAAATCATGCGATATACCGAATGCGTACCTAGAATCTGTGTAAATGTTAACAATACTGGTCTGTGCCACTTGAGACTGGGTCTGTGCCACTTGATTGGCGACAGGCGAATGTAGTGCCAATATTCAAAAAGGGAGCGAAAAGTGACGCCGGAAACTATCGGCCGGTGAGTCTGACGTCCGTTGTGGGCAAAATTTTTGAAAGCTTCATTAAAGAGGCAATTACGGAGCATCTTGATGCTAATAATCTTTTAATCCCGAACCAACATGGATTCATGAGGAATCGCTCCTGCCAAACAAACCTGATTGACTTCTACGAGGAGGTTAGCTCTCGAGTAGATCAGGGGGAACCAGTGGATGTTGTGTATCTCGACTTCTCAAAAGCGTGCCACATAATAGGCTGGTATACAAAATGAGAATGATGGCGCTGGGGGAAAATGTCTGCAAGTGGGTAGCTAACTGGCTAAAGGATAGAAGGCAGAGGGTGGTTATAAATGGAATATACTCAGATTGGGTAAGCGTCACTAGTGGGGTACCACAGGGGTCTGTACTAGGCCCAATGTTATTTAATATCTTTATTAACGACATAGTCAACGGGATAAATAGTAAAATATCAATATTTGCAGATGACACAAAGTTATGTAAAACAATTAATACAAAAGAGGACAGTGCAGACCTACAGAGGGATTTGGATAAGCTGGGTAGGTGGAGCATTCAATGGCAAATGAGGTTTAACGAGGAGAAATGTAAGGTCATACATATGGGAAGGAAAAATGGAAGTCACCAGTACTCACTGAATGGGAAATCATTGGGGAATTCAGAGATGGAGAAGGACTTGGGCATCTTGATTGATAGCAAACTAAATTGGAGTGCCCAAAGTCAGGCCGCTGCTGTAAGGGCAAACAGGGTAATGGGATGTATCAGAAGAGGTATAGCTGCAAAGGATGAGAACATTGTTCTTCCACTGTACAAAGCACTGGTCAGACCACACTTGGAATACTGTGCTCAGTTATGGGCCCCAATATATAGAAAGGATATAAATGAGCTTGAAAAGGTACAAAGGAGGGCAACAAAATTAATAAAGGGAATGGAGGGACTGCAATACCCAGAGAGGTTGGCAAAACTAGAACTATTCAGCCTGGAAAAGAGAAGGTTGAGGGGGGACATAATAAATGTGTACAAATATGTTAGGGGACAGTATAGAGATCTTGCCCGGGATTTGTTCAAAAGGAGGGATATTACGGTAACAAGAGGGCACTCACTAAGACTGGAAGAGAAAAGGTTTCAGCACCAGCATAGGAAGGGGTTCTTTACGGTAAGAGCAGTGAGAATATGGAATTCACTGAGTGAGGAGACGGTAATGTCGGATTCACTACACCAGTTCAAGCGGGGACTGGATGCATTTCTAGATACCAGGCAGATTTCAGCATATACTTAAAAATAAAATAAAATAAAATAGGTTGATACAGGGATTTATTCTGACTGCTGGTTTCAGAGTCGGGAGGGAATTTTTCCTCAGGTGAAGATTGGCCAAATCATTTGGGGTTTTTGCCCTCCTCTGGATCAACTTTAGCAATTACAGAACTAACAGGTCGAACTTGATGGACGCAAGTCTTTATTCGGCTTTACAAACTATGTTACTATGTTACTACCTTCCGCTAGTTTACAGGCCTCGGTTAGGGCCCTAAGTTCAGCTTCTTGAGCCGACTGATGTGGGAGCATTGGTTCTGCCTTGATTACTGCATTGAGGGAGACAACTGCATATCCAGTATGGAAGGTACCTGAATCGTCCTGATGACGGGATCCATCTACAAAAAATTCAAAATCTGCATTTTGTAATTCATGTTCAAATACAGTAGGTAAACCTGCCGTTTCTTGTGCCATCATTTGTACACAGTCATGAGGAACTTCCTCTCTTGGATCTTCCTTATAAAGCACAGTACCTGACCCCTCCTTCAGATCCGAGAGAGGTAACAAAGTTGCTGGATTCAGGGTAGTACACCTCTGTAAAGAAACATTGGGAGGCATTAACAGTGCACATTGTAACCTAAGATTGACTAATAGGCCTGATAGAATAACTGAGGTACAGATAGGGGGGCACCTAGATAATAGCGACCATAATATTATCGACTTCAAAATGCCCTTCAGTAGGGTTATCAATAAGGGAACAACAAAAACATTAAACTTTAGGAGGGCGAAGTTTGATCAGCTGAAAGAAAACCTTCAACTTATAGACTGGGACAAAGTTCTTAATCAAAGGAATACGAATAGTAAATGGGAAACCTTCAAAAGAATTCTGAATACTCAGTGCGAGAGGTATATACCGTATGGGAATAAAAGGGCCAGAAATAAGAGGAAACCAATATGGTTGAACAAGAACGTAAAAGGGGCGTTAAATAGCAAAAAAGAGGCATTCAAGAGATTAAAACAGGAAAACAGCAAGGAGGCACTAATGTGTTACAAGGAAAAAACGAGAACCTGCAAAAAACAAATAAAAATAGCGAAGGAGGAAACAGAGAGACGTATTGCTAGGAAAGTAGATCAAATCCCAAACTGTTCTTTACGTATATAAATAGTAAAAGGATTAAATCGAATAATATTGGACCGATAAAAAGTGAGGAAGGCAAAATCATAGAGAAAGATGAGGATAAAGCTAATCTATTAAATAATTTTTTTTCGACAGCTTTCACAAAGGAAATCGAACTAACAGGAGAAATGAGAAGTGACAAGCTTAATCCTCCACTAAGTATGACAAATCTAACCCAAGCTGGGGTACAGAAACGCCTCAGTAACATTAAAATAAACAAATCACCAGGACCTGATGGTATACACCCACGGGTACTAAGGGAACTAAGTAATGTGATAGACAGACCGTTATATCTTATATTTAAGGACTCTGTTGAGACTGGGTCTGTACCACTTGATTGGCGACAGGCGAATGTAGTGCCAATATTCAAAAAGGGAGCGAAAAGTGACGCCGGAAACTATCGGCCGGTGAGTCTGACGTCCGTTGTGGGCAAAATTTTTGAAAGCTTCATTAAAGAGGCAATTACGGAGCATCTTGATGCTAATAATCTTTTAATCCCGAACCAACATGGATTCATGAGGAATCGCTCCTGCCAAACAAACCTGATTGACTTCTACGAGGAGGTTAGCTCTCGAGTAGATCAGGGGGAACCAGTGGATGTTGTGTATCTCGACTTCTCAAAAGCGTTCGATAGCGTGCCACATAATAGGCTGGTATACAAAATGAGAATGATGGCGCTGGGGGAAAATGTCTGCAAGTGGGTAGCTAACTGGCTAAAGGATAGAAGGCAGAGGGTGGTTATAAATGGAATATACTCAGATTGGGTAAGCGTCACTAGTGGGGTACCACAGGGGTCTGTACTAGGCCCAATGTTATTTAATATCTTTATTAACGACATAGTCAACGGGATAAATAGTAAAATATCAATATTTGCAGATGACACAAAGTTATGTAAAACAATTAATACAAAAGAGGACAGTGCAGACCTACAGAGGGATTTGGATAAGCTGGGTAGGTGGAGCATTCAATGGCAAATGAGGTTTAACGAGGAGAAATGTAAGGTCATACATATGGGAAGGAAAAATGGAAGTCACCAGTACTCACTGAATGGGAAATCATTGGGGAATTCAGAGATGGAGAAGGACTTGGGCATCTTGATTGATAGCAAACTAAATTGGAGTGCCCAAAGTCAGGCCGCTGCTGTAAGGGCAAACAGGGTAATGGGATGTATCAGAAGAGGTATAGCTGCAAAGGATGAGAACATTGTTCTTCCACTGTACAAAGCACTGGTCAGACCACACTTGGAATACTGTGCTCAGTTATGGGCCCCAATATATAGAAAGGATATAAATGAGCTTGAAAAGGTACAAAGGAGGGCAACAAAATTAATAAAGGGAATGGAGGGACTGCAATACCCAGAGAGGTTGGCAAAACTAGAACTATTCAGCCTGGAAAAGAGAAGGTTGAGGGGGGACATAATAAATGTGTACAAATATGTTAGGGGACAGTATAGAGACCTTGCCAGGGATTTGTTCAAAAGGAGGGATATTACGGTAACAAGAGGGCATTCACTAAGACTGGAAGAGAAAAGGTTTCAGCACCAGCATAGGAAGGGGTTCTTTACGGTAAGAGCAGTGAGAATATGGAATTCACTGAGTGAGGAGACGGTAATGTCGGATTCACTACACCAGTTCAAGCGGGGACTGGATGCATTTCTAGATACCAGGCAGATTTCAGCATATACTTAAAAATAAAATAAAATAGGTTGATACAGGGATTTATTCTGACTGCTGGTTTCAGAGTCGGGAGGGAATTTTTCCTCAGGTGAAGATTGGCCAAATCATTTGGGGTTTTTGCCCTCCTCTGGATCAACTTTAGCAATTACAGAACTAACAGGTCGAACTTGATGGACGCAAGTCTTTATTCGGCTTTACAAACTATGTTACTATGTTACTACCTTCCGCTAGTTTACAGGCCTCGGTTAGGGCCCTAAGTTCAGCTTCTTGAGCCGACTGATGTGGGAGCATTGGTTCTGCCTTGATTACTGCATTGAGGGAGACAACTGCATATCCAGTATGGAAGGTACCTGAATCGTCCTGATGACGGGATCCATCTACAAAAAATTCAAAATCTGCATTTTGTAATTCATGTTCAAATACAGTAGGTAAACCTGCCGTTTCTTGTGCCATCATTTGTACACAGTCATGAGGAACTTCCTCTCTTGGATCTTCCTTATAAAGCACAGTACCTGACCCCTCCTTCAGATCCGAGAGAGGTAACAAAGTTGCTGGATTCAGGGTAGTACACCTCTGTAAAGAAACATTGGGAGGCATTAACAGTGCACATTGTAACCTAAGATTGACTAATAGGCCTGATAGAATAACTGAGGTACAGATAGGGGGGCACCTAGATAATAGCGACCATAATATTATCGACTTCAAAATGCCCTTCAGTAGGGTTATCAATAAGGGAACAACAAAAACATTAAACTTTAGGAGGGCGAAGTTTGATCAGCTGAAAGAAAACCTTCAACTTATAGACTGGGACAAAGTTCTTAATCAAAGGAATACGAATAGTAAATGGGAAACCTTCAAAAGAATTCTGAATACTCAGTGCGAGAGGTATATACCGTATGGGAATAAAAGGGCCAGAAATAAGAGGAAACCAATATGGTTGAACAAGAACGTAAAAGGGGCGTTAAATAGCAAAAAAGAGGCATTCAAGAGATTAAAACAGGAAAACAGCAAGGAGGCACTAATGTGTTACAAGGAAAAAACGAGAACCTGCAAAAAACAAATAAAAATAGCGAAGGAGGAAACAGAGAGACGTATTGCTAGGGAAAGTAGATCAAATCCCAAACTGTTCTTTACGTATATAAATAGTAAAAGGATTAAATCGAATAATATTGGACCGATAAAAAGTGAGGAAGGCAAAATCATAGAGAAAGATGAGGATAAAGCTAATCTATTAAATAATTTTTTTTCGACAGCTTTCACAAAGGAAATCGAACTAACAGGAGAAATGAGAAGTGACAAGCTTAATCCTCCACTAAGTATGACAAATCTAACCCAAGCTGGGGTACAGAAACGCCTCAGTAACATTAAAATAAACAAATCACCAGGACCTGATGGTATACACCCACGGGTACTAAGGGAACTAAGTAATGTGATAGACAGACCGTTATATCTTATACAGTACAGACCAAAAGTTTGGACACACCTTCTCATTTAAAGATTTTTCTGTATTTTCATGACTTTGAAAATTGTACATTCACACAGAAGGCATCAAAACTATGAATTAACACATGTGGAATTATATACTTAACAAAAAAGAGTGAAACAACTGAAAATATGTCTTATATTCTAGGTTCTTCAAAGTAGCCACCTTTTGCTTTGATGACTGCTTTGCGCACTCTTGGCATTCTCTTGATGAGCTACAAGAGGTAGTCACCGGAAATGGTTTTCACTTCACAGGTGTGCCCTGTCAGATTTAATAAGTGGGATTTCTTGCCTTATAAATGGGGTTGGGACCATCAGTTGTGTTGTGCAGAAGTCTGGTGGATACACAGCTGATAGTCCTACTGAATAGACTGTTAGAATTTGTATTATGGCAAGAAAAAAACAGCTAAGTAAAGAAAAGCGAGTGGTCAGCATTACTTTAAGAAATGAAGGTCAGTCAGTGGGAAAAAATGGGAAAACTTTGAAAGTGTCCCCAAGTGCAGTTGCAAAAACCATCAAGAGCTACAAAGAAACTGGCTCACATGAGGACCACACCAGGAAAGGAAGACCAAGAGTCACCTCTGCTTCTGAGGATAAGTTTATCCGAGTCATCAGCCTCAGAAATCGCAGGTTAACAGCAGCTCAGATTAGAGACCAGGTCAATGCCACACAGAGTTCTAGCAGCAGACACATCTCTTCAACAACTGTTAAGAAGAGACTTTGTGCAGGAGGCATTCATGGTAAAATAGCTGCTAGGAAACCACTGCTAAGGACAGGCAACAAGCAGAAGAGACTTGTTTGGGCTAAAGAACACAAGGAATGAACATTAGACCAGTGGAAATCTGTGCTTTGGTCTGATGAGTCCAAATTTGAGATCTTTGGTTCCAACTACCGTGTGTTTGTGCGACGCAGAAAAGGTGAACGGATGGACTCTACATGCCTGGTTTCCACCGTGAAGCATGGAGGAGGAGGTGTGATGGTGTGAGGGTGCTTTGCTGGTGACACTGATGGGGATTTATTCAAAATTGAAGGCATACTGAACCAGCATGGCTACCACAGCATCTTGCAGCGGCATGCTATTCCATCCGGTTTGCGTTTAGTTGGACCATCATTTATTTTTCAACAGGACAATGACCCCAAACACACCACCAGGCTGTGTAAGGGCTATTTGACCAAGAAGGAGAATGATGGGGTGCTACGCCAGATAACCTGGCCTCCACAGTCACCAGACCTGAACCCAATCGAGATGGTTTGGGGTGAGCTGGACCGCTGAGTGAAGGCAAAAGGGCCAACAAGTGCTAAGCATCTCTGGGAACTCCTTCAAGATTGTTGGAAGACCATTTCCGGTGACTACCTCTTGAAGCTCATCAAGAGAATGCCAAGAGTGTGCAAAGCAGTCACCAAAGCAAAAGGTGGCTACTTTGAAGAACCTAGAATATAAGACATATTTTCAGTTGTTTCACACTTTTTTGTTAAATATATAATTCCACATGTGTTAATTCATAGTTTTGATGCCTTCAGTGTGAATGTACAATTTTCATAGTCATGAAAATACAGAAAAATCTTTAAATGAGAAGGTGTGTCCAAACTTTTGGTCTGTACTGTATTTAAGGACTCTGTTGAGACTGGGTCTGTGCCACTTGATTGGCGACAGGCGAATGTAGTGCCAATATTCAAAAAGGGAGCGAAAAGTGACGCCTGAAACTATCGGCCGGTGAGTCTGACGTCCGTTGTGGGCAAAATTTTTGAAAGCTTCATTAAAGAGGCAATCATGGAGCATCTTGATGCTAATAATCTTTTAATCCCGAACCAACATGGATTCATGAGGAATCGCTCCTGCCAAACAAACCTGATTGACTTCTACGAGGAGGTTAGCTCTCGAGTAGATCAGGGGGAACCAGTGGATGTCGTGTATCTCGACTTCTCAAAAGCGTTCGATAGCGTGCCACATAATAGGTTGGTATACAAAATGAGAATGATGGGGCTGGGGGAAAATGTCTGCAAGTGGGTAGCTAACTGGCTAAAGGATAGAATTCAGAGGGTGGTTATAAATGGAATATACTCAGATTGGGTAAGCGTCACTAGTGGGGTACCACAGGGGTCTGTACTAGGCCCAATGTTATTTAATATCTTTATTAACGACAGTCAATGGGATAAATAGTAAAATATCAATATTTGGGGTTTTTGCCCTCCTCTGGATCAACTTTAGCAATTACAGAACTAACAGGTCGAACTTGATGGACGCAAGTCTTTATTTGGCTTTACAAACTATGTTACTATGTGCTGCTGAGAGGTGAGCGGGGTGCACTTGATTCAATATAGTGTAGACATCATGAGGTGTTAGAACGGTGAGCGGGTGGTCAAGAACAATGTCTGCGGATTTATGGAGTAATAGTCCAACAGCATACAGAGCACGTACGCAGGATGGTGCACCTCTGGCTACCGCATCCAATCTGCCACTAAAGTAGGCAACAGGTCTCTGATTATCACCGTGTGTTTGAGTTAAAACTCCTGCTGCATGTCCAGCTTGTTCATGAAGGTACAGAGTAAATGGGAGCTCATAATTAGGGGTACCCAAAGCTGGAGCGGCCAAAATACTGTTCTTGAGAGAATAAAAACAGTCTATTGCCTCTGATGTTAGTACAAATGGTGTTGGGGTAAGACAGTCATAGAGGGGCTGCATCAAAATAGAGACGGCATGAATCCACTGTCTGCAATAGGAAACAAGTCCAAGAAAAGTTCTGAGGGCTGCAACATTAATGGGGACGGTGAATGCCTGTACTGCTTGTTTACGTGCATTTGTTAAATGACGAGCTCCTGGTGTAATGCAATGTCCCAAAAAGGTGACTGAAGATTTACAAAACTGAAGCTTATCTTTCGATGCCTTGCAGCCAGCGTGATAGAGAAACAACATAAGCGATATAGTTGCACTATGACATTGTTTCCTGGAGGGGGCACAAATGAGCAGGTCATCGACATATTGCAAAACAACGATATGTGGTTCAGACCATCCCTCCAGTATTTCCTGCAGACTTGCAGTGTACATTGTGGGTGAATTCTGGGCACCCTGTGGCAACACTGTCCATGTATATTGACTGCCCTGGAACGTGAAAGCAAACAGGTACTGGCTGTCAGGATGTAATGGTACACTGAAAAATGCATTTGCCAAATCAACCACTGAAAAGCAAAGAGAGTTAGAAGGTATCTGTGACAGGAGAGTATGCGGGTTGGGCACAACTGGTGTTAGAAGTTCTGTGGCTTTGTTAACCAACCGGAGGTCATGGACCATTCTATATGCGGCTGGTTGTCCTGGCACGCTCTTTTTCTTTACTGGGAACAGGGGAGTGTTGCAAGGGGACTGGGTTTTGACTAGGACTCCCCTCTGTAGTAATTTTTGGACTTGCTGGGCTATGGCATTCTCCTGAGCCGAGCTAAGGGGATACTGCCTCTGTTGAGGCAAGATGGCTCCTGGTTTTAATTTCACCATTACTGGTTGAACTCTTAACCTACCAACATCTGTTTTGTCTGAGGCCCAAAAATCATGTGGTACAGCCTGCTCCAATATCGGGGGAAACTCATTTGTCTCTTCTATGCTGGCAATATCTAGTGACATAATTTTGCAAAGGGTACTTGGTTTTAAACCTGGGGTCATGGTGACAGTGCCATCGGGATGATACTCAATATGTGCTTGTAATTGGGACAACACATCATTTCCCAAAAGGTTACATTGGCCTTGGGGCGATACCATGAGCTGGCTATGTACAGTAGCTCCTTGAATTTGCAGGGGAATTCTCTTAGTGACAGGAAGCAGGACAGACGGGGAATTGAAGGGGGTGGCAATGACATGATGTGAAAAATCAGTGTCAGTATATGGCCAATCACCTTGCGTAATTACTGAATTATCGGCCCCCGTATCTACTTGGAAATCGATTTCATGTCCCCCTGGTAGGTTCACCTGCACTATACAACTGGTAGTTGGGGGTAAGGAGATGAGGGTTCATGTGCAAGCTACCCTCATCCTATGGGGGCGTTGTTTGGTCGGCTGGAGGACCCGTACTCTGAGCATTTGGATACGGGTTGGTCCTACAGTTCTTTCTAAAATGTCCTGGCTTTTTACATCCGTAACACAGTTTCTGTCCTCCTCCTTCAGTCCGTCCTCTGCCTCTGTTGTTACTGGGGGTCGTCTCTACTATATGTATTCTGGCAGCTCTTTTTGCCTGCGCTATGTCATGCTGTGCCCCCTGAGCTATTCTAGCTAAATCTTCTGCCTTCACTGATCTCCAGTCCAGTCTACTTGCTTTTACCTTCTCTGCAATCTCTTTCTTTAGTCCATTCATGAAAGCACTTGCTAATATCCTCTCACTAGTCTTATTCCCGGGGTTGAACCCCATTTCTGACCAGGTTTTCTTTAGTGCATAGAAATAATCCTTAGGATCTTCCTCCTTTCCCTGCACTCTATCTTCTAGTGTAACTTGCTTTTCTGCTTGCCTGTCTTGACATGCTTTTACCAACGCTGCTGCGAATAGGACTCCAGCTGCTGCATCATTAGATTCTGCATCTACGGGTCCGGTCCTATTGGCATACTGTTTTTTTGTCTCATCTATCAACCTATCATAGCGGGCTTCATCTGCCAATTTTCCCTTAATTACCCCCTGCAGATCTATTCTAGTGGCATGATACGTATCCTGTATGGTGGTGATCATTCTAGCGAAACCCATAGGGGACTGGGATGGGTCTGGCAGCTGGGAGATCAGTGCCAACTGCTCTGAAGGACTCCATGGTCTATACATTAACATTGTACGAGCTTCCTGACCTGGAACCACTGCATCCCCCCCTGCTGCTGCTGCTGCTCCCGGTGCTCCTGGCATAACTACCGTCCTCATTGGGAATAGACTAGTTGGGTGGGGTATCGGTCCTCCACATGCCACACAGATGTCTACTGTCAAGGGGTTCTGCTGTCCACATCTGAGGCAAACCCAACATTTAGGTTCTTGAGAATTCTGGTACTGGGGTGGGGGTGACGTCGGGAGCGGACAGGGAGGAAAATCTGTCATTCCAGTTTTTGTCAGTCTGTAACGTCCGTCTCCTAATTCTTCAATCTTTCCTTCAAAATAAGCGCATGCATTCATCCATACATCCACTGTCTTCAACAGACCCTTATCTTTCAACCATCCATGATAGGAGTTAAAGAAGGATTTCCATTTCTCTCCATTCATCTCTCCATTCTCATTCATTCCCGCTTTACACAATATTTTGTCAATTCCAATCAGTGCCTGTTTCCCTTCTCTGCGTACCACTAAGTCTTTGGCTATAATGCCTTCCTTGGCATTTTGGTTCCCCATTTTTTTCGGTTCTCCTCACCTAGAAGAGACTCCTCAGTCACTTAGACAATGGTCACTTAGACAATGGGCCACAAAGGTTTCTGAACCATTCCACTACTAGCCTCTCTAGGACTTATACGCCAACCAGAAAAACAGACCAAAAACATCAATCCCGGGACACATCCACAACACAATCATCGGATCCATACTTTCATTCTTAAATTCTCTAAAGGATAGAAGGCAGGACTGTCAATTTATCTGAGGGATTCTACTGGTTTAAAGGGACCTGAGCCAGACAACAATCTGTTGAATTACCTGGGGAGCCGACCGCTCGGGGGTGAGGGAGTCTCTTCTATGCAGTGATATAATTAGGTAGAATATAACAGTTATTCTTACCTCAGCGCTGTATATATCACCAACAGAGAGCTTCACTCGTCCCACGTCTTTGACCGGTCGAGCACCCTTGGGTAGATTAACTCAAGGTCCCTGTTCGGGCGCCAGCTGTCGTCACTGAATTTTGGGTCTTCTATCCTTTGGATTACGAGCTCGGAGAGAATGAAGACACAGGACAGGATGTTTGTGTCTAAACATACTCTAAAAACTTTATTACAAAACACAGGGCTAATATACACCCTAAAAGGCAGAAAACGGATTTGCCATATATGGTTCGATTATACAGTTTAGCTGAACAAGCGAAAAAAAGCTAGTTTCTGTATGCTTTAAAATATTTAATTAGACTTATCTAGTTAGCAAGGTCATTTCATCTTTCTGCAAGAACACATTATTGCTACAAGAAGAAACATCTGGCCAGGGAGTATACTTTATCTTCTCCCAATGATACAAGAAGGAACATTCATAGCTGTTGTTTTCACCTAAAATAACTGTCAGACTTATATAGCATAGATTGGGCCTTTAAACTTGAGGGACTCCATCTTCTGCTATAACACTATCCTGTGTGATACTGTCTATTGAGCTGTGTATCTAATCCTATCCTGTGTGATACCATCTGCTGAGCTGTGTATCTAATCCCATCCTGTGTGATACTGTCTGATGAGCTGTGTATCTAATCCTATGCTGTGTGATACTGTCAGCTGAGCTGTGTATCTAATCCTATGCTGTGTGATACTGTCTGCTGAGCCGTGTATCTAATCCTCTCCTATGTGATACTGTCTGATGAACTGTGTATCTAATCCTCTCCTGTGTTCTACTGTCTGCTGAGCTGTGTATCTAATCCTATGCTGTGTGATACTGTCTGCTGAGCTGTGTATCTAATCCTATGCTGTGTGATACTGTCTGCTGAGCCGTGTATCTAATCCTCTCCTATGTGATACTGTCTGATGAACTGTGTATCTAATCCTCTCCTGTGTGATACTGTCTGCTGAGCTGTGTATCTAATCCACTCCTGTGTGATACTGTCTGCTGAGCTGTGTATCTAATCCTATGCTGTGTGATACTGTCTGCTGAGCAGTGTATCTAATCCTATGCTGTGTGATACTGTCTGCTGAGCCGTGTATCTAATCCTCTCCTATGTGATACTGTCTGCTGAGCCGTGTATCTAATCCTCTCCTATGTGATAGTGTCTGCTGAGCCGTGTATCTAATCTTCTCCTATGTGATACTGTCTGATGAACTGTGTATCTAATCCTCTCCTGTGTTCTACTGTCTGCTGAGCTGTGTATCTAATCCTATGCTGTGTGATACTGTCTGCTGAGCTGTGTATCTAATCCTATGCTGTGTGATACTGTCTGCTGAGCCGTGTATCTAGTCCTCTCCTATGTGATACTGTCTGATGAACTGTGTATCTAATCCACTCCTGTGTGATACTGTCTGCTGAGCTGTGTATCTAATCCACTCCTTTGTGATACTGTCTGTTGAGCCGTGTATCTAATCCTATGCTGTGTGATACTGTCTGCTGAGCTGTGTATCTAATCCTCTCCTGTGTGATAGTGTCTGCTGAGCCGTGTATCTAATCCTCTCCTATGTGATACTGTCTGATGAACTGTGTATCTAATCCTCTCCTGTGTGATACTCTCTGCTGAGCTGTGTATCTAATCCTCTCCTACGAGAGTCCCTATCCTCATTCTACAAGTACTCAACAACAGGCCCAGCCGATCTAACCTTCCCGTCGCACCTGAGAAGGAAGATTAATTTCAATCATCAAATTTCTTTCTATGTTTTATGTTTTTATCATATTAGCCTGGTGCATTTTTAAAGAAATTTGTACACTAATCCTGGTGATACATATCACCCTTTTAAAACTTTTTTTTTTTCCCACCCCCATATATTTTATATTTATATCTTAATAAAAGCTTCAAGCAAATTAAGTTATCCACCTCTGGTTTTCTTTCTCCAAACCCACTACCATTAGCGCGAATTTACACAATTATCTTAACCCTAGAACAAAAGATCCTCTAAAGCTAGACATCATGCTGCGATCCAAAGAAATTCAGGACCAAATGAGAAACAAAGTAATTGAGATCTATCAGTCTGGAAAAAGTTCTAAAGCCATTTCTAAAGATTTTGGACTCCAGCAAACCACAGTGGGAGTCATTATCCACAATAGGCGAAAATATGGAACAATGGTGAACTTTCCTAGGCGTGGCCGGCTGATCAAAATTACCCCAAGAGCGCAGCAACGACTCATCCAAGAGGTCACAAAAGACCCCACAACAACATCCAGAGAACTGCAGGTCTCACTTGCCTCAGTTAAGGACAGTGTTCATGACTACACCATAAGAAAGAGACTGGGCAAAAATGACACGCATAACAGAGTTCCAAGACAAAAACCACTGCTGAGCAATAAGAACAAAGGCTCATCTCAGTTTTGGCAGAAAACATCTTGATGATCGCCAAGACTTTTGGGAGAATACTCTGTGGACTGACAAGACAAAAGTTGAACTTTTTGAAAGGTGTGTGTCCCATTACATCTGGCGTAGAAGTAATACTGCATTTCAAAAAAGGAACATCATACCAACAGTAAAATATGGTGGCGGTAGCGTGATGGTCTGGGACTGTTATGCTGCTTCAGGACCTGGAAGACTTGCTGTGGTAAATGGAACCATGAATTCTGCTGGTTAACCAAAAAATCCTGAAAGAGAATGTCCGGCCATCTGTTCATGACCTCAAGCTGAAGTGCACTTGGGTTATGCAGCAGGACAATGATCCAAAACACACTATTAAGTCCACCTCTGAATGGCTTAAGGAAAACAAAATTAAGACTTTGCAGTGGCTTAGTCAAAGTCCTGACCTTAAGAAAGCGGTTCATGCTCGGAAACCCTCCAATGTGGCTAAATTACAACAATTTTGCAAAGATGAATGGGCAAAAATTCCTCCAGAGTGTTGTAAAAGACTCATTGCCAATTATCCCAAACACTTGATTGTTGTTGTTGTTGCTGAGGGTGCTTCAACCAGTTATTAGGTTTAGAGGGCAATCACTTTTTCACACAGGGCCCTGTAGGTTTGGATTTCTTTTTCCCTTAATAATTAGGATCTTCATTTAAAAACTGCATTTTGTGGTTACTTGTGTTATCTTTGTCTAATATTAAAATTTGTTTTGAGATCTGAAATATTTAAGTGTGACAAACATGCAAAAGAATGAGAAATCAGGAAGGGGCAAACAACTTTTCACACATACACATACACATATACATATATATATATATTCATCCCACAATGTCACATTCATGGTAGAAGAGAGGGATTGGTAAGATGGGACAACCATTACAAACCAGCCACCTGATCAGACGTTATTGAACACCTTTCCAGAAGCTTTAATCAATCTTATCTACTGTTATTTTCTGAAGAGAGGAAACAAATGTCCTAAAAATAAAAAAATGTAAAAATGAAAGTTAAGAAAAAAAAAAAAAAAAAAATAATCGGCTCACCTCCACTATGAGCATTTTTTGCTCTTCTAATAATCCAAGCTTTCCTAATTGTTCTTCTATTTGCTCCTGCGTCCTCATATTCCTCTCCAGCACAAATGATGCATGCTGGGGCTGTAAGAGCTGTAATAGAGGCCTAGAAGAACCATCAGAGGTCAGGCCCATCTGGTTACAGAAAGAACACAGATACACGCTGTATAAGACAATGGGATGGAAACAAGATTTTAAAAGGAGTTATCAAACACTTTTATACTCCACTGGATAGGTCATTAATATAAGATAGGTGGGGTCCAACCATCGGCCCCCCGATGATCAGCTGTCATCACCTCTGGCAAGATGCAGGCAATGTTCAAAGTGGAACAAAACCGCTCCGTACACTGCGGCCGCTGCCGGGTGCAGACCAGCTATTGAGGAGTACCGGAGGTGATCTGCAGCACCAGGCAGTGGCCACTGGGGTGCGCTCTGTTCACAAGTTACATCCGGCCGTTGCCAGAGCTATAAACAGCTTATTGGTGGGGAGCCAAGAGTCGGACCTACAACGATCTGATATAGACCACCTATTTTATGCATAAATCATCTGCATTAAAGCATTAGAGAACGTCTTTAAGAGCCCTGCATTTTCAGAGCCAAACTTCAGTCAACATCTAATAACCAATTACAAGGTCTTTCTTAGGACTCGTTCACACGAATGTATTTTCAGTAGGAAAGTTGTCTGTGGAACAAATGGACGGCACTCAGACCAATGGGATTCAATGGGAAAGTGCAGAGGAGTCATTTTTCTTTTTTGTCACTGATCGAATCTGTGTGTGAGCAAAAAATAAAGAAACAAAATGGCAGCATGTCCTCGTTTCATCCGTCAGACAAGATTCACCCATTCAAGTCTATGGGTACAGAAAAAAATCTGCTTTATACAGATACATTGCAATCCTGTAGCCCTGGAAACTGTAAATGGTTAAAAAGCCAGATTAGATCTGGACTGCACATGGACGACAAGTGAGAAAAGAATTCTCCCACTTTTCTGGATGAAACTCTGAATGATATTTTATCTGCTTGTGTGAACAGGCCCTTAGAGGTCTCGACAAGACGGAGGAGCTGATCCAGAGTGTCCAGGGAAAGCTAGCAGTCCAGGTAATGGCGGATACGGAGGCAACCATCCACATCGTGCTCCATGCCCTTCTAATCTGACCTCCGTGACAGTGATGCTCAGTGTAAAGCCTGAGCTCAGGAGATGTGGGCTCGGACCCTGTTCAGACACACTGGAACTGATCAATCTCCATTCAACATTATGAACGTAAAACTGGAGCACTGGCCCCACTCAAATATATTGTATTATGGTCAAATCATTCCCTTTAGGAGCTGAGTGCTGTGTAATAGAAGAGGATAAGGCCCCCCGTATACAGCCATCTATTCTCTGATAGGCGAGAGGGCAGAGACGTCATCTCCTCCTTTCTGATAATGTCCCCTGTATCCTGCTGACAGTGATTGTGCCATCCCAGCAGGTGACACTAGAGCCGCTCCCCGCTCTTAGGCTATGTGCCCATGTAAAACCGTCTGCCATGCAAAGCAATGTGAATTGGGATGTGCTGTGCACATGATGCGCTAATTAGCGCGCCGAATCCGCATTGCGTTGCAAAACGCAGCATGACCATTTCTACCGCGATTACGCGTCCATTGAAAAGCAGCAAACCCGCAGGTATATGTGGATTTACTGCGTTTCAATTAAATTCAATGACCGAGAATTTGCAGCGTAATTGGGGTGCGTGTGGCACCCAGGATGAAGAAGAGACTACAACTCCTCTTCATCCCGGCTACCAAGCGGTGAAAAAAAGAAACAAATAAGTTAAAAATAAAAAAACCTGTATACTCACCTCTCCGGTCTGCTCCCGGCGGCGATCCTCTCTCCTCGGCGTCCAGCGGTGTACTGGCAGGACCTGCGGTGACGTCATCTAGTCAGCTGATGGTCACGCGACCGCTGATGTCAGAGGTCAGGTGATGGTCGCGTGACCATCAGCTGACTAAATGACGTCACCGCAGGTCCTGCCAGTACACCGCGGGACGCTGAAGAGAGAGAACACCGCCGGGAGGAGACTGGAGAGGTGAGTATACAGGGTTTTTTTATTTTTAACTTTTTAATTCTTTTTTTTTTTTTACTATAGATGCAGCATTTAAAGCATCTAAGTTGGTCACACAATATAAATCCATGCCGGTTGCCGGTTGCATGGATTTATATTGTGCAACCAACTTGTCAAGCACTTTCCAGGTGATGCTCAAAATCACTTGGAAAAGTGCTTGAAAAAATGCTGAAAAAACACTTCTCTCTGGCAGAAAAAATGCATGTAAATCTGCTACGTGGGCACATAGCCTTAACGTGTATGTGCTGTACTTATCATTCAGGACTGTGCAAAGACCTGCCTGTGACCAAAAGAACAACAAGGCTGTGTGCACACGCTGCAGATTTGGTGCGTTTTTCAATGGAACAGGCTGCCACGAGAGGTGGTGAATTCTCCTTCAATGGAAGTCTTCAAACAGAGGCTGGACAGACATTTGTCTGAGATGCTTTAGTGAATCCTGCATTGAGCAGGGGTTGGACACTAGGACCCTGGAGGTTCCTCCAATTCTAATGTTCTAGGATTCTATGTATAAACACCAGCTGCAATCTTCCATGGAGAAGTAACTGTGGTTTCAGGAGAACTTGCAGCAGAAGGTCTGTGCCTTCCGCTAGCTCCTCCCCCTTCCGCTAGCTCCTCCCCCTTTCTTCTTTAAGATGCTGAGAGAGTTCAGTATATAAATTGTAAGCTTGCGAGCATTGCCCTCACTCCTCCTGTAACGGATAAAATGTGTTACATTGTATTGTTTTTATTGTCTGTACAGGTCTTTACTTAATTGGAAAGTGCTGCAGAATATGTTGGTGCTATGATAGAATAATCATTTTTATTTATATGTGCAGAGATGTTTCAGTTTTCACATTCACCACATGAGGGCAGCAGAGTACTATGCTCAGAATAAGGTCAGACATAACAGTACCTGCATATTACATGTGCTGACTAATGAAAGATACTGCCACTTGCACTGGTATGGCTGACATCAGACTGTACGTGCGCCCGATAATGTCTGTGAGGGCGTATCTGTGCCCTGTTCCTCAGTCTCCTCTCGCTCTCCCTCTGAGCGCTGGTAAATAGGTGATGGTATCAGGGGGAACAATGTCTACCTAGAACTGCACCCTTGGTCTGGGCCAACTACGCCATCTTGTGGTAACGGACAGTACCAATTAGTGAAGCGCTGCTAAGGGGCCATGTGTTTCTGAGTCGGGTCTCACAGTCTGGGGCCCATTCGTAACAGGACAATGGCAGACAAGGTCCTCTGGTCTCCCACCTCAGCTCAAGTGAGGCCGCAACTCTGAGCATCGCGTAGGCCATGCTAATGGAGCACAGCCAAACTCATCTGAAAATGGCCCATAAGCTTCTTGTAACCAAGAGGAGTCACACTGATGGCCCTCCATGCCGGCATGAGCCCTCTGTGTAGCTCGGAGCCCCCTTAGACACATACGCACCCAATGGCTGCCGGACATGCCCCCCTACACAACACTTATTTTGTAAAGCATTCTGACTTTGCAGCGTTTTCCCACAACACTATATCAGCGCTGGTCCCAGGTGTTGGCAGCTCCATTCTCACATAGGTGGCACTGGCAGAAGGAGATCCTGGACCAATGCAAATATGACAACTTTTCCATACTATTATGCTCTAGTTAATAAAAAGGTAAGTTTCATCCATTTTTACTTTTAAACATAATAAAGCAACTTTTTCTTCTCAAGTTGGAGAAATAATGTTTCCTATAATGTCTCCAATTCCATTCCCAGCAGTTCTGCGCTCTCCAGCGCTTCTTTGCGCCTCCCCAGACGTAGTAAGCAGCGCGCCTGACTTTCCTGGACGTCGCTCCTCATTGCGCTGTTTGCCAGCGGTATAAGTGCAGAGCAGTCGCTGGACACATTAAACGCCTTCTGAAAGGGAAGAAAGAGAACGGCCATTATCCTTCCTAAAAGAAAGGGATGGTGGCAGAAGTCTTTTCAGGTGTTTTAGCAAAGTCTTTTGGATTTATGGGCAAAGTCTTTCCTCCAAAACTGCAGAACTGATTTCTTGCAATTCTGCGAGTCTGATCATTCTATAAGGAAATCAACTAAGTGACAAATATATTGTTTTATTATAGTTCTGTGAGTACAAATCATTCCATAACCTTGGGTTCACCCTGGTATTACACACAAAGCAAATGGTTGGCTGCTGTAAGGGGTTGTGGGGTCAGTGTGTAACTGCAGACTTATAAACCCTCCAGCGCAGAGACTGTGCACTGTGCGGAGTCGCTGGTTTCTGACCCGGGGACGGCGGGGATATATGCATTATACATACTGCCGGGCAGAACCCGACTAGTGGGCGCAGCCCCGCTCCAGAGGGGACTTGTACACACCAGTCTTCTGATTTGGAAGTGACAGTCAGTTTTTTGCTATTTGTATATGGTCTCTCTGACCGAGCGCTCCACCCTCCAGCCTGTGGCGGATTTAATTGCAGCAGGATCCTAGCTACCCATAAATGCAGGCTTTAGCCTAGCAGAGGATTCACATTACATCAGTTCCCAGCAAACCGGAAAGTGCCTTGTCGTTGGCTGCTGGGTTTGCATGAATTGGCCAAATTATGTGCTAAACATCTCCATTTTTTCTTATTATCTAAAGCAGTAATGACATTCAAATTCCACATATTTCATGTTTCCATGCTTTAGCACTACAGAGTGCTACTTTGTCTTTATATCATGTGGCTTCTGCCACAGAAACAGCACGGCCATGCCAGCCACACATCTCCTGGATGCTCACTATGGTTATAGTGATATACTGTACTGCTGCTCCTAGGGCTGCCATTGCTGGCCCTACACTGGAGTCTCTGGGCAATGGGGGGCCAGTGAAGGGATTGACAGAGAGGAGAGGCGGGGGACACGTGGATTAGTCGGGCAGCAGAGTTTAGGATAGATTGGAGGTGTGCGAGTGGTAGAAGGGAGGCCACAGAGCAAGAGGTTGCAGTAGTCAAGGCAGGAGATGATGAGGGCGTGCACTAGTGTTTTTGCAGATTCGTGGTTGAGGAATGTGCAGATCCGGGAGATATTTTTTGAGTTGGAGTCGGAAGGAAGTGGAAAGCGCTTGGATATGTGGTTTAAAGGAGAGGTTAGAGTCCAGGGTTACCCTGAGGCATCGGGCTTGCGGGACTAGGGAGATTGCGCAGCCATTGACTTTGATGGATAGGTCAGTTGGGGGGGGGTTGAGTGAGACGGTGGAAAAATGATGAATTCAATTTTGTCTATGTTAAGTTTTAGAAACCTGTCAGAGAAGAAGGATAAAATAGCGGACAGACATTGTGGGATTTTGGTTAGTAGGGAGGAGAAATCGGATCCAGAGAGGTAGATCTGTGTGTCATCAGCATAGAGGTGATACTGAAAGCCATGGGACCCTATGAGCTGTCCCAGGCCGAAGGTGTAGATGGAGAAGAGCAGGAGTCCTAGGACTGAACCTTGGGGGACACTGACAGATAGGGGGCGAGATGAGGAGGTGGTGTGTGAGTGGCAGACACTGAATGTCCGGTCAGTTAGGTATGAAGAGATCCAAGATTGGGCCAAGTCCGTGATGCCAAGAGATGAGAGTCTGTAGTAAGAGGGAATGGTCGACTGTGTCAAAGGCAGATGACAGGTCCAGGAGGAGGAGGACAGAGTAGTGTTGCTTGGATTTGGCAGTTAGTAGGTTGTTGGTGACTTAAGTCAGGGAAGTTTCAGTGGAGTGGTGCGGTCGGAAGCCAGATTGGAGGCGGTCAAAGAGGAGAGGTGGGAGGACAGTTCAGAATGGATGTGTTGTTCCAGTAGTTTTGAGCGATAGGGGAGAAGTGATATGCGGCGATAGCTAGACAGAGAGGATGGGTCAAGGGATGGCTTTTTGAGGATGGGTGTGATCGAGGCATGTTTGAAGCATGAGGGGAAGACACCAGTTGTTAGTGACAGGTTGAAAAGGTGGGTTAGGGTTGGGATGAGAATAGTGTTAAGGTTAGGGATGAGGTGGGACGGGACTGGGTCAAGTTTGCAGGTGGTGAGGTGTGATTTGGAGAGTAAAGAGGAGAGTTGATTGTCTGTAATGGTGGAGAAGCTGGTTTTGGAGGAGGATGGTTGAGTAGGTGTGAGGAGGGGCTGTGGGGACTTTAGTCAAAAGATTTGTCTGATGGTGTCAACCTTCTGCTTGAAGAATGTGGCAAAGTCTTCGGCTGAGATGAGAGGAGATGAAGGAGGCGCAGGGGGACGGAGGAGAGAAGTGAAAGTTTTGAATAGCTGTTTAGGGTTGTGAGACAGGGATGATATGAGAGATGAGAAGTATGTTTGTTTTGCTGCAGTAAGTGTGGACTTGAAGGTAGTGAGGGACTGTTAGAATGCAATGAAGTGCTCGTTGGAGTGGGACCTTTTCCATTTTCACTCAGCAACCCTGGAGGCCCTTCGCAGTTCTTTAGTCAGGTTGGTGTGCCAGGGTGGCCGGTTGAAAGGGTCGAGCTGTGATAAGTGTGAGGGGGCGACCGATTTGAGAGCTGCAGCTATTGAGGTGTTATATAAAGTGGCAGCAGCATTTGCATTGTGTAATGAACTTATGCCTGTGAGAGGGAGAAGGGATTCAGAGATTGAGTGTAGGTCAAGGTGTTTGAGATTTCTGTGAGGGTGTGCAAGTTTGTGGAGTGTGGCTTGTGTACCTGGAGAGGAGAGGTAAGAGAATGTAAGTTGTGGTCAGAAAGAGGGAGAGGTGAGCTTGAGAGGTTAGATAAGGAACAGAGGAGGGTGAAGATGAGGTCCAGTGTGTGGCCATCTTTGTGAGTGGGGGCTGAAGACCATTGAGCAAGGCTGAAGGAGGAAGTGAGGAATAGAAGCTTTGAGACAGATGAGTGGGAAGTGTCAATGGAGATGTTGAAGTCACCCATGATGATAGTGGGGATGTCATCGGAAAGGAAATTAAGCAGCCAGGTGTTGAAGTGGTCAAAGAAGGTGGTGGCTAGTCCTGGGGAGCAGTAAACGACGGCCAGTTGGAGGGGGGAGTAGATGAGCACACAGCGTACTTCAAAGGAGGGGAGAGTAATGGAGGGTGGCAGTGGGATATGGGTGAAGGAGCAGTTGCCTGACAGGAGAAAACCTACTCCTCCACCATGCTTGAAATTGGAGCGGGGTGTGTGAGAAAGATGGAATCCACCGTACGAAAGTGCAGCTGGGGACGCCGTGTCAGAGGTGGTGAGCCAGGTATCGGTGATGCCGATGAAGGAGAGTTTGTTAGTAATGAAAAGCTCATGGATGTAGGAAATTTTGTTGCACACGGAGCGAGCATTGCATAGAGCTCCTGTTAGTGGGACTGGGGAGGCGGGGGCTGGGCGGATGGGAATAAGGTTAAAAGGGTTGCGAGAGTTTGTGACAGATCGTGGATAGGAGGTGGAAGTGACTATATGACAGAAATACCCAACAGTGACAGCATTCTAAAAACTGCACCCCTCAAGGTGCTCAAAACAGCATTCAAGAAGTTTATTAACCCTTCAGGTGCTTCACAGGAATTTTTGGAATATGGAAGAAAAAAATGAACATTTAACATTTTTCACAAAAATGATCTTTTAGCCCCAAATTTTTTATTTTCACAAGGGTAAGAGGAGAAAATGGACCCCAAAACTTGTTGTGCAATTTCTCCAGAGTACGCCGATACCTGATATGTGGGGAAAAACCACTGTTTGCGCGCACGGCAGGGTTCAGAAGGGAAGGAGCACTGTGTGACTTTTTGAACGCAAAATTGGCTGGAATCGAGAGCGGACGCCATGTCGCATTTGGAGAGCCCCTGATGCACCTAAACAGTGGACATCCCACACAAGTGACCCCATTTTGGAAACTAGACCCCCCCAAGGATTTTATCAAGGGGTTGTTGTAGATTGGCTCACTTGGTTGCATATAGTGGTACACAGGAACATTGTCTATTTAAATCTTCTGCTGGGTTTATTAAGAATGCTGCATAAACCACAGCACAGATAGAAAAAACAAACACGGCCTTCCTGGCCTAACAGGAAAAACAAAACATAATGTATGGCACAGTCCTTGTTGCTACGAGTAACCACCAGCTTCAGGAACAAACAACTCAAGGTTTGTCTTTCCTTCACATGACAAAACAGCTCAGAGCTTTCATCTCCAAACCCACCCTACACACAAATGCTCTAAAAGGCTGGGATTTTATCATCTGACCTCCTTCCTTTCTACAGGTGTTTAACCACCTTAGAACTAAAGATGGCTGAGTAACCCCTTCGTGTGCTGGAACCTTTTTCCTATATTTAATTACTGGAGCTCCTAATCTCAGTGCTACACATCTTCCCTCCAGTACTTTGCCAGTGACTTTGTCACAGGGTATAGTGAACATTTTGAACCCAGAGGTACGACACAGAACACAGAGTTTGATAACATTATGTCATCATATTGAATATGTTGTCATTAGTCTTAAGCGCAAGTGCTCGCTACTTGAGTTTGCATCAGGTACTCAGGTATGAAACAAGTATCGCGGGGGCTCGAGTGACATGCTCAAGTCCCCGCCTCGCATGTTTCACGGTTTCTAGATACTCAAAAAAACAACAAAAAAAAACCATGCAGGGATTGCCGATGCATAGCAGGCAATCCCCATGTGTTTTTTTCTTTTGGCTGTATAACAGCCGTGAAACATATGGGGCAGAGACTCGAGCATGTCACTTGAGCACCTGCGATACTCAGTGCATACCCGGCACCCGATGCATACTCAAGTAGCGAGCACTTGCGCTCAAGACTAGTCACCATATCGTCATCATTTTTTTTTTTCTTTACTTTTGAAAAAATCCCAACCTCAACACAACCCTAACCCTAAAACAACCCTAAGGCCAGGGCCCCATTATCAGTATTGGGTCAGTATTGTTTCTCAGGAGTGGGAGACAAAACCAGGAGAGGAACAATCAGAGAAAAGGTATAATAGAAACAAGTCACCAACTCTGCATTTATCACCCACTCCTGGTTTTGGTTCCCACTCCTGAGAAAAAAATACTGACTGAATACTGACCGAATACTGATAATGAGGCCGTGGTCTAACCGTAACTCTAATGCTAGAGCTTATTTTCTACGCTGTTCCTCGTGTGGTATAAGTGATTAGACGACTTTATTCTTCGGGTTGGTGCGATTACAACGATACCAGATTCATATTCATAAAAGACGCTTTTTTTGTAAAGACTAGTTTTTGCATCCCCATATTTTGATAGCTATCATTTTTCCATATTTCGGTCGAGAGAGTCATGTCAGGGCTTGTTTTTTGCGGGACAAGTTGACGGTTTTATTGGTATCATTTTCGGCCACGTGACATTTTTTGATCGCTTTCTACTCCTATTTTTGGGAGGCAGAAGAAACAAAAATCAACAATTCAGGAATTGTTTTTTTACGCTGTTCCACGTGTGGTAAAATTGATAAGGTCGCTTTATTCTTCGGGTCAGTACATTTACTGCTATACTACATCTATATAGTTTTTTATGCTTTGCCGCTTTTACACAATAAAAATGCATCTGAATTGATGATATTTCGCCAACGAGGAATTGGTCTTCACATTCCGGAGTTCTGTTCATCATACTTATCTGAATAAATACCAGTGACAGGCGGCTGGATATTCATACAAGAGCTTTTTTGATATAGAGGTTTCTAAAATTAGTGGCTCCTCTCAATCCTTATATATTTATTATTGTTTTAAATAAATTATATACACATTTTTTATTGTTCATATATGCACTGTAGCACTTTCATTAGTGTATGGAAAGTATGATCAATTGTTATTCACTTTGTGTCGTTTACTTTTAGTTCACAATCATATAAAGTACAGACCAAAAGTTTGGACACACCTTCTCATTTAAAGATTTTTCTGTATTTTCATGACTATGAAAATTGTACATTCACTCTGAAGGCATCAAAACTATGAATTAACACATGTGGAATTATATACTTAACAAAAAAGTGTGAAACAACTGAAAATATGTCTTATATTCTAGGTTCTTCATAGTAGCCGCCTTTTGCTTTGATGACTGCTTTGCACACTCTTGGCATTCTCTTGATGAGCTTCATCTTTTGGTCTGTACTGTATATCTATAGTAAATCTAGCAGTAATACCATTCAGGAGATATAGATATACATGTATACACTCGTTTTGTGAATAACTTTTTGTGCAGCACCACAGCAGCAGGTATACAGGTATAGGGAGCTCACATCTAATGATAGTGTTACAGTGATATTATAGCTGGGCCTTAACGGGAATCTGTCAGCAGGTTTTTGCTATGTAATCTGACAGCAGCATGATGTAGGGACAGAGACCCTGATTCCAGCGATGTGCCACTTACTGGGTGCAGCAATTGTGATAGAATCACACTTTTCTCTGTAGCAGAGCTCAGATGTTGAGCCCTGTATAACCCTGAACACACCATTGATTGGCAGCTTTCTATGTACACTGTATATTGACAGAAAGCCGCTAACCAGTGATGGCGGTGTGGTTGGACTAGGAGACACGAGACACCTAGTCTTGTAGTGACAACGTCCTGCTGATAAAATACTGATTGTATTAAAACAGCAAAACACACCCAGTAATTGACACATCACTGGAATCAGACTCTCTACCCTTAACCTGCTGAAAGATTAAGAATAACTGGTTCCCGAGAAGCATCGAAAATCTACTTCACAGTCAGGATCCAGCACCCGCTCAATAGTGCACATTTTCATCAGGCAGGTGTCGTCAGGGCACCTACGAGATCTGCAGCAGTCGTACAGCTGTATTACACAGTCCCGCTGCTGGAGGAGCTATTCCTGATCCTGGCAGGTTAACCCCTTATACCCCACCGTCAGTAGCAACCACAGCATCTAGATGGTTTGGACAGAAGGAGAGGGAGATACGATTACGGTGCAGATGAGTTTCTATAGAAGTTGGGGTCCTAACAGTGACCCCCATGACTGACATCTTACTGCTCCTATTAGACCTTGACTGAAGAAAGGTCTATTAGGACATCGGTCAAAGTAATGTCACCTGCTCTGCAGCTATTAGAAATACCTAGGTCTGATTACTTTCCCATTTGCAGAATGTGGTTTTGCGCTGCACCTACAGCAGCACTGTTTCACCATCATCATCAGTGACAGGACCTCCAGCCTTTCCTGAGATTGATCAGTGGAGGAAGAAGCTTTCAGTTCCTTGTTCCACCATTCAGTTCACCCGTATGTCTCTGCTAACAGCTGATTGGACTGGTTAGTGCCACCAGCTGTGACATGCCACTGCCGCCTTGCACTGTGTGCAGGCACAGGAGGCTGAAGGAGGAGGGTCTGGCAGAAACTGGGTGTGGTGTTAGTTGTGACTTCATGACTAGTCTCCGAACAGAACACGAAAAGACTAGTCAGGATGTGACCAGGTCCTCCAAAATCAGGAGTGAGGCTGGTCACATGCTGAAGTATAGTATGTAGGCAACGGTGCAGAATGCTGACAGTGAGTATATTACAAGGGGGCAGCATTCTGCAACTTAGACACACACATTGAAAAGTATAAAAGCTCGGACAACCCCTTTAAAGAGGTATTCCTATTTTGGTAACACACACCATACACTTTTTGCACATAATGGTCCTAAGCCCAGAAGTAGCAGAATTCTCTACACTTGTCTCCATTAGTAGCAATGATATCACTCGATGCCTCGTAGACCTCCAGCTGAGAAATTGTCATTTCTCATTACACAAAACTTCATTTATGGACATCTATGGTGATTTCTATGCCTGTGTGGATTGGATTGGCTGTTACCGACATCTGGTGAGAATTTCATGGCAATAGCACCTTTAGAAATATATTTACTGATGACAGCTTCTCTCAGAAGAAAAGGATTGGGCATGCTGCTATCCAATATGCCTGATCTTTCCATCCCAGACATGAAGAAACACCATACATGTTGGGTGGTGAATATGAGCAGGCTTGGTCCACATCCACCCAGTGAGTGTGAGCATTGTTACCGGGAGTTCACACTAATAAATCCCTTGTGCATTTGCAATGTGATCTACGAGCAGAGATTCATGGCTGACCCTATGATTCCCGCTGCAGGTTTAGGCTCTGTGCACACAGCGCCTTTATCAGGCCGGTACGCTCCACAACCCGTCTGAAGAACAACCACCCAATAAATAGATAGAATGACCATATACCCTGCAATGTAATCCGCCTCGCTGTGCACATGGTCAGTCCTTTAACCGTTTCACGTTTATGAAGAGGCCACACGGTTAGAAGTGACCGCTCCGTTCTCCAGGCGGTTTCTGCTCGGAGTTCTCCCTGTCTCGGTTTCTGCAGCTTCTTCCTGTAGTAAAGCTGAGCGGGTCGCCGGCATCTACAAGACGTGGTGCGCACAGACCCTTATACTTATATCCAGAACACTGAGGACCACGGGAGCATTTTTCTTGCACACGTGAAGATCACGGAGGTGTGAATGAGACCTCACTCGTATCCAAGGTGCGGAGCTCCGAACAGTCATCGTTTCTGGGGCGTCACCGGCAGATCTCTTCTAGGAGATCACAGTGGATCCGGAGATCTCCAGCATTTCTCCATCTTTATGTCTCACTATATTGTGGCTGATATCAGCGACTCCACCCTTATAAATGTACAGAGGCCACAGGTGCAACACACCTGACCCCCTGACCACAACACCCCGGACCCCCTGACCACCAGGGCACAACACCCCGGACCCCCTGACCACCAGGCGGTCACTATGGGGGCTAATGGACTATGTTACTGGCGGAGAAAAGGATTTCTATAGAATCAGTAGGAAACACCCTGAAGGTTTCTCTTTGCGGCTTTTCTCCAGGATTTTCCTCACCCGTCATTTATCGCTTCTCATTATTGCCAGAATCCCAGTGGGTGAGGACGATCCCGGACAGCACCCTCAATAGTGAAGTGCACCGAGGAACGCTGCAGACAATCAGTAGCTATAGATCGGCTGCAGACATCACATTCTATATGTAGGTATGGGCTGAGTGTGGGATGGAAATACTGAACAGCCCCTGCTGATCCCCCCCTAGTCCTCCATGCTGCTGGTCGGGTCCCACCAGGCTCCTTTCCCAGTACTGTTGGCATGTGACTGCTGCAGCCAATTCAGTGGCCATACCTGCTACCACCACTACTTGAATGGGAAAGGCACGAGCCAACAATGGAAGAAGAGAAGAAAGTAGCGGGGACCCGGTCAGCAGGACGGAGGAATGGAGGGGGGGGGATATCAGCAGCACGGAGGAATGAAGGGGGTATATCAGCAGCAGCACGGAGGAATGGAGGGGGGGGTATCAGCAGCACGGAGGAATGGAGGGGGGGATATCAGCAGCACGGAGGAATGGAGGGGGGATAGCAGCAGCACGGAGGAATGGAGGGGGGATATCAGCAGCAGCACGGAGGAATGGAGGGGGGAATATCAGCAGCAGCACGGAGGAATGGAGGGGGGATATCAGCAGCAGCACGGAGGAATGGAGGGGGAGATATCAGCAGCAGCACGAAGGAATAGAGGGGGGATAGCAGCAGCACGGAGGAATGGAAGGGGGGATAGCAGCAGCACGGAGGAATGGAGGGGGGGTATCAGCAGCACGGAGGAATGGAGGGGGGATAGCAGCAGCACGGAGGAATGGAGGGGGGGATAGCAGCAGCACGGAGGAATGGAGGGGGGATAGCAGCAGCACGGAGGAATGGAGGGGGGGATAGCAGCAGCACGGAGGAATGGAGGGGGGGATAGCAGCAGCACGGAGGAATGGAGGGGGGGGATAGAAGCAGCACGGAGGAATGGAGGGGGGGATATCAGCAGCACGGAGGAATGGAAGGGGGATATCAGCAGGGCGGAGGACTGAGGGGAGGGAGATCAGCAGCACGGAGGACTGTGGAGGGGGGGGATCAGCAGGAGAGAAGGCGCTGGGGAATATCTCAAAGCACACTGGGACCTCACCAACACTAACATTAACGGCAGAAAATACCGTTGATAAAATATTCAGTTATCAGAAAATAATATAATAACATTGATACCCATCACTGGAGTGGACGTCCTTATGTGCCACGGCCACCGGGCCAGGAGGAACAGCAGGAGGGTCCTTCACCTCCTCGTGTCTATTACTCAGGGGCTACTCACATCTTATAGGGTCACATTGTAACCCGGAATATTAGGATCACAATGGCACAGAGCGACGCTGCAGCTAATCCCTGGTATATAACGATCACAATGGCACAGAGCGACGCTGCAGCTAATCCCTGGTATATAACGATCACAATGGCATAGAGCGACGCTGCAGCTAATCCCTGGTATATAACGATCACAATGGCACATAGCGACACTGCAGCTAATCCCTGGTATATAACGATCACAATGGCACAGAGCAACGCTGCAGCTAATCCCTGGTATATAACGATCGCAATGGCACAGAGCGACGCTGCAGCTAATCCCTGGTATATAACTATCACAATGGCACAGAGCGACACTGCAGCTAATCCCTGGTATATAACGATCACAATGGCACAGAGCGACGCTGCAGATAATCCCTGGTATATAACATCACAATGGCACAGAGCGACACTGCAGCTAATCCCTGGTATATAACGATCACAATGGCACATAGCGACGCTGCCGCTAATCCCTGGTATATAACGATCACAATGGCACATAGCGATGCTGCAGCTAATCCCTGGTATATAATGATCACAATGGAACATAGCGACGCTGCAGCTAATCACTAGGACTTGGTTACAATCCGCTTCTTACAGCCAATCCCAGCTGTAGAATACTGGCAGATCAGCAGGTGATCGAGTCTCCCCGGGCACAGTGAGCGGCACAAGTCTCCCGGGCACTGGCAGCGTTACCAGGGCAGGTGCCAGTCTCACCCCATCACCCCAGACACCACACACTATGGGCATCTCCTCCTGCCAGCGTCCCTGGCACTGCTGCGCCCCCATCTGACCAGTATGTGCCCACATCACACAGGACCCATCACCTGCTGCCAGTCCCGGATGCCATCGCCTCTGCCAGCAGCAATCAGCAGCCGGAGGCTTCTCAGCCCGGGACATGGGCTGCGGGCACGGGGCTGCTACTTACCTGAGCCCGCAGCAGCGGCCGGTGATGGATGGAGGCAACGGTCAGGCTCTCCCCGGCTCCCTGACAGGAGGGGCGGCTCACTGACAGGATCTCTCCGCGGAGTGTGGAGGAGACAAGGCGGCTGTGATCTCTGCTGCCCACAATCCCCAGCGTTATATCAGACTGCAAGAGCAGAGGAGAGCAACATTCCAGCCTGGAAAAGTCTGCCGCCACCTAGTGGCCAGCGACTGCACCCAGCAATTGTAATGGAAGCAACAGCAGAGATGCCCCTCCACCTAGTGGCCAGCGACTTCACCTGCACGCTAGTATTGGCTGCAACAGCAGAGGTGCCCCGCCATCTAGCGGCCATGTGCGGTAATGTCGGCGCTGGACTTGCAGCGGAACATGGAGGGAAGGAGTGATGTGCTCTGCTGCTTGTCTGCTGGACCTTGTAGTTCTAATGGATGGGGAGGACATTGTCCCCAGGGTGTCCTGCACGTTAGTAGATGGCTGCACCAGGTCCTGGGTCACATAGTCCTATTGCTTCCTCTTTGCTTTCCAACTTTCTTATTTTTTTTATTTGCAGTGTTTGCTGTAGTTTTTATCCTTACTATTTTGGGGTCCATACTGTGAAGATCTGAGATGGTGCATTTCAATAATTACTTAGGCAGGTTAATAATAATAATAATGATTTTTATTTATATAGCGCCAACATATTCCGCAACACTTTACAATTAAGCGGGGACATGTACATACAATAAGTTCAATACAAGGTAAGACAGTTTAAACTGTTACATGAGGAGAGAGGTCCCTGCTCCTAAGCTTACCATCTACAAGCAACACTATTTTATTCCTTACATCCATGGTAATACAGCAATTCCAGGTAAATGTCCAAAATACAATTGTCTCAGTCCACAAGATCCCCTCCCCGGGGAGGTAATTCCACTGCCTTTGTGCCAAGCGATACTCACTATCCCCCAACTTTTGGTTGGCCCACATATTTCGTATCTCCAGCAAGTATAGTCTGTAGTCACAGTCCACGATCCTCCATATGACACATAAAACCATAGAAGCAAAGGTGCCCAGTAGCAACAGTCCTTTAAGAAAATGTATCAAATCCAGACAATGGATCACGGATCCCACAACTGTAGCACATTTATTCAGCTCAGGTGGTAGCTGATCTCTACGCCATAAGCCATCGATTCATCCATGGTCCAGATCCTCAGACTAGATACTATCCCTTCAACGACATTCCACCAACTCTAACCATGTGGCTTCTTTTCTCCTTCACTGGGATCAGCCCTCTGAATGGACAGAACTGCTCTCACCCTCCCCCCCAAAGCTAGTGGAGGTATTTTTCTCAGGTCAAACACATCACCTGGGTCTACATGTGAGACTCCCTGTGGTGACGGCTCTGCTGGATAGACTTTCAACAGTCACACAATGGGCCTATTATAATGCCTCAATAATACTGTCATACAGTGGTCAAATTAATTCCACCAAACAATCCCTAAATACCCACCATATGAAACCTCTAAAGAATAGTAACACATAATTACTAAAAACGACGATACAATAGCTAAATAATGGCGCCATACAGTCCATAAGAAAATAATTCCATAAAGTGGTCAAATAATTCTGTCATAAAATAATACCGTACGGTGTTCAAAATGTTACATAGACTATAAAAATAGAAGCAATTACATTAGTATGAACAGAATTGTACAGTCCATAAAATGATGACACAAAGTTTCAGAATAATAGTATCCCTAGTGCCAAAAACTACTGCCATATGCTGGCCAAATAATATAGCCACACAGTTCTATGGAAAATAGTGCAATACAGTGCACAAAATAATTCTACCCCGCAGTCCATAAATACACATCAGAAAGTCCCCAAATAATAGTGCTGTACAATGCTGAAATACACCGGCCAAATAACTGTGCCATAGTCCTGACATCACACCGTAAAGTTTATTGTATTAAAGTTTTAAATATTAGTACAATACAAATCATTACCTAAAAATACTGTTATACCCTGGCCGAATAATTGATAAATTAATGTCCCAAATACTGCACAAACAGCATAAAACCTCCCATATCAGTGTCAGCTCCCATACTCCGGAGGGCCCAATTCCCAACAAAATAAGCAAAATGTTGTGACCCAGGGTCCTCTCTCTGTGGAAAAGCCGCAGCGTATTATAGCAGCAGGAAAGCGGATGGAAGTTTACAAAATGTAATCTGCACGCTGAAAATAAATGTCTCTGCTGATTTCATGCAGAAATTGTTTGCAATGTAGAATTAAAATCTGCATCATGTCAATGTATGTGACACATTTATGTGACGCCCCTTTAGCGTTTCCAAGCGTCTTCTGCCCATTAAACCCTAAAAGACAAACATCGCTCAAATGACGTGGATAGCATCCGAGTGCTTTGCATTTTCCTTACAAAGGGGCGAGTTGTATCTGCAAATCCGATGGAAAATGGATATATCCATGTTTTATCTTTGTGGACATTGTGAACATGACCATAAATTACAGCCCCAATTCCCAAAAAGTTGGGGCTGTGTGTAAAAATGGAAAGAAAACAAGAATGCAATGATTGGGAAATCTCTTATAGCCACATTTTATTCACAACAGAACATAGATCACAGATCAGAGGGTGAACATCAGACATTTTCCATTTCATTTCAAAAACTTACCTAATGTAGAAATTGACGGCAGCAACACAACTCAAAATCAGGTCATGGTCATGTCTACCACTGTGTGGCATCTCCTCTTCTTTGTACAGCAGTCAGTAAACCTCCGGGTAGTGAGGAGACCAATAGTTGGAGTTCTGGGAGAGGAACGTATGTACCTTCATCCATCCTGGTTAGGTGTATATGCCACTCCATCCATCCCGGTCAGTATATGCCCCCCTCCATCCATCCATCCTGGTGGGTATATCCCCCCCCTCCATACTGGTGGGTATATGCCCCCCCTCCATCCATCCTGGTGGGTATATGCCCCCCTTCCATACTGGTGGGTATATGCCCCCCCTCCATCCATCCTGTTGGGTATATGCCCTTCCTCCATCCTGGTGGGTATATGCACCCTCCATCCTGGTGGGTATATGCCTCCTCCTCCATCCTGGTGGGTTTATGCCTCCTCCTCCATCCTGGTGGGTTTATGCCTCCTCCTCTATCCTGGTGGGTTTATGCCTCCTCCTCCATCCTGGTGGGTTTATGCCTCCTCATTGATCCTGGTGGGTTTATGACTCCTCCTCCATCCTGGTGGGTTTATGCCCCCATATATTCAATGCAAAGGAAAAAAAAAAAAAACAATAAACGCTTCTACTCACCTTCCACGTTCCCACGCAGCGCTGTGTCTGTGTTGCCTGAAGATGTCGGCAGTGATAACAGCAGAGAAGCTGAGATCACCGCACGGCGCCGCCGCAGATACTCACTCGGGGCCTCCACTCCCAGGCATTTCCTCCCCGGCAGCTCCTGTCATGGCACGCTCTGACTGAGCAGTGCGTGCGACGACAGGGGGAATGTACAGCTTACACTGCAGGCTCCACAAAGATGGCTGCAATCTCCTCCCATGGCTGCGACCTGGACAGCCAAGGGGGCGTGCCCAGGTCACAGCTAGAGGCAGGAGGAGCTGCCTCTAATGTTAGAGATAGGGTCGGTGACAGACTACTGTCTCTTATGGCCAGGGCTGCCGTAAATGAGGTGTGTAAGAGCGCTTCTTACACCCCCCCCCCAAATAAAAATGGCAGCCCCTAGTGGCCAATGAAAAAATAAATAAATAAAAAACTAATAAAGTGGTACATTTAATTTTGCATTAAAAATAATTGATTACATAATTATTAATACAAATCATAAAATGGTGGCCCCTTCCCTGTAAGAATAGCACACGGCTCTTTTCACGTCTGGTTATTTCTCTAACAGGTAGAATATGCTCCGTTATAGACCGGGGACAGGTTTACAGCTCTATTTTTTGTGGACGATTGATCTGTAAATCAGAACTGAGACCGGTCCGATTTCCATCCGATTTGTAGATAAAGATCATCTATTGAAGTCAATGAGTCTGTCAGAAAAATGGCCAGAACCAACCATGTTGCCTGTACTGCTTGTTCTCCAGGGTCTATAGGCCGGGCAAGTGAGGCTAGGAAACCTTTAGCTTTTTACTTTACATATAGAAAATATGCCCCACTGAGGAGAAAAACTGACACCCTGACCAAAATCAGATGAAAATGAGAAAAAAACACTGATTAAAACCTGACATGTGAACGGGGCCTTAGGCCTTAATCAGATGTCAGTGACTTATCGTATATGCAAAAAATGTCTGAAAGTGGTCAGTTTTTATCTTCAGCGTTTCATCAGCTTTTCTTGTATGCAAAATAAATCCATAAATTGAGAAGCTTCTCCTCTGGTGACAGTGTTATCACAGACAGCACATGGATGGCAATGCCAGCTGTCAGCGATGTCATGGACCCATAGATCTGACTGGAGAATTTTCATCAACCACTAGGATAAAAAACGGACACTACGCGGTTTTCAACAAAAAAATGACCTGTGGACGACTCCACAGACTATATTGTGCATGTGATCTATCCGTAACAAATATGGAGAGGACACAAACATGAAAAACAGACGTCTGAATGAGGCCAAAGATATATGTTTCCACACTGATAAGGGAGCGAGAAATATCTATTTCAGATTTGCCAATGAGTCCATGGCAGAAAATTCCAGTTAACCCCTTTATCACCTCAGGTTTTTCCGTTTTTGCGCTTTCATTTTTTGCTCCCCTTCTTCCCAGAGCCATAACTTTTTTATTTTTCCGTCAATATGGCGTAGTTGCCAAAAATGTGTAGCTTCTATTTTATTTAAGTGGTGAAATCAAAATTCAAAGCTTGTAAAAAAAATAATAATTTTTCCGAGACCCGTAGCGTCTCCATTTTTCGTGATCTAGAGCCGGGTCAGGGGTTATTTTTTGCGCACTGAGCTGACATTTTTATTGATACCGTTTTGGTGTAGATATGATGTTATCATCGCCTGTTATTACATTTTAATGCAATGTTGCGGCGACCAAAACAACTTAATTTTGGAGTTTTGTTTTTTTCCTCGTTATACGGTTTACTGATCGAAGTCATTCTTTTTATATATTGATAGATCGGGCGATTCTAAATGCGGCGATACCAAACGTGGATTTTTGATTGTTTTATTTTGAATGGAGCAAAAGGGGGGTGATTTGAACTTTTAAATATTTTTTTTTACTTTTTACATGCTTCAATAGTCTCCTTAGCAGACTAGAAGCTGTGATCTTCCGATCGCTTGTGTTACACAAATGGCCGCCTGAGGCAGCAGATGCGCAATTGAGACCTCAGTAGCCGAGATCTCAGGAGACATTTACTTGGTTTGGCTTTCTACTTCTTTATCTAACTGTATTGCCCTCTATATCATCCAATCTGTATGGACTGCTCTGTACTCATATTGGACATTTATGCATTTAGTTGGGCTTAAGGGGATTATTGTGCTTGTTACCCATCAAATCTGTAGATGCGCTCACTAATTAGACTTTGTTTAGGGTAATTTTAAAGTATAATATTGATAACGGTCCTGCACAGTGACAAGATTATGTTACAGGATTCTGGACAAATGTACAGTGCCAGTCATTCAAGGGTTAATTCTTTGGAACACTGAGAGAGACTTTCTAGCCAGTGAAGCACCAGTAATAAACACCTGTGGTAACTACAGCAACTGTGCTGATGTCATAAACACATACATCTATGATATAGAAGATGATTCCGGAACCACAGGTCATTCAGCCGTATGAAGCGCCATATTTGATGTGTCTGGAGACCTGGAGCTTCATCACTCCACAACCTGTAAGGGAGGAAGGGGATACGGCCTAGCCAGCCAGATCAGCCATACCGCCTAGCCAGCCAGATCAGCCATACCGCCTAGCCAGCCAGATCAGCCATACCGCCTAGCCAGCCAGATCAGCCATATCGCCTAGCCAGCCAGATCAAACTAACCCTAGCGATCAATGGGGTGACAGATGTTGCAGCCAGATCTCCCTCACGTCCAGTACTAGTTGCCTTCACCTTTATGTGTACGGCCTGGAGATGTCGCATTAGACATCTCCATATGGTGCTCGCACAGGGCACCTACTTTGACCTTCTCCATTACTGTCTGTTTTCTGATGATGTAATGTGTAACTTGTGTGACTGTCTTGTGTGATGTCACTGCTATCATATCTATAGTGGATGTATATTATGTCTCACTGTAAATATGATACAATGTACAAATTCTAGTACAATTTGCTGTTACTTGTTGGCACTATCCTTTTAAGCCCGAGGGATGGGCAAGTCCTCCAGCCATGGTTCCCTAGAGGTTTCCTCCACAGGGGGTTTTCCTCTCCTGAGTGCTGACGGATGATTCTTCGTGAGTCGGAGGTTTGCCATTTTCAGTGTCTTTTTCATAGCAATTGGCTTATTCTAAATTTCAGACACTGAATGAAATAATATGATTTGTAATAAAATTTGGTCTACTTAACATTCACTAAAAGTGTTTTGTGCATTTCTTTCACAATCTTGGGTTGGTGGGATTCTCTTGGGAATCAGGATCCAGCATCTATGATCAAGCCATGAAGCTGGATATGGAGTCAGAGCATTTTTAACCCTCTGCTTGAAGACAGAATGGAGCAGAAATGAAAAAGTGTTACTGCACAAGTAGCACAAGTTCACAATCTTCCTTGCATTCAGATAATGGAGGTGGCTGCTGCAGAAAAACATACCCACAGCATGATACTGCAACCACCATGTTTCACTGTGGGGATGGTGTTCTTGGGGTGATGAGCTGTTGGTTTGGTGCCAGACATAGCATTTACCTTGGTGGCCAAAAACTTCAATTTTGGTCTCATCTGACCACAGCACATTCCTCCATATATTTTGGGAGTCTCCAACATGTCTTTTGGCAAACTCAAATCGAGCCTTAAAATTTTTAAGCAGAAGCTTTTTTTCTGCCCACTGAAAGAGACAACTATAGACTGGACAAGGGGATCAGAGGATGCCCGCAAGCTCGGACACTGAGTTTTCAGCTCCTGCAGTGTCAGTGTGTGCAGGGCTGAGGATTCAATATAGGCAGTGCTGTCAATCACCATAAGGGGCGGGGCAGAGGATGGAAAGTAAGGGAGGGGTGTAAATGGTTTGTTTGCATAAAAATATAATCTGTACCTAAAGTAGATTTTTTTTTATAGGGGCCAAGATTCCTATACAAATCCATAAATGATTTGAGTATTGGGGGTGACAGACTCCCTTTTAGAAACTGAGACCACCCCATTAACTGGTTGTAGAAAAAACATGAAAGGTGTGAATTAACCAGACAGGTAAATTACAAAAAAGGAGATAAACACGAATGGAAATTTTTTGAAAATGTGATCAGTTTATTTTTATTAAGCATAAAACACGTTTTCCTGGAATATCCCTGTGTTTCCAAATAAATACCAGTAACGCAGTGAAGGATGGACATGGTGGAACAGGTTTCTATTAAAGTGCTTGAGCATATATTATAGATGCACCAAAATTCTGTAGTATATTAAAGCCTGCATCTTGGAGGGTTTCGTCCATATCTGGAGTAATATTAATAAAAATGTGGAGTTGGTGCATCTCTAGTATACTGCTATATCACTAGTAACACAATGGGACACACACAAAGCACTGTGTGCTGCCACCTAGACAGGGTGCGGATTCGGCACAGATTGTCTATGATGACAGATATGTTGAGCTGTCCTCCACATTTATCTGATCGAAACTAGAGGGCTCCACAGCAAACAGTCTTCGCATATCCAGTTCTAGGGGATGCATGCAGCCGCTGACCACCAGGGAATGAAGAGGACCTCCAAAGTCAACAGTGCTGAGTTGCTGCAGAGTGCCCGCCGCTATATGTTGGCCAGATGCCCCCCACTCGGCCCACTAACACGCAGATGGTGTTCTCAGGTAGAGCTGAGGATCGCAACAGAAACATTTGTATCTCAATGATATCGCAATACGGTCTTCTATTTAAAAACATTATAAGAAAACTCACAAGCAAAAATACTTATTTTATATATATATAAACCTTTAAGCACAATGGATATTGATGCAAATCAAGGTATTTATTCAGACAATAAATTGTTCATTATACAGATGTATGACCAACACTTCAGCCTCAGCCTTTATCAAGGTTTATCTAAAACAATACAAAAATGGGAAGAACTGTATAAAAAACGAAAATCCATCGTCTCATGATAAATCAAATTACAATCATATCTGAGAAAAAGAGGGGGGGTAACAAATAAGCCGACACTCAGCACATGAAAATATCTCATATAAATGAATACAAAGCGGTGCTTCATTCCAGAGTTAACCACTAAAGAGGAAAAATAAAAAATACACAGGATTTAGTTATGGATTGTAACACATATATGCTTCAAGTGTAAAACAGCCTCCTTCAAAAGAGTAAAAAGGGGGGGACATACTATGAGGTCAGACGTATCACAGGTATCAAAAGAGCCAAAGCGTAATGACACCATATGGTGAGCCACAGAGCAATGGCCCTATATATTGCATTACAGCGTAATGGCCCAATATACGCCCTACAGTATATGCCCCTCATCCTTGTATATGCCCCATCCTGGTATATGGAATATGGTCCCCATCTTGGGTGGGTGTATATGCACCTCCATCCATCCATCCATGCATCCTAGCTAGGTGTAAATGCCCCTCCAGCCATCCATCCTGGATAGATGTATATTCTTTTCCATTCATCCATCCATCCATCCTTGGTAGGTGTATATTCCCCTCTATCCATCCATCCATCCATCCTGGGTAGGTGTATATGCCCCAACCATCCATCCTGGGTATGTGTATATGCCCCGCCATCCATCCATCCTGGGTAGGTGTATATGCCTCTCCATCCATCCATCCTGGGTAGGTGTATATGCCTCTCCATCCATCAATTCTGGGTAGTTGTAGATGCCCCTCCATCCATCAATCCATCCTGGGTAGATGTATTGGCCCCTCCATCCATCCTGGTTAGGTGTATATGCCCCTCCATCCATCCTGGGTAGGTGTATATGCCCCTCCATCCATCCTTTCTGGGTAGGCGTAGATGACCCTCCATCCATCCATCCTGGGTAGTTTATTCTAGTATGTGTTTATGCCCCTCCATCCATCCTGGTTAGGTGTAGATGACCCTCCATACATCTATGCTTGGTAGGAGTATATGCCCCTCAATCCATCCATGCAGGGTAGGAGTATATGCCCCTCTATCCATCCTTGGTAGGAGAATATGCCCCTCCATTCATCCATCCTGGGTAGGTGTATATGCCCCTCCTTCCATCCATCCTGGGTAGGTGTATATGCCCCTCCATCCATCGATCCTGGGAAGGTGTATATGCCCCTCCATCCATCCATCCTGGGTAGGTGTATATGCCCCTCCATCCATCCATCCTGGATAGGTGTTTATTCCCCTACATCCATCCTGGGTAGGTGTATACACCCCCCCCATCCATCCAGGGTAGGTGTATATGCCCCTCCATCCATCCTGGGTAGCTGTAAATGCCCCTCCATCCATCCATTCTGAGTAGGTGTATATGCCCCTCCATCCATCCATCTTGAGTAGGTGTATAAGCCTCTCCATCCTTCCATCCTGAGTAGGTGTATATGCCCCTCCATCCATCCATCCTGGGTAGGTGTAAATGCCCCTCCATCCATCCATCCTGGGTAGGTGTATATGCCCCTCCATCCATCCATCCTGGGTAGGTGTATATGCCTCTCCATCCATCCATTCTAGGTAGGTGTAGATGCCCCTCCATTCATCCATCCTGGGTAGGTGTAAATGCCCCTCCATCCATCCATCCTGGGTAGGTGTATATGCCCCTCCATCCATCCATCCTGGGTAGGTGTATATGCCCCTCCATCCATCCATCCTGGGTAGGTGTATATGCCTCTCCATCCATCCATTCTAGGTAGGTGTAGATGCCCCTCCATTCATCCATCCTTGGTCGGTGTAGATGCCCCTCCATCCATCCATGATGGATGTGGATACCCCTCCATCCATCCATTATGGGTAGGTGTATATGCCCCTCCATCCATCCATCCATCCTGGGTAGCAGTATTTGCCCCTCCATCCATCCTGGGCAGGTGTATATACCCTTCCATCCATCCATCCTGGGTAGGTGTATATACCCTTCCATCCATGCATCCTGGGTAGGTGTATATCCCCCTCCATCCATCCATCCTGGGTAGGTGTATATCCCCCTCCATCCATCCATCCTGGGTAGGTGTATATCCCCCTCCATCCATCCATCCTGGGTAGGTGTATATCCCCCTCCATCCATCCATCCTGGGTAGGTGTATATGCTCCTCCATCCATCCTGGGTAGGTGTATATGCCCCTCCATCCATCCATCCTGGGTAGGTGTTTATGCCCCTCCATCCATCCATCCTTGGTAGGAGTATATGCCCCTTCATCCATAATGGGCAGGTGTATATGCCCCTTCATTCATCGATCCTGGGTAGCTGTATATGCCCCTCCATCCATCCTGGGTAGCTGTATATGCCCCTCCATCCATCCTGGGTAGGTGTATGTGCCCCTCCATCCATCCTGCGTAGATGTAAATGCCCCTCCATCCATCCTGGGTAGGTGTATATGCCCCTCCATCCATCCTGGGTAGGTGTATATGCCCCTCCATCCATCCTAGGTAGGTGTATATGCCCCTCCATCCATCCTAGGTAGGTGTATGTGCCCCTCCATCCATCCTGGGTAGGTGTATGTGCCCCTCCATCCATCCTGCGTAGATGTAAATCCCCTCCATCCATCCTGGGTAGGTGTATATTCCCCTCCATCCATCCTGGGTAGGTGTATATGCCCCTCCAACCATCCTAGGTAGGTGTATATGCCCCTCCATCCATCCTAGGTAGGTGTATCGGCCCCTCCATCCATCCATCCTGGGTAGCTGTATATGCCCCTCCAGCCATCCATCCATCCTGGGTAGGTGTATATGCCCCTTCATCCATTCTGGGTAGGCGTAGATGCCCCTCCATCCATCTATCCATCCTGGATAGTCTATTCTGGTAGGTGTATATGCCCCTCCATTCATCCTGGTTAGGTGTAGATGCCCCTCCATTCATCCATGCAGGGTAGGAGTATATGCCCCTCTATCCATCCTTGGTAGGAGAATATGCCCCTCCATTCATCCATCCTGGGTAGGTGTATATGCCCCTCCTTCCATCCATCCTGGGTAGGTGTATATGCCCCTCCATCCATCGATCCGGGGAAGGTGTATATGCCCCTCCATCCATCCATCCTGGGTAGGTGTATATGCCCCTCCATCCATCCATCCTGGATAGGTGTTTATTCCCCTACATCCATCCTGGGTAAGTGTATACACCCCCCCCATCCATCCAGGGTAGGTGTATATGCCCCTCCATCCATCCTGGGTAGCTGTAAATGCCCCTCCATCCATCCATTCTGAGTAGGTGTATATGCCCCTCCATCCATCCATCTTGAGTAGGTGTATAAGCCTCTCCATCCTTCCATCCTGAGTAGGTGTATATGCCCCTCCATCCATGAATCCTGGGTAGGTGTAAATGCCCCTCCATCCATCTATCCTGGGTAGGTGTATATGCCCCTCCATCCATCCATCCTGGGTAGGTGTATATGCCTCTCCATCCATCCATTCTAGGTAGGTGTAGATGCCCCTCCATTCATCCATCCTGGGTAGGTGTAAATGCCCCTCAATCCATCCATCCTGGGTAGGTGTATATGCCCCTCCATCCATCCATCCTGGGTAGGTGTATATGCCCCTCCATCCATCCATCCTGGGTAGGTGTATATGCCTCTCCATCCATCCATTCTAGGTAGGTGTAGATGCCCCTCCATTCATCCATCCTTGGTCGGTGTAGATGCCCCTCCATCCATCCATGATGGATGTGGATACCCCTCCATCCATCCATTATGGGTAGGTGTATATGCCCCTCCATCCATCCATCCATCCTGGGTAGCAGTATTTGCCCCTCCATCCATCCTGGGCAGGTGTATATACCCTTCCATCCATCCATCCTGGGTAGGTGTATATACCCTTCCATCCATGCACCCTGGGTAGGTGTATATCCCCCTCCATCCATCCATCCTGGGTAGGTGTATATCCCCCTCCATCCATCCATCCTGGGTAGGTGTATATCCCCCTCCATCCATCCATCCTGGGTAGGTGTATATCCCCCTCCATCCATCCATCCTGGGTAGGTGTATATGCTCCTCCATCCATCCTGGGTAGGTGTATATGCCCCTCCATCCATCCATCCTGGATAGGTGTTTATGCCCCTCCATCCATCCATCCTTGGTAGGAGTATATGCCCCTTCATCCATAATGGGCAGGTGTATATGCCCCTTCATTCATCGATCCTGGGTAGCTGTATATGCCCCTCCATCCATCCTGGGTAGCTGTATATGCCCCTCCATCCATCCTGGGTAGGTGTATGTGCCCCTCCATCCATCCTGCGTAGATGTAAATGCCCCTCCATCCATCCTGGGTAGGTGTATATGCCCCTCCATCCATCCTGGGTAGGTGTATATGCCCCTCCATCCATCCTAGGTAGGTGTATATGCCCCTCCATCCATCCTAGGTAGGTGTATGTGCCCCTCCATCCATACTGGGTAGGTGTATGTGCCCCTCCATCCATCCTGCGTAGATGTAAATGCCCCTCCATCCATCCTGGGTAGGTGTATATTCCCCTCCATCCATCCTGGGTAGGTGTATATGCCCCTACAACCATCCTAGGTAGGTGTATATGCCCCTCCATCCATCCTAGGTAGGTGTATCGGCCCCTCCATCCATCCATCCTGGGTAGCTGTATATGCCCCTCCAGCCATCCATCCATCCTGGGTAGGTGTATATGCCCCTTCATCCATTCTGGGTAGGCGTAGATGCCCCTCCATCCATCTATCCATCCTGGATAGTCTATTCTGGTAGGTGTATATGCCCCTCCATTCATCCTGGTTAGGTGTAGATGCCCCTCCATTCATCCATCCTGGTTAGGTGTAGATGCCCCTCCATCCATCCATCCATCATGGGTAGTCTATTCTGGTAGGTGTATATGCCCCTCCATCCATCCTGGTTAGGCGTAGATGCCCCTCCATCCATCCATCCTGGTTAGGTGTAGATGCCCCTCCATCCATTCATCCTGGGTAGGTGTATATGCCCCTTCATCCATCCATCAATCCTGGGTAGGTGTAAATGCCCCTCCATCCATCCATGCTGGGTAGGTTTATATGTCACCCCATCCATCCATCCTGGGTAGATGTATATGCCCCTCCATCGATCCATCCATTCTGAGTAGGCTTATATGCCCCTCCATCGATCCATCCATTCTGAGTAGGCGTAGATGCCCCTCCATCCATCCATCCTGGGCAGGTGTAGATGCCCCTCCATCCATCCTGGGTAGGTGTATATGCCCCTCCATCCATCCATCCTGGGTAAATGCATATGCCCCTTCATCCATTCATCCATCCTGGGTAGGAGTAAATGCCCCTCTATCCATCCATCCATCCATCCTGGGTAGGAGTAAATGCCCCTCCATCCATCCATCCATCCTGGGTAGGTGTAAATGCCCCTCCATCCATCCTGGGTAGGTGTAAATGCCCCTCCATCCATCCATCCTGGATAGGTGTAAATGCCCCTCCATCCATCCATCCTGGGTAGGTTTAAATGTCCCTCCATCCATCCATCCATCCTGGGTAGGTGTAAATGCCCCTCCATCCATCCATCGTGGGTAGGTGTAAATGCCCCTCCATCCATCCATCCTGGGTAGGTGTAAATGCCGCTCCATCCATCCATCCAGGGTAGATGTGAATGCCCCTCCATCCATCCATCCATCCTGGGTAGGTGTATATGCCCCTCCATCCATCCATCCATCCATCCAGGGTAGGTGTAAATGCCCCTCCATCCATCCATCCATCCTGGGTAGGTGTAAATGCTACTCCATCCATCCATCCCTCCTGGGTAGGAGTAAATGCCCCTCCATCCATCCATCCCTCCTGGGTAGGTGTAAATGCCCCTCCATCCATCCATCCCTCCTGGGTAGGTGTAAATGCCCCTCCATCCATCCATCCATCCTGGGTAGGTGTAAATGCCCCTCCATCCATCCTGGGTAGGTGTATATGCCCCTCCATCCATCCTAGGTAGGTGTATATGCCCCTCCATCCATCCTAGGTAGGTGTATAGGCCCCTCCATCCATCCATCCTGGGCAGGTGTAGATGCCCCTCCATCCATACTGGGTAGGTGTATATGCCCCTCCATCCATCCATCCTGGGTAAATGCATATGCCCCTTCATCCATCCATCCATCCTGGGTAGGAGTAAATGCCCCTCCATCCATCCATCCCTCCTGGGTAGGTGTAAATGCCCCTCCATCCATCCTGGGTAGGTGTAAATGCCCCTCCATCCATCCATCCATCCATCCTGGGTAGGTGTAAATGCCCCTCCATCCATCCATCCTGGGTAGGTTTAAATGTCCCTCCATCCATCCATCCATCCTGGGTAGGTGTAAATGCCCCTCCATCCATCCATCGTGGGTAGGTGTAAATGCCCCTCCATCCATCCATCCTGGGTAGGTGTAAATGCCGCTCCATCCATCCATCCAGGGTAGATGTGAATGCCCCTCCATCCATCCATCCATCCTGGGTAGGTGTATATGCCCCTCCATCCATCCATCCATCCATCCAGGGTAGGTGTAAATGCCCCTCCATCCATCCATCCATCCTGGGTAGGTGTAAATGCTACTCCATCCATCCATCCCTCCTGGGTAGGAGTAAATGCCCCTCCATCCATCCATCCCTCCTGGGTAGGTGTAAATGCCCCTCCATCCATCCATCCCTCCTGGGTAGGTGTAAATGCCCCTCCATCCATCCATCCCTCCTGGGTAGGTGTAAATGCCCCTCCATCCATCCATCCTGGGTAGGTGTAAATGCCCCTCCATCCATCCTGGGTAGGTGTATATGCCCCTCCATCCATCCTAGGTAGGTGTATATGCCCCTCCATCCATCCTAGGTAGGTGTATCGGACCCTCCATCCATCCATCCTGGGTAGCTGTATATGCCCCTCCAGCCATCCATCCATCCTGGGTAGGTGTATATGCCCCTTCATCCATTCTGGGTAGGCGTAGGTGCCCCTCCATCCATCCTGGGTAGTCTATTCTGGTAGGTGTATATGCCCCTCCATCCATCCTGGGTAGGTGTAAAAGCCCCTCCATCCATCCTGGGTAGGTGTAAATGCCCCTCCATCCATCCATCCTGGATAGGTGTAAATGCCCCTCCATCCATCCATCCTGGGTAGGTTTAAATGTCCCTCCATCCATCCATCCATCCTGGGTAGGTGTAAATGCCCCTCCATCCATCCATCGTGGGTAGGTGTAAATGCCCCTCCATCCATCCATCCTGGGTAGGTGTAAATGCCGCTCCATCCATCCATCCAGGGTAGATGTGAATGCCCCTCCATCCATCCATCCCTCCTGGGTAGGAGTAAATGCCCCTCCATCCATCCATCCCTCCTGGGTAGGTGTAAATGCCCCTCCATCCATCCATCCCTCCTGGGTAGGTGTAAATGCCCCTCCATCCATCCATCCATCCTGGGTAGGTGTAAATGCCCCTCCATCCATCCTGGGTAGGTGTATATGCCCCTCCATCCATCCTAGGTAGGTGTATATGCCCCTCCATCCATCCTAGGTAGGTGTATAGGCCCCTCCATCCATCCATCCTGGGCAGGTGTAGATGCCCCTCCATCCATACTGGGTAGGTGTATATGCCCCTCCATCCATCCATCCTGGGTAAATGCATATGCCCCTTCATCCATCCATCCATCCTGGGTAGGAGTAAATACCCCTCCATCCATCCATCCCTCCTGGGTAGGTGTAAATGCCCCTCCATCCATCCTGGGTAGGTGTAAATGCCCCTCCATCCATCCATCCATCCATCCTGGGTAGGTGTAAATGCCCCTCCATCCATCCATCCTGGGTAGGTTTAAATGTCCCTCCATCCATCCATCCATCCTGGGTAGGTGTAAATGCCCCTCCATCCATCCATCGTGGGTAGGTGTAAATGCCCCTCCATCCATCCATCGTAGGTAGGTGTAAATGCCGCTCCATCCATCCATCCAGGGTAGATGTGAATGCCCCTCCATCCATCCATCCATCCTGGGTAGGTGTATATGCCCCTCCATCCATCCATCCATCCATCCAGGGTAGGTGTAAATGCCCCTCCATCCATCCATCCATCCTGGGTAGGTGTAAATGCTACTCCATCCATCCATCCCTCCTGGGTAGGAGTAAATGCCCCTCCATCCATCCATCCCTCCTGGGTAGGTGTAAATGCCCCTCCATCCATCCATCCCTCCTGGGTAGGTGTAAATGCCCCTCCATCCATCCATCCCTCCTGGGTAGGTGTAAATGCCCCTCCATCCATCCATCCTGGGTAGGTGTAAATGCCCCTCCATCCATCCTGGGTAGGTGTATATGCCCCTCCATCCATCCTAGGTAGGTGTATATGCCCCTCCATCCATCCTAGGTAGGTGTATCGGACCCTCCATCCATCCATCCTGGGTAGCTGTATATGCCCCTCCAGCCATCCATCCATCCTGGGTAGGTGTATATGCCCCTTCATCCATTCTGGGTAGGCGTAGATGCCCCTCCATCCATCCTGGGTAGTCTATTCTGGTAGGTGTATATGCCCCTCCATCCATCCTGGTTAGGTGTAGATGCCCCTCCATTCATCCATCCTGGTTAGGTGTAGATGCGCCTCCATCCATTCATCCTGGGTAGGTGTATATGCCCCTTCATCCATCCATCAATCCTGGGTAGGTGTAAATGCCCCTCCATCCATCCATGCTGGGTAGGTTTATATGTCACCCCATCCATCCATCCTGGGTAGATGTATATGCCCCTCCATCGATCCATCCATTCTGAGTAGGCGTATATGCCCCTCCATCGATCCATCCATTCTGAGTAGGCGTAGATGCCCCTCCATCCATCCATCCTGGGCAGGTGTAGATGCCCCTCCATCCATTGTGAGTAGGTGTAGATGCCCCACCATCCATCCATCCTGGGTAAATACATATGCCCCTTCATCCATCCATCCATCCTGGGTAGGAGTAAATGCCCCTCTATCCATCCATCCATCCATCCTGGGTAGGAGTAAATGCCCCTCCATCCATCCATCCCTCCTGGGTAGGTGTAAATGCCCCTCCATCCATCCTGGGTAGGTGTAAATGCCCCTCCATCCATCCATCCTCGGTAGGTGTAAATGCCCCTCCATCCATCCATCCTGGGTAGGTGTAAATGTCCCTCCATCCATCCATCCATCCTGGGTAGGTGTAAATGCCCCTCCATCCATCCATCCTGGGTAGGTGTAAATGCCCCTCCATCCATCCATCCATCCATCCTGGGTAGGTGTACATGCCTCTAAATCCATCCATCCATCCATGATAGGTGTAAATGCACCTCCACCCATCCATCTTGGGTAGGTGTAAATGCCCCTCCATCCATCCATCCTGGGTAGGTGTAAATGCCCGTCCATCCATCCATCCAGGGTAGGTGTGAATGCCCATCCATCCATTCATCCATCCTGGGTAGGTGTATATGCCCCTCCATCCATCCATCCAGGGTAGGTGTAAATGCCCCTCCATCCATCCATCCTGGGTAGGTGTAAATGCTCCTCCATCCATCCATCCCTCCTGGGTAGGAGTAAATGCCCCTCCATCCATCCATCCCTCCTGGGTAGGTGTAAATGCCCCTCCATCCATCCTGGGTAGGTGTAAATGCCCCTCCATCCATCCATCCTCGGTAGGTGTAAATGCCCCTCCATCCATCCATCCTGGGTAGGTGTAAATGTCCCTCCATCCATCCATCCATCCTGGGTAGGTGTAAATGCCCCTCCATCCATCCATCCTGGGTAGGTGTAAATGCCCCTCCATCCATCCATCCATCCATCCTGGGTAGGTGTACATGCCTCTAAATCCATCCATCCATCCATGATAGGTGTAAATGCACCTCCACCCATCCATCTTGGGTAGGTGTAAATGCCCCTCCATCCATCCATCCTGGGTAGGTGTAAATGCCCGTCCATCCATCCATCCAGGGTAGGTGTGAATGCCCATCCATCCATTCATCCATCCTGGGTAGGTGTATATGCCCCTCCATCCATCCATCCAGGGTAGGTGTAAATGCCCCTCCATCCATCCATCCTGGGTAGGTGTAAATGCTCCTCCATCCATCCATCCCTCCTGGGTAGGAGTAAATGCCCCTCCATCCATCCATCCCTCCTGGGTAGGTGTAAATGCCCCTCCATCCATCCATCCCTCCTGGGTAGGTGTAAATGCCCCTCCATCCATCCATCCTGGGTAGGTGTAAATGCCCCTCCATCCATCCATCCATCCTGGGTAGGTGTACATGCCCCTCCATCCATCCATCAATCCTGGGTAGGTGTACATGCCCCTCCATCCATACATCCATCCATGGTAGGTGTAAATGCCCCTCCATCCATCCATCCATCCTGGGTAGGAGTAAATGCCCCTCCATCCATCCATCCTGGGTAGGTGTAAATGCCCCTCCATCCATCCATCCTGGGTAGGTGTAAATGCCCCTCCATCCATCCATCCTGGGTAGGTGTATATGCCCCTCCATCCATCCATCCTGGGTAGGTTTATATGCCCCTCCATCCATCCTGGGTAGGTGTACATGCCCCTCCTCCATCCATCTATCCTGGGTAGGTGTATATGCCTCTCCATACATCCATTCTGGGTAGGTGTATATGCCCCTCCATCCATCCTGGATAGGTGTATATGCCCCTCCATTCATCCATCCTGGTTAGGTGTAGATGCCCCTCCATCCATCCATCCATCATGGGTAGTCTATTCTGGTAGGTGTATATGCCCCTCCATCCATCCTGGATAGGCGTAGATGCCCCTCCATCCATCCATCCTGGTTAGGTGTAGATGCCCCTCCATCCATTCATCCTGGGTAGGTGTATATGCCCCTTCATCCATCCATCAATCCTGGGTAGGTGTAAATGCCCCTCCATCCATCCAAGCTGGGTAGGTTTATATGTCACCCCATCCATCCATCCTGGGTAGATGTATATGCCCCTCCATCGATCCATCCATTCTGAGTAGGCGTATATGCCCCTCCATCGATCCATCCATTCTGAGTAGGCGTAGATACCCCTCCATCCATCCATCCTGGGCAGGTGTAGATGCCCCTCCATCCATCCTGGGTAGGTGTATATGCCCCTCCATCCATCCATCCTGGGTAAATGCATATGCCCCTTCATCCATCCATCCATCCTGGGTAGGAGTAAATGCCCCTCTATCCATCCATCCATCCATCCTGGGTAGGAGTAAATGCCCCTCCATCCATCCATCCCTCCTGGGTAGGTGTAAATGCCCCTCCATCCATCCTGGGTAGGTGTAAATGCCCCTCCATCCAACCTGGGTAGGTGTAAATGCCCCTCCATCCATCCATCCTGGGTAGGTGTAAATGTCCCTCCATCCATCCATCCATCCTGGGTAGGTGTAAATGCCCCTCCATCCATCCATCCTGGGTAGGTGTAAATGCCCCTCCATCCATCCATCCATCCTGGGCAGGTGTACATGCCTCTAAATCCATCCATCCATCCATGGTAGGTGTAAATGCCCCTCCACCCATCCATCCTGGGTAGGTGTAAATGCCCCTCCATCCATCCATCCTGGGTAGGTGTAAATGCCCCTCCATCCATCCATCCAGGGTAGGTGTGAATGCCCCTCCATCCATCCATCCATCCTGGGTAGGTGTATATGCCCCTCCATCCATCCATCCAGGGTAGGTGTATATGCCCTTCCATCCATCCATCCATCCTGGGTAGGTGTAAATGCTCCTCCATCCATCCATCCCTCCTGGGTAGGAGTAAATGCCCATCCATCCATCCATCCCTCCTGGGTAGGTGTAAATGCCCCTCCATCCATCCTTCCCTCCTGGGTAGGTGTAAATGCCCCTCCATCCATCCATCCTGGGTAGGTGTAAATGCCCCTCCATCCATCCTGGGTAGGTGTATATGCCCCTCCATCCATCCTAGGTAGGTGTATATGCCCCTCCATCCATCCTAGGTAGGTGTATCGGCCCCTCCATCCATCCATCCTGGGTAGCTGTATATGCCCCTCCAGCCATCCATCCATCCTGGGTAGGTGTATATGCCCCTTCATCCATTCTGGGTAGGCGTAGATGCCCCTCCATCCATCCATCCATCCTGGGTAGTCTATTCTGGTAGGTGTATATGCCCCTCCATCCATCCTGGTTAGGTGTAGATGCCCCTCCATTCATCCATCCTGGTTAGGTGTAGATGCGCCTCCATCCATTCATCCTGGGTAGGTGTATATGCCCCTTCATCCATCCATCAATCCTGGGTAGGTGTAAATGCCCCTCCATCCATCCATGCTGGGTAGGTTTATATGTCACCCCATCCATCCATCCTGGGTAGATGTATATGCCCCTCCATCGATCCATCCATTCTGAGTAGGCGTATATGCCCCTCCATCGATCCATCCATTCTGAGTAGGCGTAGATGCCCCTCCATCCATCCATCCTGGGCAGGTGTAGATGCCCCTCCATCCATTGTGGGTAGGTGTAGATGCCCCTCCATCCATCCATCCTGGGTAAATACATATGCCCCTTCATCCATCCATCCATCCTGGGTAGGAGTAAATGCCCCTCTATCCATCCATCCATCAATCCTGGGTAGGAGTAAATGCCCCTCCATCCATCCATCCCTCCTGGGTAGGTGTAAATGCCCCTCCATCCATCCTGGGTAGGTGTAAATGCCCCTCCATCCATCCATCCTCGGTAGGTGTAAATGCCCCTCCATCCATCCATCCTGGGTAGGTGTAAATGTCCCTCCATCCATCCATCCATCCTGGGTAGGTGTAAATGCCCCTCCATCCATCCATCCTGGGTAGGTGTAAATGCCCCTCCATCCATCCATCCATCCATCCTGGGTAGGTGTACATGCCTCTAAATCCATCCATCCATCCATGATAGGTGTAAATGCACCTCCACCCATCCATCTTGGGTAGGTGTAAATGCCCCTCCATCCATCCATCCTGGGTAGGTGTAAATGCCCGTCCATCCATCCATCCAGGGTAGGTGTGAATGCCCATCCATCCATTCATCCATCCTGGGTAGGTGTATATGCCCCTCCATCCATCCATCCAGGGTAGGTGTAAATGCCCCTCCATCCATCCATCCTGGGTAGGTGTAAATGCTCCTCCATCCATCCATCCCTCCTGGGTAGGAGTAAATGCCCCTCCATCCATCCATCCCTCCTGGGTAGGTGTAAATGCCCCTCCATCCATCCATCCCTCCTGGGTAGGTGTAAATGCCCCTCCATCCATCCATCCTGGGTAGGTGTAAATGCCCCTCCATCCATCCATCCATCCTGGGTAGGTGTACATGCCCCTCCATCCATCCATCTATCCTGGGTAGGTGTACATGCCCCTCCATCCATACATCCATCCATGGTAGGTGTAAATGCCCCTCCATCCATCCATCCATCCTGGGTAGGTGTAAATGCCCCTCCATCCATCCATCCTGGGTAGGTGTAAATGCCCCTCCATCCATCCATCCTGGGTAGGTGTAAATGCCCCTCCATCCATCCATCCTGGGTAGGTGTATATGCCCCTCCATCCATCCATCCTGGGTAGGTTTATATGCCCCTCCATCCATCCTGGGTAGGTGTACATGCCCCTCCTCCATCCATCTATCCTGGGTAGGTGTATATGCCTCTCCATACATCCATTCTGGGTAGGTGTATATGCCCCTCCATCCATCCTGGATAGGTGTATATGCCCCTCCATTCATCCATCCTGGTTAGGTGTAGATGCCCCTCCATCCATCCATCCATCATGGGTAGTCTATTCTGGTAGGTGTATATGCCCCTCCATCCATCCTGGATAGGCGTAGATGCCCCTCCATCCATCCATCCTGGTTAGGTGTAGATGCCCCTCCATCCATTCATCCTGGGTAGGTGTATATGCCCCTTCATCCATCCATCAATCCTGGGTAGGTGTAAATGCCCCTCCATCCATCCAAGCTGGGTAGGTTTATATGTCACCCCATCCATCCATCCTGGGTAGATGTATATGCCCCTCCATCGATCCATCCATTCTGAGTAGGCGTATATGCCCCTCCATCGATCCATCCATTCTGAGTAGGCGTAGATACCCCTCCATCCATCCATCCTGGGCAGGTGTAGATGCCCCTCCATCCATCCTGGGTAGGTGTATATGCCCCTCCATCCATCCATCCTGGGTAAATGCATATGCCCCTTCATCCATCCATCCATCCTGGGTAGGAGTAAATGCCCCTCTATCCATCCATCCATCCATCCTGGGTAGGAGTAAATGCCCCTCCATCCATCCATCCCTCCTGGGTAGGTGTAAATGCCCCTCCATCCATCCTGGGTAGGTGTAAATGCCCCTCCATCCATCCTGGGTAGGTGTAAATGCCCCTCCATCCATCCATCCTGGGTAGGTGTAAATGTCCCTCCATCCATCCATCCATCCTGGGTAGGTGTAAATGCCCCTCCATCCATCCATCCTGGGTAGGTGTAAATGCCCCTCCATCCATCCATCCATCCTGGGCAGGTGTACATGCCTCTAAATCCATCCATCCATCCATGGTAGGTGTAAATGCCCCTCCACCCATCCATCCTGGGTAGGTGTAAATGCCCCTCCATCCATCCATCCTGGGTAGGTGTAAATGCCCCTCCATCCATCCATCCAGGGTAGGTGTGAATGCCCCTCCATCCATCCATCCATCCTGGGTAGGTGTATATGCCCCTCCATCCATCCATCCAGGGTAGGTGTATATGCCCTTCCATCCATCCATCCATCCTGGGTAGGTGTAAATGCTCCTCCATCCATCCATCCCTCCTGGGTAGGAGTAAATGCCCATCCATCCATCCATCCCTCCTGGGTAGGTGTAAATGCCCCTCCATCCATCCTTCCCTCCTGGGTAGGTGTAAATGCCCCTCCATCCATCCATCCTGGGTAGGTGTAAATGCCCCTCCATCCATCCTGGGTAGGTGTATATGCCCCTCCATCCATCCTAGGTAGGTGTATATGCCCCTCCATCCATCCTAGGTAGGTGTATCGGCCCCTCCATCCATCCATCCTGGGTAGCTGTATATGCCCCTCCAGCCATCCATCCATCCTGGGTAGGTGTATATGCCCCTTCATCCATTCTGGGTAGGCGTAGATGCCCCTCCATCCATCTATCCATCCATCCTGGGTAGTCTATTCTGGTAGGTGTATATGCCCCTCCATCCATCCTGGTTAGGTGTAGATGCCCCTCCATTCATCCATCCTGGTTAGGTGTAGATGCGCCTCCATCCATTCATCCTGGGTAGGTGTATAAGCCCCTTCATCCATCCATCAATCCTGGGTAGGTGTAAATGCCCCTCCATCCATCCATGCTGGGTAGGTTTATATGTCACCCCATCCATCCATCCTGGGTAGATGTATATGCCCCTCCATCGATCCATCCATTCTGAGTAGGCGTATATGTCCCTCCATCGATCCATCCATTCTGAGTAGGCGTAGATGCCCCTCCATCCATCCATCCTGGGCAGGTGTAGATGCCCCTCCATCCATCCTGGGTAGGTGTATATGCCCCTCCATCCATCCATCCTGGATAAATGCATATGCCTCTTCATCCATCCATCCATCCTGGGTAGGAGTAAATGCCCCTCTATCCATCCATCCATCCATCCATCCTGGGTAGGAGTAAATGCCCCTCCATCCATCCATCCCTCCTGGGTAGGTGTAAATGCCCCTCCATCCATCCTGGGTAGGTGTAAATGCCCCTCCATCCATCCATCCATCCTGGGTAGGTGTAAATACCCCTCCATCCATCCATCCTGGGTAGGTGTAAATGTCCCTCCATCCATCCATCCATCCTGGGTAGGTGTAAATGCCCCTCCATCCATCCATCCTGGGTAGGTGTAAATGCCCCTCCATCCATCTATCCATCCATCCTGGGTAGGTGTACATGCCTCTAAATCCATCCATCCATCCATGGTAGGTGTAAATGCCCCTCCACCCATCCATCTTGGGTAGGTGTAAATGCCCCTCCATCCATCCATCCTGGGTAGGTGTAAATGCCCGTCCATCCATCCATCCAGGGTAGGTGTGAATGCCCCTCCATCCATCCTGGGTAGGTGTATATGCCCCTCCATCTATCCATCCATCCATCCAGGGTAGGTGTAAATGCTCCTCCATCCATCCATCCATCCTGGGTAGGTGTAAATGCTCCTCCATCCATCCATCCCTCCTGGGTAGGAGTAAATGCCCCTCCATCCATCCATCCCTCCTGGGTAGGTGTAAATGCCCCTCCATCCATCCATCCCTCCTGGGTAGGTGTAAATGCCCCTCCATCCATCCATCCTGGGTAGGTGTAAATGCCCCTCCATCCATCCATGCTGGGTAGGTTTATATGTCACCCCATCCATCCATCCTGGGTAGATGTATATGCCCCTCCATCGATCCATCCATTCTGAGTAGACTTATATGCCCCTCCATCGATCCATCCATTCTGAGTAGGCGTAGATGCCCCTCCATCCATCCATCCTGGGCAGGTGTAGATGCCCCTCCATCCATCCTGGGTAGGTGTATATGCCCCTCCATCCATCCATCCTGAGTAAATGCATATGCCCCTTCATCCATTCATCCATCCTGGGTAGGAGTAAATGCCCCTCTATCCATCCATCCATCCATCCTGGGTAGGAGTAAATGCCCCTCCATCCATCCATCCCTCCATCCTGGGTAGGAGTAAATGCCCCTCCATCCATCCATCCCTCCTGGGTAGGTGTAAATGCCCCTCCATGCATCCTGGGTAGGTGTAAATGCGCCTCCATCCATCCATCCTGGGTAGGTGTAAATGCCCCTCCATCCATCCATCCTGGGTAGGTTTAAATGTCCCTCCATCCATCAATCCATCCTGGGTAGGTGTAAATGCCCCTCCATCCATCCATCGTGGGTAGGTGTAAATGCCCCTCCATCCATCCATCCTGGGTAGGTGTAAATGCCGCTCCATCCATCCATCCAGGGTAGATGTGAATGCCCCTCCATCCATCCATCCATCCTGGGTAGGTGTATATGCCCCTCCATCCATCCATCCATCCAGGGTAGGTGTAAATGCCCCTCCATCCATCCATCCATCCTGGGTAGGTGTAAATGCTACTCCATCCATCCATCCCTCCTGGGTAGGAGTAAATGCCCCTCCATCCATCCATCCCTCCTGGGTAGGTGTAAATGCCCCTTCATCCATCCATCCCTCCTGGGTAGGTGTAAATGCCCCTCAATCCATCCATCCATCCTGGGTAGGTGTAAATGCCCCTCCATCCATCCTGGGTAGGTGTATATGCCCCTCCATCCATCCTAGGTAGGTGTATATGCCCCTCCATCCATCCTAGGTAGGTGTATAGGTCCCTCCATCCATCCATCCTGGGCAGGTGTAGATGCCCCTCCATCCATCCTGGGTAGGTGTATATGCCCCTCCATCCATCCATCCTGGGTAAATGCATATGCCCCTTCATCCATCCATCCATCCTGGGTAGGAGTAAATGCCCCTCTATCCATCCATCCATCCATCCTGGGTAGGAGTAAATGCCCCTCCATCCATCCATCCCTCCTGGGTAGGTGTAAATGCCCCTCCATCCATCCTGGGTAGGTGTAAATGCCCCTCCATCCATCCATCCTGGGTAGGTGTAAATGCCCCTACATCCATCCATCCTGGGTAGGTTTAAATGTCCCTCCATCCATCCTGGGTAGGTGTAAATGCCCCTCCATCCATCCATCGTGGGTAGGTGTAAATACCCCTCCATCCATCCATCCTGGGTAGGTGTAAATGCCGCTCCATCCATCCATCCAGGGTAGATGTGAATGCCCCTCCATCCATCCATCCATCCTGGGTAGGTGTATATGCCCCTCCATCCATCCAGGGTAGGTGTAAATGCCCCTCCATCCATCCTGGGTAGGTGTAAATGCTACTCCATCCATCCATCCCTCCTGGGTAGGAGTAAATGCCCCTCCATCCATCCATCCCTCCTGGGTAGGTGTAAATGCCCCTCCATACATCCATCCCTCCTGGGTAGGTGTAAATGCCCCTCCATCCATCCATCCTGGGTAGGTGTAAATGCCCCTCCATCCATCCTGGGTAGGTGTATATGACGCGCCCCTGGGCCTGAGTCGCGCAGCGTTGCGCACGCGGGAGCATACCCGGAGCCGGATCAGATGGGGGTAGTAGTCTCGTGGCGGTGACCCGGTCTGTGCCCAGGGAGTCAGACTAAGTGGCAGTCTATTAGCAGTAGATGGTGGATGACTATGCCACCCGTTGAATGCAGCTATGGAGCTGCCGCTGCAGGGCAGACCGCTGAGGCCGGTGGAAGGATGGTGCAGCGTGGATGGTATAACCCCCAACGGGAGGGGTATGGCCTCAGGGCAGCCGACGTGGATGATGGGGGTAGCAGGAACCACTCAGAGACGATGCGGTGTAGTTCAGGGTCTTTACTGGTAACAAAGATAGACCCTCCCGGAGTACTTGCTAGCAATCGGGGCCTGGTCAGTCCTTGAGCACATGGGATCTCCCCTGGCCAGGCGGAGTTGTAGGCCTTCCCAACTAACTGTACTCTTCTGGCTACCTTGCTAGAGGCGGGTAAAAGTAGCCCACGTCCCTGAGTGTACCGTGTGGTGCTCACCCGTATGGCCGGTGACTCGGGGCCTTCTAATGGCTTCCGCTCCACGATGGCGGTGCTGGTCCCACGCGTGTGACCGTGCCTTCGGGTTTCTGGGCCAGAGGACCTGCAATCCCCTGCCGGTCGGTTTCTGCTGCTGGGTAGAGATTAGTCCCCACAGCCTCGGACTCCGGGTCCGGTGATACTTCTCAGTCAGGGCGAGCTCTGCAGCTGCCAGCCCCTGACTCCTTGTAACACTGCTCCCACAGAGCTCCTGATGTTCTGTTCCTATATTTGCTTCTTTTCTCTGTCTCTACTTCTTCTCTACTCACTAACCCTGCCTCAGCCCTAGGTTTATATAGGGGAAGTCCTTCCCCTCCCAGGACTGGGCAGGAGGTGTGGCATGCATAGGATCCCTGACCAAGAGACCTCCCACCTGCTCTCAGACGTAATATCTCTATCACTGTGGCAACCAGACCCCTGGGGTGTCACATTCCCCCCTAGGGAAGTTTAGTACTCCGGGACTAAACATATTTTTGGAAAAACATAACAAGGTATAACAATAACAATACAATAAAGAAACACATAAAGGTGGTCACGGCATGTCCGTAACCGGGTGCAGTCTTTGAAGAAAGCAAGGTGTCCATTTCACCAAAACAGGGAGACGTAACCAGGTAGGGGTCTGTCCTGCCCCGAGTCCTTAACAGTCTTTAGTCCGTCCTGGGTTACGCTCCAACTATGTACAAAGGATTCCCGGTAAATCCACCAAAGACTCCTATAAACAACTTGAAACACATAATTATACACAAGCAACAAGAAAAACAGGTAACCACAAATAAAACAATTTATACATTTCAAATCCTCCAACGTGCGGGTAACTGGCCTCTAGTGGCCCTAGTGGACCTACGGAGCTGACTGTCTAGCCCTGAACTACAGGGTGTAGGAGCTGTCAAGGGTAAACTGGGCAGCTGTCTACCGGCTCTTTGGCTCACTAGGGGTACGGCAGGCTCACTATAAGCAGAGGGTTGATCCTCCTGTTCTGCTTGTGGGGAGTCTTCTGCCTCCTGGACCGGCTGCTCTTCCAGCTCTACCTGTCGCTCCGTAGGTGCTTGGGATGCTGGTTAGAGGAAGGTGAGTACGGGTACCACAACTGCGCCATTGACTTGAGTCCAAGACCGAGGGAAGTCTCCGAGCACAGTACTAACCATGTCTTCCCTTTCCTCTACGGGTCGAGGGTCTTCTTGTTCCTCTTCAGGGTTTCGTAGCTGTTCGGGACACTTCTTCAGGTGATCCCGGGATACAATGGTTGTGGTTTCCCCTCCGTCTTTACTGATGGTACAGACCTTTGGGTTGTCGTGGCTTGAGGGCAGTACGGTGTACGGGTCCTTCTCCCACTGGTCGTCCAACTTGTGGAGCCGTCTTTTTCTCTTCAAGACCTGCTCTCCGGGTACCAGGGGAACAGCGGGAGCATACTGGTTGTAAGTTTTCTCTTGTCTTTCCCTAGCCTGACAGAGACTTCGCTCCACGCTCTCCTGTACTCTCCGGTACTGCTGCTGCCTCTCTGTGTCCCAGTCTGCTTCTGGTGAAGTGTCTTCGGGTGTCAGGACTCCCATTTCCAGGTCAACAGGTAACTTACCAGGTCTCGCCCTCATTAGGTAAGCCGGGGTACAGTTGGTGGAACCTACCGGGATGTGGTTGTATAGGTCCACCAGATCGGGCAGCTTCTCAGGCCACAGACCGCGTTCTTCCAGGGGCAACGTTTTCAGAAGATCCATTACCACCTGGTTCATTTTCTCACAAAGTCCATTAGTTTGCGGATGATAGGGTGTCGTCCTTATTTTCCGGCAGCCATACAGAGTGCAGAATTCTTGGAAGACCTCCGCTTCAAAGGCAGGTCCCTGGTCTGTCAACACTTGGTCCGGGTACCCGTGTGGACGGCAGAAATGCTGCTGGAAGGCTCTAGCTGCTGTTCGAGCTGTTAAGTCCTTGACGGGGACGACAACCAAGAACCGGGAGTAGTGATCCACGATGGTTAGTGCGTAGACGTAGCCACTTCTGCTTGGGGTCAGTTTTACATGATCCAAGGCTACCAGTTCCAACGGCTGCCGGGTGACGATGGACTGCAGGGGAGTCTTCTGGCTGGCACGGTCCTTCCTTCTTAGGTTGCACGGGCCACAGTCTCTGCACCACCTCTCGATGGTTCCCCTCATGCCTACCCAGTGGAACCGCTCGCGCAGCAGGAACTCCAGCTTCTTCCATCCGAAGTGTCCAGCCCCGTCGTGGTATGCCTCCATCACCATGGCTGCGTCTCTTCGTGGCACCACTACTTGCCAGATTAGTTCATGCGTCCGGGAGTTAACCATTCTGCGGCACAACTTCCCCTTGTAAAGGAACAGTCTACTCTTTTCTGCCCACAGTTGCTTGGCTTCCTCCGGAGCGTCTGGGTCAAGGCGAGCCTCTGGCCGAGTCAGCATCTCCTTCACCAGCCGGACGGCAGGGTCACTGTCCTGCGTTTCCGCCCAGTTGTAGTGAGGTAAGGGGTTAAGCGTAGCGCCTTGCTTACTCCTTACCCGATGGGAATACTGGATAGTCCCATGACGGTGAAACGCGGGGAGTTCGACTTCTTCCAGTCCCTCTGGATCTTCTCCTACGTCCGGTAGGTTTGGCATCCTGGACAGGGCGTCCGCGTTGGTATTGGAGCGTCCTGCCCGGTATTTGATGGTGAACTCGTAGTTGGACAGGCGGGCCATCCATCTCTGCTCTAGGGCACCGAGTCTTGCCGTGTCCAGGTGTGTCAACGGGTTGTTATCCGTGTACACGACGAACCGGGAAGAAGCGAGGTAGTGCTTAAAGCGTTCGGTGACTGCCCACACCACTGCCAGGAACTCTAGCTTAAATGAGCTGTAATTCTCAGGGTTTCTTTCGGTGGGTCGCAGTTTTCGGCTGGCGTAAGCGATTACTCGCTCTTTCCCCTGCTGGATCTGGGACAGCACGGCTCCTAGCCCGATGTTACTTGCGTCGGTGTAGAGGATAAAGGGCTGGCTGTAATCCGGGTACGCCAGGATTTCATCCCCCGTGAGGGCCATCTTCAGCTGGCGGAAGGACTCTTCTTCCAACTTCTCCCATCTGAAGGGCGGCTTCTGGTTCTTGGCCTTCCGGGACTGGCCTATCAGGAGGTCTTGCATAGGAGCTGCCTTTTTGGTGAAACCGGGGATGAACCTGCGGTAGTAGCCTACCAACCCGAGGAACTGCCGCACTTCCTTTACACTGGAGGGACTTGGCCATTCCTTAATTGCGGTGATCTTATCAGGGTCGGGAGCCACTCCGTCAGCGCTCACCACGTGTCCCAGGTACTGCACCTTTGGTTTCAGGAGGTGACACTTGGAGGGTTTCACCTTTAGGCCGTAGCTTGCCAGAGCTTCGAACACTTCCGCCAGGTGTTTCAGGTGGTCCTCATAAGTCTTAGAATATACGATGACATCGTCCAGGTACAACAGGACCGTCTCGAAGTTTCTGTGGCCCAGACAGCACTCCATTAATCGTTGGAAGGTTCCTGGTGCGTTGCAGAGTCCGAACGGCATACAGGTAAACTCGCTAAGTCCCATCGGGGTGGTGAATGCGGTCTTCTCCCGGTCCGCCTCTGCTACAGGAACCTGCCAGTACCCACTAGTGAGATCCAAGGTAGAGAAGAAGTTAGCAGATCTTAAAGCAGCCAAAGACTCCTCTATCCTTGGTAAGGGGTACGCATCCTTGTGTGTGATACGGTTGATTTTCCGGTAATCTACACACATCCTCATGGTGTTGTCTTTCTTTTTGACTAAGACTAGTGGAGCTGCCCAGGGGCTACAGCTATCCCTGATCACCCCAGCCTCCTTCATGTCTCTAAGCATCCCCTTGGCGTGTTGGTAGTGTGCAGGGGGTACTGGTCGATACCTCTCTTTTATGGGAAGATGGTCTCCCGTGGGGATGTGGTGTTCTACCCCCTTGACTCGCCCGAAGTCTAACGGGTGTTTACTAAACACTCTCTCGTACTCTTGAACCACCCGATAGACTCCCTGTTTCTGGTGTGAGGGAGTGGAGTCAGTACCCAAATGTAGTTGCTGACACCAGTCCTCCATTGTTTTCTTAGAGCCGTTACCTTCCTCCGGGTGAGATGGAGGCAAGGGTTCCACAGATTGTATAGCATTTTGGTTAATGGTATATAATTTGGCTAGCGTGGCATACCGGGGCAGGTACACTTCCCTCTTCCCGATATTGATTATGCGAACGGGCACCCTCCCATGGCGTACATTAACCACCCCCCGTGCTGTCAAGATGGTGGGCCTACTGTCTGAGTAAACTGGTTCTACCATTGCCTGGTAATCTCTACCTCTCAGACCAATAGCTGCCCGGCACCAAATCATCATTTCACTTTTTGGGGGCATGGCAATAGGGAAAGGGTCACACATTCTCACGCTACCAATCTCACCGCCGGAGAGTTCCACCTGTTGCCGTCGCATCAGTGCCCGGATCTCTTTTTGGAGCACTCGCTGCTCGCCGGAGCTGGCGTTCTTGGCAATCTGCTGTAAAAGGAAAATCACCTCTGCAAGACAATTTTCAATTACATTAGTTCCTAGAGTTATCTTTGGGTGACTCTCGTGTTTGTCAATGTCTACAATGATCAGTCCCTGTGCTGCCAGTTCAACTCTACCAATTTTAATGGTCACCTCTTTAAATCCGATCTGTGGCACGGGCTGACCATTGCTGGCGATGATACTCAAATCGTCGTCAGGGTAGCGGGTAATATCCGAGTCATTCCAGTACTGCTTGAAGAGCACGTACGGGATGGTGGTGACCTGTGATCCGGTGTCCAGTAGGGCACTCATAGGAATGCCATCCAGTACCACAGGCAAGACTGGACGTCCACCCACATATTTGTCGCGCCAGTTCGATGGGCCTGATGATCTTTTTCCTAGGGGTTGGCTCTCTACCCTAGGTTGTGCCCGTTTAAAGGACAGTACCTTGCCATATGTCCGGGTTGATTGCAGCGGCGGCAGATGGGTTGTCCGTCCTCGTTGTATCGGTCGCTGGGTCTTCCTCTGGCCGGTGGGGTCCTCCTTGGTCGACGCCACGGGATGTCCTCCGGTCCGGATGCCAGCTGGATCTTCCCTGGAGTGGAAACCTGTAAAGACTGCACAGTTCGGGTTAGCGCAGCAACGCTTTTAGCTAGCTCTTGGACCTGATGGTGCAGGTCTGGAGCCGAGTCATTGTTCAAAGCCTGCGCATCAGCTCCCACAGGCCCTGCCGACAAGGGCGCCGCCTCCTGGTGGTAAGTGGTAGTGGGGCGTCTGTGGGTCACAACGCCACCTGGTGCCGGTTCTCGGAGCACCCGGATGGCTCTGTCCTTGAACTGTGCAAATCCCAGATGAGGGTCCTGTAAGGCCATTGCCCGCAACTGGGTTCGGTGGGCATTGCAATATAAACCCTCTATAAATTGTTCAGTTAACAGCCTGTCCTCGTCTCCCACGCCGTCAGGGTCGGTCTGCTTAATGGCCCTCAGGGCCTCTTGTAGGTTCAGGGCATAGTCCCTTATACTCTCATGTGCCCGCTGTTTGCACCCGTAGAATCTAAGCTTGATCTCGGCTGAGGTGCGGGTATCAAAGGTGTCCCTCAGCCGGGTTAGTATCCCTGCGACAGTCCTCCCCCCAGGTGGCCAGGACTTTACCTCCCTTTGGGCTGCCCCGGTTAATTGGGCCACCAGGATGCTCACTTTTTGCTCTTCTGTGAGGGGGTACACCTGGAAGAGGCTATCCAGTTTTTCTCTAAAGTCCTGCAGGGTATGTGACTCCCCTGAGTACTGGGGTAGCCAGGCTGCCCCCGGGATATAGGGCATGGTGAAAGGCATGACCGCCACAGCGGTGGCGCTGGCGGGGGTTGGAGCGGTGAAGCTCTCCTCCGTATCCGACATCCTTCTCCCCCCTAGTGGACCGTGGCCTACCTTGCGATGATCCTCTTCCGTAGGCCGCGGCTCCGCAGTGGATCGTCAGGGTTGAGGACCTTCCGTCGCGCTCCTGTGACGTCGGCGTCTGCTGGGCTCCTTCCAGGACCTTACGCAACGTCCGGACGTGAGGCGGGGCTTCAGTTCTCGCGCGCTTTTGGAGTCCACGCCCCTCTTCTTCCCGCGCGGCGTCTTCAAGATGGCGGCCAACGGCGGGAAAACTCCACGGATGGCGGGAAGAAGGCTGAAGATGGCGCCGGATGGCGGGAAAACCTCAAGGATGGCGGGAAGAAGGCTGAAGATGGCGCCGGATGGCGGGAATCTTCACGGATGGCGGGAAGAAGGCTGAAGATGGCGCCGGATGGCAGGAAAACTTCACGGATGGTAAGTTTTAAAAGTCTCTTTTTCAGGCACGCAGTACCCGGTGGTTGCGGGCACGAGATCCTGCCGACTACGCCAAAAGTTGACGCGCCCCTGGGCCTGAGTCGCGCAGCGTTGCGCACGCGGGAGCCTACCCGGAGCCGGATCAGATGGGGGTAGTAGTCTCGTGGCGGTGACCCGGTCCGTGCCCAGGGAGTCAGACTAAGTGGCAGTCTATTAGCAGTAGATGGTGGATGACTACGCCACCCGTTGAATGCAGCTATGGAGCTGCCGCTGCAGGGCAGACCGCTGAGGCCGGTGGAAGGATGGTGCAGCGTGGATGGTATAACCCCCAACGGGAGGGGTATGGCCTCAGGGCAGCCGACGTGGATGATGGGGGTAGCAGGAACCACTCAGAGACGATGCGGTGTAGTTCAGGGTCTTTACTGGTAACAAAGATAGACCCTCCCGGAGTACTTGCTAGCAATCGGGGCCTGGTCAGTCCTTGAGCAGATGGGATCTCCCCTGGCCAGGCGGAGTTGTAGGCCTTCCCAACTAACTGTACTCTTCTGGCTACCTTGCTAGAGGCGGGTAAAAGTAGCCCACGTCCCTAAGTGTACCGTGTGGTGCTCACCCGTATGGCCGGTGACTCGGGGCCTTCTAATGGCTTCCGCTCCACGATGGCGGTGCTGGTCCCACGCGTGTGACCGTGCCTTCGGGTTTCTGGGCCAGAGGACCTGCAATCCCCTGCCGGTCGGTTTCTGCTGCTGGGTAGAGATTAGTCCCCACAGCCTCGGACTCCGGGTCCGGTGATACTTCTCAGTCAGGGCGAGCTCTGCAGCTGCCAGCCCCTGACTCCTTGTAACACTGCTCCCACAGAGCTCCTGATGTTCTGTTCCTATATTTGCTTCTTTTCTCTGTCTCTACTTCTTCTCTACTCACTAACCCTGCCTCAGCCCTAGGTTTATATAGGGGAAGTCCTTCCCCTCCCAGGACTGGGCAGGAGGTGTGGCATGCATAGGATCCCTGACCAAGAGACCTCCCACCTGCTCTCAGACGTAATATCTCTATCACTGTGGCAACCAGACCCCTGGGGTGTCACATATATGCCCCTCCATCCATCCTAGGTAGGTGTATATGCCCCTCCATCCATCCTAGGTAGGTGTATCGGCCCCTCCATCCATCCATCCTGGGTAGCTGTATATGCCCCTCCAGCCATCCATCCATCCTGGGTAGGTGTATATGCCCCTTCATCCATTCTGGGTAGGCGTAGATGCCCCTCCATCCATCCTGGGTAGTCTATTCTGGTAGGTGTATATGCCCCTCCATCCATCCTGGTTAGGTGTAGATGCCCCTCCATTCATCCATCCTGGTTAGGTGTAGATGCGCCTCCATCCATTCATCCTGGGTAGGTGTATATGCCCCTTCATCCATCCATCAATCCTGGGTAGGTGTAAATGCCCCTCCATCCATCCATGCTGGGTAGGTTTATATGTCACCCCATCCATCCATCCATCCTGGGTAGATGTATATGCCCCTCCATCGATCCATCCATTTTGAGTAGGCGTATATGCCCCTCCATCGATCCATCCATTCTGAGTAGGCGTAGATGCCCCTCCATCCATCCATCCTGGGCAGGTGTAGATGCCCCTCCATCCATTGTGGGTAGGTGTAGATGCCCCTCCATCCATCCATCCTGGGTAAATACATATGCCCCTTCATCCATCCATCCATCCTGGGTAGGAGTAAATGCCCCTCCATCCATCCATCCCTCCTGGGTAGGTGTAAATGCCCCTCCATCCATCCTGGGTAGGTGTAAATGCCCCTCCATCCATCCATCCATCCATCCTGGGTAGGTGTAAATGCCCCTCCATCCATCCATCCTGGGTAGGTGTAAATGCCCCTCCATCCATCCATCCTGGGAAGGTGTAAATGCCCCTCCATCCATCCATCCATCCTGGGTAGGTGTACATGCCTCTAAATCCATCCATCCATCCATGGTAGGTGTAAATGCACCTCCACCCATCCATCTTGGGTAGGTGTAAATGCCCCTCCATCCATCCATCCTGGGTAGGTGTAAATGCCCGTCCATCCATCCATCCAGGGTAGGTGTGAATGCCCCTCCATCCATTCATCCATCCTGGGTAGGTGTATATGCCCCTCCATCCATCCAGGGTAGGTGTAAATGCCCCTCCATCCATCCATCCATCCTGGGTAGGTGTAAATGCTCCTCCATCCATCCATCCCTCCTGGGTAGGAGTAAATGCCCCTCCATCCATCCATCCCTCCTGGGTAGGTGTAAATGCCCCTCCATCCATCCATCCCTCCTGGGTAGGTGTAAATGCCCCTCTATCCATCCATCCTGGGTAGGTGTAAAGGCCCCTCCATCCATCCGTCCATCCTGGGTAGGTGTACATGCCCCTCCATCCATCCTGGGTAGGTGTACATGCCCCTCCATCCATACATCCATCCATGGTAGGTGTAAATGCCCATCCATCCATCCATCCATCCTGGGTAGGTGTAAATGCCCCTCCATCCATCCATCCTGGGTAGGTGTAAATGCCCCTTCATCCACCCATCCTGGGTAGGTTTATATGCCCCTCCATCCATCCTGGGTAGGTGTACATGCCCCTCCTCCATCCATCTATCCTGGGTAGGTGTATATGCCTCTCCATACATCCATTCTGGGTAGGTGTATATGCCCCTCCATCCATCCTGGATAGGTGTATATGCCCCTCCATTCATCCATCCTGGTTAGGTGTAGATGCCCCTCCATCCATCCATCCATCATGGGTAGTCTATTCTGGTAGGTGTATATGCCCCTCCATCCATCCTGGTTAGGCGTAGATGCCCCTCCATCCATCCATCCTGGTTAGGTGTAGATGCCCCTCCATCCATTCATCCTGGGTAGGTGTATATGCCCCTTCATCCATCCATCAATCCTGGGTAGGTGTAAATGCCCCTCCATCCATCCATGCTGGGTAGGTTTATATGTCACCCCATCCATCCATCCTGGGTAGATGTATATGCCCCTCCATCGATCCATCCATTCTGAGTAGGCGTATATGCCCCTCCATCGATCCATCCATTCTGAGTAGGCGTAGATACCCCTCCATCCATCCATCCTGGGCAGGTGTAGATGCCCCTCCATCCATCCTGGGTAAGTGTATATGCCCCTCCATCCATCCATCCTGGGTAAATGCATATGCCCCTTCATCCATCCATCCATCCTGGGTAGGAGTAAATGCCCCTCTATCCATCCATCCATCCATCCTGGGTAGGAGTAAATGCCCCTCCATCCATCCATCCATCCAGGGTAGGTGTGAATGCCCCTCCATCCATTCATCCATCCTGGGTAGGTGTATATGCCCCTCCATCCATCCAGGGTAGGTGTAAATGCCCCTCCATCCATCCATCCATCCTGGGTAGGTGTAAATGCTCCTCCATCCATCCATCCCTCCTGGGTAGGAGTAAATGCCCCTCCATCCATCCATCCCTCCTGGGTAGGTGTAAATGCCCCTCCATCCATCCTGGGTAGGTGTAAATGCCCCTCCATCCATCCATCCATCCATCCTGGGTAGGTGTAAATGCCCCTCCATCCATCCATCCTGGGTAGGTGTAAATGTCCCTCCATCCATCCATCCATCCTGGGTAGGTGTAAATGCCCCTCCATCCTGGGTAGGTGTAAATGCCCCTCCATCCATCCATCCATCCTGGGTAGGTGTACATGCCTCTAAATCCATCCATCCATCCATGGTAGGTGTAAATGCCCCTCCACCCATCCATCCTGGGTAGGTGTAAATGCCCCTCCATCCATCCATCCTGGGTAGGTGTAAATGCCCCTCCATCCATCCATCCAGGGTAGGTGTGAATGCCCCTCCATCCATCCATCCATCCTGGGTAGGTGTATATGCCCCTCCATCCATCCATCCATCCATCCAGGGTAGGTGTAAATGCCCCTCCATCCATCCATCCATCCTGGGTAGGTGTAAATGCTCCTCCATCCATCCATCCCTCCTGGGTAGGAGTAAATGCCCATCCATCCATCCATCCCTCCTGGGTAGGTGTAAATGCCCCTCCATCCATCCATCCCTCCTGGGTAGGTGTAAATGCCCCTCCATCCATCCATCCTGGGTAGGTGTAAATGCCCCTCCATCCATCCTGGGTAGGTGTATATGCCCCTCCATCCATCCTAGGTAGGTGTATATGCCCCTCCATCCATCCTAGGTAGGTGTATCGGCCCCTCCATCCATCCATCCTGGGTAGCTGTATATGCCCCTCCAGCCATCCATCCATCCTGGGTAGGTGTATATGTCCCTTCATCCATTCTGGGTAGGCGTAGATGCCCCTCCATCCATCCATCCATCCTGGGTAGTCTATTCTGGTAGGTGTATATGCCCCTCCATCCATCCTGGTTAGGTGTAGATGCCCCTCCATTCATCCATCCTGGTTAGGTGTAGATGCGCCTCCATCCATTCATCCTGGGTAGGTGTATAAGCCCCTTCATCCATCCATCAATCCTGGGTAGGTGTAAATGCCCCTCCATCCATCCATGCTGGGTAGGTTTATATGTCACCCCATCCATCCATCCTGGGTAGATGTATATGCCCCTCCATCGATCCATCCATTCTGAGTAGGCGTATATGTCCCTTAATCGATCCATCCATTCTGAGTAGGCGTAGATGCCCCTCCATCCATCCATCCTGGGCAGGTGTAGATGCCCCTCCATCCATCCTGGGTAGGTGTATATGCCCCTCCATCCATCCATCCTGGATAAATGCATATGCCCCTTCATCCATCCATCCATCCTGGGTAGGAGTAAATGCCCCTCTATCCATCCATCCATCCTGGGTAGGAGTAAATGCCCCTCCATCCATCCATCCCTCCTGGGTAGGTATAAATGCCCCTCCATCCATCCTGGGTAGGTGTAAATGCCCCTCCATCCATCCATCCATCCATCCATCCATCCTGGGTAGGTGTAAATGCCCCTCCATCCATCCATCCTGGGTAGGTGTAAATGTCCCTCCATCCATCCATCCATCCATCCTGGGTAGGTGTAAATGCCCCTCCATCCATCCATCCTGGGTAGGTGTAAATGCCTCTCCATCCATCCATCCATCCTGGGTAGGTGTACATGCCTCTAAATCCATCCATCCATCCATGGTAGGTGTAAATGCCCCTCCACCCATCCATCTTGGGTAGGTGTAAATGCCCCTCCATCCATTCATCCTGGGTAGGTGTAAATGCCCGTCCATCCATCCATCCAGGGTAGGTGTGAATGCCCCTCCATCCATCCTGGGTAGGTGTATATGCCCCTCCATCTATCCATCCATCCAGGGTAGGTGTAAATGCCCCTCCATCCATCCTGGGTAGGTGTAAATGCTCCTCCATCCATCCATGTCTCCTGGGTAGGAGTAAATGCCCCTCCATCCATCCATCCCTCCTGGGTAGGTGTAAATGCCCCTCCATCCATCCATCCCTCCTGGGTAGGTGTAAATGCCCCTCCATACATCCATCCTGGGTAGGTGTAAATGCCCCTCCATCCATCCATCCATCCTGGGTAGGTGTACATGCCCCTCCATCCATACATCCATCCATGGTAGGTGTAAATGCCCCTCCATCCATCCATCCATCCTGGGCAGGTGTAAATGCCCCTCCATCCATCCATCCTGGGTAGGTGTAAATGCCCCTCCATCCATCCATCCTGGATAGGTGTATATGCCCCTCCATCCATCCTGGTTAGGTGTAGATGCCCCTCCATTCATCCATCCTAGTTGGGTGTAGATGCGCCTCCATCCATCCATCCTAGTTGGGTGTAGATGCGCCTCCATCCATCCATCCATCCTGGGTAGGTGTATAAGCCCCTTCATCCATCCATCAATCCTGGGTAGGTGTAAATGCCCCTCCATCCATCCATGCTGGGTAGGTTTATATGTCACCCCATCCATCCATCCTGGGTAGATGTATATGCCCCTCCATCGATCCATCCATTCTGAGTAGGCGTATATGTCCCTCCATCGATCCATCCATTCTGTGTAGGCATAGATGCCCCTCCATCCATCCATCCTGGGCAGGTGTAGATGCCCCTCCATCCATCCTGGGTAGGTGTATATGCCCCTCCATCCATCCATTCTGGATAAATGCATATGCCCCTTCATCCATCCATCCATCCTGGGTAGGAGTAAGTGCCCCTCTATCCATCCATCCATCCTGGGTAGGAGTAAATGCCCCTCCATCCATCCATCCCTCCTGGGTAGGTGTAAATGCCCCTCCATCCATCCTGGGTAGGTGTAAATGCCCCTCCATCCATCCATCCATCCATCCTGGGTAGGTGTAAATGCCCCTCCATCCATCCATCCTGGGTAGGTGTAAATGTCCCTCCATCCATCCATCCATCCTGGGTAGGTGTAAATGCCCCTCCATCCATCCATCCTGGGTAGGTGTAAATGCCCCTCCATCCATCCATCCATCCTGGGTAGGTGTACATGCCTCTAAATCCATCCATCCATCCATGGTAGGTGTAAATGCCCCTCCACCCATCCATCTTGGGTAGGTGTAAATGCCCCTCCATCCATCCATCCTGGGTAGGTGTAAATGCCCGTCCATCCATCCATCCAGGGTAGGTGTGAATGCCCCTCCATCCATCCATCCATCCTGGGTAGGTGTATATGCCCCTCCATCCATCCATCCATTCATCCATCCAGGGTAGGTGTAAATGCCCCTCCATCCATCCATCCATTCTGGGTAGGTGTAAATGCTCCTCCATCCATCCATCCCTCCTGGGTAGGAGTAAATGCCCCTCCATCCATCCATCCCTCCTGGGTAGGTGTAAATGCCCCTCCATCCATCCATCCCTCCTGGGTAGGTGTAAATGGCCCTCCATCCATCCATCCTGGGTAGGTGTAAATGCCCCTCCATCCATCCATCCATCCTGGGTAGGTGTACATGCCCCTCCATCCATCCATCTATCCTGGGTAGGTGTACATGCCCCTCCATCCATCCATCCATCCATGGTAGGTGTAAATGCCCCTCCATCCATCCATCCATCCTGGGTAGGTGTAAATGCCCCTCCATCCATCCATCCTGGGTAGGTGTAAATGCCCCTCCATCCATCCATCCTGGATAGGTGTATATGCCCCTCCATCCATCCATCCTGGGTAGGTGTATATGCCCCTCCATCCATCCTGGGTAGGTGTACATGCCCCTCCTCCATCCATCTATCCTGGGTAGGTGTATATGCCTCTCCATACATCCATTCTGGGTAGGTGTATATGCCCCTCCATCCATGCTGGATAGGTGTATATGCCCCTCCATCCATCCTGGGTAGGATTATCTGCCCCTCCATCTTTCCTGGGTAGGTGTATATGCCCCTCCATCCATCCATCCTGTGTAGGTGTAAATGCCCCTCCATCCCTCCTTGGTAGGTGTAAATGCCCCTCCATCCATCCTTCCTGGGTAGGTGTAAATGCCCCTGCATCCATCCAGCCTGCGTAGGTGTTAATGCCCCTCCATCCATCCATCCTGGGTATGTGTATATGCCCCTCAATCCATCCTGGTTAGGTGTATATGCCTCTCCATCCATCCATTCTGGGTAGGTGTATATGCCCCTCCATCCATCCATCCTGGGTAAGTGTATATGCCCCTCCATCCATCCATCCTGAGTAGGTGTATATGTACCTCCATCTATCCTGGTTAGGTGTATATGCCCTTCCATCCATTCCGGTCAGTATATGCCCCCCTCCATCCATCCATCCTGGTGGGTATATCCCCCACTCCATACTGGTGGGTATATGCCCCCCTCCATCCATCCTGGTGGGTATATGCCCCCCCTCCTTACTAGTGGGTATATGCCCCCCCATCCATCCTGGTGGGTATATGCCCTTCCTCCATCCTGGTGGGTATATGCCCCCTCCTCCATCCTGGTGGGTATATGCCCCCCCTCCATACTAGTGGGTATATGCCCCCCCCATCCATCCTGGTGGGTATATGCCCTTCCTCCATCCTGGTGGGTATATGCCCCCTCCTCCATCCTGGTGGGTTTATGCCTCCTCCTCCATCCTGGTGGGTTTATGCCTCCTCCTCCACCCTTGTGTGTATATGCCCCCATATATTCAATGCAAAGGAAAAAAAAAACAAAACAATAAACAACGCTTCTACTCACCTTCCATGTTCCCACGCAGCGCTGTGTCTGTGTTGCCTGAAGATGTCGGCAGTGATAACAGCAGAGAAGCTGAGATCACCGCACGGCGCCGCCGCAGATACTCACTCGGGACGTCCACTTCGAGGCATTTCCTCCCCGGCAGCTCCTGTCATGGCACGCTCTGACTGAGCAGTGCGTGCGACGACAGGGGGAATGTACAGCTTACACTGCAGGCTCCACAAAGATGGCTGCAATCTCCTCCCACGGCTGCGGCCTAAATAGCCAAGGGGGCGTGCCCAGGTCACAGCTAGAGGCAGGAGGAGCGGCCTCTAATGTTAGAGACAGGGTCGGTGACAGACTACTGTCTCTTATGGCCAGGGCTGCTGTAAATGAGGTGTGTAAGAGCGCTTCTTACACCCCCCCCCCCCCAATAAAAATGGCAGCCCCTAGTGGCCAATGTAAAAATAAATAAATAAAAAACTAATAAAGTGGTACATTTAATTTTGTATTAAAAATAATTGATTACATAATTATTAATACAAAACATAAAATGGTGGCCCCTTCCCTGTAAGAATAGCACACGGCTCTTTTCACGTCTGGTTATTTCTCTAACAGGTAGAATATGCTCCGTTATAGACCGGGGACAGGTTTACTGCTCTATTTATTGTGGACGATTGATCTGTAAATCAGAACTGAGACCGGTCCGATTTTCATCCGATTTGTAGATAAAGATCATCTATTGAAGTCAATGAGTCGGTCAGAAAAATGGCCAGAACCAACCATGTTGCCTGTACTGCCTGTTTTCCAGGGTCTATAGGCCGGGCAAGCGAGGCTAGGAAACCTTTAGCTTTTTACTTTACATATAAAAAAATATGCCCCACTGAGGAGAAAAACTGCCACACTGACCAAAATCAGATGAAAATGAGAAAAAAACACTGATTAAAACCTGACATGTGAACGGGGCCTTAGGCCTTAATCAGATGTCAGTGACTTATCGTATATGCAAAAAATGTCTGAAAGTGGTCAGTTTTTATCTTCAGCGTTTCATCAGCTTTTCTTGTATGCAAAATAAATCCATAAATTGAGAAGCTTCTCCTCTGGTAACAGTGTTATCACAGACAGCACATGGATGGCAATGCCAGCTGTCAGCGATGTCATGGACCCAGAGATCTGACTGGAGAATTTTCATCAACCACTAGGATAAAAAACGGACACTACGCGGTTTTCAAAAGAAAAAATGACATGTGGACGACTCCACAGATTATATTGTGTATGTGATCTATCCGTAACAAATATGGAGAGGACACAAACATGAAAAACAGACGTCTGAATGAGGCCAAAGATATATGTTACACCCTGATAAGGGAGAGAGAAATATCTATTTCAGATTTGCCAATGAGTCCATGGCAGAAAATTCCAGTTAACCCCTTTATCACCTCAGGTTTTTCCGTTTTCATTTTTTGCTCCCCTTCTTCCCAGAGCCATAACTTTTTTATTTTTCCGTCAATATGGCCATGTGAGGGCTTGTTTTATTGTGGGATGAGTTATTCTTTTGAACACCACCATTGATTTTACCATATTGTGTACTGGAAAATGGGAAAAATATCCAAGTGCAGTGAAATGGCAAAAAAAGTGCAATTCCACAAAAGGTTTTTTTTTACCATGTTCAGTAAATGCTAACACTGACCGGCCATTATGATTCTCCAGGTCATTACGAGTTCATAGTTACCAAACATGTGGAGCTTCTATTTTATTTAAGTGGTGAAATCAAAATTCAAAGCTTGTAAAAAAAATAAATCATTTTTCCGAGACCCGTAGCGTCTCCATTTTTCGTGATCTAGAGCCGGGTCAGGGGTTATTTTTTGCACACTGAGCTGACATTTTTATTGATACCGTTTTGGTGTAGATATGATGTTATCATCGCCTGTTATTACATTTTAATGCAATGTTGCGGCGACCAAAACAACTTAATTCTGGAGTTTTGTTTTTTTTCTCGTTATACGGTTTACTGATGGAAGTCATTCTTATTATATATAGATAGATCGGGCGATTCTAAATGCGGCGATACCAAACGTGTATTTTTGATTGTTTTATTTTGAATGGGGTAAAAGGGGGGTGATTTGAACTTTTAAATATTTTTTTTTACTTTTTACATGCTTCAATAGTCTCCTTAGCAGACTAGAAGCTGTGATCTTCCGATCGCTTGTGTTACACAAATGGCCGCCTGAGGCAGCAGATGCGCAATTGAGACCTCAGTAGCCGAGATCTCAGGAGACATTTACTTGGTTTGGCTTTCTACTTCTTTATCTAACTGTATTGCCCTCTGTATCATCCATTCTGTATGGACTGCCCTGTACTCATATTGGACATTTATGCATTTAGTGGGGCTTAAGGGGATTATTGTGCTTGTTACCCATCAAATCTGTAGATGCGCTCACTAATTAGACTTTGTTTAAGGGAATTTTAAAGTATAATATTGATAACGGTCCTGCACAGTGACAAGATTATGTTACAGGATTCTGGACAAATGTACAGTGCCAGTCATTCAAGGGTTAATTCTTTGGAACACTGAGAGAGACTTTCTAGCCAGTGAAGCACCAGTAATGAACACCTGTGGTAACTACGGCAACTGTGCTGATGTCATAAACACTTACATCTAATGATATAGAAGATGATTCCGGAACCACAGGTCATTCAGCCGTATGAAGCGCCGTACTTGATGTGTCTGGAGACCTGGAGCTTCATCACTCCACAACCTGTAAGGGAGGAAGGGGATACGGCCTGGCCAGCCAGATCAGCCATACCACCTAGCCAGCCAGATCAGCCATACCGCCTAGCCAGCCAGATCACCCATATCGCCTAGCCAGCCAGATCAAACTAACCCTAGCGATCAATGGGGTGACAGATGTTGCAGCCAGATCTCCCTCACGTCCGGTACTAGTTGCCTTCACCTTTATGTGTACGGCCTGGAGATGTCGCATTAGACTTCTCCATATGGTGCTCGCACAGGGCACCTACTTTGACCTTCTCCATTAGTCTGTTTTCTGATGATGTAATGTGTAACTTGTGTGACTATGTGATGTCACTGCTATCATATCTATAGTGGATGTATATTATGTCTCACTGTAAATATGATACAATGTACAAATTCTAGTACAATTTGCTGTTACTTGTTGGCACTATCCTTCTAAGCCCGAGGGATGGGCAAGTCCTCCAGCCATGGTTCCCTAGAGGTTTCCTCCACAGGGGGTTTTCCTCTCCTGAGTGCTGACGGATGATTCTTCGTGAGTCGGAGGTTTGCCATTTTCAGTGTCTTTTTCATAGCAATTGGCTGATTCTAAATTTCAGACACTGAATGAAATAATATGATTTGTAATAAAATTTGGTCTATTTAACATTCACTAAAAGTGTTTTGTGCATTTCTTTCACAATCTTGGGTTGGTGGGATTTTCTTGGGAATCAGGATCCAGCATCTATGATCAAGCCATGAAGCCGGATATGGAGTCAGAGCATTGTTAACCCTGTGCTTGAAGACAGAATGGAGCAGAAATGAAAAAGTGTTACTACACAAGTAGCACAAGTTCACAATCTTCCTTGCATTCAGATAATGGAGGTGGCTGCTGCAGAAAAACATACCCACAGCATGATACTGCAACCACCATGTTTCACTGTGGGGATGGTGTTCTTGGGGTGATGAGCTGTTGGTTTGGTGCCAGACATAGCATTTACCTTGGTGGCCAAAAACTTCAATTTTGGTCTCATCTGACCACAGCACATTCCTATTCCTCCATATATTTTGGGAGTCTCCCACATGTCTTTTGGCAAACTCAAATCGAGACTTACAATTTTTAAGTAAAAGCTTTTTTCTGCCCACTGAACGAGACAACTGTAGACTGGACAAGGGGATCAGAGGATGCCCGCAAGCTCGGACACTGAGTTTTCAGCTCCTGCAGTGTCAGTGTGTGCAGGGCTGAGGATTCAATATAGGCAGTGCTGTCAATCATCGTAAGGGGAGGGGCAGAGGATGGTAATTAAGCGTGGGGTGTAAATGCTGTTTTTGCATAAAAATATCTGTACCTAAAGTATATTTTTTTTATAGGGGCCAAGATTCCTATACAAATCCATAAATGATTTGAGTATTGGGGTGACAGACTCCCTTTAAGAAACTGAGACCACCCCATTAACTGGTTGTACAAAAAACATGAAAAGTGTGAATTAACCAGACAGATAAATTACAAAAAAGGAGATAAATACCAATGGAAATTCTCTGAAAATGTGATCAGTTTATTTTTATTAAGCATAAAACACGTTTTCCTGGAATATCCCTGTGTTTCCAAATAAATACCAGTAACGCAGTGAAGGATGGACATGGTGGAACAGGTTTCTATTAAAGTGCTTGAGCATATATTATGGATGCACCAAAATTCTGTAGTATAATAAAGACTGCATCTTAGAGGGTTTCGTCCATATCTGGAGTAATATTAATAAAAATGTGGAGTTGGTGCATCCCTAGTATACCGCTATATCACTAGTAACACAATGGGACACACACAAAGCACTGTGTGCTGCCACCTAGACAGGGTAGCTGCTCAGCAGTGAGGGGTGCGGATTCGGCACAGATTGTCTATGATGACAGATATGTTGAGTTGTCCTCCACATTTATCTGATAGAAACTAAAGGGCTCCACAGCAAACAATCTTAGCATATCTAGTTCTAGGGGATGCATGCAGCCGCTGACCACCAGGGAATGAAAAGGACCTCCAAAGTCAACAGTGCTGAGTTGCTGCAGAGTGCCCGCCGCTATAAGTTGGCCATATGCCCCCCACTCGGCCCAGTCCCACGCAGATTGTGTTCTCAGGTAGAGCTGAGGATCGCAACAGAAACATTTGTATCTCAATGATATCGCAATACGGTCTTCTATTTAAAAACATTATAAGAAAACTCACATGGAAAAATACTTATTTTATATATATATAAACCTTTAGGCACAATGGATATTGATGCAAATCAAGGTATTTATTCAGACAATAAATTGTTCATGAGACAGATGTATGACCAACACTTCGGCCTCAGCCTTTATCAAGGTTTATCTAAAACAATACAAAAAATGGGAAGAACTGTATAAAAAACGAAAATCCATCGTCTCAAGATAAATCAAATTACAATCATATCTGAGAAAAAGAGGGGGGGTAACAAATAAGCCGACACTCAGCACATGAAAATATCTCATATAAATGAATACAAAGCGGTGCTTCATTCCGGAGTTAACCAATAAAGAGGAAAAATAAAAAATATACACGATTTAGTTATGGATTGTAACACATATATGCTTCAAGTGTAAAACAGCCTCCTTCAAAAGAGTAAAAAGGGGGGGACATACTATGAGGTCAGACGTATCACAGGTATCAAAAGAGCCAAAGCGTAATGACACCATATACGCCCTACAGTATATGCCCCTCATCCTTCTATATGCCCCATCCTGGTATATGGAATATGGTCCCCATCCTGGGTAGGTGTAGATGCCCCTCCATTCATCCAGGGTAGGTGTATATGCCCCTCCATCCATCCTGGGCAGGTGTATATGCCCCTCCATCCATCCATCCATCCTGGGTAGGTGTAAATGCTACTCCATCCATCCATCCCTCCTGGGTAGGAGTAAATGCCCCTCCATCCATCCATCCCTCCTGGGTAGGTGTAAATGCCCCTCCATCCATCCATCCCTCCTGGGTAGGTGTAAATGCCCCTCCATCAATCCATCCATCCTGGGTAGGTGTAAATGCCCCTCCATCCATCCTGGGTAGGTGTATATGCCCCTCCATCCATCCTAGGTAGGTGTATATGCCCCTCCATCCATCCTAGGTAGGTGTATAGGCCCCTCCATCCATCCATCCTGGGCAGGTGTAGATGCCTCTCCATCCATCCTGGGTAGGTGTATATGCCCCTCCATCCATCCATCCTGGGTAAATGCATATGCCCCTTCATCCATCCATCCATCCTGGGTAGGAGTAAATGCCCCTCTATCCATCCATCCATCCATCCTGGGTAGGAGTAAATGCCCCTCCATCCATCCATCCCTCCTGGGTAGGTGTAAATGCCCCTCCATCCATCCTGGGTAGGTGTAAATGCCCCTCCATCCATCCATCCATCCATCCATCCTGGGTAGGTGTAAATGCCCCTCCATCCATCCATCCTGGGTAGGTTTAAATGTCCCTCCATCCATCCATCCATCCTGGGTAGGTGTAAATGCCCCTCCATCCATCCATCGTGGGTAGGTGTAAATGCCCCTCCATCCATCCATCCTGGGTAGGTGTAAATGCCGCTCCATCCATCCATCCAGGGTAGATGTGAATGCCCCTCCATCCATCCATCCATCCAGGGTAGGTGTAAATGCCCCTCCATCCATCCATCCATCCTGGGTAGGTGTAAATGCTACTCCATCCATCCATCCCTCCTGGGTAGGAGTAAATGCCCCTCCATCCATCCATCCCTCCTGGGTAGGTGTAAATGCCCCTCCATCCATCCATCCCTTCTGGGTAGGTGTAAATGCCCCTCCATCCATCCATCCTGGGTAGGTGTAAATGCCCCTCCATCCATCCTGGGTAGGTGTATATGCCCCTCCATCCATCCTAGGTAGGTGTATATGCCCCTCCATCCATCCTAGGTAGGTGTATCGGCCCCTCCATCCATCCATCCTGGGTAGCTGTATATGCCCCTCCAGCCATCCTGGGTAGGTGTATATGCCCCTTCATCCATTCTGGGTAGGCGTAGATGCCCCTCCATCCATCCTGGGTAGTCTATTCTGGTAGGTGTATATGCCCCTCCATCCATCCTGGTTAGGTGTAGATGCCCCTCCATTCATCCAACCTGGTTAGGTGTAGATGCGCCTCCATCCATTCATCCTGGGTAGGTGTATATGCCCCTTCATCCATCCATCAATCCTGGGTAGGTGTAAATGCCCCTCCATCCATCCATGCTGGGTAGGTTTATATGTCACCCCATCCATCCATCCTGGGTAGATGTATATGCCCCTCCATCGATCCATCCATTCTGAGTAGGCGTATATGCCCCTCCATCGATCCATCCATTCTGAGTAGGCGTAGATGCCCCTCCATCCATCCATCCTGGGCAGGTGTAGATGCCCCTCCATCCATTGTGGGTAGGTGTAGATGCCCCTCCATCCATCCATCCTGGGTAGGAGTAAATGCCCCTCTATCCATCCATCCATCCATCCTGGGTAGGAGTAAATGCCTCTCCATCCATGCATCCCTCCTGGGTAGGTGTAAATGCCCCTCCATCCATCCTGGGTAGGTGTAAATGCCCCTCCATCCATCCATCCATCCATCCTGGGTAGGTGTAAATGCCCCTCCATCCATCCATCCTGGGTAGGTGTAAATGTCCCTCCATCCATCCATCCATCCATCCTGGGTAGGTGTAAATGCCCCTCCATCCATCCATCCTGGGTAGGTGTAAATGCCCCTCCATCCATCCATCCATCCTGGGTAGGTGTACATGCCTCTAAATCCATCCATCTATCCATGGTAGGTGTAAATGCACCTCCACCCATCCATCTTGGGTAGGTGTAAATGCCCCTCCATCCATCCATCCTGGGTAGGTGTAAATGCCCGTCCATCCATCCATCCAGGGTAGGTGTGAATGCCCCTCCATCCATTCATCCATCCTGGGTAGGTGTGTATGCCCCTCCATCCATCCATCCATCCAGGGTAGGTGTAAATGCCCCTCCATCCATCCATCCATCCTGGGTAGGTGTAAATGCTCCTCCATCCATCCATCCCTCCTGGGTAGGAGTAAATGCCCCTCCATCCATCCATCCCTCCTGGGTAGGTGTAAATGCCCCTCCATCCATCCATCCCTCCTGGGTAGGTGTAAATGCCCCTCCATCCATCCATCCTGGGTAGGTGTAAATGCCCCTCCATCCATCCATCCATCCTGGGTAGGTGTACATGCCCCTCCATCCATCCATCTATCCTGGGTAGGTGTACATGCCCCTCCATCCATACATCCATCCATGGTAGGTGTAAATGCCCCTCCATCCATCCATCTATCCTGGGTAGGTGTAAATGCCCCTCCATCCATCCATCCTGGGTAGGTGTAAATGCCCCTCCATCCATCCATCCTGGGTAGGTGTATATGCCCCTCCATCCATCCATCCTGGGTAGGTTTATATGCCCCTCCATCCATCCTGGGTAGGTGTACATGCCCCTCCTCCATCCATCTATCCTGGGTAGGTGTATATGCCTCTCCATACATCCATTCTGGGTAGGTGTATATGCCCCTCCATCCATCCTGGATAGGTGTATATGCCCCTCCATTCATCCATCCTGGTTAGGTGTAGATGCCCCTCCATCCATCCATCCATCCATCATGGGTAGTCTATTCTGGTAGGTGTATATGCCCCTCCATCCATCCTGGTTAGGCGTAGATGCCCCTCCATCCATCCATCCTGGTTAGGTGTAGATGCCCCTCCATCCATTCATCCTGGGTAGGTGTATATGCCCCTTCATCCATCCATCAATCCTGGGTAGGTGTAAATGCCCCTCCATCCATCCATGCTGGGTAGGTTTATATGTCACCCCATCCATTCATCCTGGGTAGATGTATATGCCCCTCCATCGATCCATCCATTCTGAGTAGGCGTAGATACCCCTCCATCCATCCATCCATCCTGGGCAGGTGTAGATGCCCCTCCATCCATCCTGGGTAGGTGTATATGCCCCTCCATCCATCCATTCTGGGTAAATGCATATGCCCCTTGATCCATCCATCCATCCTGGGTAGGAGTAAATGCCCCTCTATCCATCCATCCATCCATCCTGGGTAGGAGTAATGCCCCTCCATCCATCCATCCCTCCTGGGTAGGTGTAAATGCCCCTCCATCCATCCTGGGTAGGTGTAAATGCCCATCCATCCATCCATCCATCCATCCATCCATCCTGGGTAGGTGTAAATGCCCCTCCATCCATCCATCCTGGGTAGGTGTAAATGTCCCTCCATCCATCCATCCATCCTGGGTATGTGTAAATGCCCCTCCATCCATCCATCCTGGGTAGGTGTAAATGCCCCTCCATCCATCCATCCATCCATCCTGGGTAGGTGTACATGCCTCTAAATCCATCCATCCATCCATGGTAGGTGTAAATGCCCCTCCACCCATCCATCCTGGGTAGGTGTAAATGGCCCTCCATCCATCCATCCTGGGTAGGTGTAAATGCCCCTCCATCCATCCATCCAGGGTAGGTGTGAATGCCCCTCCATCCATCCATCCATTCTGGGTAGGTGTATATGCCCCTCCATCCATCCATCCATCCAGGGTAGGTGTAAATGCCCCTCCATCCATCCATCCATCCTGGGTAGGTGTAAATGCTCCTCCATCCATCCATCCCTCCTGGGTAGGAGTAAATGCCCATCCATCCATCCCTCCTGGGCAGGTGTAAATGCCCCTCCATCCATCCATCCCTCCTGGGTAGGTGTAAATGCCCCTCCATCCATCCATCCTGGGTAGGTGTAAATGCCCCTCCATCCATCCTGGGTAGGTGTATATGCCCCTCCATCCATCCTAGGTAGGTGTATATGCCCCTCCATCCATCCTAGGTAGGTGTATCGGCCCCTCCATCCATCCATCCTGGGTAGCTGTATATGCCCCTCCATCCATCCATCCATCCTGGGTAGGTGTATATGCCCCTCCATCCATCCAGGGTAGGTGTAAATGCCCCTCCATCCATCCATCCATCCTGGGTAGGTGTAAATGCTCCTCCATCCATCCATCCCTCCTGGGTAGGAGTAAATGCCCATCCATCCATCCCTCCTGGGCAGGTGTAAATGCCCCTCCATCCATCCATCCCTCCTGGGTAGGTGTAAATGCCCCTCCATCCATCCATCCTGGGTAGGTGTATATGCCCCTCCATCCATCCTAGGTAGGTGTATATGCCCCTCCATCCATCCTAGGTAGGTGTATCGGCCCCTCCATCCATCCATCCTGGGTAGCTGTATATGCCCCTCCAGCCATCCATCCATCCTGGGTAGGTGTATATGCCCCTTCATCCATTCTGGGTACGCGTAGATGCCCCTCCATCCATCCATCCATCCTGGGTAGTCTATTCTGGTAGGTGTATATGCCCCTCCATCCATCCTGGTTAGGTGTAGATGCCCCTCCATTCATCCATCCTGGTTAGGTGTAGATGCGCCTCCATCCATTCATCCTGGGTAGGTGTATAAGCCCCTTCATCCATCCATCAATCCTGGGTAGGTGTAAATGCCCCTCCATCCATCCATGCTGGGTAGGTTTATATGTCACCCCATCCATCCATCCTGGGTAGATGTATATGCCCCTCCATCGATCCATCCATTCTGAGTAGGCGTATATGTCCCTCCATCGATCCATCCATTCTGAGTAGGCGTAGATGCCCCTCCATCCATCCATCCTGGGCAGGTGTAGATGCCCCTCCATCCAACCTGGGTAGGTGTATATGCCCCTCCATCCATCCATCCTGGATAAATGCATATGCCCCTTCATACATCCATCCATCCTGGGTAGGAGTAAATGCCCCTCTATCCATCCATCCATCCATCCATCCTGGGTAGGAGTAAATGCCCCTCCATCCATCCATCCATCCTGGGTAGGTGTAAATGCCCCTCCATCCATCCTGGGTAAGTGTAAATGCCCCTCCATCCATCCATCCATCCATCCTGGGTAGGTGTAAATGCCCCTCCATCCATCCATCCTGGGTAGGTGTAAATGTCCCTCCATCCATCCATCCATCCTGGGTAGGTGTAAATGCCCCTCCATCCATCCATCCTGGGTAGGTGTAAATGCCCCTCCATCCATCCATCCATCCATCCTGGGTAGGTGTACATGCCTCTAAATCCATCTATCCATCCATGGTAGGTGTAAATGCCCTTCCACCCATCCATCTTGGGTAGGAGTAAATGCCCCTCCATCCATCCATCCTGGGTAGGTGTAAATGCCCGTCCATCCATCCATCCAGGGTAGGTGTGAATGCCCCTCCATCCATCCATCCATCCTGGGTAGGTGTATATGCCCCTCCATCCATCCATCCAGGGTAGGTGTAAATGCCCCTCCATCCATCCATCCCTCCTGGGTAGGTGTAAATGCCCCTCCATCCATCCATCCCTCCTAGGTAGGTGTAAATGCCCCTCCATCCATCCATCCTGGGTAGGTGTAAATGCCCCTCCATCCATCCATCCATCCTGGGTAGGTGTACATGCCCCTCCATCCATCCATCTATCCTGGGTAGGTGTACATGCCCCTCCATCCATACATGGTAGGTGTAAATGCCCCTCCATCCATCCATCCATCCTGGGTAGGTGTAAATGCCCCTCCATCCATCCATCCTGGGTAGGTGTAAATGCCCCTCCATCCGTCCATCCTGGATAGGTGTATATGCCCCTCCATCCATCCTGGTTAGGTGTAGATGCCCCTCCATTCATCCATCCTGGTTAGGTGTAGATGCGCCTCCATCCATTCATCCTGGGTAGGTGTATAAGCCCCTTCATCCATCCATCAATCCTGGGTAGGTGTAAATGCCCCTCCATCCATCCATGCTGGGTAGGTTTATATGTCACCCCATCCATCCATCCTGGGTAGATGTATATGCCCCTCCATCGATCCATCCATTCTGAGTAGGCGTATATGTCCCTCCATCGATCCATCCATTCTGAGTAGGCGTAGATGCCCCTCCATCCATCCATCCTGGACAGGTGTAGATGCCCCTCCATCCATCCTGGGTAGGTGTATATGCCCCTCCATCCATCCATCCTGGATAAATGCATATGCCCCTTCATCCATCCATCCATCCTGGGTAGGAGTAAATGCCCCTCTATCCATCCATCCATCCATCCTGGGTAGGAGTAAATGCCCCTCCATCCATCCATCCCTCCTGGGTAGGTGTAAATGCACCTCCATCCATCTTGGGTAGGTGTAAATGCCCCTCCATCCATCCATGCTGGGTAGGTGTAAATGCCCCTCCATCCATCCATCCTGGGTAGGTGTAAATGTCCCTCCATCCATCCATCCATCCTGGGTAGGTGTAAATGCCCCTCCATCCATCCATCCTGGGTAGGTGTAAATGCCCCTCCATCCATCCATCCATCCATCCTGGGTAGGTGTACATGCCTCTAAATCCATCCATCCATCCATGGTAGGTGAAAATGCCCCTCCACCCATCCATCTTGGGTAGGTGTAAATGCCCCTCCATCCATCCATCCTGGGTAGGTGTAAATGCCCGTCCATCCATCCAGGGTAGGTGTGAATGCCCCTCCATCCATCCATCCATCCTGGGTAGGTGTATATGCCCCTCCATCCATCCATCCATCCATCCATCCAGGGTAGGTGTAAATGCCCCTCCATCCATCCATCCATCCTGGGTAGGAGTAAATGCCCCTCCATCCATCCATCCATCCCTCCTGGGTAGGTGTAAATGCCCCTCCATCCATCCATCCCTCCTGGGTAGGTGTAAATGCCCCTCCATCCATCCATCCTGGGTAGGTGTAAATGCCCCTCCATCCATCCATCCATCCTGGGTAGGTGTAAATGCCCCTCCATCCATCCATCCTGGGTAGGTGTAAATGCCCCTCCATCCATCCATCCTGGATAGGTGTATATGCCCCTCCATCCATCCATCCTGAGTAGGTGTATATGTACCTCCATCTATCCTGGTTAGGTGTATATGCCCTTCCATCCATCCCGGTCAGTATATGCCCCCCTCCATCCATCCATCCTGGTGGGTATATCCCCCACTCCATACTGGTGGGTATATGCCCCCCTCCATCCTGGCTTGTATATGCCCCCCCTACATCCATCTTGGTGGGTATATGCCCCCCCTCCATCCATCCTGGTGGGTATATGCCCCCCCTCCATACTAGTGGGTATATGCCCCCCCCCCATCCATCCTGGTGGGTATATGCCCTTCCTCCATCCTGGTGGGTATATGCCCCCTCCTCCATCCTGGTGGGTTTATGCCTCCTCCTCCATCCTGGTGGGTTTATGCCTCCTCCTCCATCCTGGTGGGTTTATGCCCCCATATATTCAATGCAAAGGAAAAAAAAAACAAAACAATAAATGCTTCTACTCACCTTCCACGTTCCCACGCAGCGCTGTGTCTGTGTTGCCTGAAGATGTCGGCGGTGATAACAGCTGAGAAGCTGAGATCACCGCACGGCGCCGCCGCAGATACTCACTCGGGACGTCCACTCCCAGGCATTTCCTCCCCGGCAGCTCCTGTCATGGCATGCTCTGACTGAGCAGTGCGTGCAACGACAGGGGGAATGTACAGCTTACACTGCAGGCTCCACAAAGATGGCTGCAATCTCCTCCCACGGCTGCGACCTGAACAGCCAAGGGGGCGTGCCCAGGTCACAGCTAGAGGCAGGAGGAGCGGCCTCTAATGTTAGAGATAGGGTCGGTGACAGACTACTGTCTCTTATGGCCAGGGCTGCTGTAAATGAGGTGTGTAAGAGCGCTTCTTACACACCCCCAAATAAAAATGGCAGCCCCCAGTGGCCAATGTCAACATAAATAAATAAAAAACTAATAAAGTGGGACATTTAATTTTGTATTAAAAATAATTGATTACATAATTATTAATACAAAACATAAAATGGTGGCCCCTTCCCTGTAAGAATAGCACATGGCTCTTTTCACGTCTGGTTATTTCTCTAACAGGTAGAATATGCTCCGTTATAGACCGGGGACAGGTTTACAGCTCTATTTTTTGTGGACGATTGATCTGTAAATCAGAACTGAGACCGGTCCGATTTTCATCCGATTTGTAGATAAAGATCATCTATTGAAGTCAATGAGTCTGTCAGAAAAATGGCCAGAACCAACCATGTTGCCTGTACTGCTTGTTTTCCAGGGTCTATAGGCCGGGCAAGCGAGGCTAGGAAACCTTTAGCTTTTTACTTTACATATAAAAAAATATGCCCCACTGAGGAGAGAAACTGCCACACTGACCAAAATCAGATGAAAATTAGAAAAAAAACACTGATTAAAACCTGACATGTGAACGGGGCCTTAGGCCTTAATCAGATGTCAGTGACTTATCGTATATGCAAAAAATGTCTGAAAGTGGTCAGTTTTTATCTTCAGCGTTTCATCAGCTTTTCTTGTATGCAAAATAAATCCATAAATTGAGAAGCTTCTCCTCTGGTAACAGTGTTATCACAGACAGCACATGGATGGCAATGCCAGCTGTCAGCGATGTCATGGACCCATAGATCTGACTGGAGAATTTTCATCAACCACTAGGATAAAAAACGGACACTACGCGGTTTTCAACAAAAAAATGACCTGTGGACGACTCCACAGACTATATTGTGTATGTGATCTATCCGTAACAAATATGGAGAGGACACAAACATGAAAAACAGACGTCTGAATGAGGCCAAAGATATATGTTTCCACCCTGATAAGGGAGAGAGAAATATCTATTTCAGATTTGCCAATGAGTCCATGGAAGAAAATTCCAGTTAACCCCTTTATCACCTCAGGTTTTTCCGTTTTCATTTTTTGCTCCCTTCTTCCCAGAGCCATAACTTTTTTATTTTTCCGTCAATATGGCCATGTGAGGGCTTGTTTTATTGTGGGATGAGTTATTCTTTTGAACACCACCATTGATTTTACCATATTGTGTACTGGAAAATGGGAAAAATATCCAAGTGCAGTGAAATGGCAAAAAAGTGCAATTCCACAAAAGGTTTTTTTTTACCATGTTCAGTAAATGCTAACACTGACCGGCCATTATGATTCTCCAGGTCATTACGAGTTCGTAGTTACCAAACATGTGGAGCTTCTACTTTATTTAAGTGGTGAAATCAAAATTCAAAGCTTGTAAAAAAAAATAATCATTTTTCCGAGACCCGTAGCGTCTCCATTTTTCGTGATCTAGAGCCGGGTCAGGGGTTATTTTTTGCGCACTGAGCTGACATTTTTATTGATACCGTTTTGGTGTAGATATGATGTTATCATCGCCTGTTATTACATTTTAATGCAATGTTGCGGCGACCAAAACAACTTAATTCTGGAGTTTTGTTTTTTTTCTCGTTATACAGTTTACTGATGGAAGTCATTCTTTTTATATATTGATAGATCGGGCGATTCTAAATGCGGCGATACCAAACGTGTATTTTTGATTGTTTTATTTTGAATGGGGTAAAAGGGGGGTGATTTGAACTTTTAAATATTTTTTTTTACTTTTTACATGCTTCAATAGTCTCCTTAGCAGACTAGAAGCTGTGATCTTCCGATCGCTTGTGTTACACAAATGGCCGCCTGAGGCAGCAGATGCGCAATTGAGACCTCAGTAGCCGAGATCTCAGGAGACATTTACTTGGTTTGGCTTTCTACTTCTTTATCTAACTGTATTGCCCTCTATATCATCCATTCTGTATGGACTGCTCTGTACTCATATTGGACATTTATGCATTTAGTAGGGCTTAAGGGGATTATTGTGCTTGTTACCCATCAAATCTGTAGATACGCTCACTAATTAGACTTTGTTTAAGGGAATTTTAAAGTATAATATTGATAACGGTCCTGCACAGTGACAAGATTATGTTACAGGATTCTGGACAAATGTACAGTGCCAGTCATTCAAGGGTTAATTCTTTGGAACACAGAGAGACTTTCTAGCCAGTGAAGCACCAGTAATGAACACCTGTGGTAACTACGGCAACTGTGCTGATGTCATAAACACTTACATCTATGATATAGAAGATGATTCCGGAACCACAGGTCATTCAGCCGTATGAAGCGCCGTACTTGATGTGTCTGGAGACCTGGAGCTTCATCACTCCACAACCTGTAAGGGAGGAAGGGGATACGGCCTAGCCAGCCAGATCAGCCATACCACCTAGCCAGCCAGATCAGCCATACCGCCTAGCCAGCCAGATCAGCCATACCGCCTAGCCAGCCAGATCAGCCTAACCCTAGCGATCAATGGGGTGACAGATGTTGCAGCCAGATCTCCCTCACGTCCGGTACTAGTTGCCTTCACCTTTATGTGTACGGCCTGGAGATGTCGCATTAGACTTCTCCATATGGTGCTCGCACAGGGCACCTACTTTGACCTTCTCCATTACTGTCTGTTTTCTGATGATGTAATGTGTAACTTGTGTGACTATGTGATGTCACTGCTATCATATCTATAGTGGATGTATATTATGTCTCACTGTAAATATGATACAATGTACAAATTCTAGTACAATTTGCTGTTACTTGTTGGCACTATCCTTCTAAGCCCGAGGGATGGGCAAGTCCTCCAGCCATGGTTCCCTAGAGGTTTCCTCCACAGGGGGTTTTCCTCTCCTGAGTGCTGACGGATGATTCTTCGTGAGTCGGAGGTTTGCCATTTTCAGTGTCTTTTTCATAGCAATTGGCTTATTCTAAATTTCAGACACTGAATGAAATAATATGGTTTGTAATAAAATTTGGTCTATTTAACATTCACTAAAAGTGTTTTGTGCATTTCTTTCACAATCTTGGGTTGGTGGGATTTTCTTGGGAATCAGGATCCAGCATCTATGATCAAGCCATGAAGCCGGATATGGAGTCAGAGCATTGTTAACCCTGTGCTTGAAGACAGAATGGAGCAGAAATGAAAAAGTGTTACTACACAAGTAGCACAAGTTCACAATCTTCCTTGCATTCAGATAATGGAGGTGGCTGCTGCAGAAAAACATACCCACAGCATGATACTGCAACCACCATGTTTCACTGTGGGGATGGTGTTCTTGGGGTGATGAGCTGTTGGTTTGGTGCCAGACATAGCATTTACCTTGGTGGCCAAAAACTTCAATTTTGGTCTCATCTGACCACAGCACATTCCTATTCCTCCATATATTTTGGGAGTCTCCCACATGTCTTTTGGCAAACTCAAATCGAGACTTACAATTTTTAAGTAAAAGCTTTTTTCTGCCCACTGAACGAGACAACTGTAGACTGGACAAGGGGATCAGAGGATGCCCGCAAGCTCGGACACTGAGTTTTCAGCTCCTGCAGTGTCAGTGTGTGCAGGGCTGAGGATTCAATATAGGCAGTGCTGTCAATCATCGTAAGGGGAGGGGCAGAGGATGGTAATTAAGCGTGGGGTGTAAATGCTGTTTTTGCATAAAAATATCTGTACCTAGAGTATATTTTTTTTTTATAGGGGCCAAGATTCCTATACAAATCCATAAATGATTTGAGTATTGGGGTGACAGACTCCCTTTAAGAAACTGAGACCACCCCATTAACTGGTTGTACAAAAAACATGAAAAGTGTGAATTAACCAGACAGATAAATTACAAAAAAGGAGATAAATACCAATGGAAATTCTCTGAAAATGTGATCAGTTTATTTTTATTAAGCATAAAACACGTTTTCCTGGAATATCCCTGTGTTTCCAAATAAATACCAGTAACGCAGTGAAGGATGGACATGGTGGAACAGGTTTCTATTAAAGTGCTTGAGCATATATTATGGATGCACCAAAATTCTGTAGTATAATAAAGACTGCATCTTGGAGGGTTTCGTCCATATCTGGAGTAATATTAATAAAAATGTGGAGTTGGTGCATCCCTAGTATACTGCTATATCACTAGTAACACAATGGGACACACACAAAGCACTGTGTGCTGCCACCTAGACAGGGTAGCTGCTCAGCAGTGAGGGGTGCGGATTCGGCACAGATTGTCTATGATGACAGATATGTTGAGTTGTCCTCCACATTTATCTGATAGAAACTAAAGGGCTCCACAGCAAACAATCTTAGCATATCTAGTTCTAGGGGATGCATGCAGCCGCTGACCACCAGGGAATGAAAAGGACCTCCAAAGTCAACAGTGCTGAGTTGCTGCAGAGTGCCCACCGCTATAAGTTGGCCATATGCCCCCCACTCGGCCCAGTCCCACGCAGATTGTGTTCTCAGGTAGAGCTGAGGATCGCAACAGAAACATTTGTATCTCAATGATATCGCAATACGGTCTTCTATTTAAAATCATTATAAGAAAACTCACATGCAAAAATACTTATTTTATATATATATAAACCTTTAGGCACAATGGATATTGATGCAAATCAAGGTATTTATTCAGACAATAAATTGTTCATGAGACAGATGTATGACCAACACTTCGGCCTCAGCCTTTATCAAGGTTTATCTAAAACAATACAAAAATGGGAAGAACTGTATAAAAAACGAAAATCCATCGTCTCATGATAAATCAAATTACAATCATATCTGAGAAAAAGAGGGGGGGTAACAAATAAGCCGACACTCAGCACATGAAAATATCTCATATAAATGAATACAAAGCGGTGCTTCATTCCAGAGTTAACCAATAAAGAGGAAAAATAAAAAATATACACGATTTAGTTATGGATTGTAACACATATATGCTTCAAGTGTAAAACAGCCTCCTTCAAAAGAGTAAAAAGGGGGGGACATACTATGAGGTCAGACGTATCACAGGTATCAAAAGAGCCAAAGCGTAATGACACCATATATGCCCTACAGTATATGCCCCTCATCCTTCTATATGCCCCATCCTGGTATATGGAATATGGTCCCCATCCTGGGTAGGTGTAGATGCCCCTCCATCCATCCAGGGTAGGTGTATATGCCCCTCCATCCATCCTGGGCAGGTGTATATGCCCCTCCATCCATCCATCCTGGGTAGGTGTATATGCCCCTCCATCCATCCATCCTGGGTAGGTGTATATGCCCCTCCATCCATCCATCCATCCATCCTGGGTAGGTGTATATGCCCCTCCATCCATCCATCCTGGGTAGGTGTATATGCCCCTCCATCCATCCATCCTGGGTAGGTGTATATGCCCCTCCATCCATCCATCCTGGGTAGGTGTATATCCCCCTCCATCCATCCATCCTGGGTAGGTGTATATGCCCCTCCATCCATCCATCCTGGGAAGGTGTATATGCCCCTCCATTCATCCAGCCTGGGAAGGTGTATATGCCCCCTCCCTCTATTCTGGTGAGTATATGCCACCTCTCCATCCTGGTGGGTATATGCCACCTCTCCATCCTGGTGGGTATATGCACCCCCTCCATCCATCCTGGTGGGTATATGCCCCCCTCCATCCATCCTGGTGGGTATATGCCCCCGTCCATCCATCCTGGTGGGTATATGCCCCCGTCCATCCATCCTGGTGGGTATATGCCCCCGTCCATCCATCCTGGTGGGTATATGCCCCCCTCCATCCTTGTGGGTATACACCCCCCCTCCATCCTTGTGGGTGTATGCCCCCCCTCCATCCATCCTGGTGGATATATGCCCCCTTCATCCATCCTGGTGGGTAAATGCCCCCCTTCATTGGTGGGTATATGCACACTCCCTACATCCTGGTGGGTATATGCCTCTTCCATCCATCCTGGTGGGTATATGCCTCCCCCTCCACCCTGGTGGGTATATGCCTCCAACTCCACCCTGGTGGGTATATGCCCCCATATATTCACTGCAAAGGAAAAAAAAACAAAAAATAAACGCTTCTACTCACCTTCCACGTTCCCACGCAGCACTGTGTCTGTGTTGCCTGAAGATGTCGGCAGTGATAACAGCAGAGAAGCTGAGATCACCGCACGGCGCCGCCGCAGATACTGACTCGAGGCCTCCACTCCCAGGCATTTCCTCCCCGGCAGCTCCTGTCATGGCACGCTCTGACTGAGCAGTGCATGCGACAACAGGGGGAATGTACAGCTTACACTGCAGGCTCCACAAAGATGGCTGCAATCTCCTCCCACGGCTGCGACCTGAACAGCCAAGGGGGCGTGCCCAGGTCACAGCTAGAGGCAGGAGGAGCGGCCTCTAATGTTAGAGATAGGGTCGGTGACTGACTACTGTCTCTTATGGCCAGGGCTGCCGTAAATGAGGTGTGTAAGAGCGCTTCTTACACACCTCCCAAATAAAAATGGTAGCCCCCAGTGGCCAATGTAAAAATAAATAAAAAACTAATAAAGTGGGACATTTAATTTTGTATTAAAAATAATTGATTACATAATTATTAATACAAAACATAAAATGGTGGCCCCTTCCGTGTAAGAATAGCACATGGCTCTTTTCACGTCTGGTTATTTCTCTAACAGGTAGAATATGCTCCGTTATAGACCGGGGACAGGTTTACAGCTCTATTTTTTGTGGACGATTGATCTGTAAATCAGAACTGAGACCGGTCCGATTTTCATCCGATTTGTAGATACAGATCATCTATTGAAGTCAATGAGTCTGTCAGAAAAAATGGCCAGAACCAACCATGTTGCCTGTACTGCTTGTTTTCCAGTGTCTATAGGCCGGGCAAGCGAGGCGAGGAAACCTTTAGCTTTTTACTTTACATATAAAAAATATGCCCCACTGAGGAGAAAAACTGCCACACTGACCAAAATCAGATGAAAATGAGAAAAAAAACACTGATTAAAACCTGACATGTGAACGGGGCCTTAGGCCTTAATCAGATGTCAGCAGGGTCGGACTGGGGTGTCTGGGGCCCACAGGGGACAGTGACTCTAGGGGCCACCTACAGCAATATGCAGATCTCTTTTCTCTGCTCTCCCTGTTATAGTGGAGCAGTGACCGGCGGCTCCTCACATCTACTGTGCACAGACTAGAACAGGGACGGACAATTTCTGGAGTTTGCATGAAAGAGCTTCTGTGGTTAAAACAAGTGATCACAGATTCATGGGCTACACAGGATAGGTGATCACTTATTGATTGGAAACCGCACCGATTGGAAGAATGGATCAGTGGTCGAGTCGCACATGAGCTCCAGTCTAATGGGGAGAAAAGCTCCACATTCTGCCGATCGGTGCAGGTCCCAGTAGTCAGACCCCCACCAATCAATAAGTTATCACTGATCCTGTGGAGAGGTGATTACTTGTTCTCACCGGAGAACCCCTGTAAATGCATCTCTGACGCTCTGCTCCAAGTATTCCATCTCTAAGGCCACAGCCCCACTATCAGTATTCAGTCAGGATTATTCTCAGGAGTGGGAGCCAAAACCAGGTGAGGAACAATCAGAGAAAGAGAATAATAGAAACAAGTCACCAATTCTGGATTTATCACCCACTCCTGCTTTTGCCTCTCACTACTGAGAAAAAATACTGACCAAATACTGATAGTGAAGCCGTGGCCTCATGGAAAAAAATCTTTTCCTAGTTAATCTCAGCGAGAACAAATAACCGCCATACACAACATAATCCACTATAACAACACCAATAATACCACATACAAAAGGGGCAAATATCACCACACCATGACCAGACCACATAGTGACCAAATAATACAATACTGATCAGGAATACAAACCACAATACTAACAACACTGTCACTATACATATGAGCTCTGTATATAGTGTCAGTGTACAGGTAATACAGTGATCACCAGTGACATTATACACAGGAGCTCTGTATATAGTGTATAGGTAATACACTGGTCACCAGTGACATACACAGGAGCTCTGAATATACTATATAGTGTAAGTGTACAGTAATACACTGACTCACCAGTGATGTCTCTAGGTGAAGTTCTTCATCTTCGCTTTTCTTCAACTGGCACAGTCCGCCATCACTTCTTCCAGCGAGGAATCATCTCTGCAGAAAATAACACACAGTTATCAATAACTGATCTCTTTTAGAGCACATTCCCACTTTTCCCCAGGCTTCTACACTACACCAGTTGAAGAAATAAAGCGACATAGTGGCGCCCTGCACAGTAACAGGACCCCCCTTTTGTCCCCTCTTATGGAAAACAGTTTCCTAAAAAGTAAATTATATTACAGAAGTAATAATGTCCCTAATTGGACTTTAAAGTAATAATGTTCCCCACTCGCCATCATAAACTAATAAAGTTCCTCAATCTGGCCACTAAACAGTAATAAAGTCCCTTGTCCAGCGAGGCCAACCATCTATCCATCCTGACCCCCCCCCACCCATATATCCATTCTGGTCTCCATGTGTCCAGCCTGCCCCTCCCATATATCCATCCGGGCCTCCATGTGTCCAGCCCGCCCCCTTCATATATCCATCCTGTCCCCCCCATATATGCATCCCACCCCACCCCATATATCTATCTAGGTCCCCATGTGTCCAGCTTGCCGCCCTTCACCTCCATGTGTTCATCCAGGTCCCCAACTTGGCCACCTTCACCTCCATGTGTCTCCCCATGCGTCCAGCCAGCCCCCTCTTCAGCCCCGTGCCTCCATCCATAAGTCCCCCCATGCGTCCAGCCAGCCCCCCCTTCAGCCCCATGCCTCAATCCATGTCTCCCCATGCGTCCAGCCAGCCCCCCTTCAGCCCCATGTCTCCTTCCATGTCCCCACGGGTCCATCCAGCCCCCCCTTCAGCCCCATGTCTCCATCCATGTCCCCACGGGTCCAGCCAGCCCCCCCTTCAGCCCCATGTCTCCATCCATGGCCCCATGGGTCCAGCCAGCCCCCCCTTCAGCCCCATGTCTCCATCGGTCCAGCCAGCCCCCCCTTCAGCCCCATGTCTCCATCGGTCCAGCCAGCCCCCCCTTCAGCCCCATGTCCCCATGGGTCCAGCCAGCCCCCCCTTCAGCCCCATGTCCCCATGGGTCCAGCCAGCCCCCCCTTCAGCCCCATGTCCCCATGGGTCCAGCCAGCCCCCCCTTCAGCCCCATGTCCCCATCCAAGTCCCCATGGGTCCAGCCAGCCCCTTCAGCCCCATGTCCCCATCCACGTCCCCATGGGTCTAGCCAGCCCCTCCTTCAGCCCCATGTCCCCATCCATGTCCCCATGGGTCCAGCCAGCCCCCCCTTCAGTCCCATGTCCCCATCCATGTCACCATGGGTCCAGCCAGCCCCCTCCCTTCAGCCCCATGGGTCCAGCCAGCCCCCCCCTTCAGCCCCAAGTCCCCATCCATGTCCCCATGGGTCCAGCCAGCCCCCCCCTTCAGCCCCATCCATGTCCCCATGGGTCCAGCCAGCCCCCCCCTTCAGCCCCATCCATGTCCTCATGGGTCCAGCCAGCCCCCCCTTCAGCCCCATGTCCCCATGGGTCCAGCCAGCCCCCCCTTCAGCCCCATCCATGTCCTCATGGGTCCAGCCAGCCCCCCCTTCAGCCCCATGGGTCCAGCCAGCCCCCCCTTCAGCCCCATGTCCCCATGGGTCCAGCCAGCCCCCCCTTCAGCCCCATGTCCCCATGGGTCCAGCCAGCCCCCCCTTCAGCCCCATGTCCCCATGGGTCCAGCCAGCCCCCCCTTCAGCCCCATGTCCCCATGGGTCCAGCCAGCCCCCCCTTCAGCCCCATGTCCCCATGGGTCCAGCCAGCCCCCCCTTCAGCCCCATGTCCCCATGGGTCCAGCCAGCCCCCCCTTCAGCCCCATGTCCCCATGGGTCCAGCCAGCCCCCCCTTCAGCCCCATGTCCCCATGGGTCCAGCCAGCCCCCCCTTCAGCCCCATGTCCCCATGGGTCCAGCCAGCCCCCCCTTCAGCCCCATGTCCCCATGGGTCCAGCCAGCCCCCCCTTCAGCCCCATGTCCCCATGGGTCCAGCCAGCCCCCCCTTCAGCCCCATGTCCCCATGGGTCCAGCCAGCCCCCCCTTCAGCCCCATGTTCCCATGGGTCCAGCCAGCCTCCCCTTCAGCCCCATGTCCCCATGGGTCCAGCCAGCCCCCCCTTCAGCCCCATGTCCCCATGGGTCCAGCCAGCCCCCCCTTCAGCCCCATGTCCCCATGGGTCCAGCCAGCCCCCCCTTCAGCCCCATGTCCCCATGGGTCCAGCCAGCCCCCCCCTTCAGCCCCATGTCCCCATGGGTCCAGCCAGCCCCCCCCTTCAGCCCCATGTCCCCATGGGTCCAGCCAGCCCCCCCCTTCAGCCCCATGTCCCCATGGGTCCAGCCAGCCCCCCCCTTCAGCCCCATGTCCCCATGGGTCCAGCCAGCCCCCCCTTCAGCCCCATGTCTCCATTCATGTCCCCACGGGTGCAACCAGCCCCCCCTTCAGCCCCATGTCTCCATCCACGTCCCCATGGGTCCAACCAGCCCCCCCTTCAGCCCCATGTCTCCATCCACGTCGCCACGGGTCCAGCCAGCCCCCCCTTCAGCCCCATGTCTCCATCCACGTCGCCACGGGTCCAGCCAGCCCCCCCTTCAGCCCCATGTCTCCATCCACGTCGCCACGGGTCCAGCCAGCCCCCCCTTCAGCCCCATGTCTCCATCCACGTCGCCACGGGTCCAGCCAGCCCCCCCTTCAGCCCCATGTCTCCATCCACGTCGCCACGGGTCCAGCCAGCCCCCCCTTCAGCCCCATGTCCCCATGGGTCCAGCCAGCCCCCCCTTCAGCCCCATGTCCCCATGGGTCCAGCCAGCCCCCCCTTCAGCCCCATGTCCCCATGGGTCCAGCCAGCCCCCCCTTCAGCCCCATGTCCCCATGGGTCCAGCCAGCCTCCCCTTCAGCCCCATGTCCCCATGGGTCCAGCCAGCCCCCCCTTCAGCCCCATGTCCCCATGGGTCCAGCCAGCCCCCCCTTCAGCCCCATGTCCCCATGGGTCCAGCCAGCCCCCCCTTCAGCCCCATGTCCCCATGGGTCCAGCCAGCCCCCCCTTCAGCCCCATGTCACCATGGGTCCAGCCAGCCCCCCCTTCAGCCCCATGTCCCCATGGGTCCAGCCAGCCCCCCCCTTCAGCCCCATGTCCCCATGGGTCCAGCCAGCCCCCCCTTCAGCCCCATGTCTCCATCCATGTCCCCACGGGTGCAACCAGCCCCCCCTTCAGCCCCATGTCTCCATCCATGTCCCCATGGGTCCAACCAGCCCCCCCTTCAGCCCCATGTCTCCATCCACGTCGCCACGGGTCCAGCCAGCCCCCCCTTCAGCCCCATGTCTCCATCCACGTCGCCACGGGTCCAGCCAGCCCCCCCTTCAGCCCCATGTCTCCATCCACGTCGCCACGGGTCCAGCCAGCCCCCCCTTCAGCCCCATGTCTCCATCCATGGCCCCTTGGGTCCAGCCAGCCCCCCCTTCAGCCCCATGTCTCCATCCATGTCCCCATGGGTCCAGCCAGCCCCCCCTTCAGCCCCATGTCTCCATCCATGTCTCCATGGGTCCAGCCAGCCCCCCCTTCAGCCCCATGTCCCCATGGGTAAAGCCAGCCCCCCCTTCAGCCCCATGTCCCCATGGGTCCAGCCAGCCCCCCCTTCAGCCCCATGTCCCCATCCATGTCCCCATGGGTCCAGCCAGCCCCATGTCCCCATCCACGTCCCCATGGGTCCAGCCAGCCCCTCCTTCAGCCCCATGTCCCCATCCATGTCCCCATGGGTCCAGCCAGCCCCATGTCCCCATCCACGTCCCCATGGGTCCAGCCAGCCCCTCCTTCAGCCCCATGTCCCCATCCATGTCCCCATGGGTCCAGCCAGCCCCTCCTTCAGCCCCATGTCCCCATCCATGTCCCCATGGGTCCAGCCAGCCCCATGTCCCCATCCACGTCCCCATGGGTCCAGCCAGCCCCTCCTTCAGCCCCATGTCCCCATCCATGTCCCCATGGGTCCAGCCAGCCCCATGTCCCCATCCACGTCCACATGGGTCCAGCCAGCCCCTCCTTCAGCCCCATGTCCCCATCCATGTCCCCATGGGTCCAGCCAGCCCCTCCTTCAGCCCCATGTCCCCATCCATGTCCCCATGGGTCCAGCCAGCCCCTCCTTCAGCCCCATGTCCCCATCCATGTCCCCATGGGTCCAGCCAGCCCCTCCTTCAGCCCCATGTCCCCATCCATGTCCCCATGGGTCCAGCCAGCCCCCCCTTCAGTCCTATGTCCCCATCCATGTCACCATGGGTCCAGCCAGCCCCCCCCCCTTCAGCCCCATGGGTCCAGCCAGCCCCCCCCTTCAGCCCCATCCATGTCCCCATGGGTCCAGCCAGCCCCCCCTTCAGTCCTATGTCCCCATCCATGTCTCCATGGGTCCAGCCAGCCCCCCACTTCAGCCCCATCCATGTCCCCATGGGTCCAGCCAGCCCCCCCTTCAGTCCTATGTCCCCATCCATGTCTCCATGGGTCCAGCCAGCCCCCCACTTCAGCCCCATCCATGTCCCCATGGGTCCAGCCAGCCCCCCCTTCAGTCCTATGTCCCCATCCATGTCTCCATGGGTCCAGCCAGCCCCCCACTTCAGCCCCATCCATGTCCCCATGGGTCCAGCCAGCCCCCCCTTCAGCCCCATGTCCCCATGGGTCCAGCCAGCCCCCCCTTCAGCCCCATGGGTCCAGCCAGCCCCCCCTTCAGCCCCATGGGTCCAGCCAGCCCCCCCCTTCAGCCCCATGGGTCCAGCCAGCCCCCCCCTTCAGCCCCATGGGTCCAGCCAGCCCCCCCTTCAGCCCCATGGGTCCAGCCAGCCCCCCCCTTCAGCCCCATGGGTCCAGCCAGCCCCCCCTTCAGCCCCATGGGTCCAGCCAGCCCCCCCCTTCAGCCCCATGGGTCCAGCCAGCCCCCCCCTTCAGCCCCATGGGTCCAGCCAGCCCCCCCCTTCAGCCCCATGGGTCCAGCCAGCCCCCCCTTCAGCCCCATGGGTCCAGCCAGCCCCCCCCTTCAGCCCCATGGGTCCAGCCAGCCCCCCCCTTCAGCCCCATGGGTCCAGCCAGCCCCCCCCTTCAGCCCCATGGGTCCAGCCAGCCCCCCCCTTCAGCCCCATGGGTCCAGCCAGCCCCCCCTTCAGCCCCATGGGTCCAGCCAACCCCCCCTTCAGCCCCATGTCCCCATGGGTCCAGCCAGCCCCCCCTTCAGCCCCATGTCTCCATCCATGTCCCCACGGGTGCAGCCAGCCCCCCCTTCAGCCCCATGTCTCCATCCATGTCCCCACGGGTGCAACCAGCCCCCCCTTCAGCCCCATGTCTCCATCCATGTCCCCACGGGTGCAACCAGCCCCCCCTTCAGCCCCATGTCTCCATCCATGTCCCCACGGGTCCAACCAGCCCCCCCTTCAGCCCCATGTCTCCATCCATGTCGCCACGGGTCCAGCCAGCCCCCCCCTTCAGCCCCATGTCTCCATACATGTCCCCACGGGTCCATCCAGCCCCCCCTTCAGCCCCATGTCTCCATCCATGTCCCCGTGTGACCAGCCTGCGACCCCTCCATATACGGATGATGACCAATGCTGGTCACACTCACCCAGAAAAACGTGGATATTGCACTTGACTTGAAGTTGAAGCAGGGAGAGCTGTAGCCAGGCCTGCAGCCTTGTTTCCAGGGTGATGGTGAGAGAGCAGAGTGCAGGTCACCGCATACTCAGCCCAGGAGCCGGCTTAAAAGGCCAAGAGAGCAGGAGAGAAGAGGGCGGTGCGCGGTGCTGGTGCGGTGTTACATACCCGGACGGGAGCCGGTGTCACAAGGCCAATTCCAAGGGAGCAGGAGCCGGGACTGGAGAGCAGAGCGCGGCGTCGGCGTATGAAAAGCCGCCAGGGGGGCAGGGAGAGGAGAGCGTGACGTCAGCGTGTCACCTGACACCACACAACTGCCAGCCACCAGCGGGAAAGCAGAGCGCGGTGCGTGTCACCGCCCACCAAGATCACGTCCTCCTGTCATGTGACTATGCGCGTCACCCGCTGTCACCACTGAATAGTAGGAGCGCCGCACGCGACGCTACATTTCCTTCGGCTGCGCTTTTAAAGGGCCCGCACTTTTTGAGAGCCCCCGCTACCAATTCTCTCACTCTCTCATCGGGGCCCACCGGGAATTTTTCGCGCTATCACACCAGGCCAGTCCGACCCTGCATGGGCCCATCAGGTAAAGTGATGGAATGAAGTTTTCTCTCCTCATGTTGAAAAATGACATTTTCTGCCACCTATTGATGAGAGAAAAAAAGTGATGAAGATTTACAAACTTCTAACATTAGTCAGTGAAAAACATACAGAACAAGGATGCAAATGGATCTTTTTTTGGCAATCCAATCATTTGAATGGGCCAGCTTTATCTGCAAATCAGATTACAATCAAACATGTCTCAAATTTCTTTTGTGAACCATCAGCATCAGAAAAGGTCCATAGACTATAATTATTATGTTTTTATAAGCAAAGAAAAGGAACACAATGCAAACTCTAAAATCAGACATTTAAATGGATGAGTTTGGTGGGCAAACAGGGTCTGACTGGAGCACCGGGACACTGGACGATTATCCGGTGGGCCAGGGTCCTTGGCAGGACGTAGAGGGGGCCCACTGGTTTCAACTGAATGTGCGTCCGAGGACATTTCATTAATGATCAGTATTGTAATATTCGGTCACTATGTTGTAATATCTGGTCCGGTCATGGTGTGGTATTTATCCCTGTATGTGTTATTATTTGGTCACTATGTGGTGTGGACATGGTGTGGTGGTATTTCTCCCTTGTATGTGGAATTATTTGGTCGCTATATGTTGGTAATATCTGGTCTGGTCATGGTGTGGCGATATTTCTCCCTTTTACAGTATGAGGTATTGTTCGGTCACTATGTGGTGGTCATATGTGGTCTGCTCACGGTGTGACGGTAGTTCTCCCTTCTATGTGGAATAATTTGGTCGCTATATGCTGCTAAAATCTGGTCTGGTCATGGTGTGGCACTATTTGTCCCTTTTACAGTATGAGGTATTGTTCGGTCACTATGTGGTGGTCATATGTGGTCTGCTCACGGTGTGACGGTAGTTCTCCCTTCTATGTGGAATAATTTGGTCGCTATATGCTGCTAAAATCTGGTCTGGTCATGGTGTGGCGATATTTGTCCCTTATACAATATGTGGTATTGTTCGGTCACTATGTGGTGGTCATATGTGGTCTGCTCACGGTGTGACGGTAGTTCTCCCTTCTATGTGGAATAATTTGGTCGCTATATGCTGCTAAAATCTGGTCTGATCATGGTGTGGCAATATTTGTCCCTTATACAATATGTGGTATTATTCGGTCACTATGTGGTGGTAATATGTGGTCTGGTCACGGTGTGGCTGTATTTCTCCCTTCTACGTGGGATTATTCGGTCGCTTTATGCTGGTAATATGTGGTCTGGTCACAGTGTCACGTTAGTTCTCCCTTGAATGTGGTATTATTGGTCTTGAAAAAGTGGAGTGTGTTGTGTACAGCAGTCAATTGTTCTCTCTGATATTAGGAGAATAATCTTTATTTAGATTTGTGATTAAATACTTGGAACAAGATGCACTTACAGGAATTCTACTGTGAAAACAAGTAATCACCTTTCCAAAGGATAAGTGATAAGGTATTGATTGGTGGGGGTCTGACTGCTGGGACCCGCACCGATTGGTAGAATGTGGAGCTTTTATCCCCACTAGACTGGAGCAGCATGTGCGACTTCACCACTGATCCATTGATTTCCTCAATGGCTGCGAGCGCTGCTCTTGTTTTTTTCTGGAAGCCCCAAAGAGAATGAATGGATCTGCGGTCAGACATCCCACCTGCCGCTGCATTTTAAAATGGGGATAAAAGTGTCCTGTCAGGGATAAAACTTCCCAATTCTGATCAGTGCAGTTTCCAATGGTCGGACCCAAACGATCATTAAGTTATCACCAATCCTGAGGAGCCCATGGATCGGTGATAACTTGTTTTCACCAAAGAAGCCCTTTAATGCAAACTACCGTAATTGTCCATCCCAGTTGTGCTGTGCGCACAGTAGATGTGCAGGAGCCGCCTGTGATTTACAGTCGAGGTCCCACTATAACGGGGATAACGGCTATCAGGTATCTGCATCTAGCTGTAGGGTGGGCCCCAGTCTCCCCAGTCCGAGCTGTGAGCAAATATAACCTGTCTGGGCAATTGTAGCCAATTTTGCTGCAAAAAAAGAAAAGTCTTTTTACCTTTTTAACCATAACTTTCAATGTCTTGGATAAATGTGTAACCCTTTATTAAATTCTGCCTTTATTATGGGGATCTCATGGTAGTAGAGCATACCAGAGGTTGACTATATTTTATTTTTTATTTATTTATTTTTTACAGAAAGATCCACGTAAAGAAAAAAAAGAAGAAAAGTAAAAAAAAATGGAAACCAAAAGAAAATAAACAGAACACACCTTTTTGGTAAATTTTTATACTCTGAGCAGCCCCATGATATAAGCTGGTGCAGGTCACTAATCAGACAAATCCACATGAATGAGTGTAAGAAGTGAATGCAGCACTCACCGCTATAATAAAACATTGTATTCCATCATTAATAACCATCAGCTTCTCACAGAGGGAGGTCAGCGAGTGGTAGATACACTGCATTGTGAAAGGATTTGGCCCCCTTGAACTTTTCCACCTTTTGCCACATTTCTGGCTTCAAACATAAAGATATAAAATTCAAATTTTTTTGGGAAGAATCAACAAGTGGGAATGAAATTTATTGGATATTTTAAACTTAAAAATAAAAACTGAAAAGTGGGGCGTGCAATATTATTCGGCCCCTTTACTTTCAGTGCAGCAAACTCACTCCAGAAGTTCAGTGAGGATCTCTGAATGATCCAATGTTGTCCTAAATGACTGGTAACGATAACTAGAATCCACTGATCCAATGTTGTCCTAAATGACTGGTAACGATAACTAGAATCCACCTGTGTGTAATCAAGTCTCTGTATAAATGCACCTGCTGTGTGTTAGTCTCAGGGTTCTGTTTCAAGTGCAGAGAGCACCATGAAGACCAAGGAACACACCAGGCAGGTCCGAGATACTGTTGTGGCGAAGTTCAAAGCCGGATTTGGATACAAAAAGATTTCCCAAGTTTTAAACATCTCAAGGAGCACTGTGCAAGCGATCATATTGAAATGGAAGGAGTATCAGACCAATGCTAATCTACCAAGACCCGGCCGTCCCTCTAAACCAGTGTTTCCCAAACTCCAGTCCTCACGGACCACCACAGGTCATGTTTTCAGGATTTCCTTAGTATTGCATAGGTGATGGAAGTATCATCAAGGCATCAGGAATTTTCTCACCTGTGCAATACTATGGAAATCCTGAAAACATGACCTGTGGGGTCTGTGAGGACTGGAGTATGGGAAACACTGCTCTAAACTTTCATCTCGAACAAGGAGAAGACTGATCAGAGATGCAGCTAAAAGGCCCATGATCACTCTGGATGAACTGCAGAGATCTAGAGCGGAGGTGGGTTAGTCTGTCCATAGGACAACAATCAGTTATACACTGCACAAATCTGGGCTTTATGGAAGAATGGCAAGAAGAAAGCCATTTCTCAAAGATATCTATAAAAAGTCTCGTTTGAAGTTTGCCACAAGCCATCTGGGAGACACACCAAACATGTGGAATAAGGTGCTCTGGTCAGATGAAACCAAAATCAAACTTTTTGGCCACAATGCAAAACGATATGTTTGGCGTAAAAGCAACACAGCTCATCACCCTCAAAACACCATCCCCACTGTCGAACATGGTGGTGGCAGCATCATGGTTTGGGCCTGCTTTTCTTCAGCAGGGACAGAGAAGATGGTTAAAATTGATGGGAAGATGGATGGAGCCAAATACAGGACCATTCTGGAAGAAAACCTGTTGGAGTCTGCAAAAGACCTGAGACTGGGACGGAAATTTATCTTCCAACAAGACAATGATCCCAAACATAAAGCAAAATCTACAATGGAATGGTTCAAAAATAAACATATCCAGGTGTTAGAATGGCCAAGTCAAAGTCCAGACCTGAATCCAATCGAGAATCTGTGGAAAGAGCTGAAAACTGCTGTTCACAAACGCCCTCCATCCAACCTCACTGAGCTCGAGCTGTTTTGCAAGGAAGTATAGGCAAGAATTTCAGCCACTCGATGTGCAAAACTGATAGAGGCATACGCCAAGCGACTTGCAGCTGTAATCGCAGCAAAAGGTGGCGCTACAAAGTATTAACTCAAGGGGGCCGAATAATATTGCACGCCCCACTTTTCAGTTTTTAATTTGTTAAAAAAGTTTAAAATAGCAAATAAATTTCATTCCACTTCACGATTGTGCCCCACTTGTTGTTGATTCTTCCCCCAAAAAATAGAATTTTATATCTTTATGTTTAAAGCCAGAAATGTGGCAAAAGGTAGAAAAGTTCAAGGGGGCCAAATCCTTTCACAATGCAGTGTATAGGTGATGGCAGTGCTGTGTATCTGCAGGATTCCAGGCCAGTATCTGCCACCCGCTGGATTTCCCATGGGAGAAGCTCTGGGATTTTATTACAGGGAAACTGTCATCAGGTTTTTGCTATGTAATCTAAAAGCAACAAGTCGGGGCAGAGGACCTTATCCCAGCGATGTGTCACTTGCTGGTCTGCATGATGGCATTTTGATATAATCCCTCTTTTATCTGCTGCAGATCTAGCAGTTCCCTGAATTCACAGATTATGTAGAGACCAATGCGGGAAAGTTACCCCAAATGTTCTAGAAGTCAGCATTGGATTTTCTGCTTTCAGATCACCTCACAGACCAATGTAAGTTAAGGGACAAGTTCAGATGACGGTTTATCCCACTGTTTTTTTAAAGAAATTCGCCATTAAAACTCATGCATACAGTACAAAAAGAAATAGATGCCACAACCAGGGCCGGCTCCAGGATTTCATGGGCCCCGGGCAAAAGTCTCAGTGGGCCCCTTTCACACCTACCACGATTCATGATGCACAGAAATATAGGTATAGTACAATGCTAAAGATTTCACTTCTCACATTACATGAGTGATATCTATTGTAAAGTCTACAACAGCTCAGAAACCGGCGAATCCTCCCAGCGCACAGTTCAGACCAGACAATATAGTCCTCTATACAGTATTATGGGCCCCACGTAGTCCTCCATATACAGTATTATGGGCACCACGTGGTCCTCCATACAGTATTATGGGCACCACGTGGTCCTCCATATACAGTATTATGGGCACCACATGGTCCTGCATCCAGTACTATGGGCACCATATATTGCTCCATACAGAATAACGGACCGTATATAATGCTCCATACAGTATGATCCCCATATATTGCTCCATTCAGTATAATGGATCCCATATATTGCTCCATAAAGTAAAATGAGCCCCATATATTGCTCCATACATAATGGGTACCATATAATGCTCCATACAGAATAATGGAGCCCAAATATTGCTCCATACAGTATGGGCCCTATATATTGCTCCATAAATAGTGGGACCAATATATTGCTCCATAAAGAATAGGCCCCATATAATGCTCCATAGATAATGGGCCCTATATAATACTCCATACATAATGGGCCCCATATATTGTTCAATAGATAATGAGCCCCATATAATACTACATACATAATGAGCCTCATATATTGTTCAATAGATAATAAGCCCTATATGATACTCCATACATAATGGGCCCCATATATTGTTCAATAGATAAAGAGCCCCATATAATACTCATAACATAAAAAAAAAAAATCAAATACTCACCGCTCCTTGCTGGAAGCAGGCCTGTCTCATCAGCGTCTTCTGACTCTCTGCACTGGGACTGCTCAGCAGAGGGCGCTCTGTAGTGACGTCATTGCGCCCTCTGCCCTGAGATGTCACAGAGTAAGAAGACGCAGAAGACAGAGGAGCAGCAGAGGAACAGGGAGAGGTAAGTATTGCAAACAGTTTAAAGCACTGGGGAAGGCCCAGTGCAAGTGCCCATTCGCTGGCATCAGGCCCCGCTGACTCATGGGCCCCATAGTGCGCTGGTGTCCCAGAGGGTGAGTGGGCCCCCTGCTCGCTCAGGGCCCAGGCACTTGCCCGGGTGGTGATGCCGGCCCTGGGTACAACACATACGGCACCCGTTTTTAACTGATCCGCTGCAATGATTATGTAGGAAACTGTATTCATTTACAATCATCCACAGCGTGAGAGAAAACAGCTACAACATTACTGAATAAACAGAAACCCTGCAAGTATAAGAAAATGATTTTATTAAAAATATTTTGCATATCAATCCAGTTTGAAAAAAAATAACTCATTAAGCATTTTTTGCAACGTAGCAGTCCACATCTGACAGACTCCTGTAACTCTGGACACAGTATAATAGTGTGGCCGCTGTTCTCTAGCAGGACCCTCTAATGATAGAAGCAGGACGGCATACTGGATCTCGCACAACGCTACCTGCATGCCATCTGATTGGCTACTGTAAGTGCTCCAGCCGTATAAAGATCACTATGTATACAATATACTCCGAAAAGATGTCAGTGATTACTGTGAAGTCAAAATATTGTGGCCCCCATTGAGCAGGAATGATTAGAGATGGACAAGCTCCAGTTGGCAGACAGTCAGTGATGGCGGAGAGCTGATCATCTTTACTCGCTGCTCATTAGGAAAGTGGTCGCTTTCTGAAACCATTTGACTCTGAACTCGGCGTCAGACGGCATTATGTAAGAGGCCAATGTCTGAGTGGTTTTTGTGTCCATTTGTCCTTCCTCTGTTCTTTCTGCCAAAAGATCCTCACCCATAACCTAAGGATTAAAATAAAGTTGAATTGTTACTAATATTTTTTTACATTTAGCACATGAATTGAATTTCATAAATTAAAAGAAAACTTTCCCTCCGATGTCCACAAAACTGAGCGCCACTACATAAGCCACAAATAGTCTCCCCTCTCTCTCCCAGTCTGTGCAGCGGACGGGAACCATTTAAATGGGTGCAGGGCCGATTTTAGATAAAGTGGGGCCCTGGGGAAAAGTTTAAAGTGGGGTCCCAAATGCTGACATACAGCACCACACAAACATTTAGCTTGTATTTACATGCGCTGAGATCAGGACGCTAAACGAGCGCAATCCACAATACTGAAGCCGTTCGACGCTTGTTTCCCGACCTCTTTACACCAGCTGAGGAAGAATGATGGATACAGAACAATCACTAATAGATCAATCTGTCCCCATACAGCATCATGTTATCAGCAGCACATCTGCAGGTTACACCGGCCGATGTGCTGCTGAGAACAAGGATTTTTGTTCTGGCATAAACAATCCAATTACTCGATGAATAGGCAGCATTTTGCTTGTTTAGTATAATACATGTCATAGTCCTCCATATTTTATAATGTGCCCCACAGCCCCCCATATTGTATAATGCACTCCCCATAGCCCTCAATATTGTATAATGCACTCCCCATAGTCCTCCATATAGTATAATACACTCCCGATAGCCCTCCATATAGTATAATGCACTCCCCATAACCCTCTATATAGTGTAATATACTCCCCATAGTCCTCCATATTGTATAATGCACTCCCCATAACCCTCTATATAGTATAATATACTCCCCATAGTCCTCCATATTGTATAATGTGCCCCACAGCCCTCCATATTGTATAATGCACTCCCCATAGTCCTCCATATTGTATAATGCACTCCCCATAGCCCTCCATATTGTATAATGTGGCCCATATTCCTCCAAATAGTATAATACACTCCCCAAAGCTCGCTATATAGTTTAATGCACCTCATAGTTCTCCATATAGTATAATGCACCTCATAGTCCTCCATATAGTATAATGCACCTCATAGCCCTCCATATAGTATAATATACTCCCCATAGTCCTTCATATAGCATAATGCACTCCCCATAGTCTTTCATATTGTATAATGTGCACCACAGCCCTCCATATTGTATAATGTGGCCCATTTTCCTCAATATAGTAAATACATTCCCCATAGCCCTCCATATAGTATAATGCACCTCATAGTCCTCCATATAGTATAGTACACTCCCCATAACCCTCCATATAGTATAATGCACTCCCCATAGCCCTCCATATAGTATAATACACTCCCCATAGCCCTCCATATAGTATAATGCACCTCATAGTCCTCCATATAGTATAATACACTCCCCATAGCCCTCCATATAGTATAATGCACCTCATAGTCCTCCATATAGTATAATACACTCCCCATAGCCCTCCATATAGTATAATATACTCCCCATAGTCCTCCATATAATGGAATGCACCTCATAGTCCTCCATATAGTATAATGCACTCCCTATAGCCCTCCATATAGTATAATGCACTCCCTATAGCCCTCCCTATAGTATAATGCACTCCCCATAGCCCTCCCTATAGTATAATGCACTCTCCATAGTCCTTCATAGTGTATAATGCACTCCCCATAGTCCTTCATATAGTATAATGCATTCTCCTCAGTCCTTAATAGAGTATAATGCAGTCTCCCTATAGTATAATGCAGCCAAACATATAGTACATATAATATAATGCAACCCATAGTCCTCGTAAAGTATAATTCGGCCCCAACCATAGAGTATAATTCAGCCACTCCATAAGTATAATGCAGCCCCCCAGTTCTGCAGTATTATGGTCACCACGTATAAAAAACAAATACATACAATACTCACCTCTCCTCGTTCTCCAGCTGCTCCATGCTCTGCAGAGCGTCTCAGCAGCTCCACTCTGCAGGCACAGTCATTCCCCTGCTACCGATACAGTTCAATGCGCGATGCGGGGGGACGAACTCACGGACCCTATAGAGGCACGCCACGGGCTGGAGGCCCCAGGCAGATGCCTAGTCTGCTTGCCATTACGCCGGCCCTGAATGGGTGTCTCATGCTGGGGACATGTTTTTCTGCTTTTTTTCTTGCCATAGTACAAATTCTATTCAGTAGGACTATCAGCTGTGTATCCACCAGACTTCTGCACAACCCAGCTGATGGTCCCAACCCCATTTATAAGGCCAGAAATCCCTCTTATTAAACCTGACAGGGCACACCTGTGAAGTGAAAACCATTTCCGGTGACTACCTCTTGAAGCTCATCAAGAGAATGTCAAGAGTGTGCAAAGCAGTCATCAAAGCAAAAGGTGGCTACTTTGAAGAACCTAGAATATAAGACATATTTTCAGTTGTTTCACACTTTTTTGTTAAGTACATAATTCCACATGTGTTAATTCATAGTTTTGATGACTTCAGTGTGAATGTACAATTTTCATTGTCATTGAAAATACAGAAAAATCTTTAAATGAGAAGGTGTGTCCAAACTTTTGGTCTGTTACTGTATATATCCAGGATGTGTGATCACGGGGTGCCATACATACCAGAATGGGAGATCAAAGGGTGTCATGCATACCAGGATGGGTGATCAAGGGATGCCATGCATACCAGGATGGGGGATCAAGGGGTGCCATGAAAACTAGGATGGGGATCAGGGGGTGCCATGCATACCAGGATGGTTGATCAAAGGGGTGCCATGGATACCGAGGGCTCAAGGGGTGCCATGCATTCCAGGATGGGGATGAGGGTCACGTATACCAAGATGTGATGGGGGCCACATATACCAGGAAGGAGGGACCATACATACCAGGATGGAGGATAGTAACAGAATTGGGGGACATTACCCCAATACCAATGTCAGCAGCAGACTCCTATTAGACAAAGATAGCACAAGTATACACAAAATGCAGTTTTTAAAAGGAAGGTTTTTATGATTAAGGGAAAAGGAAATCCAAACCTAAAGGGCCCTGTGTGAAAAAGTGATGCCCCTCCCTCCTTAAAACATAAATTAACTGTGATTTGTCACATCTTTGGGAAGCTGAGTTCAATTTCCGTAGCCCCACACAGCCCTGTTTACTGCCACACGTATTCTCAATCAAGAAATCACTTAAATAGGACATGCCTGACAAAGTGAAGTAGAACAAAAGATCCTCTAAAGCTAGACATCATGCTGAGATCCAAAGAAATTCAGGACCAAATGAGAAACAAAGTAATTGAGATCTATCAGTCTGGAAAAAGTTCTAAACCCATTTCTAAAGATTTGGGACTCCAGCGAATCACAGTGGAAGTCATTATCCACAATAGGCAAAAATATGGAACAATGGTGAACTTTCCTAGGCGTGGCCGGCTGATCAAAATTACCCCAAGAGCGCAGCAACGACTCATCCAAGAGGTCACAAAAGACCCCACAACAACATCCAGAGAACTGCAGGTCTCACTTGCCTCAGTTAAGGACAGTGTTCATGACTACACCAAAAGAAAGAGACTGGGCAAAAATGACACGCATAGCAGAGTTCCAAGACGAAAACCATTGCTGAGCAATAAGAACAAAGGCTCATCTCAGTTTTGTCAGAAAACATCTTGATGATCGCCAAGACTTTTGGGAGAATAGTCTGTGGACTGACAAGACAAAAGTTGAACTTTTTGAAAGGTGTATGTCCCATTACATCTGGCGTAGAAGTAACACTGCATTTCAAAAAAGGAACATCATACCAACAGTAAAATATGGTGGCGGTAGCATGATGGTCTGGGACTGTTATGCTGCTTCAGGACCTGGAAGACTTGCTGTGGAAATGGAACCAAGAATTTTGCTGGTTAACCAAAAAATCCTGAAAGAGAATGTCTGGCCATCTGTTCATGACCTCAAGCTGAAGTGCACTTGGGTTATGCAGCAGGACAATGATCCAAAACACACCATTAAGTCCACCTCTGAATGGCTTAAGGAAAACAAAATTAAGACTTTGCAGTGGCTTAGTCAAAGTCCTGACCTTAAGAAAGAGGTTCATGCACGGAAACCCTCCAATGTGGCTAAATTACAACAATTTTGCAAAGATGAGTGGGCAAAAATTCCTCCAGAGTGTTGTAAAAGACTCATTGCCAATTATCCCAATTGTACAATTGTAAACATTTATGCTCCCAACAAAAGACAAATCAGCTTTCTTAACAAGGTGATGAAAAAGATTTCCAAAATCAAGAAGGGAGAACTGTTTATACTGGGTGATTTCAATATGGTTCCTGATGGTCATATGGACTCCTCATCCCCCAGAAGATGTCTATCTGCTTCCCTAAACCTGTGGCTAATAAAAAACGAGCTGTTTGACGCATTTAGGTGTATCAACACTACCTCAAAAGAGTACACGTTTTTTTCAGACGTCCACCAGACTGCGTCCAGAATAGACCTTATTTTAACTGATGTCTTTTCCATCTCAAAAATTGAAAAAATTGAAATTCTCCCAAAAACTATCTCTGACCACTCCCCTTTGCTGGGAGAAATTAGGTTAGGCCCACCCCTCACTAATAGCTTTCTTTGGAAATGCAACCCATCCCTCCTTTATTCACCAGAGTACAGATCTATAATTGAGGAAAATTTAAAACAATACTTCAATGAAAATGAAGATGAAGCCATTAGTCCATTTACTCTCTGGAATGCTCATAAGGCAGTCCTCAGAGGGACATTGCTGAAACTGTCATCCTCCATCAAAAAGAAGAATAGGGCTAAAATTATAGAACTCCAAGCCTTAATTAGATCTAAGGAGGAGATCCAAACCAACACTTACCCACCCTCTCAAAAAATTGGCCAAGAAATTAATAATTTAAGAGTAGAACTCAAAGAATTATTTGCCCCCTTCGAATCTCTAGTCAAGAACTCACAATTTAAAGTATATGCATCCTTGAACAAACCGACTAAATTTATGATGAACCGTATTAAGAAAAAGAGGATACAAAACAGGATTAATAAAGTTCCATCGGAGGATGGCACACTTAGACATCACCCAAAAGAGATAGTCTCCACTTTTGAGAAATACTATCATAAACTATATAATATTAACACAAATGATTCCATACCAAAGCCTAACAAAGAACTAATCAACAAATTCCTTTCCTCAATTAATCTACCAAAAGCCAGTAAACATGACTTAGAAACCTTATCATCCCCCTTTACAGAAAAAGAGGTCGTCGAGGCAATAACACAACTAAAACCCTATAAATCCCCAGGCCCCGACGGATTCACCAACCAATATTTCAAAACGTTCGAATCTATTCTTACCCCTCACCTCACCCAAGTATTTAATAAGGCAGCGTCTCAGGGCTCATTCCCAGACGAAATGCTGGAAGCCATAATCATACTTATACCCAAACCCAAAGGAAATCCGGAGGATGTCAAAAACTTCAGGCCCATCTCCCTTATAAACACCGATGTCAAACTATACTCCAAAGTGTTGGTAAATAGATTAAAATCTATATTACCTACCTTAATAAACAACGATCAAATTGGCTTTGTCGATAAAAGACAATCTACAGATAGAACGACACGCCTCATTAATATTATCAAATTATTGAATTTATCCAAAACCCCATCAATCCTCCTGACTCTTGACGCTGAAAAAGCGTTCGATCGTCTCAACTGGCTATATTTAAAACTTGCACTAATGAAATTTGGTTTTGTCGAAAAAATTTTGTCTTCCATCCTCGCGTTATACTCTAACTCCTCTGCCAAAATATACGCCAACAATCACTTATCTAGCCCAATAAAAATAAATAACGGAACCAGGCAGGGTTGCCCCCTATCACCTCTTTTGTTTGCTTTGGCAATTGAACCCCTAGCACAAAAATTCAGGGAAAATGAAAATATCAAAGGGATACAGGCAGGCTCCCCACAATTTACAATTAGTCTGTTTGCAGACGATATTCTCCTTACACTAGCTGACCCCCTCAATTCGGTCAAAGAGGTAACAAACACCCTGGAAAAATTCTCGGAAATATCGTATTTCAAAATAAACAACAAAAAATCAAAAATAATCCAAATCAACCTAAGCAACTGCATAATAAATAAAATCAAAAAAGACTTTAACTACGATTGGGAAGAGGAGGAATTCACATACCTAGGAATCATCATCACAAAAAATATAAACTCAATTATCACCAAAAATATGGTTTCAATTACAGAAACAATAAAGACTTACAATACTTTAACGACAAAGACCTATCGTGGCTAGGCAAATCGCTAATCCTGAAAGCATTTGCACTTCCTAAAATCTTATACGTACTAAGAAACCTTCCCTTAATTATTCCCGCCCCATACATAACCAAGATGCAATGCCTTATCAATACATTCTTTTGGAGCGGTAAAAAAGCGAGGACCCCGACAGCTTTGCTATATAAAAGCAAAGTTAACGGTGGCATTGGTCTCATCAATGTGAACACTTACTATTTAGCAAATTTAATTAAACAAAGCCAATACTGGTTACATTCAAAACACCCTCCAGCATGGATTGAATTGGAGACATTGCTCAATGGTAACCTTCTTCCCCAAAATCTACTCCTTAATAATCTTTTCAAAAAATCCCGGTATACTCCATCCCACCCTATCTTCCAAGCTGCTTTATTTGCTCGGGGAAAGTTCATTACTCTCAATAGAAGCAAAAACAATTCAAATAACTCACTGAATTTTCCTCTTTCATATATCGCAGCAATCTACAATCACCCATTCCCCTCTCATTGGCCCATCATAGGCATAATCAAAATCAAAGACATTTTTAACAGTAGCAATTTTATTCCCTTCGCAGAACTAAAATCCAAATTTAAATTGACATCCGACGAGTTCTTCTACTACTCAATGACTAAGGACATGATTGGAATATTTCTATCCAGCAGGAAATCAATGTCTGAGGCCTCTATAAACTTACTTCGTAATACAAACCATAACATCTTCTGGAGTCTGAAATATATTTACTCAAGTTTTAACAAAGACGCATTTTTAAAAAAAACTACATTCATGAAAAAATGGGAAGTAGACTTAAATACATCCTTCACAATGGAGATGTGGGAAAACGCCCTCTGCTCATCATATTCCTCCAACATTTGCATGGCGTTACATGAGGGATACTATAAAACGTTATCACGTTGGTACTATACCCCTTTAAGACCCTCGCATATAGACCCCAACAATTCCCCTCTCTGTTGGAGAAATTGCGGGCAATACGGAGATCTGATCCACATTTTCTGGAACTGCCCCAAAATTAAAAAAATCTGGGCTCAGACGTCTAAACTAATTAATAACCTAACCAACCAAGAAATCGCCCTTACACCTCAGAAGGCTCTCTTGTCCTTAGAGTTGGAATCACTGACCTCACACACTAGATACCTTATCATCCACATATGTTTGGTAATAAAAAATTCAATCGCATATAACTTGAAGAAACCAGATCCCCCTCGTTTCTTCGAACTTCTAGGCAGAATCTCACTCCATAAATCGTATGAGTTCAGATATGCTTCCAGCATAAATGGCTCAACAAGAAACTTAAAAAAATGGTCATTATGGTCAAAAAAATTCCCCGATTAAAGAGAAACCATAGACAGACAATCGTCATTCCCAAACCTTTCACACAGGTTTAACATGTTGTTCCAATGTGTCATTGCTAAGCGTATTCGCTTTTACTTGTTCTGTTTTGTTTTGATTTATATTATCTTGGATAAACAATGCTAATGTACCTGATTACCCTCCTTCCCCTTTCACAAATTCTCCCCCCCCCTTTCCCTCCCTCCCCACCCCCCCCCCATACGAACCATGTTTGAGTTCGTGTTTAAATGTTGATAAAATTCAATAAAAATATTGTGAAACAAAATTAGAAAAATTTTGTCTCTGTCCAAATATATATGGACCTAACTGTAAGTTTACCACTAAAAGTACAATGTGTCAAAAACAAACAACCCAATCTCAATCATTGGGATTTGAAGCGTTCAGAGTTACTACAATATAAAGTGGCAGTGGTCTAAATTGTACAAGTTGGCCTAGTCATGAAGGTGAAACAAGGGTGAAGGGGTTAAAGAACTGATTAGCTCTTCACATGACATGGCTATCATTAACAGAAGGGATATTTTTACCACTTTTAAAATTACATTCATTGGGCAAGAAAAAAGCGAAAAGGACATCTACAGAATGGGAAGAATAGAACCAAGCAACAGCACATGTGAAAAAGACTTGGGTATAATAATAGATCACAGATTGCACATAAGTCAACCGTGTGATGCAGCAGAAATAAAGGCAAGCAGATACAGATTAGATATTAGAAAAAACATTTTGACAGGGTGATCAATGAGTGGAACAGGCTGCCACGAGAGGTGGCGAGTTCGCCTTCAATAGAAGTCTTCAAACAGAGGCTGGACAGACATCTGTCCGGAGATGGTTTATTGAATCTTGCATTGAGCAGGGGGTTGAACACGATGAACCTGGAGGTCACTTACAGCTACGAATCTATGATTCTATTCAATGGCCCCAATTTTGATAGGTTGGGGTATCCTCATTATGAAAAAGCTAAATCTGTATAGTAATATTATGGACCAGGTTATCAATGAGACTTCTGATGCTCTGGCAGAAATCTCTTTAGAATTAGAACAGACATGTAGAGTAGCAGATTTCTTACTGGCAGCTCAAGGTTGTGTGTTCATTCGTGGAGGATTAATGTTGTATCTTTGATAGCTCTGAAGTTGTGATTGAGCATCTCAAGAATGTAAAAGAGCTCCAAGTGATAGCATCCAAAATAGGTTCCCTAGGAGCTCAGTTGATTGAGTTCTTTGTTTCATTCCTCAAAACCTATTGTTGCAATTTGTGTTATTATAATTCTAGACATTGCAAATACACATGAATATTCAAAATAGAAACAGTGTACTTTTAAGCTTGAAAAAGTAGCTATTGCTTTTAATTTTGTGATTCATAGAGTTGTTTACGTGCAAAACAAAGGTGGGAACTGATGAAAATAATCCGTATAGCTATTATAACAAGTAATATAACATATTGGCAAATGATGGATTATATGTCAGCTTTATAAAGTGATGTTTTGTTTCAGCTAAAAGAAACCAATTCTAATCAGGGGCGTATCTAAGGGGGTGCAGGTGTGGCATTAAACTTCAGTGCAGCCGGCCAGGGGGCGCCATCGGGCCACCTAAAGTCGCGGTCAGACGTGTCTCTGCCGCCCCCATAGTGGGATTCAGCTATTAGCTTGATGGCCGGCTCAGAGAAGGTGCAACAACGGCTCCCAGCAATCAACTTTACTCACGTCTTTCATGCACAAGAACAATTCAAGCACTGACTTCCCGCACTTCTGGGTCAGGGCGACGTCAGCAGCGTCATCAGGTCATCTGATTATACTGCTGATGACACTCTTCAGCGACACTTAGGCGTGAAGAATGTCTGTTGGTGTGGCAAGCGCTCCAATTAAGCTGAAGGAACCAAAGAATTATTGTAATGCTGGGTGAATTTGAGGAGACAGTATGGAGAGAATGTGTGAAAAAAACAGTACGGAGAGCGAGAGGAGAATGTGTGAGGAAACAGAATAGTGAGCGGGGGTGAGGAATGGGTGTGGAAACACTGCGGGGAGGGAATGTGCGAGGAGCAAGCGTGAATGGGTGTGTGGAAATAATGAGGAACGGGGGGGGATGTGTGCAGAAATAGTATAAGGAATGGTGGGGGGGGTGTCAGGAGACAGTATAGGAGGAGAAAAGTTAGTGCGGGCACATAATAGAGACTGGGTAATGTGGGGAAAGGGGTAACATGAAGAGACAGTGTGAGGACATACCAAGGAGGAGACAGTACATGTACTGATGGTGGTTCTGGTGTTGTACTGTACTGATGAGGGTTGTGATGCTGTATTTTTGCATACTGCTGGTAGTTATGTTGATGTATTTTTGTGCAGTTATTGGTTCTGATCCTGTACACATTGAACAGTCCATAACTTATAAAATTACATGATACATGGCCATATTAATAAAGTGTTGTGCTGTCTGACAAGAGTTACTCTGTTTTTATTTGTTTTAGGAAAATTAAAAGGGTTGTTCAAATTTGTGATGAAAGTCTGCAATCACTGACAGCAGACCTCTGAATTTTCACCGTGCGCATGTGCACTGCATGCGGTCAGGATTCTCTGGCGCTAGTGGTGAGAGCAGGAAATCTTGAAACCACAATTATGCGATTTGCATACACTTGGTCACATGCCAACTAGACATGCGTGGCCTCATTCTATACAAATGACTTGAGTGAGGCTGGTCACGTTTAGTTGGAATGTGGCCAGAAGTATGAAAATCTCATACTTGCACTCACATGACCTTTCAGGATTCTCCTGTGCTGGAGGAAAGGTGAAAGTGTGCAGTGCATGTGCTGCAAGTATTCAGAAGTCTGCAGCCACCTAGAGTTACTGCCGACTTTAATCACAAACCTGGACAACCCTTTTAATTATAAAATTAAGTACTGTAGCATGCCCAACCTTAATAGCGTGCAATATACTCAATGTCAGGATTCAGCTCTGCTAGCTGGGTCCAGCAGACACCACATGACCACTCGTATGTGATTTTCATACTTACGGTTATGTGACAACTAGCCTTTAATCCTGCTTCTCTTCATGAAATAGGGGCTGTCGTTTTTCACTGAAATTGAGAGAATTAGGAAGAGCAGCTAGTCACGTGACTGTCAAAAAGCAAATCGTATATGAGCGGTCACATGACTACTATTCAAACTGCATGAGCGGTGTGTGTGGGGGGCGCCAAACTGAATTCTTGCTCCGGGTGCCGGAAAACAGATCTGCCTCTGTGCTAAGCTTCCGATATGGTCAGAAGGTTCTGTAAGACATTGCACTATAGATCAGATATTCTTTCAGAAACAAACCGCCTGGAAGACTCCTTGTCAGATTTATGCTTAAGTACTAATTATATTTTACTTTAAATATTTCTAATAAAGAAAATAATCAATACAGTAATTATAATCCATAATTTTCCAATATGTTATATTACTTGTGATACGTCTGATATAGTCTAGCTTTATTAAATCATGTTTTGTTTCTGTAAGGGAAATCAAGGCTGAGCCTGCAGATATTGTTAGAAAGTTCTGTACCATGTTATTCCATAGATAAAATGTACTCACAGAAACCAGGCGTCTGGAGGTCTCCTGCAACAGACTTATCCTTGAGAACTAAGAATTGTAATGTTTAATCTGAACATGCATGGAAACTTTGTTACTGTGAGCCAGAACTTTGGTTTAGATCCTGCACTCTTCTGTAACAGAGTAGGCCCCTCTCTCATTCATAGGGGTCCTGTATACGCATTTTATGTCTCATCTCCATCTCTGAACTGTAACGATTATTCAAAATACATTTTTCTCTCATTCTAATCACCTGTGAATATGGATGTTTTGCTTGGAATACAGATTTCCATGTCATTTCATTATATTGTCTGGGCGTGCGTGGAAACTCCATGCATGAGAGAAATTTACATTTAAATACTGCACCCTTTTGCAAGAAGGCAGACCCACTGCTCATTCATAGGGGTTTCTGGATAAGGTTTTTATATCTTATCCTTATCTATACCTTTACTTGTAACTTTATTCTAAATAAACCTCCATTTTATTCAATTACCTATGAAGACCTGGTTTGGCCATTCCAGCAGTGTCAGCACTGGCTCTCCCGGGGCCCGCGATCCCTGCGGCCAATCAGAGGTGTCGTCACTCTCTCGTACTTTGGAGGAATTGACCGCTGCAGCTGCTCTCCCACCTCCTCCAGATGTCAATGATGTCTGTAGGAGAGGAAAGTGAAGCCAGCACTGAATGTCACGCCAAATATGGCTGCCCTCCTATTATATAAATCTCACTAGAACTCCACCACCAGCCTATCACATTCCTAGTTCCACATCCAACCTCCATATCAAACCCTGTAATAAACCCTTCATTACCTGGTCTTGTCAGGACCTCAATAAACCCAGCCTTTTTGAGGGCTAGTTCTGTACGGCCATTAATAATGCACTGGTGTAAATAATGTGTGTGAGGTAAATTGTGTGGAAAACCGGATTGTAATCAAGCAATGATTTCTTCAATTGGACTGCAATGTCCTGAACCATACGACTGGTACCAGTCATGTGACTTATGCTGCCCCAGGACTACAGCCATATTGGCCAAAGCTGTGATATCAGAGGCCCATACCAGCATGTGGAAGCATGGCGACATAGCGATGACATCACAATGGCAGGCGCCGGAATGTGGAATCTATGACATAGCGATGACATCACAATGGCAGGTGCCTGCATACACAGGAGCGCAGGTGAGAGGAGACACACGGGAGCTCACAAACCACAAGGAAGGCAAGAAGAATCGATTGGAGAATAGGGACAGGAGAAAGCCAAGAAGAACAGAATAACCCGCTTCTTAGCCTTCACTGAGCCATGACAAGACTGACCGGATGGAAACGGAGGAGGAGACCCAGGACCCCGTCACATCCACCTGAATGATGAGAAAGGGGAGAAATTATGTAGATTATGGAGCAGAATTACAACTATTCTCGTTACCCATAGCAACCAGTCAGAGCTCAGCTTTTATTACAGGGGTATTCCCATCTCCAAAATCCTCTCCCAATATGGAGTAGGTTGTAGTGGAGAGAAGATTTCCCTTTTTCGGCGCTTCCAGAGGATAAGGATCGTTACAGATGAATTTTTTTTCTCAAAATCAGATTTATTCGGACACTATATTAAGAACAAACAACGCGTTTCTGCCAGCAACAGCCTTCATCAGGTATAATATGCACTTGTAAGGACTTTAAGGGAAGACAATCTTTATAGACTAGTTACTCTTAAGATGTCGTGGTTTTTTTTTTTCTTCTTTCCTTGACTTGGTTGAATTGATTAGGATTGACACCACACCCCAATTAAGTTAGGAGAGTGGGTAGTTGTTCAGCATTACATTCTAACACCATTCTGTGTACTAGAATGGTATATTTTTTGATATTAGAATGAACATATATATAATAAAATTCCTTTCTCTTATCATTTCCTTCACTTTCCCCTCCTTATATATATAGAAAGAGAAAGTGATATATAATAGTAATTTTAGAATACATAGTTGTGATTAAAATATACCTGGTGATGGTTATATTTATATATATAAAAAAATAAATAAATAAATTACATAGTACTGATCATAAAAATACATAATTGTTAGTCTAGTATATAAAAAAAAATCATAAAATATAACAGTTATTTTTACAGGAATGAGATCTTACAATAAAACAAATATTATTTTCAGTATTGGTAAATAGGACTGTGCATTATTAAATATACATTTTTTTTCTTCTTTTTCCCCCTCACACATTTTCCACTATATCATTAAGACCATCTGGATATAGGGTTTTCAATCTAAAGATCCAATAAGACTCTTTTCTGTTTAGTTTCTGGAGTTACCTTTATGTCAAATTGTTTGTGGTGTTTAACTAAAAGGTGTCTGGACAAACTGTGTTTTAAAAAACCTTTTTTGGTGTTGTGTCTGTGGCCATTCATACGCGACCGCAGTGTCTGTGTAGTGCGGCCCACGTATTGAAGACCACAGGCACAATTGATCACGTAGATAACGTGATCACTCTCACAAGTAAGGTGCTGGTTTATATTTATTGTCTCTCCTGTGCTTCTTGATGTGATACATTTTTGTTTGTGACTAATGATATTGCAGCAATGACATTTTTTTGATCCACATCTAAAAACTCCAAGGGGATTTTGTATAGGAGTCTTTTTTGGTCTTAAAGGAGAGAGGGGTTTCCCTAAGACACTAGGCGCAATAATGTTCCCAATAGTAACCCCCCTCCGGAATGTGATACCAGGATTCTCCGGTAGCCACTTTTTGAGAAAGGAATCCCTTCTTAGAATGTACCAATACTTTTTTAAAATCTGTCTTACTTTCACACTTCCCTGATTAAAAGCAGTAATAAAATTATATTGCCATCTTGTATTATTTTCTTTATCTCTCTTTTTGTACGTATTTGTTTGTTCATTGTCTATAACAGAGCACTGTTTTTTTTCTGTGAGTTTTTCATACAGACATTCATTTTGAGTTTTTTTCAGGTTGGTTTCATAGGCTTCTGCTATCAATTTTTTGGGGTGTTTTTTATCCAAGAATTTTTTAGTCCGAATTTTGGATTGTTCCACATAATCTTTGTCTTTCGTATTGTTCTTTCGGATGCGCAGCTATTGGCTGAACAGTATGTTCTGCTTCCATTTTGGATAATGTGAGCTCCGAAAGTCCAAAAATCCATTAGAATCCGTTTTTTTTAAAAAAGGTTTTACTTATAATTTTATTATTAGAGTGACTGATTTCCAGGTCCAGATAATGGATTTTTTCTTTATCCATGTTATATGTGAATGAAATACCCCAACTATTTTTGTTAAGTTCCTCTATAAGAGAAATAGCTTGTTTTTCTGTGCCCTTCCAGAAGATGATTAAATCATCTATATAGCTTCTATATAGCAATATGTGTTCCTTAAATGGTGTTTGGCTGATGGGAGATGAGGACTCGAATCGCCCCATAAAAAGATTAGCGAAACTTGGCGCGACCCGAGTCCCCATCGCGGTGCCAAACTGCTGCAGGAACAATTCACCCTGGAATTCAAAAACATTATGCTCCAATATAAACTTTAAGCCTAATAGAAGGAAATCTCTCTGGGCCGACGGCATATTTGGAATCTCAGATAAATAGTGTGATACTGCTTCAACTCCCATATTATGTTCTATATTGGAGTACAGAGCATTCACATCCAGTGTAATGAAAAGATAATCATTTTCCCAGTTTAAAGAACTATATTCCTTTATAAGTTGGTAAGAATCATGGAGGAAAGACGGTAGCTTTTTTACAAGGTCCTGAAGATGTAAGTCTATATAGTGAGATAACTGACTAGTTAGAGATCCAATACCGGAAATAATCGGTCTACCTGGTGGTACTACAGGGTTTTTGTGGACCTTTGGTAAATGATAAAAAATTGCTGTGTTTGGGTTTTTGTTTGTCAGGAAACGTTTTTTTTTTTTATTGATAATATTTTGTGAATATGCTACATTTATGAACATGTGGTATTCTGATTTAAATGTTTTTGCAGGATTTGTATCTAATTTGTTATAGTATTTTTTATCTGCTAGGATATTGTGAGCTTCCTGCAGATATGTTTCCCTGTCCTGAATGACCACTCCACCTCCTTTATCAGCTTGTCTGATGACTATTTTTTTTATTATTTTTCAATTGCTTGAGAGCCAACTTCTCTGATTTTGAAATATTGTCTTTGGTACTGAATGATATTTTTTCAGTATTTTTGTATTTATTATTTTTAAAAAAAGTATTGGTACATTCTAAGAAGGGATTCCTTTCTCAAAAAGTGGCTACCGGAGAATCCTGGTATCACATTCCGGAGGGCGGTTACTATTGGGAACATTATTGCGCCTAGTGTCTTAGGGAAACCCCTCTCTCCTTTAAGACCAAAAAAGACTCCTATACAAAATCCCCTTGGAGTTTTTAGATGTGGATCAAAAAAATGTCATTGCTGCAATATCATTAGTCACAAACAAAAATGTATCACATCAAGAAGCACAGGAAAGACAATAAATATAAACCAGCACCTTACTTGTGAGAGTGATCACGTTATCTACGTGATCAATTGTGCCTGTGGTCTTCAATACGTGGGCCGCACTACACAGACACTGCGGTCGCGTATGAATGGCCACAGACACAACACCAAAAAAGGTTTTTTAAAACACAGTTTGTCCAGACACCTTTTAGTTAAACACCACAAACCATTTGACATAAAGGTAACTCCAGAAACTAAACAGAAAAGAGTCTTATTGGATCTTTAGATTGAAAACCCTATATCCAGATGGTCTTAATGATATAGTGGAAAATGTGTGAGGGGGAAAAAGAAGAAAAAAATGTATATTTAATAATGCACAGCCCTATTTACCAATACTGAAAATAATATTTGTTTTATTGTAAGATCTCATTCCTGTAAAAATAACTGTTATATTTTATGAATTTTTTTATATACTAGACTAACAATTATGTATTTTTATGATCAGTACTATGTAATTTATTTATTATTATTTTTTTATATATAAATATAACCATCACCAGGTATATTTTAATCACAACTATGTATTCTAAAATTACTATTATATATCACTTTCTCTTTCTATATATATAAGGAGGGGAAAGTGAAGGAAATGATAAGAGAAAGGAATTTTATTATATATATGTTCATTCTAATATAAAAAAATCTACCATTCTAGTACACAGAATGGTGCTAGAATGTAATGCTGAACAACTACCAACTCTCCTAACTTAATTGGGGTGTGGTGTCAATCCTAATCAATTCAACCAAGTCAAGGAAAGAAAAAAAAAAAAACACGACATCTTAAGAGTAACTAGTCTATAAAGATGGTCTTCCCTTAAAGTCCTTACAAGTGCATATTATACCTGATGAAGGCCGTTGCTGGCAGAAACACGTTGTTTGTTCTTAATATAGTGTCCGAATAAATCTGATTTTGAGAAAAAGAATTCATCTGTAACGATCCTTATCCTCTGGAAGCGCCGAAAAAGGGAAATCTTCTCTCCACTACAATATCCAACATGCAAGCCTTATACCAGGGCTGACATAGTTCCCGCATTTGTGCTGCAGACCAGAGGATTGCAAAGAGCTGATCCACTATACAGATCATTTGAGTGAAAATACAAGACATCTAAAGGGTGAGTGCAAAAAACAAATATTGTTGTGGCAAATGCACATATTCATCTACACTTAGACTCTGCGCCCCTTGTCTCCCCTTTTTATTCTTTTTTTATATCACTGTGGAATATGGAGTAGGTGTAATAATAATAATGTTAGCAAATACCTCCAATTAGAAATGTAGAATAGTTTTTCTGATTCGCCATGTCTCTTCCCTCATGTGCAGGCATTGCAGGACCTTAGCTATCCATGCTTACAAACCACTTATAGCGATAGTTATCTAGTTGCTAGTGGTCGTAACCATAGATACCTAAGGTCCTGCAATGCCTGCACATGAGGAAAGAAACATAGCGAATCAGAAAAAGTATTCTACATTTCTTATTGGAGGTATTTGCTAATATTATTATTATTACACCTACTATATATTGCGATAGGATCTTGGAGATGGGAATACCCTTTTAATTTCTGATTGCTATGGGTAACTAGGAGAGTTTTTTGTTGCTCAGCTTTGATAACGGATGATAGATTTTACTAGGCTAAGTGGATATCATTGGTGCAACCAGTGCAGCTGCACAGGGGACTAATAGGTTAGGGGCTACCCTCTGGTGACTGTGGGGCGGTCATAAAACTACCCTCTGGTGACTGTGGGGCGGTCATAAAACTACCCTCTGGTGACTGTGGGGCGGTCATAAAACTACCCCCTCGGCTGACTGTGGGGCGGTCAAAAAACTACCCCCTCGGCTGACTGTGGGGCGGTCAGAAAACTACCCCCTCGGCTGACTGTGGGGCGGTCAGAAAACTACCCCCTCGGCTGACTGTGGGGCGGTCAGAAAACTACCCCCTCGGCTGACTGTGGGGCGGTCAGAAAACTACCCCCTCGGCTGACTGTGGGGCGGTCAGAAAACTACCCCCTCGGCTGACTGTGGGGCGGTCAGAAAACTACCCCCTCGGCTGACTGTGGGGCGGTCAATAAACTACCCCCTCGGCTGACTGTGGGGCGGTCAATAAACTACTCCCTCGGCTGACTGTGGGGCGGTCAAAAAGCTACCCCCTCGGCTGACTGTGGGGCGGTCAAAAAGCTACCCCCTCGGCTGACTGTGGGGCGGTCAAAAAGCTACCCCCTCGGCTGACTGTGGGGCGGTCAAAAAGCTACCCCCTCGGCTGACTGTGGGGCGGTCAAAAAGCTACCCCCTCGGCTGACTGTGGGGCGGTCAAAAAGCTACCCCCTCGGCTGACTGTGGGGCGGTCAAAAAGCTACCCCCTCGGCTGACTGTGGGGCGGTCAAAAAGCTACCCCCTCGGCTGACTGTGGGGCGGTCAAAAAGCTACCCCCTCGGCTGACTGTGGGGCGGTCAAAAAGCTACCCCCTCGGCTGACTGTGGGGCGGTCAAAAAGCTACCCCCTCGGCTGACTGTGGGGCGGTCAAAAAGCTACCCCCTCGGCTGACTGTGAGGCGGTCAAAAAGCTACCCCCTCGGCTGACTGTGGGGCGGTCAAAAAGCTACCCCCTCGGCTGACTGTGGGGCGGTCAAAAAGCTACCCCCTCGGCTGACTGTGGGGCGGTCAAAAAACTACCCCCTCGGCTGACTGTGGGGCGGTCAGAAAACTACCCCCTCGGCTGACTGTGGGGCGGTCAGAAAACTACCCCCTCGGCTGACTGTGGGGCGGTCAGAAAACTACCCCCTCGGCTGACTGTGGGGCGGTCAAAAAACTACCCCCTCTGCTGACTGTGGGGCGGTCAAAAAACTACCCTCTGCTGACTGTGGGGCGGTCAAAAAACTACCCTCTGCTGACTGTGGGGCGGTCAAAAAACTACCCTCTGCTGACTGTGGGCGGTTCTCAAACTACTCCTAGTGCTGGCGGGTGGGTTCTAGTACTGCTCCTGGCGGGGCGGTTCTAGTACTGCTCCTGGCGGGGCGGCTCTAGTACTGCTCCTGGCGGGGCGGCTCTAGTACTGCTCCTGGCGGGGCGGCTCTAGTACTGCTCCTGGCGGGGCGGCTCTAGTACTGCTCCTGGCGGGGCGGCTCTAGTACTGCTCCTGGCGGGGCGGCTCTAGTACTGCTCATGGCGGGGCGGCTCTAGTACTGCTCCTGGCGGGGCGGCTCTAGTACTGCTCCTGGCGGGGAGGCTCTAGTACTGCTCCTGGCGGGGCGGCTCTAGTACTGCTCCTGGTGGGGCGGCTCTAGTACTGCTCCTGGCGGGGCGGTTCTAGTACTGCTCCTGGCGGGGCGGTTCTAGTACTGCTCCTGGTGCTGGCGGTTCTAGTACTGCTCCTGGTGCTGGCGGTTCTAGTCCTGCTCCTGCTGCTGGTGGGCGGGTCTAGTACTGCTCCTGGCGGGGCGGGTCTAGTACTGCTCCTGGCGGGGCGGGTCTAGTACTGCTCCTGGCGGGGCGGGTCTAGTACTGCTCCTGGCGGGGCGGGTCTAGTACTGCTCCTGGCGGGGCGGGTCTAGTACTGCTCCTGGCGGGGCGGGTCTAGTACTGCTCCTGGCGGGGCGGGTCTAGTACTGCTCCTGGCGGGGCGGGTCTAGTACTGCTCCTGGCGGGGCGGGTCTAGTACTGCACCTGGTGCTGGCGGTTCTAGTCCTGCACCTGGTGCTGGCGGTTCTAGTCCTGCTCCTGGTGCTGGCGGTTCTAGTCTTGCTCCTGGTACTGGCGGTTCTAGTCCTGCTCCTGGTGCTGGCGGTTCTAGTACTGCTCCTGGTGCTGTCGGTTATAGTACTGCTCCTGGTGCTGGCGGGGCGGGTCTAGTACTGCTCCTGGCGGGGCGGGTCTACTACTGCTCCTGGCGGGGCAGGTCTTGTACTGCTCCTGGCGGGGCGGGTCTAGTACTGGTCCTGGCGGGGCGGGTCTAGTACTGCTCCTGGCGGGGCGGGTCTAGTACTGCTCCTGGCGGGGCGGGTCTAGTACTGCTCCTGGTGATGGCGGGTCTAGTACTGCTCCTGGCGGGGCGGGTCTAGTACTGGTGCTGGCGGTTCTAGTACTGCTCCTGGCGGGGCGGTTCTAGTACTGCTCCTGGTGATGGCGGTTCTAGTACTGCTCCTGGTGCTGCCGGTTCTACTGTAGTACTGCTCCTGGTGCTGGCAGTTCTAGTACTGCTCCTGGTGTTGGCAGTTCTAGTACTGCTCCTGGTGCTGGTGGTTCTAGAACAACCCCTGGCGGATGGTTCTGGAACAACCCCTGGTGCTGATGGGCGGTTTTAGAAGTACTCCTAGTGTGCAGTTCTAGTACTGCTCCTGGTGGGCGGTTATATAACTACTCCTAGTTTTGGTGGGCGGTTCTAGAACTACCCTGGTGGGCGGTTCCAGAACAACCCCTGGTGATGGTGGGTGGTTCTAGAATTACTCCTGGAGGGCGGTTCTAGATCTACCCCTGGCGGGTGGTTCCTGAACAACCCCTTGTGATGGTGGGCGGTTCTAGAATTACCCCTGGTGGTTGGTTCTAGAACTACCCCTAGTTTTGGTGGGCGGTTCTAGAACTACCCCTGGTGGGCGGTTCCAGAACAACCCCTGGTGATGGTGGGCGGTTCTAGAATTACTCCTGGTGCTGGAGGGCGGTTCTAGATCTACCCCTGGCGGGCGGTTCCTGAACAACCCCTGGTGCCGGTGGGCGGTTCTAGAATTACTCCTAGCGTGCAAGTCCTCGTGGGCGGTTCTAGTACTGTTCCTGGTATGCTCCTGGTGGGCGGTTCAAGAACTACCCCTGGCGCCAGTGGGCGGTTAAAGTACGACCCCTGGCGCCAGTGGGCGGTTCCAGTACGACCCCTGGCGCCAGTGGGCGGTTCCAGTACGACCCCTGGCGCCAGTGGGCGGTTCCAGTACGACCCCTGGCGCCAGTGGGCGGTTCCAGTACGACCCCTGGCGCCAGTGGGCGGTTCCAGTACGACCCCTGGCGCCAGTGGGCGGTTCCAGTACGACCCCTGGCGCCAGTGGGCGGTTCCAGTACGACCCCTGGCGCCAGTGGGCGGTTCCAGTACTACCCTTGGCGCCAGTGGGCGGTCCCAGTACTACCCTTGGCGCCAGTGGGCGGTCCCAGTACTACCCTTGGCGCCAGTGGGCGGTCCCAGTACTACCCTTGGCGCCAGTGGGCGGTCCCAGTACGACCCCTGGCGCCAGTGGGCGGTTCCAGTACGACCCCTGGCGCCAGTGGGCGGTTCCAGTACGACCCCTGGCGCCAGTGGGCGGTTCCAGTATGACCCCTGGCGCCAGTGGGCGGTTCCAGTACTACCCCTGGCGCCAGTGGGCGGTTCCAGTACTACCCCTGGCGCCAGTGGGCGGTTCCAGTACTACCCTTGGCGCCAGTGGGCGGTCTCAGTACTACCCTTGGCGCCAGTGGGCGGTCCCAGTACTACCCTTGGCGCCAGTGGGCGGTCCCAGTACTACCCCTGGCACCAGTGGGCGGTTCCAGTACTACCCCTGGCGCCAGTGGGCGGTTCCAGTACTACCCCTGGTGCCAGTGGGCGGTTCCAGTACTAACCCTGGCGGGCGGTTCTACACCTACCCCTGGTGTGCGTTCTAGAACTACTCCTGGTAGTATACATCTATTCTATATTTTTCTATTTTAACTATTGTATGTACATTGGTGTGAGTGCCTGTCTCTACGGTGTCACTTACTTAACCGTGTATTCATTATACGTTTTTTAAATTTCCTATTTTTGCAGAATTTGACTATTTAGTTCGGTTGTTCTTGATTGGTTCTTTGGCATTCCTAGTTTGTCTATGGGCTCAATGCAACAAAATGAGTCATCTAGCGTCAATGAACTTTAACCACCTTCACTGCACACGTCAGTGTTGTGTCCTCCTCTCCCCACCCCCAAATAGCTGCAAAGTCCCACCTGTATAGTGGAGCCCAAGACCACACTCTGGATCTCTGGCACTCCTAATGTCACGTGCAGGGGCCCCAGGAGCCTCCGAACACCACACTGACATCTGTCTGCTCTCCTCCACAACTGAGCAGCAGCAGAAGCCCAGCTAACAGACATTGCTGTCACTGCAAACACTCATTGGATTAACTGACACGATGTCAGCGAGTTTCTGAAGATCCGGATACTGCAGCCATGAGATCTGTGGCTGCATTAGGCAGATGGGACATTGCAGCTAATAGAGAGTAAGAGTGTAACAGAGATGGCCCTAAACTGCATTTAAAGGGAATCTGTCACCAGGTTTATTGCCACCTGATCTGAGAGCAGCACAACGTGGGGACAAAGATCCCCAATTCCAGTGACGTGTTGCTTTCTGGGCTGATTGCTGTAGTTTTGATAAGAGATCCTCCACAAGCAGGAGACTGCCACCAGATGACTAGTAAAGCTTCTGCCATGTAGTCCAACCCTGTCCCCACAATGGATGGATAGTTCTGTACACTGTGCATAGGCAGAAAGCTACCAATCAGTGATGTGGGTGAGGTTATACAGAGCCCAGCATTCAGAGCATTTGTAGATCTGCAGCAGACACAGTTACTCTGAACTGCACCAAGTGATCCATCACTGTAATCAGGGTCTCTGCCCCTAAGTCATGCTGCTCTCAGATGGGGCAGCAAAATCCTGGTGACAAATTCACTAACCCCATCCAGCTTCAGGTGCAAGTATTAGAATTGATTCTCATGCTCAAAATTAAATGTAAAGGCAAGTGGCTAATGGCAGGCAATAGGTACAGCAAGGTGTGGAAGAGTTACCTGCAGGATTGTAGGGAACAAACTTCTCAATGTCGGGGTACTGCTGCTCGTCTGTCTTATCAGAAGTGCCAGAAACCTAGAGGGGAACAGGAACCAGGTCACAAGCTTCATTTATCCAGTGTTTGCCATTAGGTTCTCCATATATGATCTGAAAAGGAGTCAGCCAAGCCCCTGTGGCATAGCTGTGGCCTGGCCATACACTGTTTGGCTAGCAGCCATCTCTCCCAACATACAGATGAGCTCTCATGTGTTCTGTGGGGAGGAGGGTAATCTGCTGCCTCTAAGCAATTTGTGCCTAGAGAACAAGGAGCGGGTATTTGAACTGAACATTTGTTAGGGCAGCCAGGAGACCCCCATACACATTACACAGCTAGATTAGCCAGATATTAGCCCACTTTAATCCAACAGATAATAATGGGACTTGTAATAGTAGAACATGCCATGTGATCTTCTTGCAGATGTTCCTGTGGCATTTTAGGATTATGTAGATACAAGTCTGTACATCAGTACAGGGCAGAACACAAGAGCGGTGTATGATCAGAGCTGCGGTAATACATTATACCTGTATAACAGCTGGCTCAGGCTTTGGCACTTTCCGGTCTCCTTTCAGAGGCTGCCCGTTCTTCTGGGTCATTACTTGCTTGTTGACATTTCCCAGAGCTTTTCTTGATGTTTTCCCACTTGATGCAGAACTGCGCACTTTGCCCTGGTGGCTTTTGACAAGCGACTTTCCTATAGGGAAAAAGTCAAGTTACTTACCGGTAACAGGATCTTTCGGAGACCATGACAGCACCATGGGGGGGGGGGGGTCAGCCCACCAAGGACAGCAAACCTACAGGCTTAACAAGGGGTGCCACTTCTCGCCTCAGTCTGGATTACAGAGTATTGAGAGGACTGCCAGGATAAACATAGCAAACAATCACAAAATTACTCATACACCACCCATTAAGTGTGAAATTCTAACAAACAGAGTGCTCCCACAAACATGAAGGGAGGAAATATAAGGGTGCTGTCATGGTCTCAGAAAAATCCCATTACCGGTAAGTAACTTATGACCATCGGTCGACCATGACAGCACCACGAGAGAATTGTAGAGATTAAGAAGTCTAGGGAGGGTCCACAGCTTGGAGCACCCATCTCCCAAAGGTGAGGTCAGATGAAACACCCATATCCAGTCTATAGTGCCTATAGAATGTAGAGGGAGAAGACCAGGTAGCAGCCTTACATATGTCTATCGAGACACCCGTCTTCTCTGCCCAGGAGATAGACAGCCCGGGTGGAGTGAGCGTTCAACCCTTGTGATACTTCTTCGTCACTAAACGCATAAGCTAGAGAAATAGCCTCCCTCATCCATCTAGCTACGGGGACCTTGACTTTAAACCCTTTCCTAACCCCTTGGTAGGATATAAACAATGAGCTCTCTTTCCTAAAGTCTTTGGTAACCGAGAGGTACCTAACCACACAACTCCTTACGTCTAATGTATGCAACTCTGCTTCCTTCTGGTTACTCGGATTAGGACAGAAGGAGGGTAGTACTACTTCCTGAAGTCAGTGGAAATGAGTAGCTACCTTAGGGAGATAGAGTCATTCTTAAACCTGATCCTGCCTATCATCCAGGATTTGAGTAAATGGTAAGGCCGTAGACAGAGCCTGAATGTGACCAATCCTCCTAGCAGAGGTTAAAGCTATTAGTAGTGCTGTTTTAAGGGAGAGGGATTTAAGGGTTGCTAATTCTACCACTGGGCGTGCCACCTGCTGGCCGTAGAGGTTATTGCAGCACTCCCTTTGGAGTCGGCACACATGTGGCCGGAACTTCCTGGTCCGGTCACGTGACCACCGGGGCGCACAGCAGCATCATGCCACGCCTCCGGCTACATAGAGAGACCGGAAGCGTGTGGCCCCGCCGTATCATGCGGCACTGAAGCTGCAACTTCCCACAGGGACACCACTGCTTGGCGCCAGAACGACACTGGGGCGGCCCACCCCAGACAGGGGCGCAGCTCCCCCTTACCATCTGGCACCAGCATGATGTTGGGGCTGCCAACCCCAGACAGGGGCACAGCCCCTGCTGCCATCCAGCGCCCATTTGATGCTGGGGCTGCCAACCCCAGACATAGGCGCCGCTCCACAGCCACTGACGCAGAGCGATGCTGGAGCTGCCGACCCCAGGCTGTGGGCGCTGCTCGACAGCTCGATTCTTCAGAATCCGTACATCTTCAACAGGTAAGCCTGCCACAGGTTCCCTTCATCAAGGATAGGAAACCAAACTGAGGCGAGAGGTGCCGCCCCTTTTAAGCCTGTAGGTTTCTTGTACTTGGTGGGCGGATTCCCTCTCTCGTGGTGCAGTCATGGTCGACCGATAAATAGATACTTTGAGGACTGTTCCCGAGCATCAATGGGCAAGAAACTGAAAGATTGCCAACACCAAAGCAGCAGAGGCAGAGTCTTCCAATACGCAAGGAACAGAATTATGCCCACCTGGATGTCAGGTGTACTAGTAATCCCAGCACCCATGCCCAATCTGAGCACATACTTGAAAATCATTTCTGCACTAAAAGTGAAAGAAAAAAAACCCACTGGAGTGGCACTTTAACCCCTTACCAACATGATTTGCAGTTACATCATATGCCAGCTGTGATATTTAGCCATCATCAACCTCTAATAGCCACATGTAGGGCAGAGCTCCACCTGTTAGAGACGGACAGCGGCATTAACAGCGAACTGAGAAGGGAGTCATGCCATGTGCCCATCTGTGCTCCTGTAACACGATCGTGGGATGCCATCACTGCCAGAAAGGAGTCTGCTGAAAAGACCCATGCCTGTCATGACAGATCTGTGAATGCTGGCTATATACTGCAGTATTGCTGTACGTAACAAGAAATCAGATGATTGCATGTTCAAGTCCCCTAAGGCTATGTGCCCACGATGCAGAAATACTCCGGATTTTTCCTGAGCGTTTCTGCATCTCCCCTGGCAGAAAAAACGCATGTGGATTGTACATGTGGATTGTACATGTGGATTGTACATGCGGATTGTACATGCGGATTGTACATGCGGATTGTACATGCGGATTGTACATGCGGATTGTACATGCATTTTCCTGCCAGGGACATGCGGAAATGAAGAGTTCTTAACATGCATTTCCGCATGCGGGTTGTCAAGCGCTTTCCAAGCGATTTTAGCATCACTTGGAAAGTGCTTGTCAACTTGGTCACACTATATAAATCCATGCAAACGGCATGGATTTATATAGTGTGACCCGAGAGAATGTCAAAAAATAAAAAATAAATCTATACTTACCTTCCGATAGACCCCAGAGTCTTGCTTCACTCGGTGCTGACTGCAGGCAGATCGCGGTACACTGCACTGAAGGACCTGCCGACGTCAGCGTCGCGTGACCCATCACATGACTATGACATCAGCGCAGGTCCTTCAGTCCATCGCGATTTGCCGGCATGAGAGGAGGGGCGCAGCGGGGGCCGCCAGAAGGTAAGTATCATATTTAGTTTTTATTTTATTCTTTTTTTCACAGTTTCTATAGTACCCGGGTCCGGAGGACGGTCTCCTCTCCTCTAGACCTGGGAACCATCCGCACATTGGAACGCGTGGATTGCGCATCTACATATACAGTGATGCGTAATCCATGCGATCTAATGCAAGTAAGTGGCGGCGAAAAAGCAGCACTTCCGCAAAATAATTGGTAGTGCTGCGTTTTTTTTCCGCAATGATAATCCGCAGCAGAAATTTCCGCAGCATGTGCACAGCACATGTGGATTATCATTGGGGAACATGGCAGGCCTTCTACCATGTGTTTTTTAAGCGTTTCTGCAGCATTTTTGCCGCTGCGGAAATGCTTAAAAAATGCATCGTGGGCACACAGCCTAAGGGGACAAAAAGGAAAAAGTATAATCTGAACCTTCAAATCACCCCTGCCCCTCTATGACCCATTTTAAAATAAAACATATGGGCGTTACTTCTGTAAAAGTCCAATCAAAATATAAAAATAATTTACCTGATCAGTGAACGGCATAAAAACAAAAACCCTCATATGGCTGTATTGACAGAAAGATAAAGTTACTGCTCTTAGAAGAATAAGAAAAATGCAGAGATGGGAAATAACACGGTCAGGAAGGGGTTAAATTCTGCCACTTCTATAGAAAATTGAACCCATTTCGCTGACTGCCTTCAATGGCAGCCAAATAAGGCAGAGGGTTAGAGGAATACTGACCTTATATTGTAGACTTCTAGGATGCTTAAGAAGTGGACATTCCCTTTAAGCTACATTGTGCAGACAAAGCCATGGCAGTGTAGAAGGCCGACAAGATCTCAGTGGAAAGGCTGCAGGTTTGCGTCTGCATTAGGCAAGTTATAGAGGTAGAAGTGTTGGGACCTTGTTGCTGTGCAGGTAGAATCTGGAGCCTCGGCACCGTCCTGCGTAGCCCATACTACATGGAGGAGCAGCGCCATGTGTAGTAATCTGAGCAGGATAGTCAGTGTTCAGCCAGCACTGATGGAGACTGACACCCCAACTCATTACCCAATACATGACAGTCTTAAAGAACCTCTCCCATCAGAGCTTATCCTCTTAATATATTGTAATTATATAGGACTGTGTACTAACAATTGCTCACTTTACCTTTCTACCCAGTAAATTCTTTTCTATGTAGAAACAGGAAGCCTCTTCCCTGCAAAAATCATTCTCCTCTTCACCTCCTGACCCAGCTGCTCCCTCCTCCTCTGCAGGGACTTATGACTCATGCAGGAAAAGTTCACCTTGTGTTAACATAGAGATTAGAAGGATTCAGCTAGTCAGTTTTTAATCACATCTCTTTTCCATTAGGTAAATGACAATAAGCTGGGTAGAAAGGCAAAATGAGCAATTGTAAGTACACAGTGCTATATAATATGATGACTGCAATATATAGAGAATAAAAACTGATGGCAGAGATTCTTTAAAGATGGGTGGGCAAAAGTAAAAGCAAAGTTTATTATGAGGTGGACTCCACTTAACACTTCTGGTGAGGCGCACCATAGTGATGGGGTGCACTTAATTTATGGAAAGTTGTGACTCAGGTGGCTTCACCATGCTCCGTCCACTTGGCAGAGCTGGAGTGAAAGTGCTTAAATAAATAAATATATATATTGAGTGCAAGGGATAATTTTATTTAATCGAACACGATGACAAAATCCCAAACCGACCCAAATTCATCTTCAAAAAGGCACGTAACCTAGGATCAATTATAGCCCCCACAGTAAGGATACACACCAGTTCTCAAAAACCTCAAACCCCATTCCATCAAAAACTAAAAGGCTTCTTTCCATGCAAAAAATGTAAGACATGCAAAACCCTAAACACACCAAAACAACACACCGTCAGCCACCAAAAAGAAATATACCCCATCACAGATTTTATAACATGCAACACCACAGGGGTCATATACGGGCTATATTGCCCATGTGACAAATTATATATAGGCAGAACAGAAAGACCTATGAACATCAGGATCAACGAACATTTAAGGAACATCAAAAATAAATACATGGGCCACCCTCTCTCAAAACACTTTATAAAAAAACACAATGGGTCAATAAAAGGAATTAAAATAGTAGGTATACAAATCGTCCACAAGAACTGGAGACAAGGAGATTTTATTAAGAGCATGTCCAGGAAAGAAAGTGAGTGGATTTTTAAACTGAACACCTTAAGACCAAGAGGATTGAACAGCGAAATACAGCTCTTTGCATTTAATGACTAACAAATTGACCTATGACGTCACCAGCCCTGCATATATAAGGACACCATTTGACTGGGTTAAGCCATCCCTGAGGAAGACAGCCGCAGTTGTTGAAACGCGTCGGACTGACCCTTAACACAGCTAAAGAGGCGCCCACAGGCCTCCGTACCTTGTGCACGCTGCACACCACGTGACCCCACGTCACGCTGCCCCCCTCTCGCGCGCTCTCCACATACTCTCTCTCTCCTCCTCCTACCCGGAAGTAGCGAGCACGCGGCAGTCACCGGCCAGGACTCCGCTCTCGCTCCGGACCTCGACCACCCCCAGACGGTGAAGCTCTCTACAGACCGTAAGTAACAACGGGCCCCTGCCCCACCAAGTCCATACTGTACGCAGCTGACCCTCTAACGGTTTTTCCCTGTTCCCCACAGTACTTGCTATCAACCCCTTCAGTTGGGCTCTGCACCAGCCACCCTCCCTATTGCTGAATCTGGCACCCACTGTTTCCAGCCAGAGCCTCCTGGTGCACCCAACATAGGAAAACATAAGCCTCCTACTGTATCCTATCTCTGGTTACCTCTGACATAACTATAGCCTCCTACTACAGCACCCTGCTGTATCTACATTATGGAGACCTGAACCAGCATCTACTATTGACACCCTAATCCCTACGAAGCAGGTAAATCACGATCTCTGGGTAAAAACTGGAGGCTACAGCCACAATCCAGTGATACCTTAACAGATACACCCCCTCCCCCTCCCTACAGATCTCTATACAGCGAACAGAGGCATTACATGCTAGTACAAGCCTCTTGCTGCATCCTACTTCTGACCTCCTCGTGCTACCTCCACTCAACAAGGGACCAGGACTACTACCTCCAGCTCATTCTAAGACGTCCCTGGATGCCCCTTGTACCTACCAACAGGTAACCCCAAAACTCTTGTCTCCAAGGCTTGTACCACAGCTACATCAGTTAATTTATGATCTATCCCTATTCCTTCCCCCTGCAGATCTAACTCAGATCATCAACCCACAGCCGTGTGTGACATATCCTCTACCTCTCTCCAAGAAGGACCAGGACCGATACCTCCTAGTCATCCAAAATAATCAGGACACCCCCCGCTACCCTCTAGAAGGTAACTAATCCAAAACTACCCTCTTTGAACCCTGTACCTTAACCCTTGAGCCCTGCACCCTATTCTTAATACTTGTCTCCTCTCACTCCCTATAGTACTGCTCCGGTGAATCCAGTATTATCCACACAGCCTGCTGACTGTCACACCAGTAGCAGTGCTACTGTGGATCAACAGCTAACTACTACCACAGTCTATTGAGTACCATACCAAGAACAGGTAACTCACGACCCAACTCAGAGTCCAGCAGAGACATCTCTGTCGAGTTCCACCCCCACTTATCCATACATTTTTTTGTGTACCCCACTCTAGGTACCCCTCGTCCTCCCTCCCAGGCACCAACACGTGCCACCAGTGAACCTCCATACCCCATACGAGGCACCAGTATCAGGTAACCACAGACAAACAGATACCTACCCCTTCCCCCATCGCTCATTAGTATACCATATTTATACATTCCTATTCTATCCCACCAGGTCTACAAGCCTTTGCCTCCTTATACATCTACTGCAACCGAACATCCTCAGACTACGAGGGAAAAAGGCCTATTTTTATCAATCAGTGATTACCTTGTATCAGTGGACACCGATCTATTTATCGATTTTATAACTTTTAATACTTTTAATAACTATTCTTATATCCGACCCAGTGACCTCACTGAGTCTGAATCATTTTAACTAGCTATTTTTAAGCACATGTTCGATTAAATAAAATTATCCCTTGCACTCAAAATCTCTCGTGCCGTCCTTCTGTTCACTACCACTAGCGCAAATTTACTTCTTCTCGGCTATATCAACACTTATTTGGACAACCCTGGTTCCCTGTCCACAAATTTACTGCCACTAGTAGTGACGAGCCCACAGCGCCTCCTGTACCCATATACTAACCAATTATATATATATATTATATAAAAAAATTAACATCTAGTTGCATAAAAGTTTTGACCTGTCAGAGTTCTGCTAGAAATCTATTAAACCCCTTGATGAATTGGGGCCAGATCGGCCGTTACCTTTAGAAACCACTTACCGGCACCTGATAGTTGTGCACGATCTCTGGACAACAGCGCAGCATTAACATCACCGTTCTCCTGGTCACTGTAGATCACGGTCGCCATTATAGTCAGATTCTGCAGGCAAAATATAAGAATGAGCCACGTTTCATTTTAGAACACACCAACAAGTAGTGTCCTCCTCACCAACCCCTGGACAATCTCCTGACACCACAACTCAGGAATATTAGAGGAGCCCTTCATAATGCTGGTCCTTGTCAGGAGGAGTATAGCGTGAGCTCAGGAGAGGAAGCCATTCCTGGTAAGCAGGTGCCCAGTGTTATAGCGATGATCCTCCTACAGATGCCAGGACCAGAGAATAGAGGACTGTGCCTCCAACCACAGCAACAACCCATTACAGGAACCGGACAGATCCATAGAGCCATGAGCAGCACTGATCAGTAGCCATGTCTACACTGCAGCAATTACCCATTACCGGAACCGGACAGATCCATAGAGCCATGAGCAGCACTGATCAGCAGCCATGTCTACACTGCAGCAATTACCCATTACAGGGACCTGACAGATCCATAGTGCTATGAGCAGCACTGATCAGCCGCCATGTCTACACTGCAGCAATTACCCATTACAGGGTCCTGACAGATCCATAGGGCTATGAGCAGCACTGATCAGCAGCCATGTCTACACTGCAGCAATTACCCATTACAGGGTCCTGACAGATCCATAGTGCTATGAGCAGCACTGATCAGCCGCCATGTCTACACTGCAGCAATTACCCATTACAGGGTCCTGACAGATCCATAGGGCTATGAGCTGCACTGATCAGGAGCCATGTGTACACTGCAGCAATTGCCCATTACAGGGACCTGACAGATCCATAGTGCTATGAGCAGCACTGATCAGCTGCCATGTCTACACTGCAGCAATTACCCATTACAGGGACCTGACAGATCCATAGTGCTATGAGCTGCACTGATCAGGAGCCATGTGTACACTGCAGCAATTGCCCATTACAGGGACCTGACAGATCCATAGTGCTATGAGCAGCACTGATCAGCAGCCATGTCTACACTGCAGCAATTACCCATTACAGGGACCTGACAGATCCATAGGGTTATGAGCAGCACTGATCAGCAGCCATGTCTACACTGCAGCAATTACCCATTACAGGGTCCTGACAGATCCATACTGCTATGAGCAGCACTGATCAGCAGCCATGTCTACACTGCAGCAATTACCCATTACAGGGACCTGACAGATCCATAGTGCTATGAGCAGCACTGATCAGTAGCCATGTCTACACTGCAGCAATTACCCATTACAGGGTCCTGACAGATCCATTCTGCTATGAGCAGCACTGAGCAGCAGCCATGTCTACACTGCAGCAACTACCCATTACAGGGACCTGACAGATCCATAGTGTTATGAGCAGCACTGATCAGCCGCCATGTCTACACTGCAGCAATTACCCATTACAGAGTCTTGATCGATCCATAGTGCTATGAGCTGCACTGATCAGCAGCCATATCTACACTGCAGCAATTACCCATTACAGGGTCCTGACAGATCCATAGTGCTATGAGCAGCACTGATCAGCAGCCATGTCTACACTGCAACAATTACCCATTACAGGGACCTGACAGATCCATAGTGCTATGAGCAGCACTGATCAGCAGCTATGCCTACACTGCAGCAATTACCCATTACAGGGACCTGACAGATCCATAGTGCTATGAGCAGCACTGATCAGTAGCCATGTCTACACTGCAGCAATTACCCATTACAGGGTCCTGACAGATCCATTCTGCTATGAGCAGCACTGAGCAGCAGCCATGTCTACACTGCAGCAATTACCCATTACAGGGACCTGACAGATCCATAGTGTTATGAGCAGCACTGATCAGCCGCCATGTCTACACTGCAGCAATTACCCATTACAGGGTCTTGATCGATCCATAGTGCTATGAGCAGCACTGATCAGCCGCCATGTCTACACTGCAGCAATTACCCATTACAGAGTCTTGATCGATCCATAGTGCTATGAGCTGCACTGATCAGCAGCCATATCTACACTGCAGCAATTACCCATTACAGGGTCCTGACAGATCCATAGTGCTATGAGCAGCACTGATCAGCAGCCATGTCTACACTGCAACAATTACCCATTACAGGGACCTGACAGATCCATAGTGCTATCAGCAGCACTGATCAGCAGCTATGCCTACACTGCAGCAATTACCCATTACAGGGACCTGACAGATCCATAGTGCTATGAGCAGCACTGATCAGTAGCCATGTCTACACTGCAGCAATTACCCATTACAGGGTCCTGACAGATCCATTCTGCTATGAGCAGCACTGAGCAGCAGCCATGTCTACACTGCAGCAATTACCCATTACAGGGACCTGACAGATCCATAGTGTTATGAGCAGCACTGATCAGCCGCCATGTCTACACTGCAGCAATTACCCATTACAGGGTCTTGATCGATCCATAGTGCTATGAGCAGCACTGATCAGCAGCCATGTCTACACTGCAGCAATTACCCATTACAGGGACCTGACAGATCCATAGTGCTATGAGCAGCACTGATCAGCAGCCATGTCTACACTGCAGCAATTACCCATTACAGGGTCCTGACAGATCCATATTGCTATGAGCAGCACTGATCAGCAGCCGTGTCTACACTGCAGCAATTACGCATTACAGGGTCCTGACAGATCCATAGTGCTATGAGCAGCACTGATCAGCAGCCATGTCTACACTGCAGCAATTACCCATTACAGGGTCCTGACCGATCCATAGTGCTATGAGCAGCACTGATCAGCAGCCATGTCTACACTGCAGCAATTACCCATTACAGGGACCTGACAGATCCATAGTGCTATGAGCAGCACTGATCAGCAGCCATGTCTACACTGCAGCAATTACCCATTACAGGGTCCTGACAGATCCATAGTGCTATGAGCAGCACTGATCAGCAGCCATGTCTACACTGCAGCAATTACCCATTACAGGGACCTGACAGATCCATAGTGCTATGAGCAGCACTGATCAGCAGCCATGTCTACACTGCAGCAATTACCCATTACAGGGTCCTGACAGATCCATATTGCTATGAGCAGCACTGATCAGCAGCCATGTCTACACTGCAGCAATTACGCATTACAGGGTCCTGACAGATCCATAGTGCTATGAGCAGCACTGATCAGCAGCCATGTCTACACTGCAGCAATTACCCATTACAGGGTCCTGACCGATCCATAGTGCTATGAGCAGCACTGATCAGCAGCCATGTCTACACTGCAGCAATTACCCATTACAGGGTCCTGACAGATCCATAGTGCTATGAGCAGCACTGATCAGCAGCCATGTCTACACTGCAGCAATTACCCATTACAGGGACCTGACAGATCCATAGTGCTATGAGCAGCACTGATCAGCAGCCATGTCTACACTGCAGCAATTACCCATTACAGGGTCCTGACAGATCCATAGTGCTATGAGCAGCACTGATCAGCAGCCATGTCTACACTGCAGCAATTACCCATTACAGGGTCCTGACAGATCCATAGTGCTATGGGCAGCACTGATCAGCAGCCATGTCTACACTGCAGCAATTACCCATTACAGGGACCTGACAGATCCATAGTGTTATGAGCAGCACTGATCAGCCGCCATGTCTGCACTGCAGCAATTACCCATTACAGGGTCCTGACCAATCCATAGTGCTATGAGCAGCACTGATCAGCAGCCATGTCTACACTGTAGCAATTGCCCATTACAGGGTCCTCACAGATCCATAGTGCTATGAGCAGCACTGATCAGCAGCCATGTCTACACTGCAGCAATTACCCATTACAGGGTCCTGACAGATCCATAGTGCTATGAGCAGCACTGATCAGCAGCCATGTCTACACTGCAGCAATTACCCATTACAGGGTCCTGACCGATCCATAGTGCTATAAGCAGCACTGATCAGCAGCCATGTCTACACTGCAGCAATTACCCATTACAGGGTCCTCACAGATCCATAGTGCTATGAGCAGCACTGATCAGCAGCCATGTCTACACTGCAGCAATTACCCATTACAGGGTCCTGACAGATCCATAGTGCTATGAGCAGCACTGATCAGCAGCCATGTCTACACTGCAGCAATTACCCATTACAGGGTCCTGACAGATCCATAGTGCTATGAGCAGCACTGATCAGCCGCCATGTCTACACTGCAGCAATTACCCATTACTGGGTCCTGACAGATCCATAGTGCTATGAGCAGCACTGATCAGCAGCCATGTCTACACTGCAGCAATTACCCATTACAGGGTCCTGACAGATCCATAGTGCTATGAGCAGCACTGATCAGCAGCCATGTCTACACTGCAGCAATTACCCATTACAGGGTCCTGACAGATCCATAGTGCTATGAGCAGCACTGATCAGCAGCCATGTCTACACTGCAGCAATTACCTATTACAGGGTCCTGACAGATCCATAGTGCAATGAGCAGCACTTATCAGTCGCCATGTCTACACTGCAGCAATTACCCATTACAGGGTCCTGACAGATCCATAGTGCTATGAGCAGCACTGATCAGCAGCCATGTCTACACTGCAGCAATTACCCATTACAGGGTCCTGACAGATCCATAGTGCTATGAGCAGCACTGATCAGCAGCCATGTCTACACTGCAGCAATTACCTATTACAGGGTCCTGACAGATCCATAGTGCAATGAGCAGCACTTATCAGCCGCCATGTCTACACTGCAGCAATTACCCATTACAGGGTCCTGACAGATCCATAGTGCCATGAGCAGCACTGCTCAGCAGCCATGTCTACACTGCAGCAATTACCCATTACAGGGTCCTGACAGATCCATAGTGTTATGAGCAGCACTGATCAGCAGCCATGTCTACACTGCAGCAATTACCCATTACAGGGTCCTGACAGATCCATAGTGCTATGGGCAGCACTGATCAGCAGCCATGTCTACACTGCAGCAATTACCCATTACAGGGACCTGACAGATCCATAGTGCTATGAGCAGCACTGATCAGCAGCCATGTCTACACTGCAGCAATTACCATTACAGGGTCCTGACAGATCCATAGTGCTATGAGCAGCACTGATCAGCCGCCATGTCTACACTGCAGCAATTACCCATTACAGGGTCCTGACAGATCCATTCTGCTATGAGCAGCACTGATCAGCAGCCATGTCTACACTGCAGCAATTACCCATTACAGGGTCCTGACAGATCCATTCTGCTATGAGCAGCACTGATCAGTAGCCATGTCTACACTGCAGCAATTACCCATTACAGGGTCCTGACAGATCCATAGTGCTATGAGCAGCACTGATCAGCAGCCATGTCTACACTGCAGCAATTACCCATTACAGGGACCTGACAGATCCATAGTGCTATGAGCAGCACTGATCAGCCGCCATGTCTACACTGCAGCAATTACCCATTACAGGGTCCTGACAGATAACATACAACATAAAAAAAAAATTTTATGGGCATCATAAACACCCTTTAAAAAAATTTGTGGGTGTTGCATCACAGACCACGGTCACCCTGGTGATATGGTGGTGGATGATGAGGAGAAGGAGGAGGACAAGAGCAAATAGCCACCAAAATCAGGAAGCGTATACCCATGTGTGGGTGTGAAAAGGTGCATGTGAATACACCTCCCAAAAAAAGACACTGGTTTGAGTTTATGTTACGCTGCTTTCATACTGTGGTGTTGAGAAGTCTGGCCCAATCCAGCCCTTGTTCATTTTTATAAGAGACAGCCTGTCAGCATTTTCAGTTGACAGGCGGATGTGCTTATCAGTTATAATTCCACCAACGTCACTAAAAACCCGCTCTGATAAAACACTGGCGGCAGGGCAGGCCAGGACCTCCAAGGCGTAGAGAGCCAGTTCATTCCACGTATCCAGCTTGGATACCAAACAATTATAAGGCACAGAGGAATTACAGAGGACGTTGGTACGGTCGGCAAGGTACTCCCTCAGCATCTTCCCAAACTTTGCTCTCCTTGTGAGAGTACCCCGAGCCTCAGGGCCTGGGAGGGGCAGAGAAAATTCTCCCAGAACTTGGACAGTGTTCCACTGCCTCTGCTGGATTGGAGTTGTGTCTCTCGCCTCTGCTGCTTGGTTGTCCAACGAACTGTGACCTCTGCCACCAGCGTTTTCAGATTTTTAATAGTTCCGCAACAAGGGCCTTCTGGTACTGCCCCATTTTTGTAGACCTGTCCGCCTCAGGAATAAGAGATAGAAATTTCTACTTGTAGAGTGGGTCTAGAAGTGTCACCAACCAGTAATGACGGTCACCCAAAATTTTGAGAACGCGAGGGTCATGGGAAAGGCAGCGTAACAAACTCAGCCATGCGTGCCAGACTGCTAACAGGCAATACTTCTGTGTCCTCACCAATAGGACCACTGACCATGCTCTCCTCCTCTCTGTCCCAAGGCCATCCACGCTGAACAGACGGTATGACAGTAGTGCAGATAGTACCATCTATAGCGCAGGAAACTAGCTCCTGTTCTTACTCCTCCTCTTCCTCATTGTCACCCAATCCACATTGGGATGAGATGAGGCTGGGCTGTGTGTAATCACCCTGTATGGTTCCTTGCTCCATCTCATCGTGCTCCGCCAGCAGTGCATACTCTTTTATTGTGAGCAGAGAGCATTTCAGAAGACAGAAGCAGGATGGTGACGCTAAGGCTAAGTGCCCACATAGCGTTTTTCAAGCGTATATGCTGTGGAATTTCCGCAGCATAAACGCTTGTTAAACGCTAGGTAATCCGCCCCCCATGGTCCCCAAGGGGATTCCGCAAGTTCTATGCCCATGCTGCGGATGTTTCCGCAGCGTTTATGCTGCGCTCAAAAATCCGCAGCATGTCCATTAATTTTGCGGAAGCGCAGCGTAATCGCCGCCATTGACTTGCATTGAGACGCACATAATTCGTGTCAGTACATTTGTACTCACGGATTATATGCGTTTCAATGTGCGGATGGTACCCAGTTCTGGAGGAGAGGAGACTCTCATCCAGACCTGGGTACCATTGTACCTGTAAAAAAAAGAATAAAATAAAAAATAAAGTTTATATTCACCTTTTGATGGCCCCCGGTCTCCTTCCCTTTGCTTGCGGGCAGGACTGAAGGACCTGCGGTGACGTCACAGTCATGTGACCGCAGGCCCTTCAGTGCAGTGTCCCGCGATCAGCTGGCAGACAGAAGCGAGCGCAGCTACACACGCCGGGCCATCGGAGGGTAAGTATAGGTTTATTTTTTTATTTTTAAACATTCTTACGGTCACACTATATAAATCCATGCCGGTTGCATGGATTTATATAGTGTGACCTAGTTGTCAAGCACTTTCCAAGTGATGCTAAAATCGCCTGGAAAGCGCTTGTCAATCCGCATGCGGAAACGCATGTGAAAACGCTTCAAATCCGCATGTATTTGGCAGGAAAAACGCATGTACAATCTGCCAGGGAGATGCAGAAATGATGTAGAAATTTTCTGCTTCATTTCTGCATCGTGGGCACATAGCCTAATTATGACGTCATCGCCACTCACCATCTTGGTGGAGTCCTCAAAGTTTTGGAGGATATGTCTGACATCCATGTCCACTCCTGAGGTGTTACGTGTGGAGTCTGAACTGAATACCGACGGCCTTGTTGATGCTGGTAGTCAACAACTGCCCTCTTCTGCTCACAAATCCTTCCCAACATCTGCAATGTAGAGTTCCAACGCGTAGGGACATCACATACCAGTCTATGGGCCGGAAGCTGCAAACGCTGCTGAAACACGGCAAGGGTGGCGGAAGCTGGAGGTGATTTTCTAAAATGGGCACACAGGCGGCGTACTTTAACAAGCAGATCCGGCAGCTCCAGGTAGGATTTGAGACAGCGCTGAACCACGAGGTTAAGCACATGGGCCAGGCATGGTACGTGTGTGAGCTCGCCTCAGAGCTGCCACCAGGGTCCGGCCATTGTCACACACGACCATGCCTGGCTTTAGGCTCGGCGGTGTGAGCCACAGATCTACCTGCTCTCCCTCCACTGTCTGATTCCGGGGTGACTGACGAGCACAGCAGCCCCAGGTCTGATATAGACCTGATGACTCTGTGCGGCCAGCCAATCACTGTAATGCCACAACCAACATGGCCGCGGCATTACAATGAGTGACAGGCAATCCCTGCATGTTCATTAGCTCGGTAAAGAGCAACAAACATGCAGGGAGGGGACTCGAGCTCCCGCCGAGCAACCCCGGAAATACTCGGGGAGCGTGGAGCATCTCGAGCAGTGAGATGCTGGGGTGAGCACCGAGCAGTAGAGAGCATGCTCGCTCATCACTAGTCTTCATGCATCAGGTCCATGTATTTAGCAGCACATGATTCATCTGCACTACCACAGACTGTAGAGACAAGGAGAACAGGAAACCCCAGAGAATTAGTAGGGAGGTTTCTCTCTAACTACAGAAGCCGGGCGAAGAGCAGCTCATCATTCAGCCCCATGCTATACCTGCATCCACCACCAGGGGGAGCCCGGGGAACAGACTTGGGTTATAGAGCCCATATATGAAATCCTATGCACAGGGCTCCCCCTACTGGTGTCTAGCAGCAGCGCAAGACTAGAGTAAGCCACAGGAGAGCCAACATGGCGACATTACAGCTCCCGGCACACCAGCACCATCAGGACATAGGCAGCTGACAAGCCAGCGCTTGTCATGTAACGGAGGTAATAAGACGCCATAACACAAACCGCCCTCCACCAGCAGCGTCACAGGCAGGGAAGCCGGGAACGTATTCACAGACGGTTACTAGACACCGCCTGACAGCCGCTCCTGAGAGCGGAGCGGACACCGATAAAGAGCACGGACGGGAAGCCGGGACCGCCGATCCAGAACTGTCATCAGCGCGTCCTGATTGGTCGCTGCCCCGGCACCTCTGTAATCTGATTGGATAATGGACGGGCCGCTCTTATTGGCTGGAGACACGTTACCTACTCGCCTGTAATAGCGCTATAATAGTCCTGTTATCACTGTACAGGGGAGGAGCTTGGCTGCGCTTTATGGGGGGGGGGTTATAGGATTTCATCCCTGGGGGGTCTCATCTGTTTTATCTTATGTAACGTAAATCTGTAGGCTCCAAGATACATAAAAGCACGGGGTTTCCTGTGTCCCTGCTGGGCTCTTGTGGTTATTCTCAGTCCTCCTCTCCGTCCTCCCCTCCGTCCTCCGCTCCTCTGTCCTCCGCTGCAGAATATTATAAAATGCAGCTCATCTACTGCAGAATATTATATATACATCTCATCTTCTGCAGAATATTATATATACAGCTCATCTTCTGCAGAATATTATATATACAGCTCATCTACTGCAGAATATTATATATACAGCTCATCTACTGCAGAATATTATATATACAGCTCATCTACTGCAGAATATTATATATACAGCTCATCTGCTGCAGAATATTATAATATACAGCTCACCTGCTGCAGAATATTATAATATACAGCTCATCTTCTGCAGAATATTATATATACAGCTCATCTACTGCAGAATATTATAAAATGCAGCTCATCTACTGCAGAATATTATAATATACAGCTCATCTTCTGCAGAATATTATATATACAGCTCATCTACTGCAGAATATTATAAAATGCAGCTCATCTACTGCAGAATATTATATATACATCTCATCTACTGCAGAATATTATATATACAGCTCATCTTCTGCAGAATATTATATATACAGCTCATCTACTGCAGAATATTATAATATACAGCTCATCTACTGCAGAATATTATATATACATCTCATCTACTGCAGAATATTATATATACATCTCATCTACTGCAGAATATTATATATACAGCTCATCTTCTGCAGAATATTATATATACAGCTCATCTACTGCAGAATATTATAATATACAGCTCATCTTCTGCAGAATATTATATATACATCTCATCTACTGCAGAATATTATAATATACAGCTCATCTTCTGCAGAATATTATATATACAGCTCATCTACTGCAGAATATTATAATATACAGCTCATCTTCTGCAGAATATTATATATACAGCTCATCTACTGCAGAATATTATAATATACAGCTCATCTTCTGCAGAATATTATATATACAGCTCATCTTCTGCAGAATATTATAATATACAGCTCATCTACTGCAGAATATTATAATATACAGCTCATCTACTGCAGAATATTATAACATACAGCTCATCTACTGCAGAATATTATAATATACAGCTCATCTTCTGCAGAATATTATAATATACAGCTCATCTACTGCAGAATATTATAATATACAGCTCATCTACTACAGAATATTATATATACAGCTCATCTACTGCAGAATATTATAACATACAGCTCATCTACTGCAGAATATTATAATATACAGCTCATCTACTGCAGAATATTATAACATAAAGCTCATCTACTGCAGAACATTATAATATACAGCTCATCTTCTGCAGAATATTATAATATACAGCTCATCTACTGCAGAATATTATAATATACAGCTCATCTACTACAGAATATTATATATACAGCTCATCTACTGCAGAATATTATAATATACAGCTCATCTTCTGCAGAATATTATATATACAGCTCATCTACTGCAGAATATTATAATATACAGCTCATCTACTACAGAATATTATATATACAGCTCACCTGCTGCAGAATATTATAATATACAGCTCATCTACTGCAGAATATTATAATATACAGCTCATCTGCTGCAGAATATTATAATATACAGCTCATCTACTACAGAATATTATAATATACAGCTCATCTACTGCAGAATATTATAATATACAGCTCATCTATTGCAGAATATTATAATATACAGCTCATCTACTGCAAAATATTATAATATACAGCTCATCTACTGCAGAATATTATAATATACAGCTCATCTACTGCAGAATATTATATATACAGCTCATCTTCTGCAGAATATTATATATACAGCTCATCTACTGCAGAATATTATATATACAGCTCATCTTCTGCAGAATATTATAATATACAGCTCATCTACTGCAGAATATTATATATACAGCTCATCTTCTGCAGAATATTATATATACAGCTCATCTACTGCAGAATATTATAATATACAGCTCATCTACTGCAGAATATTATAATAAACAGCTCATCTACTACAGAATATTATATATACAGCTCATCTACTGCAGAATATTATAATATACAGCTCATCTACTGCAGAATATTATATATACAGCTCATCTTCTGCAGAATATTATATATACAGCTCATCTTCTGCAGAATATTATAATATACAGCTCATCTTCTGCAGAATATTATAATATACAGCTCATCTACTGCAGAATATTATATATACAGCTCATCTTCTGCAGAATATTATATATGCAGCTCATCTTCTGCAGAATATTATAATATACAGCTCATCTACTGCAGAATATTATATATACAGCTCATCTACTACAGAATATTATAATATACAGCTCATCTACTGCAGAATATTATAATATACAGCTCATCTACTGAAGAATATTATAATATACAGCTCATCTACTGCAGAATATTATAATATACAGCTCATCTTCTGCAGAATATTATAATATACAGCTCATCTACTGCAGAATATTATAATATACAGCTCATCTTCTGCAGAATATTATAATATACAGCTCATCTACTGAAGAATATTATAATATACAGCTCATCTACTGCAGAATATTATAATATACATCTCATCTTCTGCAGAATATTATAATATACAGCTCATCTACTGCAGAATATTATAATATACAGCTCATCTACTGCAGAATATTATAATATACAGCTCATCTTCTGCAGAATATTATATATACATCTCATCTACTGCAGAATATTATAATATACAGCTCATCTACTGCAGAATATTATAATATACAGCTCATCTACTGCAGAATATTATAATATACAGCTCATCTACTGCAAAATATTATAATATATAGCTCATCTACTGCAGAATATTATAATATACAGCTCATCTACTGCAGAATATTATATATACAGCTCATCTTCTGCAGAATATTATATATACAGCTCATCTACTGCAGAATATTATATATACAGCTCATCTTCTGCAGAATATTATAATATACAGCTCATCTACTGCAGAATATTATATATACAGCTCATCTTCTGCAGAATATTATAATATACAGCTCATCTACTGCAGAATATTATATATACAGCTCATCTTCTGCAGAATATTATATATACAGCTCATCTACTGCAGAATATTATATATACAGCTCATCTTCTGCAGAATATTATAATATACAGCTCATCTACTGCAGAATATTATATATACAGCTCACCTGCTGCAGAATATTATATATACAGCTCATCTTCTGCAGAATATTATATATACAGCTCATCTTCTGCAGAATATTATAATATACAGCTCATCTACTGCAGAATATTATATATACAGCTCATCTTCTGCAGAATATTATATATACAGCTCATCTTCTGCAGAATATTATATATACAGCTCATCTTCTGCAGAATATTATAATATACAGCTCATCTACTGCAGAATATTATATATACAGCTCATCTACTGCAAAATATTATAATATACAGCTCATCTACTGCAGAATATTATATATACAGCTCATCTACTGCAGAATATTATATATACAGCTCATCTTCTGCAGAATATTATAATATACAGCTCATCTACTGCAGAATATTATATATACAGCTCATCTTCTGCAGAATATTATATATACAGCTCATCTACTGCAGAATATTATATATACAGCTCATCTTCTGCAGAATATTATAATATACAGCTCATCTACTGCAGAATATTATATATACAGCTCATCTTCTGCAGAATATTATATATACAGCTCATCTACTGCAGAATATTATAATATACAGCTCATCTACTGCAGAATATTATATATACAGCTCACCTGCTGCAGAATATTATATATACAGCTCATCTTCTGCAGAATATTATATATGCAGCTCATCTACTGCAGAATATTATAATATACAGCTCATCTACTGCAGATTATTATAATATACAGCTCATCTACTGCAGAATATTATAATATACAGCTCATCTACTGCAGAATATTATAATATACAGCTCATCTACTGCAGAATATTATAATATATACAGCTCATCTACGGCAGAATATTATAATATACAACTCATCTACTGCAGAATATTATATATACAGCTCATCTGCTGCAGAATATTATATATACAGCTCACCTTCTGCAGAATATTATAATATACAGCTCATCTACTGCAGAATATTATAATATACAGCTCATCTTCTGCAGAATATTATATACACATCTCATCTACTGCAGAATATTATAATATACAGCTCATCTACTGCAGAATATTATAATATACAGCTCATCTTCTGCAGAATATTATAATATACTGCTCACCTGCCGCAGAATATTATAATATACAGCTCATCTACTGCAGAATATTATAATATACAGCTCATCTACTGCAGAATATTATAATATACAGCTCATCTTCTGCAGAATATTATATATACATCTCATCTACTGCAGAATATTATAATATACAGCTCATCTACTGCAGAATATTATAATATACAGCTCATCTACTGCAGAATATTATATATACAGCTCATCTGCTGCAGAATATTATAATATACAGCTTATCTACTGCAGAATATTATAATAAACAGCTCATCTACTACAGAATATTATATATACAGCTCATCTACTGCAGAATATTATAATATACAGCTCATCTACTGCAGAATATTATAATATACAGCTCATCTACTGCAGAATATTATAATATACAGCTCATCTACTGAAGAATATTATAATATACAGCTCATCTACTGCAGAATATTATAATATACATCTCATCTTCTGCAGAATATTATAATATACAGCTCATCTACTGCAGAATATTATAATATACAGCTCATCTACTGCAGAATATTATAATATACAGCTCATCTTCTGCAGAATATTATATATACATCTCATCTACTGCAGAATATTATAATATACAGCTCATCTACTGCAGAATATTATAATATACAGCTCATCTATTGCAGAATATTATAATATACAGCTCATCTACTGCAAAATATTATAATATACAGCTCATCTACTGCAGAATATTATAATATACAGCTCATCTACTGCAGAATATTATATATACAGCTCATCTTCTGCAGAATATTATATATACAGCTCATCTACTGCAGAATATTGTATATACAGCTCATCTTCTGCAGAATATTATAATATACAGCTCATCTACTGCAGAATATTATATATACAGCTCATCTTCTGCAGAATATTATAATATACAGCTCATCTACTGCAGAATATTATATATACAGCTCATCTTCTGCAGAATATTATATATACAGCTCATCTACTGCAGAATATTATATATACAGCTCATCTACTGCAGAATATTATAATATACAGCTTATCTACTGCAGAATATTATAATAAACAGCTCATCTACTACAGAATATTATATATACAGCTCATCTACTGCAGAATATTATAATATACAGCTCATCTACTGCAGAATATTATAATATACAGCTCATCTACTGCAGAATATTATAATATACAGCTCATCTACTGCAGAATATTATATATACAGCTCATCTACTGCAGAATATTATAATATACAGCTCATCTTCTGCAGAATATTATAATATACAGCTCATCTTCTGCAGAATATTATAATATACAGCTCATCTTCTGCAGAATATTATAATATACAGCTCATCTACTGCAGAATATTATATATACAGCTCATCTACTGCAGAATATTATAATATACAGCTCATCTTCTGCAGAATATTATAATATACAGCTCATCTACTGAAGAATATTATAATATACAGCTCATCTACTGCAGAATATTATAATATACAGCTCATCTTCTGCAGAATATTATAATATACAGCTCATCTACTGCAGAATATTATAATATACAGCTCATCTACTGCAGAATATTATAATATACAGCTCATCTTCTGCAGAATATTATATATACATCTCATCTACTGCAGAATATTATAATATACAGCTCATCTACTGCAGAATATTATAATATACAGCTCATCTACTGCAGAATATTATAATATACAGCTCATCTACTGCAGAATATTATAATATACAGCTCATCTTCTGCAGAATATTATATATACATCTCATCTACTGCAGAATATTATAATATACAGCTCATCTACTGCAGAATATTATAATATACAGCTCATCTACTCGTAGAATATTATAATATACAGCTCATCTACTGCAAAATATTATAATATACAGCTCATCTACTGCAGAATATTATAATATACAGCTCATCTACTGCAGAATATTATAATATACAGCTCATCTACTGCAGAATATTATATATACAGCTCATCTTCTGCAGAATATTATAATATACAGCTCATCTACTGCAGAATATTATATATACAGCTCATCTTCTGCAGAATATTATATATACAGCTCATCTACTGCAGAATATTATATATACAGCTCATCTTCTGCAGAATATTATAATATACAGCTCATCTACTGCAGAATATTATATATACAGCTCATCTTCTGCAGAATATTATATATACAGCTCATCCACTGCAGAATATTATAATATACAGCTCATCTACTGCAGAATATTATAATATACAGCTCATCTACTGCAGAATATTATAATATACAGCTCATCTACTGCAGAATATTATATATACAGCTCATCTTCTGCAGAATATTATAATATACAGCTCATCTACTGCAGAATATTATATATACAGCTCATCTTCTGCAGAATATTATATATACAGCTCATCTACTGCAGAATATTATATATACAGCTCATCTACTGCAGAATATTATAATATACAGCTCATCTACTGCAGAATATTATAATATACAGCTCATCTTCTGCAGAATATTATATATACAGCTCATCTTCTGCAGAATATTATAATATACAGCTCATCTACTGCAGAATATTATAATATACAGCTCATCTACTGCAGAATATTATAACATACAGCTCATCTACTGCAGAATATTATAATATACAGCTCATCTTCTGCAGAATATTATAATATACAGCTCATCTACTGCAGAATATTATAATATACAGCTCATCTACTACAGAATATTATATATACAGCTCATCTACTGCAGAATATTATAACATACAGCTCATCTACTGCAGAATATTATAATATACAGCTCATCTACTGCAGAATATTATAACATAAAGCTCATCTACTGCAGAACATTATAATATACAGCTCATCTTCTGCAGAATATTATAATATACAGCTCATCTACTGCAGAATATTATAATATACAGCTCATCTACTACAGAATATTATATATACAGCTCATCTACTGCAGAATATTATAATATACAGCTCATCTTCTGCAGAATATTATATATACAGCTCATCTACTGCAGAATATTATAATATACAGCTCATCTACTACAGAATATTATATATACAGCTCACCTGCTGCAGAATATTATAATATACAGCTCATCTACTGCAGAATATTATAATATACAGCTCATCTGCTGCAGAATATTATAATATACAGCTCATCTACTACAGAATATTATAATATACAGCTCATCTACTGCAGAATATTATAATATACAGCTCATCTATTGCAGAATATTATAATATACAGCTCATCTACTGCAAAATATTATAATATACAGCTCATCTACTGCAGAATATTATAATATACAGCTCATCTACTGCAGAATATTATATATACAGCTCATCTTCTGCAGAATATTATATATACAGCTCATCTACTGCAGAATATTATATATACAGCTCATCTTCTGCAGAATATTATAATATACAGCTCATCTACTGCAGAATATTATATATACAGCTCATCTTCTGCAGAATATTATATATACAGCTCATCTACTGCAGAATATTATAATATACAGCTCATCTACTGCAGAATATTATAATAAACAGCTCATCTACTACAGAATATTATATATACAGCTCATCTACTGCAGAATATTATAATATACAGCTCATCTACTGCAGAATATTATATATACAGCTCATCTTCTGCAGAATATTATATATACAGCTCATCTTCTGCAGAATATTATAATATACAGCTCATCTTCTGCAGAATATTATAATATACAGCTCATCTACTGCAGAATATTATATATACAGCTCATCTTCTGCAGAATATTATATATGCAGCTCATCTTCTGCAGAATATTATAATATACAGCTCATCTACTGCAGAATATTATATATACAGCTCATCTACTACAGAATATTATAATATACAGCTCATCTACTGCAGAATATTATAATATACAGCTCATCTACTGAAGAATATTATAATATACAGCTCATCTACTGCAGAATATTATAATATACAGCTCATCTTCTGCAGAATATTATAATATACAGCTCATCTACTGCAGAATATTATAATATACAGCTCATCTTCTGCAGAATATTATAATATACAGCTCATCTACTGAAGAATATTATAATATACAGCTCATCTACTGCAGAATATTATAATATACATCTCATCTTCTGCAGAATATTATAATATACAGCTCATCTACTGCAGAATATTATAATATACAGCTCATCTACTGCAGAATATTATAATATACAGCTCATCTTCTGCAGAATATTATATATACATCTCATCTACTGCAGAATATTATAATATACAGCTCATCTACTGCAGAATATTATAATATACAGCTCATCTACTGCAGAATATTATAATATACAGCTCATCTACTGCAAAATATTATAATATATAGCTCATCTACTGCAGAATATTATAATATACAGCTCATCTACTGCAGAATATTATATATACAGCTCATCTTCTGCAGAATATTATATATACAGCTCATCTACTGCAGAATATTATATATACAGCTCATCTTCTGCAGAATATTATAATATACAGCTCATCTACTGCAGAATATTATATATACAGCTCATCTTCTGCAGAATATTATAATATACAGCTCATCTACTGCAGAATATTATATATACAGCTCATCTTCTGCAGAATATTATATATACAGCTCATCTACTGCAGAATATTATATATACAGCTCATCTTCTGCAGAATATTATAATATACAGCTCATCTACTGCAGAATATTATATATACAGCTCACCTGCTGCAGAATATTATATATACAGCTCATCTTCTGCAGAATATTATATATACAGCTCATCTTCTGCAGAATATTATAATATACAGCTCATCTACTGCAGAATATTATATATACAGCTCATCTTCTGCAGAATATTATATATACAGCTCATCTTCTGCAGAATATTATATATACAGCTCATCTTCTGCAGAATATTATAATATACAGCTCATCTACTGCAGAATATTATATATACAGCTCATCTACTGCAAAATATTATAATATACAGCTCATCTACTGCAGAATATTATATATACAGCTCATCTACTGCAGAATATTATATATACAGCTCATCTTCTGCAGAATATTATAATATACAGCTCATCTACTGCAGAATATTATATATACAGCTCATCTTCTGCAGAATATTATATATACAGCTCATCTACTGCAGAATATTATATATACAGCTCATCTTCTGCAGAATATTATAATATACAGCTCATCTACTGCAGAATATTATATATACAGCTCATCTTCTGCAGAATATTATATATACAGCTCATCTACTGCAGAATATTATAATATACAGCTCATCTACTGCAGAATATTATATATACAGCTCACCTGCTGCAGAATATTATATATACAGCTCATCTTCTGCAGAATATTATATATGCAGCTCATCTACTGCAGAATATTATAATATACAGCTCATCTACTGCAGATTATTATAATATACAGCTCATCTACTGCAGAATATTATAATATACAGCTCATCTACTGCAGAATATTATAATATACAGCTCATCTACTGCAGAATATTATAATATATACAGCTCATCTACGGCAGAATATTATAATATACAACTCATCTACTGCAGAATATTATATATACAGCTCATCTGCTGCAGAATATTATATATACAGCTCACCTTCTGCAGAATATTATAATATACAGCTCATCTACTGCAGAATATTATAATATACAGCTCATCTTCTGCAGAATATTATATACACATCTCATCTACTGCAGAATATTATAATATACAGCTCATCTACTGCAGAATATTATAATATACAGCTCATCTTCTGCAGAATATTATAATATACTGCTCACCTGCCGCAGAATATTATAATATACAGCTCATCTACTGCAGAATATTATAATATACAGCTCATCTACTGCAGAATATTATAATATACAGCTCATCTTCTGCAGAATATTATATATACATCTCATCTACTGCAGAATATTATAATATACAGCTCATCTACTGCAGAATATTATAATATACAGCTCATCTACTGCAGAATATTATATATACAGCTCATCTGCTGCAGAATATTATAATATACAGCTTATCTACTGCAGAATATTATAATAAACAGCTCATCTACTACAGAATATTATATATACAGCTCATCTACTGCAGAATATTATAATATACAGCTCATCTACTGCAGAATATTATAATATACAGCTCATCTACTGCAGAATATTATAATATACAGCTCATCTACTGAAGAATATTATAATATACAGCTCATCTACTGCAGAATATTATAATATACATCTCATCTTCTGCAGAATATTATAATATACAGCTCATCTACTGCAGAATATTATAATATACAGCTCATCTACTGCAGAATATTATAATATACAGCTCATCTTCTGCAGAATATTATATATACATCTCATCTACTGCAGAATATTATAATATACAGCTCATCTACTGCAGAATATTATAATATACAGCTCATCTATTGCAGAATATTATAATATACAGCTCATCTACTGCAAAATATTATAATATACAGCTCATCTACTGCAGAATATTATAATATACAGCTCATCTACTGCAGAATATTATATATACAGCTCATCTTCTGCAGAATATTATATATACAGCTCATCTACTGCAGAATATTGTATATACAGCTCATCTTCTGCAGAATATTATAATATACAGCTCATCTACTGCAGAATATTATATATACAGCTCATCTTCTGCAGAATATTATAATATACAGCTCATCTACTGCAGAATATTATATATACAGCTCATCTTCTGCAGAATATTATATATACAGCTCATCTACTGCAGAATATTATATATACAGCTCATCTACTGCAGAATATTATAATATACAGCTTATCTACTGCAGAATATTATAATAAACAGCTCATCTACTACAGAATATTATATATACAGCTCATCTACTGCAGAATATTATAATATACAGCTCATCTACTGCAGAATATTATAATATACAGCTCATCTACTGCAGAATATTATAATATACAGCTCATCTACTGCAGAATATTATATATACAGCTCATCTACTGCAGAATATTATAATATACAGCTCATCTTCTGCAGAATATTATAATATACAGCTCATCTTCTGCAGAATATTATAATATACAGCTCATCTTCTGCAGAATATTATAATATACAGCTCATCTACTGCAGAATATTATATATACAGCTCATCTACTGCAGAATATTATAATATACAGCTCATCTTCTGCAGAATATTATAATATACAGCTCATCTACTGAAGAATATTATAATATACAGCTCATCTACTGCAGAATATTATAATATACAGCTCATCTTCTGCAGAATATTATAATATACAGCTCATCTACTGCAGAATATTATAATATACAGCTCATCTACTGCAGAATATTATAATATACAGCTCATCTTCTGCAGAATATTATATATACATCTCATCTACTGCAGAATATTATAATATACAGCTCATCTACTGCAGAATATTATAATATACGGCTCATCTACTGCAGAATATTATAATATACAGCTCATCTACTGCAGAATATTATAATATACAGCTCATCTTCTGCAGAATATTATATATACATCTCATCTACTGCAGAATATTATAATATACAGCTCATCTACTGCAGAATATTATAATATACAGCTCATCTACTCGTAGAATATTATAATATACAGCTCATCTACTGCAAAATATTATAATATACAGCTCATCTACTGCAGAATATTATAATATACAGCTCATCTACTGCAGAATATTATAATATACAGCTCATCTACTGCAGAATATTATATATACAGCTCATCTTCTGCAGAATATTATAATATACAGCTCATCTACTGCAGAATATTATATATACAGCTCATCTTCTGCAGAATATTATATATACAGCTCATCTACTGCAGAATATTATATATACAGCTCATCTTCTGCAGAATATTATAATATACAGCTCATCTACTGCAGAATATTATATATACAGCTCATCTTCTGCAGAATATTATATATACAGCTCATCCACTGCAGAATATTATAATATACAGCTCATCTACTGCAGAATATTATAATATACAGCTCATCTACTGCAGAATATTATAATATACAGCTCATCTACTGCAGAATATTATAATATACAACTCATCTACTGCAGAATATTATAATATACAGCTCATCTACTGCAAAATATTATAATATACAGCTCACCTGCTGCAGAATATTATAATATACAACTCATCTACTGCAGAATATTATAATATACAGCTCATCTACTGCAGAATATTATAATATACAGCTCATCTACTGCAGAATATTATAATAAACAGCTCATCTACTACAGAATATTATAATATACAGCTCATCTTCTGCAGAATATTATAATATACAGCTCATCTACTGCAGAATATTATATATACAGCTCATCTGCTGCAGAATATTATAATATACATCTCATCTACTGCAGAATATTATAATATACAGCTCATCTACTGCAGAATATTATAATATACAGCTCATCTACTGCAGAATATTATAATATACAGCTCACCTGCTGCAGAATATTATAATATACAGCTCATCTTCTGCAGAATATTATAATATACAGATCATCTTCTGCAGAATATTATATATACAGCTCATCTACTGCAGAATATTATAATATACAGCTCATCTACTGCAGAATATTATATATACAGCTCATCTGCTGCAGAATATTATAATATACAGCTTATCTACTGCAGAATATTATAATAAACAGCTCATCTACTACAGAATATTATAATATACAGCTCATCTACTGCAGAATATTATAATAAACAGCTCATCTACTACAGAATATTATAATATACAGCTTATCTACTACAGAATATTATAATATACAGCTCATCTACTGCAGAATATTATAATAAACAGCTCATCTACTACAGAATATTATAATATACAGCTCATCTACTGCAGAATATTATAATAAACAGCTCATCTACTACAGAATATTATAATATACAGCTCATCTACTACAGAATATTATAATATACAGCTCATCTACTGCAGAATATTATAATAAACAGCTCATCTACTACAGAATATTATAATATACAGCTCATCTACTACAGAATATTATATATACAGCTCATCTACTGCAGAATATTATATATACAGCTCATCTGCTGCAGAATATTATAATATACATCTCATCTACTGCAGAATATTATAATATACAGCTCATCTACTGCAGAATATTATAATATACAGCTCATCTACTGCAGAATATTATAATATACAGCTCACCTGCTGCAGAATATTATAATATACAGCTCATCTTCTGCAGAATATTATAATATACAGCTCATCTACTGCAGAATATTATATATACAGCTCATCTGCTGCAGAATATTATAATATACATCTCATCTACTGCAGAATATTATAATATACAGCTCACCTGCTGCAGAATATTATATATACAGCTCATCTGCTGCAGAATATTATAATATACAGCTCATCTTCTGCAGAATATTATAATATACAGCTCATCTTCTGCAGAATATTATATATACAGCTCATCTACTGCAGAATATTATAATATACAGCTCATCTACTAAGAATATTATAATATACAGCTCATCTACTGCAGAATATTATAATATACAGCTCATCTACTGCAGAATATTATAATATACAGCTCATCTACTGCAGAATATTATATATACAGCTCATCTGCTGCAGAATATTATAATATACAGCTCATCTACTGCAGAATATTATAATATACAACTCATCTACTGCAGAATATTATAATATACAGCTCATCTACTGCAGAATATTATAATATACAGCTCATCTTCTGCAGAATATTATAATATACAGCTCATCTACTGCAGAATATTATATATACAGCTCATCTGCTGCAGAATATTATAATATACAGCTCATCTACTGCAGAATATTATAATATACAACTCATCTACTGCAGAATATTATAATATACAACTCATCTACTGCAGAATATTATAATATACAGCTCATCTACTGCAGAATATTATAATATACAGCTCATCTTCTGCAGAATATTATAATATACAGCTCATCTACTGCAGAATATTATATATACAGCTCATCTGCTGCAGAATATTATAATATACATCTCATCTACTGCAGAATATTATAATATACAGCTCATCTACTGCAGAATATTATAATATACAACTCATCTACTGCAGAATATTATAATATACAGCTCATCTACTGCAGAATATTATAATATACAGCTCATCTACTGCAGAATATTATAATATACAGCTCAATACTACAGAATATTATAATATACAGCTCATCTACTGCAGAATATTATAATATACAGCTCCTCTACTGCAGAATAATATAATAAACAGCTCATCTACTACAGAATATTATAATATACAGCTCATCTTCTGCAGCTGTATATTATAATATTCTGTAGTAGATGAGCTGTATATTATAATATTCTGCAGTAGATGAGCTGTATATATAATATTCTGCAGTAGATGAGCTGTATATTATAATATTCTGCAGTAGATAAGCTGTATATATAATATTCTGTAGTAGATGAGCTGTATATTATAATATTCTGCAGAAGATGAGCTGTATATTATAATATTCTGCAGAAGATGAGCTGTATATTATAATATTCTGCAGCAGATGAGCTGTATATTATAATATTCTGCAGCAGGTGAGCTGTATATTATAATATTCTGCAGCAGGTGAGCTGTATATTATAATATTCTGTAGTAGATGAGCTGTATATTATAATATTCTGCAGTAGATAAGCTGTATATTATAATATTCTGTAGTAGATGAGCAGTATATTATAATATTCTGCAGAAGATGAGCTGTATATTATAATATTCTGCAGTAGATGAGCTGTACATTATAATATTCTGCAGAAGATGAGCTGTATATTATAATATTCTGCAGCAGATGAGCTGTATATTATAATATTCTGCAGCAGGTGAGCTGTATATTATAATATTCTGCAGCAGGTGAGCTGTATATTATAATATTCTGTAGTAGATGAGCTGTATATTATAATATTCTGCAGTAGATAAGCTGTATATTATAATATTCTGTAGTAGATGAGCAGTATATTATAATATTCTGCAGAAGATGAGCTGTATATTATAATATTCTGCAGTAGATGAGCTGTACATTATAATATTCTGCAGTAGATGAGTTGTATATTATAATATTCTGCAGAAGATGAGCTGTATATTATAATATTCTGCAGAAGATGAGCTGTATATTATAATATTCTGCAGCAAATGAGCTGTATATTATAATATTCTGCAGTAGATGAGCTGTATATTATAATATTCTGCAGTAGATGAGCTGTATATTATAATATTCTGCAGTAGATGAGCTGTACATTATAATATTCTGCAGTAGATGAGCTGTATATTATAATATTCTGCAGCAGGTGAGCTGTTTATTATAATATTCTGCAGTAGATGAGATGGATATTATAATATTCTGCAGCAGGTGAGCTGTATATTATATTATTCTGCAGTAGATGAGATGTATATTATAATATTCTGCAGTAGATGAGCTGTTTATATAATATTCCTCAGCAGGTGAGCTGTATATTATAATATTCTGCGGTAGATGAGATGTATATTATAATATTCTTCAGTAGATGAGCTGTATTTTATAATATTCTTTAGTATTGAGCTATATATTATAATATTCAGCAGTAGATGAGCTGTATGTTATAATATTCTGCAGTAGATGAGCTGTATATTATAATATTCTGCAGTAGATGAGCTGTATATTATATTATTCTGCAGTAGATGAGCTGTATATTATAATATTCTGCAGTAGATGAGCAGTATATTATAATATTCTGCAGCAGGTGAGCTGTATATTATATCATTCTGCAGCAGGTGAGCTGTATATATAATATTCTGCAGTAGATGAGCTGTATATTATAATATTCTGCAGTAGATGAGCTGTATATTATAATATTCTGCAGTAGATGAGCTGTATATTATAATATTCTGCAGTAGATGAGCTGTATATTATAATATTCTGCAGCAGGTGAGCTGTATATTATAATATTCTGCAGTAGATGAGCTGTATATTATAATATTCTGCAGCAGGTGAGCTGTATATAATAATATTCTGCAGTAGATGAGCTGTATATTATAATATTCTGCAGTAAATGAGCTGTATATTATAATATTCTGCAGCAGGTGAGCTGTATATTATAATAGTCTGCAGTAGATGAGCTGTATATTATAATATTCTGCAGTAGATGAGATGTATATTATAATATTCTGCAGAAGATGAGCTGTATATATAATATTCTGCAGCAGGTGAGCTGTATATTATATTATTCTGCAGTAGATGAGTTGTCTATTATAATATTCTGCAGTAGATGAGCTGTATATATAATATTCTGCAGAAGATGAGCTGTATATTATAATATTTTGCAGTAGATGAGCTGTATATTATAATATTCTGCAGAAGATGAGCTGTATATTATAATATTCTGCAGTAGATGAGCTGTATATTATAATATTCTGCAGTAGATGAGCTGTATATTATAATATTCTGCAGCAGGTGAGCTGTATATTATATTATTCTGCAGTAGATGAGCTGTATATTATAATATTCTGCAGCAGGTGAGCTGTATATTATAATATTCTGTAGTAGATGAGCTGTATATTATAATATTCTGCAGCAGGTGAGCTGTATATTATAATATTCTGCAGAAGATGAGCTGTATATTATAATATTCTGCAGTAGATGAGCTGTATATTATAATATTCTGCAGCAGGTGAGCTGTATATTATAACATTCTGCAGTAGATGAGCTGTATATTATAATATTCTGCAGAAGATGAGCTGTATATTATAATATTCTGCAGTAGATGAGCTGTATATTATAATATTCTGCAGCAGATGAGCTGTATATTATAATATTCTGCAGCAGGTGAGCTGTATATTATAATATTCTGCAGTAGATGAGTTGTATATTATATTATTCTGCAGCAGGTGAGCTGTATATTATAATATTCTGCAGTAGATGAGCTGTATATTATAATATTCTGCAGCAGATGAGCTGTATATTATAATATTCTGCAGTAGATGAGCTGTATATTATATTATTCTGTAGTAGATGAGCTGTATATATAATATTCTGCAGTAGATGAGCTGTATATTATAATATTCTGCAGCAGGTGAGCTGTATATTATAATATTCTGCAGTAGATGAGTTGTATATTATAATATTCTGCAGTAGATGAGCTGTATATATAATATTCTGCAGTAGATGAGCTGTATATTATAATATTCTGCAGCAGATGAGCTGTATATTATAATATTCTGCAGCAGGTGAGCTGTATATTATATTATTCTGCAGTAGATAAGCACGGGGGTCAGTGGGTGCTCTTGTCTGCTGGCCCAGCTATCTTTAGACCAGGGCTCATATCATTGAATGCCCGATCTCTTTTACCGTGGGCAGAACACTAAGACAACACAGAGTGATGGTAAACAGTGTGGCAATAATTTATTGAACCACCAGCAATCAATAACATATAGAACAGTCCCAGCAAATCCATCAGATGGTACAAATTACAGAGTCTCACCCTTCCGCTGGCCCGCTTGGATTAGAGCCGTGAGATATGTGGCCAGGTGACCTGATTGTCCCAACCTGGATTTTTCAAATCGTCTCTGAATTTCATCAATGGTCAATGGAGCAGATCTGTATTTTTCCAGCCAGACTGTGGTCCCTTAGGCTAACATCATATAGAGTCTCCCCGAAAAGACGCAGATACTCCTTTTTTATAGTTCACATTTGTCCTTTCAAGCCATTATTCAGAATTTAAGGGTCAGGGATCATGATTAGTGTTGAGCGAGCATGCTCAACACTGCTCGGTACTTGTGTAGCACCCTGAGGATTCGGCTGCTACAGGGGTATTGCACCTCAACCCAGAGGTGTGATATTCCACTCCCGGGTAAGGAAGGAGTGTGGAACTGAGCTCAGATAGACTGCATGCACTACATACATCCCATTCCAGAGGAGCAGGCCGACGGTACTCCCACTTAGAAATGTGCAGGTACAACCGAGCCTGTTCCTGGCTGGAGTGGGAGGGGGGTGGTACATCCCATGTAGTGTAGGGGCAGATAGGGGGAGCAGTCTGGGTAGTGATAGGAGCTCATTGGGTGCTGGTCACCTGAGCTCACACATAGAGGGATATATAAGGAGGGCACCAACTTAGATCAGGGTCAGACGCTGAGAACAAGTCAGTTGGAGAGGAGAGAGAAGGAAACAGCAGCCCTGGAGAGAGAGAGAGGAGAAAGAAAGAGAAAGACCCAGAGGGGGAAGACTGAAGGGACCCAAGAACCCAAATTAGAACACCGGGTGAGGAGTCAGCATCAGGGTACCGGAACCCAAGCTGGTGGGGGTAAAGACATTCCCCAGCCAGAGACCGGAGACCGTGGGCAGTGTCTGTCACGGTCACCCACCACATTCACCCCGAAGGCACACCACATGGAGGGTCAGGGAACCCAGGGCCAAGGGTGTCCCAAAAGAAGGCCCGAGGGAGCTGGACCTAGGTGAATCACTGGTGGGGACGGCTGAAGAAAGGACAGAGGGAGAGCTCAGGGCCACGCTCCGGACTTGTTTGGGGGTTGGCTGGATCCAGGACCTGGTGGACGCAGCACGGCTCGGGTGGTCACTAGCAGCTGGAGTGACCGGAACATCAGCAGTAAGTAAACACCCTTAACTGCACAACCCGAGTCTGTCTTCATTGCCGGCTGCACCGCACCACCACAACCCCCATCCTCTGCGCCTGTCCCCTCTGAGGCTATACCCCTCCCGTTGGGGGTTATCCCACCAAGCTGCACATCCACCATCAGCCTCAGCGGACCCTGCTGCAGCGGCGGCCACAGTGACCGCATCACAATGGGTGGCGTAGTCGACACAAAAGAACTCTTATAACATCAGTAAGGACTGCCACATAACACATAGCTTGACGCCCTGGGCACGGGACCGGGTCACAGCCGCTCGGAGACTACAACCCCCCCATCTGATCCGGTGCCGGGTATTCCCCTCAAAAAGGAATATGTCCCAGGGGGCGCGTCAACTTTGGCGTAGTCGGCAGGATTACGTGCCCGCAACACCCGGGTACTGCGTGCCTGAAGAAAAGTGCAAGTTTACCTCAGAAAGAAGTCTCCCGCCGGTTCCGGAGGGTCCACGCCATCGGACTCCATCACCAGTCGTTTCCCGCCGATTGTCCGCCATTTCCAGCTTGTTCCCGCCATCTGCCGAGTTTCCCGCCACTGGGAAGCGATTCCCGCCAAAACCGCAGATTTCCCGCCTTGGAAGAGCAGCGGACGCCATTATGGGCGTGCCAAAGGAGGGCAAGAGGCCACCTCCCATCGTGGGCCGGGACAGAAAATGGCGCCAAAAGTGGAAACCGCCCCCACCAACAGAGACTGTGATGCTGGAGGTGTCTGTCAGCGTGAAAGAACTCCCCCTGGAGCTGACAGTCACCGAGTTACCCCGGGACCGCCCTCGAAGTGGGAAGAGACGAAAGAGAAGAGAAAAGATGGGTGTCGCTTGGGGCAGTCTGGAGCGAGCGCACCCGGAGGCAGGAAGCCTGGAAAGGAGCAGCAGAAAAGCTCACCCGGAGATGTCCAGAGAGCAGAACAGCACCGGCCCGCTGGCCAGGAGTCTGCTAGAGACCGAGGAAGGAGGGCAGAGCAGCACCGGCCCGCTGGCCAGGAGCCTGCCGGAAGCCGAGCAGAGCAGCACCGACCCGATGGTCAGGAGCCTGCTGGAGTCCACAACCCCGCTAGGTCTAGCGGAGATCCTAGCGCAGCTCCCCCGAGACCGGGAGTGTGCACAAACAGCCCTGGAGGGCCTCGCAAGGAGGATGGCCCGGGTACAGCGTGAGATACTGGCGGAGTGGAGCCGGGAGATGGCTCAGCACGCAGAGACCAGTCAGCGGAGCACGCTACCCTGGAAGAGGAAGCAGACCGCCTCTGAGGATGGCGCAGGAGGACCCAAGGCCGGAGACGGCGCCGAGGAGGGAGCCGAACGCATGGAGGCAGGTAAAGGGGACGCCTATACCCCAAGCCGTGACACCGCTTACCTGCCCCAGCTCCCCGTCGCAGAGCCCGAAAGTCCCCCTGCTGTGCCCGTAGCCGCCATGTCACCGCTATGGACTAGGCCCCGACCGGAAGCCGCCGCCGCGACCCCTGTGACGTCACGCGCCTCGACCCGGAGCGTGACAAAGCAGGAAATACCACCAGCCTGGTCGCAAGGCCTAGTACCCCCGGGCGCCGCATCACCAACAGCGCCCCCTACCTCCGCGGAGCCTCCGGCCTGGCCGCAAGGCCAGGTAGCCCAGGGCGCCGCCGTCCTAACGGTGCCCTTCACCTTCCAGGTGCCCCAGGCCTGGCCGCAAGGCCTGGGCAACCCGGGCGCCACCACCACCGCGCCCGCGCCCGCAATACCTAGGGTGCCACACCTGGGGGAGGACCTCTTCGGCCAGCTCACATGGCCGGACGGGCGGCCCTTCATCTGGCCCGAAGGGTACCCTGAGCTGGAGCGGCAGCAAAGACAAGGGCCCTTGTGTGAGCCCCTAATCCCGGCTCCGAAGCCCGTGGCTCGGGTCTCGCCTCCTCTAGCAGAAGCCCAATTCGTGTGGGACCCCACGGGAGAAGATTTGATGGGGTTCACCGGAGAAACTCGGGCAGCCGCAGCTGAACGTACAGAGTGTTGCCGTCAACAGCTGGCAGAGTTTAAGAGAGAACGGGAGGAGAGGCGGGTCAGAGAACAACAGGCCCAAATCCAGAGCGCGGAGCAGAAGAGCCGGACTAGGAGGAACCCCCGTGCAGCGCATTGTCCCCGCACCATCGGGACAGTGATAAAGTTCAACCCGCAGCATGGGTGGGGCTTTATTCGGGACCGTAACAACCGCGGTGACGTTTTTGTGACCCGCAGAGACGTCGAGTCCCACCTGCCGGAAGGTCACAAAGGCCGTGACCTCTACGTCGGAGACGAGGTCACTTTCACCCGGCACAAGTGTGCCAAAGGACCTTACGCCCTCCACGTACACCGCTTGACGGAGGAGGAGTTGCGGTACGGGGAGGAGGAGTCAGAGGACCCGGACGGGTCTGAAGTAACAACCAGCTATAAGCAAAGAGCAGGAGGAAGACGCCGTTGAGTGCGGCAGAGCAGGTGTTGTAAATAGTTACCCAGTTGGGGTATAAAGGAACTGAAACTGTTGTTGCTGCTAAGATAGTCCCCGTTGGGACCAGGGAACTGTTACCCGTTAACCCCTTCATCCTACAGGCTGAGGACTGTGAGCAGCCATTCCCTTTCCCCTCCTTACCTGGCCGAGGACTGAGAGCGGCCATATCCCCTGTATATAGTTGCGCGTCCTAAAGCGCCCCCTACCGGTTTTATAGTAAAACCAGTTTTCGAAGAGACTGTCGCACTTTTCCCGGACATACGTTGCACAGTGTCCGGAGGAGGAACCAGAGACAAGAGAAGTCTACGAGAAAGTTTTATCTGATAAGATATGTTATATATATAATGTTTTATATGTTTTATATGTTTATAAAAAAAATTTGTATGTTTTGGTGTTTTATGTCTTACAGCCCGAGGACGTGCTGTGATTTACCAGGGGGGAATGTAGCACCCTGAGGATTCGGCTGCTACAGGGGTATTGCACCTCAACCCAGAGGTGTGATATTCCACTCCCGGGTAAGGAAGGAGTGTGGAACTGAGCTCAGATAGACTGCATGCACTACATACATCCCATTCCAGAGGAGCAGGCCGACGGTACTCCCACTTAGAAATGTGCAGGTACAACCGAGCCTGTTCCTGGCTGGAGTGGGAGGGGGGTGGTACATCCCATGTAGTGTAGGGGCAGATAGGGGGAGCAGTCTGGGTAGTGATAGGAGCTCATTGGGTGCTGGTCACCTGAGCTCACACATAGAGGGATATATAAGGAGGGCACCAACTTAGATCAGGGTCAGACGCTGAGAACAAGTCAGTTGGAGAGGAGAGAGAAGGAAACAGCAGCCCTGGAGAGAGAGAGAGGAGAAAGAAAGAGAAAGACCCAGAGGGGGAAGACTGAAGGGACCCAAGAACCCAAATTAGAACACCGGGTGAGGAGTCAGCATCAGGGTACCGGAACCCAAGCTGGTGGGGGTAAAGACATTCCCCAGCCAGAGACCGGAAACCGTGGGCAGTGTCTGTCACGGTCACCCACCACATTCACCCCGAAGGCACACCACATGGAGGGTCAGGGAACTCAGGGCCAAGGGTGTCCCAAAAGAAGGCCCGAGGGAGCTGGACCTAGGTGAATCACTGGTGGGGACGGCTGAAGAAAGGACAGAGGGAGAGCTCAGGGCCACGCTCCGGACTTGTTTGGGGGTTGGCTGGATCCAGGACCTGGTGGACGCAGCACGGCTCGGGTGGTCACTAGCAGCTGGAGTGACCGGAACATCAGCAGTAAGTAAACACCCTTAACTGCACAACCCGAGTCTGTCTTCATTGCCGGCTGCACCGCACCACCACAACCCCCATCCTCTGCGCCTGTCCCCTCTGAGGCTATACCCCTCCCGTTGGGGGTTATCCCACCAAGCTGCACATCCACCATCAGCCTCAGCGGACCCTGCTGCAGCGGCGGCCACAGTGACCGCATCACAACGGGTGGCGTAGTCGACACAAAAGAACTCTTATAACATCAGTAAGGACTGCCACATAACACATAGCTTGACGCCCTGGGCACGGGACCGGGTCACAGCCGCTCGGAGACTACAACCCCCCCATCTGATCCGGTGCCGGGTATTCCCCTCAAAAAGGAATATGTCCCAGGGGGCGCGTCACTTGCACGAGCATCTCACTACTCGGGATGTTCGGCGAGCACCGAGCATTTTCGGGTTACTCAGGCGGTAGCTCGGGTCTCCGCCCTGCATGTTTGGCGCTCTTTACAGAGCCAATGAACATGCAGGGATTGCCAGCCAGTCACTATAATGCCGCAGCCATGTTGGTTGTGGGCATTACAGTGATTGGCTGGCCGCACAGCGTCACCTTGAGTATTTAAAACCGGGTGCCGCCATCTTGGACACAGTCACTCCGGATCAGACAGTGTAGGGAGAGTGCTGCTGAGCTAGGGAGAGATTTATACTGCGAAATAGGTAGTGTAGAGTCTCTAAAGCCTGCAAAATCAAACAGTCCTTCTGAGGACTAATATTCATCCCAGATATCAGGCAGGCAGGCAGGCTGTAAAGGAGACGTAGTGGTTATACCAACAAACACTGCCTTACAGTCCTGTGTGCTGCTGTTGCTCAAATTGCTAGACTTAGCCCCAGGTCTCAGGGGCCAGGAAAAATTCTTTTTTTTTTATCTAAATCCTCTTTTTTTTTTTTTTTCCTCACTCAGACTGTACAAATACCCGTCTTATTAACCTTTTGGTATTTTTTCCCCACAAAAAAAAAATTGAGTGTGTCTGTGAGTGTTCAGACACAAATATATCTGTTTAAAAGAGTCTGGTTTCGGCCAGATAGCTAGAACTGTGGTTTTGCAGTTCCACGGTTCAAATCTATGAATTATCCACTTTTTTGCCTTTTTTCCATAATAAAAAACAGTTTGAGTGTCTCGCTGACTGTTCAGGCACAAATATATCTGTTTAAAATATTCTGGTGAAGGCCAGATAACTAGAACTGTGGTTTTCCTCTTCCACGGTTCAAATCTGGGTGTAATCCACCTTTTTGCCTTTTTTACATAAAAAAAACAGTTTGAGTGTCTCGCTGACTGTTCAGACACAAATATATCTGTTTAAAAGATTCTGGTGTAGGCCAGAGAAATAGAACTGTGGTTTTCCTCTTCCATGGTTCAAATCTGGGTTTAATCCACCTTTTTGCCTTTTTTACATAAAAAAAAACAGTTTGTGTGTCTCGCTGACTGTTCAGACACAAATATATCTGTTTAAAAGATTCTGGTGTAGGCCAGAGAAATAGAACTGCGGTTTTCCTCTTCCACTGTTCTAATCTCCTTTTTATTACCCTTTTGCCATTGATAGTGCGAGCGTAAGCTAGTATACTTCATTTACAATGGGCAAGGCGCGTGGCAAAGGACGTCGAACTGGACGTTCTGGTGATGGTGCGTGCAGAGGACGGGGCCGTGGCCAAGGTGAAAATGTGCCACAACCAACAGCCACATCTTCTCGCTTCCAGTTCTTGACCGAATTACTAGGGAAGCACACAACAAAAACACTTTTGCCAACTGATCAGTGTGAACAGATTATTAATTGGATAGCAGATAATACTTCCAGTCACCCTGGCACCACCATCTCCAGTCTGTCTTCCACACGATCAAGTCTTAGTAGCCGTGAGTCTCGACCGCATACTCCTCCTCACCCTGATGCTCCTTCCTCCCACCATGCCGAGTGTCCTCAGACAGCAACTAAATCCCACACTTGGACACTCTGAAGAGCTGTTCACTGGTCCATTTCCATATTTGGGCCCCTCGCCTGCTCCGCTTGAAGTGGTGAAAGAGGAGATCCCATGTAGCGATGGCCAAATATTTGAACAGCCACGGCCACAGGAAGGCGACGCTGGCAATTTGTCACAAGAGGTGGACGATGACGAAACACAATTGCCAGGAAGTGAGGAGGAGGACCGTGGTGCGGAAGTGGAAGAGGAGGAGGTGGTGGATGATCTAGTAACTGACCCAACGTGGCAGGAGGACACGCAGAGCGAGGCAAGCAGCACACAGGGGGAGGGAGACTGAGTACCCCAACAGGAAGGAAGAAGCAGTGTGGTGGCCGCAGACAGAAGGCGGGCAACCATTCCCTGTAACACCAACACGAGGGACGTTGCCAGTACAACCGGTAGGTCTTCCAGAGTCTGAAATTTTTTTAAGACTCTGTTAATAACCCCAAAAAGGCCATTTGTACCACCTGCCAGGCCAGCATCAGCAGGGGTGACAAAACTACCAGCCTGACCACCACCAGCATGATCAGGCACATGTCAGCAAAGCACCCGACTTTGTGGGGTGAATCCCAGGGTCCACGACCAGTGTCAGTGGGTATCACCACTGCTTCTTCCTCTGTTGTGCGTGTAAGAGAACCCCCTGTTGTGCGTGCAAGGCAATCCCCTGTCCATACTGCATGCAAAGATGCCCCCTCTTCTTAGTCTTCACTTGTTATGGCAGTTTCTCAAGAAACAGCATCAACGTCCACGTCCCACCGCAGCGTTCAATTGTCCATATCCCAGACATTTGAACGAAAGCGCAAATTCGCAGCCAAACGCCCCACAGGCCACAGTCCTAAATTTGCACATTTCACGACTGCTTGCGTTGGAAATGCTGCCTTTTAGGCTGGTGGAGACGGAATCCTTCCGCAACCTTATGGCGGTGGCCGTCCCTCGGTACTCGGTCCCCAGCCGACACTATTTTGCCCGGTGTGCCATCCCCGCACTACACAAGCACGTAACCCAAAACATCTGCCGTGCCCTCAACAACACAGTTACTGGGAGAGTCCACCCGAGAACGGACACTTGGACAAGTGCTTGTGGCCAGGGACGGTACATCTCCCTGACGGAACAATGGGTAAACATAGTGGAAGCCATGACCCAGTCGAACCTTGGGACGGAACACATCCTCCCCACACCGAGGATTGCGGGCCCTATGTCTGTCAGAGTTGCCCCCACAGTGTACAGCTCCTGCGCATCATCCTCCTCCTCCTCCTCATGTTCAGCCTCCATCTCAGATATCACCACATCAGTTACAAGCTGGAAGCACTGCAGTACTGCCTCAGCCAAGCGGCAACAGGCTGTGCTGAAACTCATAAGCTTAGGTGATAAACCTCACACTACTTGTGAGTTGTGGACAGCTGTGAAAGAGCAGGCAGATCTGTGGCTGAGATCGCTGAACCTACATCCAGGCATGGTCGTGTGTGACAATGGCTGTAACCTGGTGGCGGCTCTGAGGCGAGGCGAGATCACACACGTACCATGCCTGGCTCATGTGCTTAACCTCGTGGTTCAGCGATTTCTTAAATCATACCCCGAGATGACAGATCTGCTCGTCAAAGTACGCCACCTGTCAGCTCATTTTCGGAACTCGGCTACAGCTTCCGCCGCCCTTGCTGTGTTGCAGCAGCGTTTGCAGCTTCCGGCACACCGACTGGTGTGTGATGGAACATTGGAACTCTACCTTCCACATGTTGCAAAGGATTTGTGAGCAGAAGAGAGCAGTTGTGGAGTACCAGCTGCAACAAGGCCGTCGATATTCAGGTCAGACTCCATACATAAGACCTCAGGAGTGGACCTGGATGTCTGACATATGTACCATCCTGACAAACTTTGAGGAGTCCACCAAGATGGTGAGTGGCGATGACGCCATCATTAGCGTCAGCATCCCACTTGTCTGTATTTTGCAATTCTCTCTGCAGAGAATTAAAGAGGAGGCATTGCAGCCAGAGTATGATGAGATGGATCAAGAAGCCATAGCGGGCAATTACACACAGCCAAGCCTCATCTCATCCTAACGTGCATTGGGGACAATGAGAGAGAGGAGGAGGAAGAACAGGAGCTGGTATCATGCGCTGTAGACGGTAGTACCTGTACAACGGACATACCATCGGTTCAGCGTGGATAGCCTGAGGACAGGGGGGTGGGGGAGGAGGAGGAGGAAAGCATGGTCAGTCGTCATCTTGGTGAGGACACGGAAATCTTGCCCGTTACCAGTCTGGCACGCATGGCTGACTTTATGTTACGCTGCCTTAACCGTGACCCTCGCATTGTCAAAATGTTGGGTGACTGTAATTACTGGTTGGTGACACTTTTAGACTCCCGCTACAAGGAGAACTTTCACTCTCTTATTCCTGAGGTGGAGAGGTCTACAAAAATGGGGCAGTACCAAAAGGTCCTTGCTGCAGAACTGTTAAAAAAATTCCAATCTGAACACGCTAGCGGCAGAGGTCACAATTTGTTGCCCAACCAAGGCGTACATGCGAAAGAGACGCAACTCCAATCCAGCAGAGGCAGGGGAACACTGTCAACGTTCTGGAACAGTTTTCTGAGACCTGCCCAGCTTACAGGCCCTGAGGCGCGGGGTACTCTCACAAGGAGTGGAAAGTTTCAAAAGATGGTGATGGAGTACCTTGCTGACCGTGCCAGCGTCCTCCGTGATTCCTCTGTGCCTTTTAATTATTGGGTATCCAAGCTGGACACTTGGAATGAACTCGCTCTGTATGCTTTGGAGGTCCTGGCCTGCCCTGCCGCTAGCGTGTTATCGGAGCGTGTTTTTAGTGCCGCTGGAGGAATTATAACTGATAAGCGCACTCGCCTGTCAACTGACAGTGCTGACAAGCTGACCCTTATCAAAATGAACAAGGGCTGGATTGGGCCAGACTTCTCATCACCACCAAATGACAGCAGAGTAACATAAAGTCAAAACCACTGTGTTATTTAGGGAGGTGTAATCCCATGCACGGCTTCACACCCACACATGGGTATACGCTTCCTCATTTCGGCTGTTTTTTGCTCTTCTCCTTATCCTCAGCCTCCACCACCACTATACCACCAGGGTGACCGTTGTCCGTGTTTCCAGCATTGCAAGTTCCTCCGTCCTAATTTTTGGCAGCTTTTGCTTGGAAGGCATAGGCAAAGACTATGGGAGACCCACTCCCCAATAATGGGAATAATGTTTTTAATATGCTGTACTGCATGGCTCTTGTAAGGGGCATTAAAATCATCTTGTTAAGCTACTGTGACCTCCACGTCTCTTCCAAGGGTCATTGATATTGTCTTTTTATTCCACTGGGACCTCCACCACTCTTCCAAGGGGCATTGATATTGTCTTTTTCTTCCACTGCGACCTCCACCACTCTTCCAAGGGGCATTGATATTGTCTTTTTATTCCACTGCGACCTCCACCACTCTTCCAAGGGGCATTTATATTGTCTTTTGATTCCACTGTAACCTCCACCACGCTTCCAAGGGGCATTGATATTGTCTTTTTATTCCACTGGGACCTCCACCACTCTTCCAAGGGGCATTGATATTGTCTTTTTATTCCACTGGGACCTCCACGTCTCTTCCAAGGGGCATTAAAACCGTCTTGTTAAACCACTCTGAACTCCACGTCTCTTCCAAGGGGCATTAAAACCGTCTTGTTCAGCTACTGTGACCTCCACGTCTCTTCCAAGGGGCATTAAAACCTTCTTGTTAAACCACTCTGAACTCCACAGCTCTTCCAAGGGGCATTGAAATATTGTTTTTAATTACCTCTAACCTCCACGACTCTTCCAACGGGCATTGCATTTCCTCCTAATTTTAGTCAGTTTTTGCTTTTCAATGCATAGGCGAACACTAAGGGAGACCCACTCCCCAATAATGGGTAGAAGGTTTTTAGTATGCTGTAATCCACGTCTGTTTCAAGGGGCATTGCAGTTCCTCATAATTTTTGGAAAGCCTTCCATTCACTGCTTAGGCTAACAGTGTACAGGAGACCCAGTTGCTATAAATGGAAAAAAAGGTTTAGTTAAGGCCCTCTGACCTCCATGTCACTTCCAAGGGGCATTGGAGTGCCTCAAAATTTTTGGTAGGCATTGCACTCACTGTATGCCCTACAACTGTGTAGCCAAACTGCTCCTTTTGGTACAGAAACATATCCTACAAGACATGTATGGTTGACTGGCCTGATATTGATGTGAATGGTCCCTGTTCCTCCTGCTCTTTCTCCTTTGCCACCACCTCATCCATCATTCATCACCTGAAGCTTTGTTTTAATGGGAGTCATAGAACTGGGATAGTAGCAGGAAAAAATCCAGCAATCCTCAGAGGAGGTAGGATATGCTTCCTGACGAAGCCATTTCCATGCGAAACGCGCGTCGAGGCTACTGCACATCCCCAGCATCTCGCTCTAAGCTGCCCCAGACTCTGCCAACATGACCCAAGGTAATGTTAATCTTTTGATGCCACTCTCCCTGCTCCGTTGATGTGGGTGTTGTTATAACATAACAATAGAAAGCAGTACTTAGTGTCCTGCAATTAACCCCTTCAACACCTGACATCCTATACAGGGGGAATCGTTATTTGCCATATCTTTCTTTACTATAGGGTCCCACTAATGCGGATTTCTCTGACTCTAAATCACCTGACCGAATCTGGACTAGGATTTTTACTTGACTATAATCTTGTACTACCTAGCTGGCAGCACAGACTTACATCTATTACATTTAATATTTTTGGTAGGCATTGCACTCACTGTATGCCCTACAACTGTGTAGCCAAACTGCTCCTTTTGGTACAGAAACATATCCTACAAGACATGTATGGTTGACTGGCCTGATATTGATGTGAATGGTCCCTGTTCCTCCTGCTCTTTCTCCTTTGCCACCACCTCATCCATCATTCATCACCTGAAGCTTTGTTTTAATGGGAGTCATAGAACTGGGATAGTAGCAGGAAAACATCCAGCAATCCTCGGAGGAGGTAGGATATGCGCCAAAACACTGACCACCTCAGGCCTATCCGCTACTACATACATGCGCTTCCATTCCAAGGAACAGAAAGCTAAGGAGATAGATGGCCTCATGATCATGAATAATTTACTCGTTGTGTAGGAGGCCGACCACTGCTGCTGTCTACCTTCTGAACTTTGTGTTGAAGCCTGATTTACCCAGGACCCGCAATCCTCTATGTCTAGAGGACATGTTGCATCCCAGTGTTCAACTGTGTCCCGGCTTCCACAATATTAACCCAGTGTGAAGGCATCAGTGAGATGGACCATCCCTGGCCACATTCACTTGTCCACGTGTTTGTGGTTAGGCTGTCCTTCCCACTAAATGCACTGGGGAGGGCTCAGGTAATGTTTTGGTATGCGTGCTTATGTATAAGGTGCACCGGGACAAATAGGGGCGGCTGGGGACCGAGTGTGGACACCCGGCCGCCGGGCGGCTGGGGACTGAGTATGGATACCAGGCCGCCGATGCAGCCATAACATGGTGGCCGGCGTCTGCCTCCACAAGCCTAAAAGGCCTCATTTCAAGTGCAAGCAAGCTAGCAGTATGGTATTGCAGCCTGGCGGTGGGTGGGTGGCAGGCTGCACACTTACGCTCACATTCCAAGAAAACAAAGCAGATGCTAACTTCTATCATCATCATGCTCCTCACCTTGGCACTCTCAACTCCCCTGATTGAGAAGCCAGGGCCCACCGGAGGAGTCTGGTTGTCTGGTGGGCTCGTCCAATGCTGCCCTAAAGCAGGCCAAGCTAAGAAAAGTGTGGGGAAGGTTCCCAGGACAAATAGTGGCGGCTGGGGACTGAGTATGGAGACCTCGCCACCGACGCAGCCATGAGGTAGTGGCCAGCTTCGGCCTTCTCCAAACTAAAAAGCCCCATTTCAAGTCCAAGCTAGCAGTATAGTATTGCAGCCTACAGGTGGGTGGGTGGTTGGCTGCATATTTGCGCTTGCATTGCAAGGAATGGGGGAGGTACAATTGAACACTGCCCTGGGACAAGGACTTGCACAGGGATAGTTGCAAGTCTGCATCTTCTGAAGCAGCAAGGATCACTTCCAATGGGCACACTTTTAGGAATTGACCTGGGTGTCAGAGATGCTTCCAGGGGTCTTCCCCATGCTGTTCCCATGTCTTTTCAGCACTGTATGCATGTGTCACACAGCACATGACCAGATAAGGTTGTAAAATGTTAAAATGACATTTCCTGGTGAATGCATTTGTCACGGTTGAAAGCAATACAAAAGTGCAAAAAGGCATAAAAAATGCTACTTGTGAACATAGCCCAAGGTGTGGAGGAGTATTTTTGTTTTTGGTTATTTATTTTACCTTATATACAAGACTTTACCCTGGAAAGGATGTTCCTTAACATATTTCACAGGAAAACAGTTTCACTTTCGTTTTTGAACGTTTTATTGTGAGTCCAATGTGGTTGCTGTAGGAGAACTCTGCCCATAGAAGACGTTGTATCCAGTCATCCTGGTGAGCAGAAATAAAGGGGCAAGCATACTGTAGTTTTCAAGAGTTTTGTTAACTGGTTTCACTTGTCCATTGCTCTGTGGATGGCACGCGGTGGAGAAATCCAGCTGGACATTCAGCAGCTTGCAAAGATCTCTCCAAAATTTAGATGTAAACTGGACTCTGCGGTCAGAGACAATGTGGAGAGGGAAAGCATGAGGATGAAACTCATGCTGGAAGAACTATGTGGCAAGCTTGGGAGTCCAAGGTAGGCCGACCAAGGGGATAAAGTGACCCATCTTAGAGAACTGTTCCACCATGACCCAGATGGTGTTGTAACTAGAGATGAGCGTTGTTCTACTCGAACTGTTCGCCAATCTCAAATTCGAGCTGTTTTGGGCGGTGTTCGAGCCGTTCGGCGAACACGAACAATTTGAGAAAAATTCGGCTGTTCGAGGTTATGTTCGATAACTGTTCGTGCACCAAAATCATAACTGGATTTTTTCTCAGTAATGATGAAAATTAATGTTAATACGCAGTTTGAGTGTACAGCGGGGCGGGGGGAGGGGCAGGGGATGGATCTCTGCAGGAACAATGAAGATCTCCATTTTTTTTTTTCTTTCCCACATTTGCAGTGGGGAGGTGCAATCTGTCAGCCTATCAGTAGCGCACACACGGAGCGAAGTGCTTTTTTTCACACAAGCAAGGGCATGTGTCATTGGCAGTGTATGTCACATGTCCTTGCCCTATAAGACCAAGCCATTTTCCCCGTCGCCACCATTTTCTCACTGCTGCAGCTGCGTGTTAGACGGCACCGCTGTTGCTGTGTGCGCTATACCTTGTTAATTTCAAGCCAATTTTCGCACAAATATACAGATAGCTTGGGAGTAGGGAATAGTTGTGATTGCAGTCCTTTTAAGGACTAGGTTACAGCATTTCCTACGACTTTTATCAGGGAGGTCTGTGCTCTTAAATAGATAGGTTGTGGGAGTAAAGACTAATTGTAATTGGAGTCCTTTTCAGGACTAGGTTACATGAGTTCCTATCAGTTTTTGCCAGGCAGGTCTGTGCCAGTGCTGTGCAAGTTTTTTTCACAGCATTTGGCTGAATCTAGCAAAGCTAATCCTTTTTGGCCTATTGCAGAGTGTGTTAGTCAGTGGAGTAGCCTATCTGTGTTGCAAGATATACCACCTGTGTATAGAATACCAATTTTTTTACTGCACCTAGTGAAGTAAAATCTTTTGGGCATAGCATCATTCTATTAGTCCATCTATACTGACCTCCATCAGGTTGCAAACTGAATATAATTTTTTTCTGCATCTAGCTCTGAAAAAATATTTGGGCTTCTAGCAGTGTGTGGGACTATTTGTATTAGTCCATCTATACTGACCTCCATCAGGTTGCAAATTAAAAATAATTTTTTTCTTCATTTAGCTCTGAAAAAATATTTGGGCTTCTAGCAGTGTGTGGGACTTGTTCTATTAGTCCTTCTATACTGACCTCCAGCAGGTTGCAAATTGAATATAATTTTTTTCTGCATCTAGCTCTGAAAAAATAGTTGGGCTTCTAGGGGTGTGTGGGACTTGGTCTATTAGTCCATCTATACTGACCTCCATCAGGTTGCAAATTAAAAATAATTTTTTTCTGCATCTAGCTCTGAAAAAATATTTGGGCTTCTAGCAGTGTGTGGGACTTGGTCTATTAGTCCATCTATACTGACCTCCATCAGGTTGCAAATTAAAAATATTTTTTTTCTGCATCTAGCTCTGAAAAAATATTTGGGCTTCTAGCAGTGTGTGGGACTTGGTCTATTAGTCCATCTATACTGACCTCCATCAGGTTGCAAATTAAAAATAATTTTTTTCTTCATTTAGCTCTGAAAAAATATTTGGCCTTCTAGCAGTGTGTGGGACTTCATCTATTAGTCCATCTATACAGACCTCCAGCAGGTTGCAAATTGAATATAATTTTTTTCTGCATCTAGCTCTGAAAAAATAGTTGGGCTTCTAGCAGTGTGTGGGACTTGGTCTATTAGTCCATCTATACTGACCTCCATCAGGTTGCAAATTGAATATAATTTTTTTCTGCATCTAGCTCTGAAAAAATATTTGGGCTTCTAGCGGTGTGTGGGACTTGGTCTATTAGTCCATCTATACTGACCTCCATCAGGTTGCAAATTAAAAATAATTTTTTTCTGCATCTAGCTCTGAAAAAATATTTGGGCTTCTAGCAGTGTGTGGGACTTGGTCTATTAGTCCATCTATACTGACCTCCATCAGGTTGCAAATTAAAAATAATTTTTTTCTGCATCTAGCTCTGAAAAAATATTTGGGCTTCTAGCGGTGTGTGGGACTTGGTCTATTAGTCCATCTATACTGACCTCCATCAGGTTGCAAATTAAAAATAATTTTTTTCTGCATCTAGCTCTGAAAAAATATTTGGGCTTCTAGCAGTGTGTGGGACTTGGTCTATTAGTCCATCTATACAGACCTCCAGCAGGTTGCAAATTGAATATAATTTTTTTCTGCATCTAGCTCTGAAAAAATAGTTGGGCTTCTAGCAGTGTGTGGGACTTGGTCTATTAGTCCATCTATACTGACCTCCATCAGGTTGCAAATTAAAAATAATTTTTTTCTGCATCTAGCTCTGAAAAAATATTTGGGCTTCTAGCGGTGTGTGGGACTTGGTCTATTAGTCCATCTATACTGACCTCCATCAGGTTGCAAATTAAAAATAATTTTTTTCTGCATCTAGCTCTGAAAAAATATTTGGGCTTCTAGCAGTGTGTGGGACTTGGTCTATTAGTCCATCTATACTGACCTCCATCAGGTTGCAAATTAAAAATAATTTTTTTCTGCATCTAGCTCTGAAAAAATATTTGGGCTTCTAGCGGTGTGTGGGACTTGGTCTATTAGTCCATCTATACTGACCTCCATCAGGTTGCAAATTAAAAATAATTTTTTTCTGCATCTAGCTCTGAAAAAATATTTGGGCTTCTAGCAGTGTGTGGGACTTGGTCTATTAGTCCATCTATACTGACCTCCATCAGGTTGCAAATTAAAAATAATTTTTTTCTTCATTTAGCTCTGAAAAAATATTTGGGCTTCTAGCAGTGTGTGGGACTTGTTCTATTAGTCCATCTATACTGACCTACATCAGGGTGCAAATTGAATATAATTTTTTTCTGCATCTAGCTCTGAAAAAATAGTTGGGCTTCTAGCGGTGTGTGGGACTTGGTCTATTAGTCCATCTATACTGACCTCCATCAGGTTGCAAATTAAAAATAATTTTTTTCTGCATCTAGCTCTGAAAAAATATTTGGGCTTCTAGCAGTGTGTGGGACTTGGTCTATTAGTCCATCTATACTGACCTACATCAGGTTGCAAATTAAAAATAATTTTTATCTGCATCTACAGTACCTCTGAAAAAATATTTGGGCTTCTAGCAGTGTGTGGGACTATTTGTATTAGTCCATCTATACTGACCTCCATCAGGTTGCAAATTCAAAATAATTTTTTTCTGCATCTAACCCAGCCAATAGTTTTGGCCTAATACCACAGTTTGGCCACTCAGCTCTGCTCGGTTACCATCCATTGTTTTTTTGTGCAAACAACTCCAGAGTTGTGAATTAGTTAACCACCAAAATGAGTGGAAAAAGGCTTGCTGCTGGTGGAAAGGGGAATAGGCGTGTTGGGAAGGGGAAAAAAGGTTGTGTCCGTGGGGTAGGTGTTAAAGCAACAGTAACATCTGCAGAAGAAAGACCATCTTCCAGCCAAACTAAAATGTCTACTTCTTTTAGCGGACAATGTGATAAGATCCCTTTCTTATGGCCACGCCAATCGCTACAAATTCCAGATGAGGCACAAAAACAGCAGGTGCTTCAACGGATATCAAGTGCTCCTTTAAGTGGGCTCTCCTCCACATCAACTTCAACATCACAAATACTCCAGTCCTCAAAGGTGTCACCCAAATCGCACTTGCTTCCTCACAGCTCCCAAATCTCCAGCTGCCCGTCTGAGTATGAGGTAGAACAGATGGTTGAGTCTGCAGAGCTGTTTACTCATACTATAGCCTGGGAATCAGAGGTCGACTCCAGCGCTTCTGTGAATCCAGACGAGGAAATGATCTGCACTGATGCCCAGAATCTTTATGAGTCGGATCCAGGACCAGACGCAGAAGGTTCTGACCATAATGTAGACCCTCATTCCCAAACTGTAACTCCTGTTGGTGGAGACAATGAGGAAGACGATGATAAGACTCAAATACCTGATTGGAGCGACAACTTTAGTTTTTTGTCAGGGCAGGAACAGGTTGGCTCTGAGGACGACGGGTGTGATAACGCACAGGGTGATGATGATGAGGTCGGAGATCCCACTTACTGTCAACCCACAGTCAGCCAAGAGATGAGGTCAGCAGAGGAGGTGGAGGAAGATGCTAGTGACGACGAGGTCAGGTTGCGCCTTCCTGGACAGAGACGTAGTACTGGAAGCACGTCAACAACTGCATCCTCAAACACAACTCTGCCTCTCACCACAAGTCGTGGTGGCTCTTCAGGTTGCATGGGTGCTAAGCCTTGCATAGCCTGGGCATTTTTTCAGATCGATAAAGATGACCCAACTCGTGTTATCTGTAACATTTGTCAGCAAAAGCTAAGTAGAGGCCAAAAAATACATAGTTTGAGTACTTCATGCATGAACCGGCACATGGACATGAAGCATAAGTTGCAGTGGGAAGCTCAGTGTGCTACAATGCGGCCTAGCCGGCCGGGCCAATCACCGTCTGCCATATCTTGTGCATCCGCGGCCTCTTCATCCTCTGTGACTGGGGGGACAGCAGTCACACCTGTTTTGGGGCGCAGACCTGCCACCTCTTTACCCGCAACAGCCAGCGTGATTGGCAGGTCATCATTTTCTTTGGAGGTGGTAACACCAGCTGGTGTTGAGCGCTGTCCGACATCGATAGCACCACCTTTGGATCAAGGCAACCTAACATGTCCGCCTGCATCTTCCTCACAGACCGGCAGTTTGCCGGGGACACCCTTATCAACCCCGTCTAAGCACAATAGCCAGCCCTCGGTCCCTCAGATGTGGACAAGTAAAAGACCATTTCCTCCTAGCCATGAGAAAGCTAAGAGGTTGAATTTCACCATCTGCAAGTTCTTGGCTACAGAAATGCTGCCTTTCCGCCTGGTGGACACAGAGGATTTTCGAGACCTTATGTCCGTCGCAGTGCCCCAGTACCAGATGCCCAGTCGGCACTACTTCTCAAAGAAAGGTGTGCCTGCGCTCCACCAGCATGTCGCACACAACATCACCGCTTCTTTGAGAAACTCTGTGTGTGACAGGGTGCATTTCACCACAGACACTTGGACGAGTAGGCATGGACAGGGGCGTTACATGTCGCTGACTGGGCACTGGGTAACTATGGTGACAGCAGGACAAGGGGCTGCTGTCCAAGTCTTGCCGTCCCCACGAGTTGTGCGTCAATCCTCTTTATGTCAAAGTTCCTCCACTGCTTCTGCCTCCTCAACCTCCTCTCGGTCTTCCACCTGCACCCAAAGCCTGTCTGGTCATGCCACAAGCTTTCTAACTGCGCAGAAGGGATCCTGCACACCTCCTTACTATGCTGGCAGTAGGGCTCAACGTCATCAGGCGGTTTTTACATTGAAATGTCTGGGAAATGTGAGTCACACAGCTGAGGAGTTGTGGTCAGCTCTGGAGAACCAATTTCATGAATGGTTGTCTCCACTGGACCTGAAACCAGGGAAGGCCGTGTGCGACAATGCTGCAAACCTGGGTGCGGCCCTTCGCCGGGGCAATGTCACACACGTGCCTTGTATGGCTCACGTGTTGAACCTGGTTGTCCAGCAATTTTTAGCCCACTATCCCAGACTAGATGGCCTTCTGCAGAGGGCACGGTCGCTGTGTGCTCACTTCCGCCGTTCGCATCCCGCAGCTCAGCGACTTACATCTCTACAGAAGTCGTTGGGCCTGCCACTTCACCGGCTAAAATGCGATGTGCCTACCCGGTGGAATTCAACTCTGCACATGTTGCAGCGACTGTGGCAGCACCGACAAGCCCTGGTGCAATACGTTCTGACGTATAGCCTGGGCCAACGAGATTCAGAGGTGGGGCAAATCACGCTGGAGGAGTGGTCTCAGATCAGGGACCTATGCACCCTTCTGCACAGTTTTGAAATGGCGACGAAGATGTTTAGTGCTGACGATGCCATTATCAGCATGACTATTCCGGTGATTTACATGCTGGAGCACATGTTAAACAGAATTCGGAGTCAGGTGGTGGCACAAGAGGAGGTGGAGGAAGTAGAGGAGGAGGAGTTGTATGCGGAAGGGCTAACATCTGCAAGGTCCAGACGGTCGGCAGCACCAAGGCGGCAGGCATGTGAGGGTGGGGGAGATGGTTTTACCAGGGCGCATGGTAGCAGCCAAACTAGTGAGGAAGGTGCAGGAGCCCAGGAAGAAGTGGAGGACGAACTGATGGAAGACTCATCAGATGAGGGAGACCTTGATCACATTTCTGTTGTGCGAGGTTGGGGGGAGAGGACAGAGGAAGGAAGCATGATTGTTACCTCGCCACCAACACAACAGGGACTTGGTGCTCCTGGATGCGCAACACACATGAGTGCCTTCTTGCTGCACTACCTGCAACATGACCCTCGAATTGTGAGAATTAGAAATAATCCTGACTACTGGGTTGCCACACTGTTAGATCCCCGGTACAAAAGTAAATTTGCAGAAATTATTCCTGCCATAGAAAGGGATGCACGCATGCAGGAGTATCAGCAGAGACTGTTGCAGAATCTTACATGTGCTTTTCCACAAAATACCAGTGGTGCACGTAGTGAATCTCACAGTTCCAACTTGCCAACCGTGGGATCGTCAAGTGTTCAGCACTCAAACCGTAACAGAACCACAGTATCTGCTGGTAACATCAATTTTGCGGAATCATTTCACCACTTTTTTAGCCCATCCTTTGCAAGGCCACAGGAGACAAGAAGTCTGACACATAGTCAACGCCTAGAGACGATGGTACAGGAGTATCTCCAAGTAAACATTGAAGCCACGACTGTGTCACTGGACCCTTGCTCTTTTTGGGCTTCCAATCTGGATAAATGGCCGGAGCTAGCCACTTACGCCTTGGAGATCTTGTCATGCCCCGCAGCCAGCGTTCTGTCTGAACGTGTGTTCAGCGCTGCTGGTGGTGTGCTGACAGATAAGCGCACGCGGCTCTCCACTGATAATGTAGACAGACTCACGTTCATAAAGATGAACAAATCATGGATCCGAAACGACTTTTCTACCCCTGTGTCATCCTGGGGAGAGTAAAAGCTTGATGATTGGTTAAAATCACCCTACCAACCGTTTTAAGCTTTCAAATTACTAATCATGTTTATCTGTATCTTGACTGGAAAATAATTTGGGCATTGTAGCAGTGTGCAGCACTGATCCTATTAGGCCATCTATACTAAAGCTTCACCAGATTTAAAATTAAAAATATTTTTTAGCTGCATCTAGCCCGGAAAATAATTTTGGGGCTCCGAGATGCGCAAGGCACATAAGTGCCTTCTTGCTGCACTACCTGCAGCATGACCCTCATATTGTCAGAATTCGAAGTAATCATGACTACTGGGTTGCCACACTCTTAGATCCCCCAAACTTTTCGATCAACCTTTTCATTTTAATAAAGACCAAAAAAATGGTCATTTTTGAAATTATAAGCATTAGCAGGTTGTTAGAAACTGAAATCAAACAGTTTTCAACTCAAAACTTTATTCTAGGTGATGTTACATTTTCACATAGGACCCCTTGTTCGAAAGGAGCTTCTGAACTCTCTCGTCCATTGAATTTGTCAGGTTTTGGATGGTTTCTGCTTCAATTGTTTTGCATGAGGACAGAATACCCTCCCAGAGCTGTTGCTTAGATGTGAACTGCCTCCCGCCATCATAGACACTCCTTTTAATGATGCTCCAAAGGTTCTGAATGGGGTAGAGGTCAGGGGAGCATGGGGGTCACACCATAAGTTTGTCCCCTTTTATGCCCATATCAGCCAGAGATGCAGATGTTTTATGTGCAGCATGAGATGGTGCATTATCATGCAGAAAAATGATCTTGCTGTGAAATACACGGTTCTTCTTCTTGAACCATGGCAGGAAGTGCTGTTTGAGAAAATCCACATACATTATGGAGTTCATCTTTAGCGCCTTCAGGGATCCTAAAGGGGCCGACAATCTCTCTCCCCATGATTCCAGCCCAAAACATTACTCCACCTCCTCCTTGTTGGCGCTGTAGCCGTGTTTGCGTGGGGTGTCCATCAACCAGCCATCCTCCACTCCATCCATCTGGACCATCGAGCGCTGCACGGCACTCATCCGTGAACAAAACAGTTTTGAAATCAGTCTTCATGTAATGTTTGGCCCACTGGAGCCGTTTCTGCTTGTGTGAAGTGGATAGAGGAGGTCGACAGGATGGCGCATGCACAGCTGCAAACCTCTGAAGGACCCTGCATCTTGTTGTTCGGGGGACGTTGGAGGCACAAGCAGCTTCAAAAACTTGTCTGCTGCCATGACAAGGCTTTTTTGCCGCTGCTCTTTCAACCTGACGTAATTGCCTGTAGGAAAGAGTCCTCAATTTGCCCTTATCAGCACGCACACGTGTGTACTGTGAATCAGCTACATACTTCTTGATTGCCAAGACACTTCATCCTGATCATCGCACAATGTTGATTGTAGTCATGCCTTGACCTAAACACTCCACAATTTGTTGCTTCTCAGCAGCCGACACATCCTTTTTCTTTCCCATTTTGGCAGAAAATGTAGGCTGCTTAATAATGTGAGAGAGCCTTCTTAAGTAGTCTTGCCTTTCATTGGACACACCTGCCAAACTAATTAGCACAGGTGTCTGCAATTGCTTACAGTGATATAAAGAGCCCTGACACACATCACCATCAATGAGTTTAACTGACAAACAAACAAATTCTTCCCTTATCACTCCTAAACACTTTTTGTATAATAATTTGGAACGCAGTGTACATGTGCTTTTCCACAAAACACCAGTGGTTCACGTAGTGAATCTTACAGTTCTAACTTGCCAACCGTGGTCTGTGTAGTGCCGGCGTCCCTGCCCTCTGCTAGGCAGGGACGCTGCTCCCCTCACCGCTCTGCCCCGAGCCCGGCGTCCCTCTCCCGCTCTGCTGTCAGCGCGCGCTCCTTCCCGGCGTCCTCCTCCCGCTCTGCTCTCAGCGCGCGCTCCTTCCCGGCCCCTGTGCTTAGGGTGCGCGCGCGCGCGCTCCCCTCCTCTTAAAGGGGCCGCGCGCGTCGTCCTAAGGAGTCCCCGGCCAATGGCCGGAGGACTTCATCATATATAAGGCACCTCCTCCAAAATGGAGGTGCCCGAGCAATGTTGTTTGCACCTGTGTCTCACCTGTGCTTCAGCCCTCAGGTCCCGTTGCCAGTTACCTGCCTGTTACCTGTCAGATTCCTGCCTGATTACTTGCTACCTGTCTGCTAGTCTGAGGTCCGACGGTCTGCCTTACTACTCCTGTCAGTCTGTCTAAGGACCAGCCTGCCCGCTCACCTGGGAGCGCTTCTCCGCTACCTGCCTGCTTGCCTGCCCGGAGGCTCCGCTGTCACGTGCTGTGACCACCAGATATTCCAGAGACTCTTGCCCGCTCACCTGGGAGCGCACATCAGCTACCTGCCTGCCTGCCTGAGGTCCGACGGTCTGCCTACCAACTCCTGTCAGTCTGTCTATGGACCAGCTTGCCCGCTCACCTGGGAGCGCACATCTGCTATCTGCCTGCTAGCCTACCTGGAGGCTCCGCCGTCACGTGCTGTGACCACCTGCCTGTCCAGTGACTCCTGCCCGCTCACCTGGGAGCGCTCATCTGCTACCTGTCTGTCTGCCTACCCGGAGGCTCTGCCGTCACGTGCTGTGACCACCCGCCTGTCCAGAGACTTCTGCCCGCTCACCTGGGAGCGCTCATCTGTCGCCTGTCCGCTGGTCTTCCTGGAGGCTCCGCCGTCACATGCTGTGACCACCCGTTCATCCAGAGACTCTCGCCTGCTCACCTGGGAGCTCTCGTCTATCTTCAGCCGCAACACGTCGTACCAACCCTATACCTAGAGACTGCCCCGGTCACTTGCCGTGACCTCCAGCCCCGTTCACTCAGAGACTGTCCCGTTCACTCAGAGACTGTCCCGTTCACTCAGAGACTGTCCAGGTCACCTCCTGTGACTGCCTGCCTGGTCGCCACCCGCTCCCTTACAAGGACCGCCCCCTTGTATTGTAGCCCAGAGGTTCCGCCTCCCAGACCCGTTACAGTTTGCTCGGGCCTTGGAACCCGGTGGCACCCAAGCTCCCTCGCTCTCGGACCTGTGTCATGAACTGTCCCGTCAAAGGTCCCAACAGGAGTCCATCCTGGGTCACCTGCGGAATGTCAATACTCGCCTGGATACTCTGACTGCTCCACCGACAACCTCCGCCAGTGCCATGTCTCGCAATCCGGCAGCTCCGCTGCCCACTAATACCATGGTATCCTACCCCGGACCCCGGCTTTCTGCACCTCCTCGCTTCGGAGGCGACTCCGTCCAGGCTCGGGGCTTCATAAATCAGTGCACCCTGCACTTTGAACTATTGTCCCACCAGTTTAACTCCGACCGAGCCAAAATTGCATTCATCATGTCCCATCTCACCGGGGAGGCTCTGGCCTGGCTAAATCCTCTATGGGAGAGAGGAGACTCCCTGGTGTCCAACTTGCCTGCTTTTCTCACGGCTTTCCGGAAAGTCTTCGACGAACCCGGACGGAAGACCTCATCCGCATCATCATTGCTACGCCTCCGTCAGGAAAGCCTCACCGTGGGCCAATATGCCATACGGTTCCGTACCCTTGCCTCGGAGCTGGCCTGGGATAACGACGCTCTGGTTTCCGTCTTCTGGGAGGGTCTGTCCGGCCGTATTAAAGATGAACTTGCCGGTCGGGACATTCCTACCACTCTCGATGACTTAATAACTCTTGCCACCCGGATTGACCTACGGTTCCAGGAGCGTGCCAGAGAGGTCACCCGTGAGAGGAGGTTACTACGTCTAGCTCCTACTTTTCAGAAACCCGTCACTCCTTCTGTCTCTAACCAGGTACACCCTCCTGAGCCTATGCAGGTCGACCAGACCAAGATGGTCAAGACCCGTCAGGACTTACGCCGTGCCGAGGGGACCTGCTTCTACTGTGGCAGTAAGGAGCACCGGATCCGTGCCTGCCCGGAGAGGTCGGGAAACGCCTGTGTCTAGGTTCGCTCAGAGAGGTCCACCTAGACAAGAATAAATCCTGTCCATCCCTGCTGTTGTCAGTTTCAATCGTCTACGGGGAGAACCGTTATTTCGAACTAGCCCAACTGGACTCTGGAGCAGCCGGCAATCTTATTTCACAGTCCCTGGTAGAGAAATACCGCATCCCCACCAAACCTCTGGCTGTACCCTTGTCTGTGGCTGCCGTGGATGGGGGGCTCTTACCACGCCCCATCCAACTCATCACCGAATCCATTACTCTGCAGGTGGGAATGCTGCATTCTGAAAGTATCTCCTTTCATGTTCTGCCTGGACTCTCTCACGCCCTCTTGCTAGGTCTGCCTTGGCTCCAGAAACATGCACCCGTGCTTGACTGGCAGACCGGAGAAGTCCTTCGCTGGGTACAAGACTGTCATAAGACCTGCCTGGTCCCCGTCCATCCCGTCCGTCCCTCTCCTACCCCAGCTAATCTACCTGGACTTCCGATTCCTTATTGGTCTTATGCTGATGTCTTTAATAAAAAGGAGGCAGAGACATTACCCCCTCATAGACCATACGTCTGTCCCATCGACCTGTTACCCGGTACTACTCCTCCCCGTGGGCGTATTTATCCTTTATCCGCTGCTGAGACCCGGTCGATGTCCGAATATATTGAGGAGAATCTGGCCAGGGGATTCATCCGGAAATCTACCTCCCCGGCGGGAGCAGGCTTCTTTTTCATCAAAAAGAAGGACGGCTCTCTCCGTCCCTGTATAGACTATAGAGGCCTAAACCAGATCACGGTGAAGAATAAGTACCCCCTTCCGCTCATTCCAGAATTATTTGATCGTCTGAGGGGGGCTAGAATCTTCACCAAACTAGACCTCCGTGGGGCGTACAACCTGGTTCGTATCCGTCAGGGGGATGAATGGAAGACGGCATTCAACACCCGGGACGGCCACTATGAATACCTGGTAATGCCCTTTGGTCTCTGTAACGCTCCTGCCGTCTTTCAAGAGTTGGTCAATGACATCTTCCGGGACCTTCTCTACTCCTGCGTAGTAGTGTACCTGGACGACATCTTGGTCTTCTCTCCGGATCTCCAGACTCACCGGAGGGACGTTCGTCAGGTCCTGCTCAGGCTCAGGCAGAATCACCTCTTCGCTAAATACGAGAAGTGCCTCTTTGAGCAGACCTCGCTTCCGTTTTTGGGCTACATTATTTCTCAGACCGGCCTACGAATGGATCCAGAGAAACTGTCTGCCATCGAGAAATGGCCCCGACCGGAGGGGTTGAAAGCCATTCAGCGGTTCCTGGGCTTCGCCAACTACTACCGCCTCTTCATACCACACTTCTCTTCCCGGACTGCCCCAATTTCCGCGCTCACCCGTAAGGGTACTAATCCCAAACAGTGGCCGCCCGAAGCAGAAGAAGCCTTTCTTTCCTTAAAACAGGCCTTCTCTTCCGCCCCGGTGCTGCATCGCCCGGACGGCAACAAGCAGTTCTTCCTGGAAGTGGACGCCTCCTCCTCTGGAGCTGGAGCGGTACTTACTCAAAGATCTTCTTCCGGGAGGATGGTAACTTGCGGCTTCTTCTCTAAACTCTTCTCCTCCTCAGAGCGCAATTATTCCATAGGAGATCGAGAGTTATTGGCCATCAAACTGGCATTGGAGGAGTGGCGTTACCTGCTTGAGGGGGCTCTTCACCCGGTAATAATTTACACTGACCACAAGAACTTGGCTTACCTCCAGCATGCCCAGAGACTTAACCCGCGCCAAGCCCGGTGGTCCTTGTTTTTTGCTCGTTTTGATTTTGTCCTTCATTTTCGCCCGGCTGACAAAAACGTCAAGGCGGACGCCTTGTCTCGATCCTTTCTGGTATCTGATCTCGAGGAAGATCCGAAACACATCATCGATCCCGCCAGAGTAATGCAGGTGGCTCCCGTAAGTCTAAATCGTCTCCCTCCCGGAAAGACGTTCGTATCAGTACCTGATCGGGAGAAGATCCTTCACTGGGGTCACTCGTCTAAACTGGCTGGCCACGCTGGTCAGAAGAAGACCCTCCAGCTTATTTCCCGTCACTACTGGTGGCCTACCCTGCACAAGGATGTAATAGACTTTGTTTCTGCCTGTGTGTCCTGCGCCCGCAACAAGGTTCCGAGACATCTGCCAGCCGGTCGCCTCCTTCCGCTCCCAGTACCTGCTGCCCCCTGGCAGCATATTGCAATGGACTTCATAACTGACCTCCCACTCTCTGCCGGTTGTACGGTCATTTGGGTGGTCGCTGACCGCTTCTCCAAGATGGCTCATTTCGTTCCCCTACCAGGCCTCCCGTCTGCACCCGAGCTAGCTAGAGACTTTATTCGTCACATCTTCCGTCTTCATGGCCTGCCCCTCCACATCGTGTCGGATCGTGGGGTACAGTTCACCTCACGCTTCTGGAGAGCCACTTGTAAACTACTAGACGTCACCCTGGACTTCTCTTCCGCTTACCACCCACAGTCCAATGGTCAAGTGGAGCGGATCAATCAGAACCTGACCAGTTACCTCCGGCACTTCGTTAATGCCCACCATTCTGACTGGGTGGATCTCCTACCATGGGCCGAGTTCTCTTACAATAATCACGAGAGCGAATCCTCCTCCAAATCCCCGTTTTTTGTAGTCTTTGGTCAGCATCCTCGGATTCCTTTTCCTGTCTCCACCTCGGTGGACAACCCGGCTGCGGAATCTCTCGTTAGCAAATTTTCCTCCATTTGGGAGAGTACCCGATCCGCACTCCTTCAGTCGTCCGAACGGATGAAAAGACACGCTGACAAAAAACGCCTGGATCCTCCTCAATTTCGTCCAGGAGATAAGGTCTGGCTCTCATCTAAATATGTTCGACTCAAGATACCTTCTTACAAGTTAGGGCCTCGGTTCATCGGACCTCTGGAGGTCACCAGTCAGATCAACCCGGTGGCCTATAAATTGAAACTCCCGGCCAACTTACGGATCCCTAACTCCTTCCATGTATCTCTCCTCAAACCTGTGGTACTTAACTCTTTTTCCAAGTCTACAGGTACGCCTCCTGCTCCGGTTTCCGCTGAGGACGAGTTTGAGGTAGAGAACATTCTTGCCACCAAAAGGGTAAGAGGAAAGACCTTTTTTCTGGTAGATTGGAAGGGGTTTGGTCCTGAGGAGAGAACGTGGGAGCCCCGGGAGAACATCCATGCCCCTCTCATCCTAGCTAAATTTCTGTCTGGCCTAAAAAAGGGGGGGCCTAAAGGGGGGGGTACTGTAGTGCCGGCGTCCCTGCCCTCTGCTAGGCAGGGACGCTGCTCCCCTCACCGCTCTGCCCCGTGCCCGGCGTCCCTCTCCCGCTCTGCTGTCAGCGCGCGCTCCTTCCCGGCGTCCTCCTCCCGCTCTGCTCTCCCGGCCCCTGTGCTTAGGGCGCGCGCGCTCCCCTCCTCTTAAAGGGGCCGCGCGCGTCGTCCTAAGGAGTCCCCGGCCAATGGCCGGAGGACTTCATCATATATAAGGCACCTCCTCCAAAATGGAGGTGCCCGAGCAATGTTGTTTGCACCTGTGTCTCACCTGTGCTTCAGCCCTCAGGTCCCGTTGCCAGTTACCTGCCTGTTACCTGTCAGATTCCTGCCTGATTACTTGCTACCTGTCTGCTAGTCTGAGGTCCGACGGTCTGCCTTACTACTCCTGTCAGTCTGTCTAAGGACCAGCCTGCCCGCTCACCTGGGAGCGCTTCTCCGCTACCTGCCTGCTTGCCTGCCCGGAGGCTCCGCTGTCACGTGCTGTGACCACCAGATATTCCAGAGACTCTTGCCCGCTCACCTGGGAGCGCACATCAGCTACCTGCCTGCCTGCCTGAGGTCCGACGGTCTGCCTACCAACTCCTGTCAGTCTGTCTATGGACCAGCTTGCCCGCTCACCTGGGAGCGCACATCTGCTATCTGCCTGCTAGCCTACCTGGAGGCTCCGCCGTCACGTGCTGTGACCACCTGCCTGTCCAGTGACTCCTGCCCGCTCACCTGGGAGCGCTCATCTGCTACCTGTCTGTCTGCCTACCCGGAGGCTCTGCCGTCACGTGCTGTGACCACCCGCCTGTCCAGAGACTTCTGCCCGCTCACCTGGGAGCGCTCATCTGTCGCCTGTCCGCTGGTCTTCCTGGAGGCTCCGCCGTCACATGCTGTGACCACCCGTTCATCCAGAGACTCTCGCCTGCTCACCTGGGAGCTCTCGTCTATCTTCAGCCGTCACAGGTCGTACCAACCCTATACCTAGAGACTGCCCCGGTCACTTGCCGTGACCTCCAGCCCCGTTCACTCAGAGACTGTCCCGTTCACTCAGAGACTGTCCCGTTCACTCAGAGACTGTCCAGGTCACCTCCTGTGACTGCCTGCCTGGTCGCCACCCGCTCCCTTACAAGGACCGCCCCCTTGTATTGTAGCCCAGAGGTTCCGCCTCCCAGACCCGTTACAGTCTGTATGGAGTTGTTCAATAAAGGGCCCAAAATTAAGATAACATAGATGGGAGAGGTCTCTATGAATAGGAATTCCTAAGTATTTGATACCCTGTGAGGGCCAGGCAAAGGGAAAGTTGGACTGGATGGAATCCTATATGGATTTGGGGAGGGAGACATCGAGGGCCTCAGACTTCGCTGCATTGATTTTAAAATTTTACCATGTAACAAAGTGATCTATTTCAGCCATAACAGCATGGATGGATATATGTGATTGAGTGATATATACTAGGACATCATCAGCAAATAGAGAGCACTTGTACTCGGTGCCTCCCACCTCAATCCACCTAATATTGGGGTTATGGCGAATTGATGAGAGCAGGTGCTCCGTCACTAGGATGTATAAGAGAGGGGACAGAGGACATCACTGCCTTGTCCCATTGGTGATTGTGAAAGGTGATGAAAATGTTGTGACGCACCCCCTGGGCCTTGGGACACCCGGAGCCGGACCCTTTTTGGTGGATGCTGGTGGTTGTAGTCTTCGTGGCGGCGACCCAGTTCCGTGGCTCAGGGCGGTCAAACCAGTGGCGGAACTATTTATGTGGTTTTCATGTTTAAATGTCCGACTACGCCACCCGTGGATTGCGGTCAGAGTGAACCGCCGCTACAGGGCAGACCACTGAGGCTGGTGTTGTGGGTGCAGCAGAGCGTAGCATAACTCCCCACGGGAGGAGTATAGCCTCAGGGCAGTGTATGCGGAGGATGGGGGTGATGGTGCAGGGCAGCAGCAGTAACGACACGGAGTCAGTGATGCAGTTCAGGGCCTTTACTCACAGTTCTTATTATCCAGACCACGTCTGCAGGTAACGGCTGCCCACGTCGTACTGTGCTCATCAGGTGAGGGGCTCAGACAACTCCCAGATAACTTTGGAGCACTTCACAGGACCCCCTTTGTGTGTCCTTTGTCTGGCCTTTCTTACCAACACTTCTGTCCGGCTGCCTCGGGCCTCCTCTTGGTAAACTTGGCGCCAGTTTCCCTGACCCTATGTGGTGCCTTCCTAGCGGGTGTAGCGAGGGGCTGCGCCACATAAAATGTCAGAGCCTCCGGTTTCTAGCTGAGGGTCGTTTCCTGCCTCCACTAGTTCGGGGACCGGTCTCCCCCTTTGGCCTGACCCCTCCACGCAGGTGGATTCGGGCGTGCGGTGGCGACTCGCCCGTCCGCACCCCTGGGATCCCTTCATTCCTCGTTCCTGGAGCCTTCTCCGCTCCTCTTCCTTCCTTCTCCCTCTTCCAGGCCTGGGCCTCTGTTACTAGGCCCGCCTCCGGAGCAGAGCTCATGCAGAGCCCCTGCTCCCTGCCACTTCTGCTCAGACTTCTCTGCACTGAACTAAGATGGTGCCCACCTTTTATACTCCCTTCTCAATGCACCCAGGAACTGCTTCCTCCCTGCTCCTGCACTACAGGGTTCCCCTTCCTCAGTGTTCCCTCCCCCCACTCCAGCCAGGGACAGGGACTGTCGTGCCCATCTCAGGGGCATATTGGTCGCCCTGCCCCACGGCAATGTGGTGTAATGCATGCAGGTGTCGGGTCCTGATCCACACTCCATCCTTACCTGAGAGTGAGATATCACACCTCTGGGTGAGGTGCAATACGTCTGTAGCAACCGAGCCCTCAGGGTGCTACAGTTCCATTTATCTTCAGCCTAGGTGACGTATTGCGATACAGGGCCGTGATTTTGGCTATAAAAGGGTCCCCTAGACCCCTACCCCAAGCTTTTTAAGAGAATCATATATGGCGTGCCAGGAGACTCTATGGAATGCTTTCTCAGCATCCAACGAGAGTATCTAATTACAAATTTTTAACTGCATCTAGCCCAGGAAATACTTTGTGCCTAGTAGCAGTGTCTGCTAGTGAGCGGATTATCCCGGCTGTTAAGCAAGCTGCACCACCTGTAGTTTAGACACTTAATTTTTTCAAAGGAAATGCTTCGGGACCATGGGATACTTAGTGAAGAGCATCAGGAGGCACCCCAAGGCATAGGGGCTGGGACTGGCAGTAGGATGCCTTGCGGTGGACAGCCGAGCTCGATCCTTATAAAAGCTTTTTAACTGCAGCAGCTTTAGTGGACGCTACTGGAGCTGGAATTACCGCGGCTGCTGGCATGAGACTTGCCCTCCAATAGATCCTTGTAAATGGATTTAAAGTGTATTCATTCAAATTAGAGAGACAATTTAAATTAAAAAGCTTAGAGCAGCCTCCACCACAGGGGGGCTCGCTCGACCCACCAGCGGACAGGCACCAGTATTGGGAGAGGGGGGCTGGCTGTCAGGGTTCACCGCGGCTCTGGCACAAACCCGGCGACACGGAGGTGGCACGGGCAGGAGCGGACTGGCCGTGTCGGCTTCTCACTTTTTGGATTTTAGAAGGGCATGACATGCCTATATCTGTGTCTCCCCCTCCTTTTACTTCTCCACCTCTTTTATTTTCGCATGACTATATGTACTTGTCACTTTTCCATGTGTTAGTTATGTCTTCTGAGCAGTTTGTCAGCTTTTGGACACCTGGCTTGACGAGGAGTGCCCACCTGGCTTGACGAGGATTTAGCCGTTGGGTTGACTGCAGAAAGGTTAAGTTCTTATGATCAGTGTATATAATAACTGGAGAGCTGGTGCCTTCCAGTAGATGACGCCATCCTTCTAGCACCATCTTAATGGCCAGTAGTTCGCAATCCCTAATAGAGTAATTACGCTCAGTCGGTGAGAACAGTTTAGAAAAGAATCCACAGGAGACAGATTCCCAGAAGAAGTTTTTTGCAGAGGAACTTCCCCAGCATCGATAAAGGAGGCATCCACTTCTAGTAGAAACTGTTTGTTAGGGTCAGGGTGATGCAGCACCGGAGTTCTCATAAAGGCCTCTTCTAAGTGCTGGATAGAAGACACGACAGACTCATTAATTGTTCTCCCATAGACGCTGCAGAACCTGACGTACGTGTCTTCTATGGGTGGATACAGTAGATAATGAGAGAATATCAGGATGTCGTCCAAATATACAACCATTTTAATATAAAGAAGGTCCCTGAAGATGTCATCTACTCGTTGCCTTTGCATATCTGGATCAAGTTATAATACACTATTAGATCCAATTTGATGAAAATCTTAGCCCCACGGATTCTGTCAAAAAGTTCTGAAATCAAGGGCAGAAGATAATTGTTTTTGATGGTGATTTTGTTAAAGCCCTGATAGTCAATGTAGGTAACCATCCTTCTTTGTCACGAAGAAGAAGCTGGCAGCAGCAGGAGAAGAGGACTTACGAAGAAATCCCTTGGCAAGGTTCTCTTGGATATATTCTGATATGGTCTGAGTCTCTGGTAGTGATAGAGGGTATACCCAGCCTCGGGGAGGAGAGGTGCCAGACTGAAGGTCTATGGGGCAATCGTAAGGTCTATGAGGTGGCAAGACCTCTGCCTTCAATGTCAAGCCTGCAAAGGCTTGACAATAGGTGGGCAGAGAAGAACAGTTCGTAGGCATGGAAGGCAGAGACTAGGTCAAGACCTTGGCGAGGCAAGCGGTAGCGCACGACAGTCCCCACTGAAGCACTTAACCGGAGGACAAATCGACAGCTGGCACGTGTGAACGCAACCATGGCAGACCCAGCAGGACAGAGTTCACAGATTTTGACAGCACGCAGAACAAAATCTTTTCAGAATGCAGAGCTCCAATCTGGAACCTGACGAGCTATCTCATGAATTGGATAGGCTCAGCCAAGAGTTGTTCATGTATGGAAGCACTAGCCATGGGTTGATCAAGTCGTTGTGTCGGAAGTTGAAGCTCAAAAGCCATGTCCTGACAGGATGAAGTTGGCAGCCGAACTGGAATCAATATGGGCGGTAGTGTAGAGAGACTTCTCACCACAGGCCACTGTGACTTCGGTCACTAGTTTATGAGAGCAATCTTTTTCACCTAGGGTCATCTCTTTCCGACCTACCCTAGGTGTTGCAGTTTCCCGGCTTCACTGGGCACAGGTGAACTTAATGCCCTTTGCCTCCAGAATACATGCATTGGTTCTTACTTATACCTTCGCTAACTCTCCTTTACAGAAAATATGATCTGCTCCACTAGCATTGGCTCAACAGCAGGAGGTGTAACTTGCGGCAGCAAGAGATACTGGAAGGCTGTTCCCAGCAAAATGAGATTGCCTTGTTGTTGGCTTCTGGGCATGCATGAATTGGCAAAATTATGCGCAAAGCATCTCCATTTTTTCTTATTATCTAGAGTAATTCAATTTAAATTTCTAATGTTTCATGTGTACATGCTATAGCACTACAGAATTCAACTTTATTTTTTTATTTGACGTGCCCCCCAGGGCAATGGGGTGCTCGTCAGCCGGGCCTTTAGATACTGGGGAATGAGATATATGTATGCCACAGTGGCTGCGGCCCGGTCCGTGGCCCAGGGCGGTCAACAAAAAGGGGATTATTTACAAGGGAGTTGTAGTTTGATCGTGACGCCACCTGTGGTTTCCGGTAATCGGTACCGGCGCTGCTGCAGACCTCTGGGGCAGTTGATAGGGCAGCTTGGTTGGAACGGCTCCCCACAGGTGGAGCCGGCTCCAGGGCAGTGTAGGATGGATGGGGATGCAGGTGAGAGGTGGCCAGGTTGGATCAGGGGGAATGACGGACACGCACACAGGGGTTCCCTTCAGTACCTTTACTGGTGTGGATAACTGGTACGGTCCAGGGAACTCGGTGGTAAGGGTGCACTTCTGGACTCTTCCCAGTGAGCGGGTATAAGGCCTCCTGGTCCGTTGCTTCCTCTTTCTAAGCTTCTGACCTGCCTGGAGCTAGGCCTGGCTTCTATGCTGTTTCTCTCTCTCTCTCTCTCTCTCTCACCTGCTGGCTTTGTAGAAGGACTTTCCTCTTGGCAACCACTCTCCCTGGATGCTGGGGCCTTCGTGGTTCCTAGTCCTGTCGATGGGTTTAGCTTCAGGTCGACCGGGGACTTGTAGTCCTCCTGGTATGCCGGTGATCCCTACTGGGTGTAGATGCCCCCGTTCTGGGGTGAGCCTATGATGCTCCTCTGCCCCCTTATCACTTCTCTCCTTCTCTCCTTGCCTCCGGCCACACTCGGGGCCCTCAACTCAGGCTTCAGCATGTGCTGCAGGCCTCAACTTGCCTCAGCACAGCAGCCAGCGTGCTGCTACTTCACTGAGCACACTCTTAACTGATCTAGCAGACTGATCTGACTACCTAACTCCACCCTCCAATATATATGTCACTGACAGACTCCCTCTGGTGGTATGAGGTGGAAGGGTGGAGGTGTTTGTGTGTAGCGAGGGTCTCTTGTGGAGAAGCCCATCCATGCACCCTTTTGAGTCCTGTGGTACCTGTGAACAGCAGGGCGCCACATTCCCCCCTAGTACAATTCAGTACTCCTGGACTCAAGCATTTTGTAAAAGGTTACAACAACAACAATTATAATAACAATAATAACATTTCCTTAAAACATATAATACACCCTTCTAAAGTCTCAGTGAGATCCATTACAGGTGTCCATCTCATTGGTGAAGGTGCAAATGGAGCAGTATGAGGGACCCGTCCGAAAACCCTCAACGTAGGCCCTCGTCTTGGCTGCAGGGCATAGGTGATCCAGGTGTTGGACCACGTCTTCGGCCACTCCAAACGGGTTTTTGTTCTGAGGTCATGTGTTGCATAAATAAAATCAATAAAGGGGGCACTTTAAGGAGTACAACTATTTACAAATAAAGTTTTTGGCTGCTCACAGTCCTCAGCCTACAAGTCTTTAAACCCTTACGGGTAACTAAACACACATATATATTTTCAGTTCACATAAATAATAACAGCAGGCAATACCCAACTGGATAACTATTTACACTGCAGCCATTTTTAACTTATTCCCTATACCTGGCAGGGATTTGGCCTTGTGTGCTGCGTGTAGACCTACGTAGCACTGGGGTGTTATTAGTGTCTGTGCGTGCACTATCCGCTAACCTATCAGATCTACGTGTGGGTAAATTATAGAACTGCCTCAATCTCTCTATGGGACTGGCAAGTACAGTGTTTACTGGGCCTTCTGGCTCTGCTTCAACTGGTGATCCTTCTTCTGGGGATTCTTCTTGTTCCTGAGCAGGCTCTTCCTGGGCGCTTACAGGTTCTACTTGCTGTGGAGGTTCTTCTGGTTGCTGATAGAAGTGCATCACTGGTATGATAACTGCTCCATCAAGTTGAGGCCAGTCTGCAGGGAAATCTCCTAGAACTGTATGAAGTACATCTTCTTTGGGTTCTTCCGGTACTATAAGAGGTACTTCCTTCTCCTGTGGCTTCAATAGACCTGGGCATAATTTCAAGTGGTCTCTTGAGACTGTTGCAGTTGTCTTACCTCCGTCTTTACTGATCAGGCAGGTTTTGCTGTTATCAAATCTAGAATTTAACACAGTGTAGGGTTCTCTTTCCCACTGGTCATCGAGCTTGTGACCTCTTCTTTTCCGCTTGAGCACGATTTCTCCAGGTGCCAAGGGTTCTGCTGCTGCATGCTTATTATACTAGCCTTCTTGCTTTTCCCTTACTCTGTTTAGACTGTCTTTGACACAGGCCTGTACTCTCCTGTACTGCTCTTGTCGAGTTGTGTCCCAGTCTTCAGTGGACACATCTGCATCAGGTTCTACCACTCCGAGGTCCAGGTCCATGGGCAACTTTCCGGGTCTTGCGCTCATGAGGTACGCTGGGGTACAATTAGTAGAACTCACAGGTATGTGATTGTACAGATCTACCAGGTCAGGTAGTTTGTCTGGCAACTGGTTCCTTTCTTCCAAGGATAAGGTTTTCAGCAGGTCTATGATGATGTTGTTCATTTTCTAGCACAAACCTTTGGTTTGAGGGTGATACGGTGTAGTCCGGATCTTCTTGCACCCATACAGATGACAGAATTCTTTAAACAGCTCGGCTTCAAAGGCAGGGCCTTGATCTGTCAGCACCTTGTCCGGGTATCCATGGGGCCTGCAGAAGTATGCTTGGAACGTTCTTGCTGCAGTTTCTGCTATCAGATCTTTGACAGGGGCTACCACCAGGAACCAGGAATAGTGATCCACCATGGTCAGGGTATAGGAATAGCCTGACCTGCTGGGTGACAACTTGACGTGATCCAGAGCGACAATCTCCAAGGGTCGAGTTGTTTTGATGGGCTGCAGGGGTGCTTTCTGGCTGCCGTAGTCCTTCCTTCTGAGGCTACAGGGCCCACAATTCCGGCACCACCTTTCTATGGAGCTCCACATTCCAACCAAATAAAACCGGTCTTTCAGCAGGGTTTCCAGTTTCTTCCAGCCAAAGTGACCTGCTTGATTGTGGTAGGCCTCTAACACCATCTGGATGTCTGTCCTGGGTACTACAATCTGCCACACCATTTCATGGGTTCTGGGGTTGACATACCTTCTGCACAGCTTCTCTTTGTAGATGAACAGCCGGCTTCTCTCATTCCACAGTTGCTTAGCTTGTGGAGGAGCATCCTTCTCCAGGTGAGAACCTTCTTGGGTTATCAGTAGTGTTGAGCGAGCACTAAAATGCTCGGGTGCTCGAAGCTCGGGCCGAGCTCGCCGTGATACTCGGGTGCTCGACCCGAGCAACAAGCCCAATGTTAGTCTATGGGAGACTCGAGCATTTTTGCGGTGGCACCCCGGGCAGTCTTTTAAAAGCCTAACAAGTGCCCAAAAGGATAGTGACAGTGCTCAAATGACATGGAGACAGCATGGGGATCGCCCCAGGAAGCATTTCTGACCCCTAGGTCACTGCTGTCAACAACGTGGTCAGAGGTATTAAGCCACTTTTACGGGCTCACAATAAAACGTTCAAAAACGAAAGTGAAACTTTTTTCCTGTGAAATATGTTAAGGAACATCCTTTCCAGGGAAAAGACTTGTGTATAAGTTAAAATAAATGACCAAAAACAAAAATACTCCTCCACACCTTCGGCTATGTTCACAAGTAGCATTTTTTATGCGTTTTTGCACTTTTGTATTGCTTTCAACTATGACAAATGCATTCACCGTGAAATGTCATTTTAACATTTTACAACCTTATCTGGCCATGTGCTGTGTGACACATGCATAAAGTGCTGAAAAGACAAGGGAACAGCATGGGGAAGACCCCTGGAAGCATCTCTGACTCCCAGGTCACTGTCTAAAAGTGTGCCCATCATAAGTGATCCTTACCGCATCAGAAGATGCAGACTTGCAACTATCCCCATGCAAGTTCTAGTCCCAGGGCAGTGTTCAATTGTACCTCCCCCATTTCTTGCAATAAAAGCTCAAGTATGCAGCCTGCCACCCACCCACCCCCAGGCTGCAATACCATACTGCTTGCTTGCTTGAACTTGAAATTGGGCCTTTTAGGCATGTGGAGGTGGAATCTGGCCACCACGTCATGGCTGTGTTGGCGGCCTGGAATCCATACTCAGTCCCCAGCCACCCGGCGGCCGGGTGTCCATACTCGGTCCCCAGCCGCCCCGCGGCCGGGTGTCCACACACGGTCCCCAGCCGCCTGGGGGCAGCCAGGTGTCCATAAACGGTCCCCAGCCGCCCCTATTTCTCCTTGGAACATCCCCCCACACACTTTTCTTAGCCCGGCCTGCTTTAGGCAGCATTGGACGAGCCCACCAGAGAACCAGACTACTCCCGTGGGCCCTGACTTCTCCATCGGTGGAGTTGAGAGTGCCAAGGTGAGGAGCATGATGATGATGACAGAAGTTAGCATCTGCTATGTTTTCTTTTAATGCAAGTGTAAGTGTGCAGCCTGCCACCCACCCACCCCCAGACTGCAATTCCATACTGCTAGCTTGCACTTGAAATGGGGCCTTTTAGTTTGGAGGAGGCCGAAGCTGGCCACTACCACATGGCTGCTTCGGCAGCGAGGTATCCATACTCAGTCCCCAGCCGCCCATATTTGTCCTGGTGTGCCTTTTACATAAGATTAAGCGCGTATACCAAAACATTACCTGTGCCCTCCCCAGTGCATTTAGTGGGAAGGAGAGCCTATTCCGCTGTAGTGTGTGCATGCCAAAACCCTGTTCATGGTACATGCGAAGATGCCTCCCACCTTGCACCTGTCATTGCAGACTTGCAACTATCCCCATTCAAGTCCTTGTCCCAGGGCAGTGTTCAATTGTACCTCTCCCATTCCTTGCAATGCAAGCGCAAGTATGCAGCCTGCCACCCACCCACCCCCAGGCTGCAATACCATACTGCTTGCTTGATTGCACTTTAAATTGGGCCTTTTAGGCATGTGGAGGCGGAATCTGGCCACCACGCCATGGCTGTGTCGACGGCCGGGTATCCATACTCAGTCCCCAGCCGCCTGGTGGCCGGGTGTCCCCGCTTGCTCCCCAGCCTCCAGGGGGTGGCCGGGTGTCCATACTCGGTCCCCAGCCACCCCTATTTGTCCCGGTAACCTTTCCCACACTTTTCTTAGCCTGGCCTGCTTTAGGGCAGCATTGGCCGAGCCCACTGGACTATCAGACTCCTCCGGTGGGCCCTGGCTTCTCCATCAGGGGAGTTGAGAGTGCCAAGGTGAGGAGCATGATGAGGATGATAGAAGTTAGCATCTGCTTTGTTTTGTTGTAATGCAAGCGCATGTATGTAGTAGCAGCTAGGCCTGAGGTGGTCAGCGTTTTGGCGCATATCCTACCTCCTCCGAGGATTGCTGGATGTTTTCCTGCTACTATCCAAGTTCTATGACTCCCGTTAAAACAAAGCTTCAGGTGATAAATGATGGATGAGGTAGTGGCAAAGGAGAAAGAGCAGGAGGAACAGGGACCATTCACATCAATATCAGGCCAGTCAACCAGATATGTCTTGTAGGATATGTTTCTGTAACAAAAGGAGCGGTTCGGCTACACAGTTATAGGGCATACAGTGAGTGCAATGCCTACCAAAAATTTCGAGCCACTCCAATGCCCCTTGGAAATGACATGGAGGTCAGAGGGCATTAACTAAACCTTTTTTTCCATTTATAGCAACTGGGTCTCCCGTGCACTGTTGGCCTAAGCAGTGAATGGAAGGCTTTCCAAAAATTATGAGGAACTGCAATGCCCCTTACAAGAGCCATGTTTGGCACCCCAGGGGTCTGGTCACCACAGTAATAGAGATATTACGTCGGAGAGCAAGTGGGAGGTTTCCTGGTCAGGATCCCTTAAACATGCAACATCCTCCTGCCCCAGTCCTGGGAGGGGAGAATTCTGCCCTTATAAACTGGATCTGGGGCGGGGTTGAGTGAGTCAGAGAACAGTCAGAGTCAGAGTGAGAGCAAGGGAAAATAACAGCAAGGAGCTCTGTAGGAGCTAGGAGCTAAAGACCAGAGGCTGGAAGCTGAGCAGAGCTCGCCCTGGCAGAAGACAATAGGAACCGGACACAGGAGTCCGAAGCTGTGAGGACTTATATATCCAGCAGCAGAAACCAGCCGGCAGGGGATTTCAGGTCCTCTGGCCATAGAAGCCCGGTGGCTCAGTCACAAGCAAGGGACCAGCACCGCCGTCGTGGAGCAGAGGCTAACAGAAGGCCCCAAGTCACCAGCCATATGGGTGAGCACTACACGGTACACTCAGGGACGTGGGCTACTTCTACCCGCTTACAGCAAGGTAGCCAGGAAGAGTGCAGACAGACGGGGAGGCCTACAACTCCACCTGGCCAGGGGAACTCCTGCTTGCTCACAGACTGACCAGGCCTCTTATGTTAGCCAGTACTCCCGGGAGGGTCTACCTTATAATCATCAGTAAAGACCCTGAACTGCACTGCAAAGACTCTGAGTCGTTCCTGCTGCACTCGTGCACCAACACCCCCATCATCCACACTCACTGCCCTGAGGCTATACTCCTCCCGAGGGGAGTTATCCCATTCTATGCTGCGCACACAACACCAGCCTCAGCGGTCTGCCTCGCAGCGGTGGTACTCCCTGACCGCAATCCACGGGTGGCGCAGTCGGACAATTAACCTCAAAACTTAAGAAAGACTGCCACTGGTTTGACCAGCCTGAGCCACGGGACCGGGTCACTGCCACGGAGTCTACAGACCCCAGAGATCCGGCACCGGGTATCCCACACACGTGTACACACGGCCCAGGGGGCGCGTCACATGCAGTACAGCATATTACAAACATAAGTCCCATTATTGGGGAGTGGGTGTCCCATGGTATTTGCTTATGCTTTCCTAGCAAAAGCTGCCAAAAATTAGGACGGAGCAACTAGCAATGCCCCTTACAAGAGCCATGCAGTACAGCATATTACAAGCATAAGTCCCATTATTGGGGAGTGGGTGTCCCATAGTATTTGCTTATGCCTTGCAAGCAAAAGCTGCCAAAAATTAGGATGGAGCAACTTGCAATGCCCCTTACAAGAGGCATGCAGTACAGCATATTACAAACATAAGTCCCATTATTGGGGAGTGGGTATCCCATTGTATTTGCTTATGCTTTCCAAGCAAAAGCTGCCAAAAATTAGGACGGAGCAACTTGCAATGCCCCTTACAAGAGCCATGCAGTACAGCATATTACAAACATAAGTCCCATTATTGGGGAGTGGGTCTCCCATAGTATTTGCTTATGCCTTGCAAGCAAAAGCTGCGAAAAATTAGGATGGAGCAACTTGCAATGCCCCTAACAAGAGCCATGCAGTACAGCATATTACAAACATAAGTCCCATTATTGGGGAGTGGGTGTCCCATGGTATTTGCTTATGCTTTCCAAGCAAAAGCTGCCAAAAATTAGGACGGAGCAACTTGCAATGCCCCTTACAAGAGCCATGCAGTACAGCATATTACAAACATAAGTCACATTATTGGGGAGTGGGTGTCCCATAGTATTTGCTTATGCTTTCCCAGCAAAAGCTGCCAAAAATTAGGACGGAGCAACTTGCAATGCCCCTTACAAGAGCCATGCAGTACAGCATATTACAAACATAAGTCCCATTATTGGGAAGTGGGTGTCCCATGGTATTTGCTTATGCTTTCCAAGCAAAAGCTGCCAAAAATTAGGACGGAGCAACTTGCAATGCCCCTTACAAGAGCCATGCAGTACAGCATATTACAAACATAAGTCTCATTATTGGGGAGTGGGTGTCCCATAGTATTTGCTTATGCCTTGCAAGCAAAAGCTGCCAAAAATTAGGACGGAGCAACTTGCAATGCCCCTTACAAGAGCCATGCAGTACAGCATATTACAAACATAAGTCCCATTATTGGGGAGTGGGTATCCCATTGTATTTGCTTATGCTTTCCAAGCAAAAGCTGCCAAAAATTAGGACGGAGCAACTTGCAATGCCCCTTACAAGAGCCATGCAGTACAGCATATTACAAACATAAGTCCCATTATTGGGGAGTGGGTGTCCCATAGTATTTGCTTATGCCTTGCAAGCAAAAGCTGCGAAAAATTAGGACGGAGCAACTTGCAATGCCCCTTACAAGAGCCATGCAGTACAGTATATTACAAACATAAGTCCCATTATTGGGGAGTGGGTGTCCCATAGTATTTGCTTATGCTTTCCAAGCAAAAGCTGCCAAAAATTAAGACGGAGCAACTTGCAATGCCCCTTACAAGAGCCATGCAGTACAGCATATTACAAACATAAGTCCCATTATTGGGGATTGGGTGTCCCATGGTATTTGCTTATGCTTTCCAAGCAAAAGCTGCCAAAAATTAGGACAGAGCAACTTGCAATGCCCCTTACAAGAGCCATGCAGTACAGCATATTACAAACATAAGTCCCATTATTGGGGAGTGGGTGTCCCATAGTATTTGCTTATGCCTTGCAAGCAAAAGCTGCCAAAAATTAGGACGGAGCAACTTGCAATGCCCCTTACAAGAGCCATGCAGTACAGCATATTACAAACATAAGTCTCATTATTGGGGAGTGGGTGTCCCATGGTATTTGCTTATGCTTTCCAAGCAAAAGCTGCCAAAAATTAGGACGGAGCAACTTGCAATGCCCCTTACAAGAGCCATGCAGTACAGCATATTACAAACATAAGTCCCATTATTGGGGAGTGGGTGTCCCATAGTATTTGCTTATGCCTTGCAAGCAAAATCTGCCAAAAATTAGGACGGAGCAACTTGCAATGCCCCTTACAAGAGCCATGCAGTACAGCATATTACAAACATAAGTCCCATTATTGGGGAGTGGGTGTCCCATAGTATTTGCTTATGCTTTCCAAGCAAAAGCTGCCAAAAATTAGGATGGAGCAACTTGCAATGCCCCTTACAAGAGCCATGCAGTACAGCATATTACAAACATAAGTCCCATTATTGGGGAGTGGGTGTCCCATATTATTTGCTTATGCTTTCCAAGCAAAAGCTGCCAAAAATTAGGACGAAGCAACTTGCAATGCCCCTTACAAGAGCCATGCAATACAGCATATTACAAACATAAGTCCCATTATTGGGGAGTGGGTGTCCCATAGTATTTGCTTATGCTTTCCAAGCAAAAGCTGCCAAAAATTATGACGGAGCAACTTGCAATGCCCCTTACAAGAGCCATGCAGTACAGCATATTACAAACATAAGTCCCACTATTGGGGAGTGGGTGTCCCATAGTATTTGCTTATGCCTTGCAAGCAAAAGCTGCCAAAAATAAGGACGGAGGAACTTGCAATGCTGGCACCCTGGTGGTATAGTGGTGGTGGAGGCTGAGGATAAGGAGAAGAAGATAAAACAGCCGAAACGAGGAAGCGTATACCCATGTGTGGGTGTGAAGCGGTGCATGTGAATACACCTCCCGAAATAACACAGTGGATTTGACTTTATGTTACTTTGCTGTCATTTGGTGGTGATGAGAAGTCTGGCCCAATCCAGCCCTTGTTCATTTTGATAAGGGTCAGCTTGTCAGCATTGTCAGTTGACAGGCGAGTGCGCTTATCAGTTATAATTCCCCCAGCGGCACTAAAAACACGCTCCGATAACACGCTAGCGGCAGGGCAGGCCAGGACCTCCAAGGCGTACAGAGCGAGTTCATTCCAAGAGTCCAGCTTGGATACCCAATAATTAAAAGGCACAGAGGAATCACGGAGGACGCTGGTACGATCGGCAAGGTACTCCCTCACCATCTTTTGAAACTTTCCACTCCTTGTGAGAGTACCCCGCGCCTCAGGGCCTGTAAGCTGGGCGGGTGTCAGAAAACTGTCCCAGAACGTTGACAGTGTTCCCCTGCCTCTGCTGGATTGGAGTTGCATCTCTCTCGCCTGTACGCCTTGGTTGGGCAACGAACTGTGACCTCTGCCGCTAGCGTGCTCAGATGGGAATTTTTTTAAGAGTTCTGCAGCAAGGGCCTTCTGGTACTGCCCCATTTTTGTAGACCTCTCCACCTCAGGAATAAGAGAGTGAAAGTTCTCCTTGTAGCGGGGGTCTACAAGTGTCACCAACCAGTAATGACTGTCACCCAACATTTTGACAACGCGAGGGTCACGGTTAAGGCAGCGTAACATAAAGTCAGCCATGCGTGCCAGACTGGTAACGGGCAAGATTTCCGTGTCCTCACCAAGATGACGACTGACCATGCTCTCCTCCTCCTCCTCCTCTTCCCCCCCCCCCGTCCTCAGGCCACCCACGCTGAACCGACGGTATGACACTTGTACAGGTACTACCGTCTACAACGCATGATAGCAGCTCCTGTTCTTCCTCCTCCTCCTCCTCCTCCTCTCCCTCATTGTCCCCCAATGCACATTGGAATGAGATGAGGCTGGGCTGTGTGTAATCGCCCGCTACGGCTTCTTGATCCATCTCATCATACTCTGGCTGCAATGCCTCCTCTTTAATTCTCTGCAGAGAGCGTTGCAAAAGACAGACAAGTGGGATGCTGACACTAATGATGGCGTCATCGCCACTCACCATCTTGGTGGCCTCCTCAAAGTTTGTTAGGATGGTACAAATGTCAGACATCCAGGTCCACTCCTGAGGTCTTATGTGTGGAGTCTGACCTGAATATCGACGGCCTTGTTGCAGCTGGTACTCCACAACTGCTCTCTTCTGCTCACAAATCCTTTGCAACATGTGGAGGGTAGAGTTCCAGCATGTGGGGACATCACACACCAGTCGGTGTGCCGGAAGCTGCAAACGCTGCTGCAACACAGCAAGGGCGGCGGAAGCTGTAGCCGACTTGCGAAAATGAGCTGACAGGCGGCGTACTTTCACGAGCAGATCTGGCAACTCGGGGTACGATTTAAGAAACCGCTGAACCACGAGGTTAAGCACATGAGCCAGGCATGGTACGTGTGTGATCTCACCTCGCCTCAGAGCCGCCACCAGGTTAAGGCCATTGTCACACACGACCATGCCGGGATGTAGGTTCAGCGGTCTCAGCCACAGATCTGCCTGCTCTTTCACAGCTGTCCACAACTCACAAGCAGTGTGAGGTTTATCACCTAAGCTTATGAGTTTCAGCACAGCCTGTTGCCGCTTGGCGGAGGCAGTACTGCAATGCTTCCAGCTTGTAACTGATGTGGTGATATCTGAGATGGAGGCTGAACATGAGGAGGAGGAGGAGGATGCGCAGGAGCTGTACACTGTGGGGGCAACTCTGACTGACATAGGGCCCGCAATCCTCGGTGTGGGGAGGATGTGTTCCATCCCAAGGTCCGACTGGGTCCCGGCTTCCACTATGTTTACCCAGTGTGCCGTCAGAGAGATGTACCGTCACTGGCCACAAGCACTTGTCCACGTGTCCGTTGTCAGGTGGACTCTCCCAGTAACTGCGTTGTTGAGGGCACGGCAGATGCTTTGGGACACGTGCTTGTGTAGTGCGGGGATGGCACACCGGGCAAAATAGTGTCGGCTGGGGACCGAGTACCGAGGGACGGCCACCGCCATAAGATTGCGGAAGGATTCCGTCTCCACCAGCCTAAAAGGCAGCATTTCCAATGCAAGCAGTCGTGAAATGTGCGAATTTAGGACTGTGGCCTGTGGGGCGTTAGCTGCGAATTTCCGCTTTCGTTCAAAGGTCTGGGATATGGACAATTGAACGCTGCGGTGGGACGTGGACGTGGATGCTGTTTCTTGAGAAACTGCCATAACAAGTGAAGACTGAGAGGAGGGGGCATTTTTACATGCAGTATGGACAGGGGATTGCCTTGCACGCACAACAGGGGGTTCTATTGCACGCACAACAGTGGAAGAAGCAGTGGTGACACCCGCTGACACTTGTCGTGGACCCTGGGTTTCGCCCCACAAAGTCGGGTGCTTTGCTGCCATGTGCCTGATCATGCTGGTGGTGGTCAGGCTGGTAGTTTTGTCACCCCTGCTGATGCTGGCATGGCCTTTTTGGGGTTATCAGCAGAGTCTTTAAAAAAATTCCAGACTCTGGAAGACCTACCGCTTGTACTGGCAACGTCCCTCGTGTTGGTGTTACGGGGAACGGTTGCCTGCCTTCTGTCTGCGGCCACCACACTGCTTCTTCCTGCCTGTTGGGGTACTCTGCCTCCCTCCCCCTGTGTGCTGCTGGCCTCACTCTGCATGTCCTCCTTCCACGTTGGGTCAGTTACTAGATCATCCACCACCTCCTCCTCTTCCACTTGCGCACCACGATCCTCCTCCTCACTTCCTGGCAATTGTGTCTCGTCATCGTCCACCTCTTGTGACAGATTGCCAACGTCGACTTCCTGTGGCCGTGGCTGTTCAAATATTTGGGCATCGCAACATGGGATCTCCTCTGCCACCACTTCAAGCGTATCAGGCGAGGGGCCCAAATATGGAAATGGACCAGTGAACAGCTCTTCAGAGTGTCCAAGTGTGGGATCACTTGCTGTCTGACGACACTCGGCATGGTGGGAGGAAGGAGCATCAGGGTGAGGAGGAGTATGCGGTCGAGACTCACGGCTACTAAGAGTTGACCGTGTGGAAGACAGACCGGAGGTGGTGGTGCCCAGGTAACTGGAAGTATTGTCTGCTATCCAATTAATAACCTGTTCACACTGATCAGTTCTCAATACTGGTGTTGTTCTGTGCTTCCCTAGTAATTCGGTCAAGAAGTGGGAGCGAGAAGATGTGGCTGTTGGTTGTGGCACATTTTCACCTTGGCCACGGCGCCGTCCTCTGCACGAACCATCACAGAACGTCCACTTCCACGTCCCTTGCCACGCGCCTTGCCCATTATAAATGAAGTAAAATAGCTTACACTTGCACTATCAATGGAAAAAGGGTAATAAAGAGTAGATTAGAACCGTGGCAGAGGAAAACCACAGTTATTGTTTACTGGGGTATACCACACTTTTTTAAATAGAGATATTTGCGGCTGAACAGTGAGCGACACACTCAAACTGCTTTTTTTTTAGATACCAAAGGCCCAAAACTGGATAGTACAGCGATTTGACCCGTGGAACTGCGAAACCACACTGGGATGTCGGGCCTACACAAGACTATTTTCAACAGATATATTTTTGTGTCACAACAGTTAGGAGACACTACTGTTTTTCTTTACGGAAAAAACTACCAAAATATGAATAATAGAGATTTTTTTACCGTGGAACAGCAAAACCACAGTTATAATTTACTGGTGTATACCAGGCTTTTTAAAATATATATATATTTGCGGCTGAACAGTGAGCGACACACTCAAACTGTTTTATTTAGATACAAATGGCCCAAAAGTGGATAATACAGAGGTTTGTACCGTGGAACTGCAAAACCACACTTGTATTTCTTGGGCCTACACCAGACTATTTTCAACAGATATATTTGTGTCTGAAAAATCAGGGAGACACTATTATTATTTTTATACAGCAAAAAATGCCAAAAACAGGATAATAGAGATGTTTTACCGTGGAACATCAAAACCACAGTAATAATTTACTGGTGTATACCAGGCTTTTTAAAATATATATATATTTGCGGCTGAACAGTGAGCGACACACTCAAACTGTTTTTTTTAGATACAAATGGCCCAAAAGTGGATAATACAGAGGTTTGTACCGTGGAACTGCAAAACCACACTTGTATTTCTCGGGCCTACACCAGACTATTTTCAACAGATATATTTGTGTCTGAAAAATCAGGGAGACACTATTTTTTTTTTTTTACAGCAAAAAATGCAAAAAGCAGGATAATAGAGATTTTTTACCGTGGAACAGCAAAAGCACACTTCTGTCTCTCTGGCCTACACCAGACTATTTTCAACAGATATATTTGTGTCTGAAAAATCAGGGAGACACTATTATTATTTTTATACAGCAAAAAATGCCAAAAACAGGATAATAGAGATGTTTTACCGTGGAACATCAAAACCACAGTAATAATTTACTGGTGTATACCAGGCTTTTTAAAATATACATATATTTGCGGCTGAACAGTGAGCGACACACTCAAACTGTTTTTTTTAGATACAAATGGCCCAAAAGTGGATAATACAGAGGTTTGTACCCTGGAACTGCAAAACCACACTTGTATTTCTCGGGCCTACACCAGACTATTTTCAACAGATATATTTGTGTCTGAAAAATCAGGGAGACACTATTTTTTTTTTTTTTACAACAAAAAATGCAAAAAGCAGGATAATAGAGATTTTTTACCATGGAACAGCAAAAGCACACTTCTGTCTCTCTGGCCTACACCAGACTATTTTCAACAGATATATTTGTGTCTGAAAAATCAGGGAGACACTATTATTATTTTTATACAGCAAAAAATGCCAAAAACAGGATAATAGAGATGTTTTACCGTGGAACATCAAAACCACAGTAATAATTTACTGGTGTATACCAGGCTTTTTAAAATATATATATATTTGCGGCTGAGCGACACACTCAAACTGTTTTTTTTAGATACAAATGGCCCATAGAACTGCAAAACCACACTTCTGTTTCTCTGGCCTACACCAGACTATTTTCAACAGATATATTTGTGTCTGAAAAATCAGAGGCACACTTTTTTTTGGGGGGGGACGGGACACCAAAAGGTTAATAAGATGGGTATTTGTACATTGTGAAGGAGGAAAAAAAAAAGAGGATTTTGATAAAAAAAAAAAGGATTTTTCCTGGCCCCCGGGACCTGGAGCTAAGTCCAGCAATTTCAGCAACAGGAGCAGCACACAGGACTGCAATGCAGCGTTTGCTGGTATAACCACTGAGTCTCCTATACAGCCTGCCTGCCTGATATACCTGGGATGGATATTAGTCCTGAGAAGGACTGTTTGTTTGATCTGGCAGCCTTTACAGACCCTACACTATCTATTTTGCAGGATATATCTCTCCCTAAATCAGCAGCGCTGTCCCTACACTGTCTGATCCGGAGCGACTGTGTCCAAGATGGCGGCACCCGGTTTTAAATACTCGAGGTGACGCTGTGCGGCCAGCCAATCACTGTAATGCCCACAAACAACATGGCTGCGGCATTACAGTGACTGGCTGGCAATCCCTGCATGTTCATTGGCTCTGTAAAGAGCGCCAAACATGCAGGGCGGAGACCCGAGCTCCCGCCCGAGTAACCCGGAAATGCTCGGTGCTCGCCGAACATCCCGAATAGCGTGATGCTCGGGCGAGTACCGAGCAGTGTCGAGCATGTTCGCTCAACACTAGTCCTTACATTTCCAGGAGGGATTACAGAGGAAGTGCGTATAGTAAAGTTCTTACATTTCCATGAGGAATTAAAAAGGAAGCGCACAAAGTACAGTCGTTACATTTCCAGGAGTATTTACAGAGGAAGTGCAAAAAGTAAAGTTCTTACATTTCCAGGAGGGATTACAGAGGAAGGGCATAAAGTAAAGTTCTTACATTTCCAGGAGGGATTACAGAGGAAGTGCATAAACTAAAGCTCTTACATTTCCAGGAGGAATTACAGAGGAAATGCACAACGTTCTTACATTTCCAGGAGGGATTACAGAGGAAGTGCACAAAGTAGAGTTCTTACATTTCCAGGAGGGATTACAGAGGAAGTGCATAAAGTAAAGTTCTTACATTTCCAGGAGGGATTACAGAGGAAGGGCATAAAGTAAAGTTCTTACATTTCCAGGAGGGATTACAGAGGAAGTGCACAAAGTAGATTTCTTACATTTCCAGGAGGGATTACAGTGTAAGTGCATAAAGTAAAGTTCTTACAATTCCAGGAGGGATTACAGAGGAAGTGCATAAAGTAAAGTTCTTACATTTCCAGGGGGGATTACAGAGGAAGTGCATAAAGTAAAGTTCTTACATTTCCAGGAGTAATTAAAGAGGAAGTGCACAAAGTAGAGTCCTTACATTTCCAGGAGGATTTACAGAGGAAGTGCACAAAGTAAAGTTCTTACATTTCCAGGAGGGATTACAGAGGAAGTGCATATAGTAAAGTTCTTACATTTCCATGAGGAATTAAAGAGGAAGTGCAGAAAGTAGAGTCCTTACATTTCCAGGAGGGATTACAGAGGAAGTGCACAAAGTAGAGTCCTTACATTTCCAGGAGGGATTACAGGGGATGTGCACAAAGTAGAGATCTTACATTTCCAGGAGTATTTACAGAGGAAGTGCAAAAAGTAAAGTTCTTACATTTCCAGGAGGGATTACAGAGGAAATGCATAAAGTAAAGTTCTCACATTTCCATGAGGAATTAAAGAGGAAATGCACAAAGTAGAGTTCTTACATTTCCAGGAGGGATTACAGAGGAAGTGCATAAAGTAGAGTTCTTACATTTCCAGGAGGGATTACAGAGGAAGTGCAAAAAGTAAAGTTCTAACATTTCCAGGAGGGATTACAGAGGAAGTGCATAAAGTAAAGTTCTTACATTTCCAGGGGGAATTAAAGAGGAAGTGCAGAAAGTGGAGTCCTTACATTTCCAGGAGGGATTACAGGGGATGTGCACAAAGTAGAGTTCTTACATTTCCAGGAGGATTTACAGAGGAAGTGCAAAAAGTAAAATTCTTACATTTCCAGGAGGGATTACAGAGGAAGTGCATAAAGTAAAATTCTTTCATTTCCAGGAGGGATTACAGAGGAAGTGCATAAAGTAAAGTTCTTACATTTCCAGGAGGGATTACAGGGGATATGCACAAAGTAGAGTTCTTACTTTTCCAGGAGGATTTACAGAGGAAGTGCATAAAGTAAAATTCTTACATTTCCAGGAGGGATTACAGGGGATGTGCACAAAGTAGACTTCTTACATTTCCAGGAGGGATTACAGAGGAAGTGCATAAAGTAAAGTTCTTACATTTCCAGGAGGGATTACAGAGGAAGTGCATAAAGTAAAGTTCTTACATTTCCAGGACAGATTACAGAGGAAGTGCATAAAGTAAAGTTCTTACATTTCCAGGAGGGATTACAGAGGAAATGCATAAAGTAAAGTTCTTACATTTCCAGGAGGGATTACAGGGGATGTGCACAAAGTAGAGTTCTTAAATTTCAGGAGGGATTACAGAGGAAGTGCATAAAGTAAAGTTCTTACATTTCCAGGAGGGATTACAGAGGAAGTGCATAAAGTAAAATTCTTACATTTCCAGGAGGGATTACAGAGGAAGTGCATAAAGTAAATTTCTTACATTTCCAGGAGGTATTACAGAGGAAGTGCATAAATTAAAGTTCTTACATTTCCAGGAGTAATTAAAGAGGAAGTGCACAAAGTAGAGTCCTTACATTTCCAGGAGGATTTACAGAGGAAGTGCACAAAGTAAAGTTCTTACATTTCCAGGAGGGATTACAGAGGAAGTGCACAAAGTAGAGTCCTTACATTTCCAGGAGGGATTACAGTGGAAGTGCAGAAAGTAAAGTTCTTACATTTCCAGGAGGAATTACAGAGGAAATGCACAATGTTCTTACATTTCCAGGAGGGATTACAGAGGAAGAGCACAAAGTAGATTTCTTACATTTCCAGGAGAGATTACAGAGGAAGTGCGTAAAGTAAAGGTCTTACATTTCCAGGAGGGATTACAGAGGAAGTGCATAAAGTAAAGTTCTTACATTTCCAGGAGAGATTACAGAGGAAGTGCATAAAGTAGAGTTCTTACATTTCCAGGAGGGATTACAGAGGAAGTGCATAAAGTAAAATTCTTACATTTCCAGGAGGGATTACAGAGGAAGTGCATAAAGTAAAGTTCTTACATTTCCAGGAGGGATTACAGGGGATATGCACAAAGTAGAGTTCTTAATTTTCCAGGAGGACTTACAGAGGAAGTGCATAAAGTAAAATTCTTACATTTCCAGGAGGGATTACAGGGGATGTGCACAAAGTAGAGTTCTTACATTTCCAGGAGGGATTACAGAGGAAGTGCATAAAGTAAAGTTCTTACATTTCCAGGAGGGATTACAGAGGAAGTGCATAAAGTAAAGTTCTTACATTTCCAGGACGGATTACAGAGGAAGTGCATAAAGTAAAGTTCTTACATTTCCAGGAGGGATTACAGAGGAAATGCATAAAGTAAAGTTCTTACATTTCCAGGAGGGATTACAGGGGATGTGCACAAAGTAGAGTTCTTAAATTTCCGGAGGGATTACAGAGGAAGTGCATAAAGTAAAGTTCTTACATTTCCAGGAGGGATTACAGAGGAAGAGCACAAAGTAGATTTCTTACATTTCCAGGAGAGATTACAGAGGAAGTGCATAAAGTAAAGGTCTTACATTTCCAGGAGGGATTACAGAGGAAGTGCATAAAGTAAAGTTCTTACATTTCCAGGAGAGATTACAGAGGAAGTGCATAAAGTAGAGTCCTTACATTTCCAGGAGGGATTACAGGGGATATGCACAAAGTAGAGTTCTTACATTTCCAGGAGGATTTACAGAGGAAGTGCAAAAAGTAAAATTCTTACATTTCCAGGAGGGATTACAGAGGAAGTGCATAAAGTAAAGCTCTTACATTTCCAGGAGGGATTACAGAGGAAGTGCACAAAGTAGATTTCTTACATTTCCAGGAGGGATTACAGTGGAAGTGCATAAAGTAAAGTTCTTACATTTCCAGGAGGGATTACAGAGGAAGTGCATAAAGTAAAGTTCTTACATTTCCAGGAGGGATTATAGAGGAAGTGCACAAAGTAGAGTCCTTACATTTCCAGGAGGATTTACAGAGGAAGTGCACAAAGTAAAGTTCTTACATTTCCAGGAGGGATTACAGAGGAAGTGCACAAAGTAGAGTCCTTACATTTCCAGGAGGATTTACAGAGGAAGTGCACAAAGTAAAGTTCTTACATTTCCAGGAGGGACTACAGAGGAAGTGCACAAAGTAGAGTCCTTACATTTCCAGGAGGGATTACAGGGGAAGTGCAGAAAGTAAAGTTCTTACATTTCCAGGAGGAATTACAGATGAAATGCACAACGTTCTTACATTTCCAGGAGGGATTACAGAGGAAGTGCACGAAGTAGATTTCTTACATTTCCAGGAGGGATTACAGAGGAAGTGCATAAAGTAAAGTTCTTACATTTCCAGGAGGGATTACAGAGGAAGTGCATAAAGTAAAGTTGTTACATTTCCAGGAGGGATTACAGAGGAAGTGCATAAAGCAAAGTTCTTACTTTTCCAGGAGGGATTACAGAGGAAGTGCATAAAGTAAAGTTCTTACATTTCCAGGGGGGATTACAGAGGAAGTGCATGAAGTAAAGTTCTTACATTTCCAGGAGTAATTAAAGAGGAAGTGCACAAAGTAGAGTCCTTACATTTCCAGGAGGATTTACAGAGGAAGTGCACAAAGTAAAGTTCTTACATTTCCAGGAGGGATTACAGAGGAAGTGCATATAGTAAAGTTCTTACATTTCCATGAGGAGTTAAAGAGGAAGTGCAGAAAGTAGAGTCCTTACATTTCCAGGAGGGATTACAGAGGAAGTGCACAAAGTAGAGTCCTTACATTTCCAGGAGGGATTACAGGGGATGTGCACAAAGTAGAGATCTTACATTTCCAGGAGTATTTACAGAGGAAGTGCAAAAAGTAAAGTTCTTACATTTCCAGGAGGGATTACAGAGGAAATGCATAAAGTAAAGTTCTCACATTTCCATGAGGAATTAAAGAGGAAATGCACAAAGTAGAGTTCTTACATTTCCAGGAGGGATTACAGAGGAAGTGCATAAAGTAGAGTTCTTACATTTCCAGGAGGGATTACAGAGGAAGTGCAAAAAGTAAAGTTCTTACATTTCCAGGAGGGATTACAGAGGAAGTGCATAAAGTAAAGTTCTTACATTTCCAGGGGGAATTAAAGAGGAAGTGCAGAAAGTGGAGTCCTTACATTTCCAGGAGGGATTACAGGGGATGTGCACAAAGTAGAGTTCTTACATTTCCAGGAGGATTTACAGAGGAAGTGCATAAAGTAAAATTCTTTCATTTCCAGGAGGGATTACAGAGGAAGTGCATAAAGTAAAGTTCTTACATTTCCAGGAGGGATTACAGGGGATATGCACAAAGTAGAGTTCTTACTTTTCCAGGAGGATTTACAGAGGAAGTGCATAAAGTAAAATTCTTACATTTCCAGGAGGGATTACAGGGGATGTGCACAAAGTAGACTTCTTACATTTCCAGGAGGGATTACAGAGGAAGTGCATAAAGTAAAGTTCTTACATTTCCAGGAGGGATTACAGAGGAAGTGCATAAAGTAAAGTTCTTACATTTCCAGGACAGATTACAGAGGAAGTGCATAAAGTAAAGTTCTTACATTTCCAGGAGGGATTACAGAGGAAATGCATAAAGTAAAGTTCTTACATTTCCAGGAGGGATTACAGAGGAAATGCATAAAGTAAAGTTCTTACATTTCCAGGAGGGATTACAGGGGATGTGCACAAAGTAGAGTTCTTAAATTTCAGGAGGGATTACAGAAGAAGTGCATAAAGTAAAGTTCTTACATTTCCAGGAGGGATTACAGAGGAAGTGCATAAAGTAAAATTCTTACATTTCCAGGAGGGATTACAGAGGAAGTGCATAAAGTAAAGTTCTTACATTTCCAGGAGGGATTACAGAGGAAGTGCATAAATTAAAGTTCTTACATTTCCAGGAGTAATTAAAGAGGAAGTGCACAAAGTAGAGTCCTTACATTTCCAGGAGGATTTACAGAGGAAGTGCACAAAGTAAAGTTCTAACATTTCCAGGAAGGATTACAGAGGAAGTGCACAAAGTAGAGTCCTTACACTTCCAGGAGGGATTACAGTGGAAGTGCAGAAAATAAAGTTCTTACATTTCCAGGAGGAATTACAGAGGAAATGCACAATGTTCTTACATTTCCAGGAGGGATTACAGAGGAAGAGCACAAAGTAGATTTCTTACATTTCCAGGAGAGATTACAGAGGAAGTGCGTAAAGTAAAGGTCTTACATTTCCAGGAGGGATTACAGAGGAAGTGCATAAAGTAAAGTTCTTACATTTCCAGGAGAGATTACAGAGGAAGTGCATAAAGTAGAGTTCTTACATTTCCAGGAGGGATTACAGAGGAAGTGCATAAAGTAAAATTCTTACATTTCCAGGAGGGATTACAGAGGAAGTGCATAAAGTAAAGTTCTTACATTTCCAGGAGGGATTACAGGGGATATGCACAAAGTAGAGTTCTTAATTTTCCAGGAGGACTTACAGAGGAAGTGCATAAAGTAAAATTCTTACATTTCCAGGAGGGATTACAGGGGATGTGCACAAAGTAGAGTTCTTAGATTTCCAGGAGGGATTACAGAGGAAGTGCATAAAGTAAAGTTCTTACATTTCCAGGAGGGATTACAGAGGAAGTGCATAAAGTAAAGTTCTTACATTTCCAGGACGGATTACAGAGGAAGTGCATAAAGTAAAGTTCTTACATTTCCAGGAGGGATTACAGAGGAAATGCATAAAGTAAAGTTCTTACATTTCCAGGAGGGATTACAGGGGATGTGCACAAAGTAGAGTTCTTAAATTTCCAGAGGGATTACAGAGGAAGTGCATAAAGCAAAGTTCTTACATTTCCAGGAGGGATTACAGAGGAAGAGCACAAAGTAGATTTCTTACATTTCCAGGAGAGATTACAGAGGAAGTGCATAAAGTAAAGGTCTTACATTTCCAGGAGGGATTACAGAGGAAGTGCATAAAGTAAAGTTCTTACATTTCCAGGAGAGATTACAGAGGAAGTGCATAAAGTAGAGTTCTTACATTTCCAGGAGGGATTACAGAGGAAGTGAAAAAAGTAAAGTTCTTACATTTCCAGGAGGGATTACAGAGGAAGTGCATAAAGTAAAGTTCTTACATTTCCAGGGGGAATTAACGAGGAAGTGCAGAAAGTGGAGTCCTTACATTTCCAGGAGGGATTACAGGGGATATGCACAAAGTAGAGTTCTTACATTTCCAGGAGGATTTACAGAGGAAGTGCAAAAAGTAAAATTCTTACATTTCCAGGAGGGATTACAGAGGAAGTGCATAAAGTAAAGCTCTTACATTTCCAGGAGGGATTACAGAGGAAGTGCACAAAGTAGATTTCTTACATTTCCAGGAGGGATTACAGTGGAAGTGCATAAAGTAAAGTTCTTACATTTCCAGGAGGGATTACAGAGGAAGTGCATAAAGTAAAGTTCTTACATTTCCAGGAGGGATTATAGAGGAAGTGCACAAAGTAGAGTCCTTACAGTTCCAGGAGGATTTACAGAGGAAGTGCACAAAGTAAAGTTCTTACATTTCCAGGAGGGATTACAGAGGAAGTGCACAAAGTAGAGTCCTTACATTTCCAGGAGGATTTACAGAGGAAGTGCACAAATTAAAGTTCTTACATTTCCAGGAGGGACTACAGAGGAAGTGCACAAAGTAGAGTCCTTACATTTCCAGGAGGGATTACAGGGGAAGTGCAGAAAGTAAAGTTCTTACATTTCCAGGAGGAATTACAGATGAAATGCACAACGTTCTTACATTTCCAGGAGGGATTAAAGAGGAAGTGCACGAAGTAGATTTCTTACATTTCCAAGAGGGATTACAGAGGAAGTGCATAAAGTAAAGTTCTTACATTTCCAGGAGGGATTACAGAGGAAGTGCATAAAGTAAAGTTCTTACATTTCCAGGAGGGATTACAGAGGAAGTGCATAAAGCAAAGTTCTTACTTTTCCAGGAGGGATTACAGAGGAAGTGCATAAAGTAAAGTTCTTACATTTCCAGGAGGAATTACAGAGGAAGTCCATAAAGTAAAGTTCTTACATTTCCAGGAGGGATTACAGGGGAAGTGCAGAAAGTAAAGTTCTTACATTTCCAGGAGGAATTACAGAGGAAATGCACAACGTTCTTACATTTCCAGGAGGGATTACAGAGGAAGTGCACAAAGTAGATTTCTTACGTTTCCAGGAGGGATTACAGAGGAAGTGCATGAAGTAAAGTTCTTACATTTCCAGGAGGGATTACAGAGGAAGTGCATAAAGTAAAGTTCATACATTTCCAGGAGGTATTACAGAGGAAGTGCATAAAGCAAAGTTCTTACATTTCCAGGAGGGATTACAGAGGAAGTGCATAAAGTAAAGTTCTTACATTTCCAGGAGGAATTACAGAGGAAGTCCATAAAGTAAAGTTCTTACATTTCCAGGAGGAATTACAGAGGAAGTGCAAAAAGTAAAGTTCTTACATTTCCAGGAGGGATTACAGAGGAAGTCCATAAAGTAAAGTTCTTACATTTCCAGGAGGAATTACAGAGGAAATGCACAACGTTCTTACATTTCCAGGAGGGATTACAGAGAAAGTGCACAAAGTAGATTTCTTACATTTCCAGGAGGGATTACGGAGGAAGTGAAGTAAAGTTCTTGCATTTCCAGGAGGGATTACAGAGGAAGTGCATAAAGTTCTTACATTTCCAGGAGGGATTACAGAGGAAGTGCATAAAGTAAAGTTCTTACATTTCCAGGAGGGATCACAGAGGAAGTGCATAAAGTAAAGTTCTTACATTTCCAGGAGGGATTACAGAGGAAGTGCATAAAGTAAAGTTCTTACATTTGAAGGAGTAATAAAAGAGGAAGTGCACAAAGTAGAGTCCTTACATTTCCAGGAGGATTTACAGAGGAAGTGCACAAAGTAAAGTTCTTACATTTCCAGGAGGATTTACAGAGGAAGTGCACAAAGTAGAGTCCTTACATTTCCAGGAGGGATTACAGGGGAAGTGCAGAAAGTAAAGTTCTTACATTTCCAGGAGGGACTACAGAGGAAGTGCACAAAGTAGAGTCCTTACATTTCCAGGAGGGATTACAGGGGAAGTGCAGAAAGTAAAGTTCTTACATTTCCAGGAGGAATTACAGAGGAAATGCACAACGTTCTTACATTTCCAGGAGGGATTACAGAGGAAGTGCACAAAGTAGATTTCTTACATTTCCAGGAGGGATTACAGAGGAAGTGCATAAAGTAAAGTTCTTACATTTCCAGGAGGGATTACAGAGGAAGTGCATAAAGTAAAGTTCTTACATTTCCAGGGGGAATTACAGAGTAAGTGCAGAAAGTAAAGTTCTTACATTTCCAGGGGGAATTACAGAGGAAGTGCATAAAGTAAAGTTCTTACATTTCCAGGAGGGATTACAGAGGAAGTGCATAAAGCAAAGTTCTTACTTTTCCAGGAGGGATTACAGAGGAAGTGCATAAAGTAAAGTTCTTACATTTCCAGGAGGAATTACAGAGGAAATGCACAACGTTCTTACATTTCCAGGAGGGATTACAGAGGAAGTGCATAAAGTAAAGTTCTTACATTTCCAGGAGGGATTACAGAGGAAGTGCATAAAGTAAAGCTCTTACATTTCCAGGAGGGATTACAGAGGAAGTGCACAAAGTAGATTTCTTACATTTCCAGGAGGGATTACAGTGGAAGTGCATAAAGTAAAGTTCTTACATTTCCAGGAGGGATTACAGAGGAAGTGCATAAAGTAAAGTTCTTACATTTCCAGGAGGGATTATAGAGGAAGTGCACAAAGTAGAGTCCTTACATTTCCAGGAGGATTTACAGAGGAAGTGCACAAAGTAAAGTTCTTACATTTCCAGGAGGGATTACAGAGGAAGTGCACAAAGTAGAGTCCTTACATTTCCAGGAGGATTTACAGAGGAAGTGCACAAAGTAAAGTTCTTACATTTCCAGGAGGGACTACAGAGGAAGTGCACAAAGTAGAGTCCTTACATTTCCAGGAGGGATTACAGGGGAAGTGCAGAAAGTAAAGTTCTTACATTTCCAGGAGGAATTACAGATGAAATGCACAACGTTCTTACATTTCCAGGAGGGATTACAGAGGAAGTGCACGAAGTAGATTTCTTACATTTCCAGGAGGGATTACAGAGGAAGTGCATAAAGTAAAGTTCTTACATTTCCAGGAGGGATTACAGAGGAAGTGCATAAAGTAAAGTTCTTACATTTCCAGGAGGGATTACAGAGGAAGTGCATAAAGCAAAGTTCTTACTTTTCCAGGAGGGATTACAGAGGAAGTGCATAAAGTAAAGTTCTTACATTTCCAGGGGGGATTACAGAGGAAGTGCATAAAGTAAAGTTCTTACATTTCCAGGAGTAATTAAAGAGGAAGTGCACAAAGTAGAGTCCTTACATTTCCAGGAGGATTTACAGAGGAAGTGCACAAAGTAAAGTTCTTACATTTCCAGGAGGGATTACAGAGGAAGTGCATAAAGTAAAGTTCTTACATTTCCAGGAGTAATTAAAGAGGAAGTGCACAAAGTAGAGTCCTTACATTTCCAGGAGGATTTACAGAGGAAGTGCATATAGTAAAGTTCTTACATTTCCATGAGGAATTAAAGAGGAAGTGCAGAAAGTAGAGTCCTTACATTTCCAGGAGGGATTACAGAGGAAGTGCACAAAGTAGAGTCCTTACATTTCCAGGAGGGATTACAGGGGATGTGCACAAAGTAGAGATCTTACATTTCCAGGAGTATTTACAGAGGTAGTGCAAAAAGTAAAGTTCTTACATTTCCAGGAGGGATTACAGAGGAAATGCATAAAGTAAAGTTCTCACATTTCCATGAGGAATTAAAGAGGAAATGCACAAAGTAGAGTTCTTACATTTCCAGGAGGGATTACAGAGGAAGTGCATAAAGTAGAGTTCTTACATTTCCAGGAGGGATTACAGAGGAAGTGCAAAAAGTAAAGTTCTTACATTTCCAGGAGGGATTACAGAGGAAGTGCATAAAGTAAAGTTCTTACATTTCCAGGGGGAATTAAAGAGGAAGTGCAGAAAGTGTAGTCCTTACATTTCCAGGAGGGATTACAGGGGATGTGCACAAAGTAGAGTTCTTACATTTCCAGGAGGATTTACAGAGGAAGTGCAAAAAGTAAAATTCTTACATTTCCAGGAGGTATTACAGAGGAAGTGCATAAAGTAAAATTCTTACATTTCCAGGAGGGATTACAGAGGAAGTGCATAAAGTAAAGTTCTTACATTTCCAGGAGGGATTACAGGGGATATGCACAAAGTAGAGTTCTTACTTTTCCAGGAGGATTTACAGAGGAAGTGCATAAAGTAAAATTCTTACATTTCCAGGAGGGATTACAGGGGATGTGCACAAAGTAGAGTTCTTACATTTCCAGGAGGGATTACAGAGGAAGTGCATAAAGTAAAGTTCTTACATTTCCAGGAGGGATTACAGAGGAAGTGCATAAAGTAAAGTTCTTACATTTCCAGGACGGATTACAGAGGAAGTGCATAAAGTAAAGTTCTTACATTTCCAGGAGGGATTACAGAGGAAATGCATAAAGTAAAATTCTTACATTTCCAGGAGGGATTACAGGGGATGTGCACAAAGTAGAGTTCTTAAATTTCAGGAGGGATTACAGAGGAAGTGCATAAAGTAAAGTTCTTACATTTCCAGGAGGGATTACAGAGGAAGTGCATAAAGTAAAGTTCTTACATTTCCAGGAGGGATTACAGAGGAAATGCATAAAGTAAAGTTCTTACATTTCCAGGAGGGATTACAGGGGATGTGCACAAAGTAGAGTTCTTAAATTTCAGGAGGGATTACAGAGGAAGTGCATAAAGTAAAGTTCTTACATTTCCAGGAGGGATTACAGAGGAAGTGCATAAAGTAAAATTCTTACATTTCCAGGAGGGATTACAGGGGAAGTGCAGAAAGTAGAGTTCTTACATTTCCAGGAGGGATTACAGAGGAAGTGCATAAATTAAAGTTCTTACATTTCCAGGAGTAATTAAAGAGGAAGTGCACAAAGTAGAGTCCTTACATTTCCAGGAGGATTTACAGAGGAAATGCACAAAGTAAAGTTCTTACATTTCCAGGAGGGATTACAGAGGAAGTGCACAAAGTAGAGTCCTTACATTTCCAGGAGGGATTACAGGGGAAGTGCAGAAAGTAAAGTTCTTACATTTCCAGGAGGAATTACAGAGAAAATGCACAATGTTCTTACATTTCCAGAAGGGATTACAGAGGAAGAGCACAAAGTAGATTTCTTACATTTCCAGGAGAGATTACAGAGGAAGTGCATAAAGTAAAGGTCTTACATTTCCAGGAGGGATTACAGAGGAAGTGCATAAAGTAAAGTTCTTACATTTCCAGGAGAGATTACAGAGGAAGTGCATAAAGTAGAGTTCTTACATTTCCAGGAGGGATTACAGAGGAAGTGCAAAAAGTAAAGTTCTTACATTTCCAGGAGGGTTTACAGAGGAAGTGCATAAAGTAAAGTTCTTACATTTCCAGGGGGAATTAACGAGGAAGTGCAGAAAGTGGAGTCCTTACATTTCCAGGAGGGATTACAGGGGATGTGCACAAAGTAGAGTTCTTACATTTCCAGGAGGATTTACAGAGGAAGTGCAAAAAGTAAAATTCTTACATTTCAGGGAGGGATTACAGAGGAAGTGCATAAAGTAAAGTTCTTACATTTCCAGGAGGGATTACAGAGGAAGTGCACAAAGTAGATTTCTTACATTTCCAGGAGGGATTACAGTGGAAGTGCATAAAGTAAAGTTCTTACATTTCCAGGAGGGATTACAGAGGAAGTGCATATAGTAAAGTTCTTACATTTCCAGGAGGGATTATAGAGGAAGTGCATAAAGTAAAGTTCTTACATTTCCAGGAGTAATTAAAGAGGAAGTGCACAAAGTAGAGTCCTTACATTTCCAGGAGGATTTACAGAGGAAGTGCACAAAGTAAAGTTCTTACATTTCCAGGAGGGACTACAGAGGAAGTGCACAAAGTAGAGTCCTTACATTTCCAGGAGGGATTACAGGGGAAGTGCAGAAAGTAAAGTTCTTACATTTCCAGGAGGAATTACAGATGAAATGCACAACGTTCTTACATTTCCAGGAGGGATTACAGAGGAAGTGCACAAAGTAGATTTCTTACATTTCCAGGAGGGATTACAGAGGAAGTGCATAAAGTAAAGTTCTTACATTTCCAGGAGGGATTACAGAGGAAGTGCATAAAGTAAAGTTCTTACATTTCCAGGAGGGATTACAGAGGAAGTGCATAAAGCAAAGTTCTTACTTTTCCAGGAGGGATTACAGAGGAAGTGCATAAAGTAAAGTTCTTACATTTCCAGGAGGAATTACAGAGGAAATGCATAAAGTAAAGTTCTTACATTTCCAGGAGGGATTACAGGGGATGTGCACAAAGTAGAGTTCTTAAATTTCAGGAGGGATTACAGAGGAAGTGCATAAAGTAAAGTTCTTTCATTTCCAGGAGGGATTACAGAGGAAGTGCATAAAGTAAAGTTCTTACATTTCCAGGAGGGATTACAGAGGAAATGCATAAAGTAAAGTTCTTACATTTCCAGGAGGGATTACAGGGGATGTGCACAAAGTAGAGTTCTTAAATTTCAGGAGGGATTACAGAGGAAGTGCATAAAGTAAAGTTCTTACATTTCCAGGAGGGATTACAGAGGAAGTGCATAAAGTAAAATTCTTACATTTCCAGGGGGGATTACAGAGGAAGTGCATAAAGTAAAGTTCTTACATTTCCAGGAGTAATTAAAGAGGAAGTGCACAAAGTAGAGTCCTTACATTTCCAGGAGGATTTACAGAGGAAGTGCACAAAGTAAAGTTCTTACATTTCCAGGAGGGATTACAGAGGAAGTGCATATAGTAAAGTTCTTACATTTCCATGAGGAATTAAAGAGGAAGTGCAGAAAGTAGAGTCCTTACATTTCCAGGAGGGATTACAGAGGAAGTGCACAAAGTAGAGTCCTTACATTTCCAGGAGGGATTACAGGGGATGTGCACAAAGTAGAGATCTTACATTTCCAGGAGTATTTACAGACGTAGTGCAAAAAGTAAAGTTCTTACATTTCCAGGACGGATTACAGAGGAAGTGCATAAAGTAAAGTTCTTACATTTCCAGGAGGGATTACAGAGGAAATGCATAAAGTAAAGTTCTTACATTTCCAGGAGGGATTACAGGGGATGTGCACAAAGTAGAGTTCTTAAATTTCAGGAGGGATTACAGAGGAAGTGCATAAAGTAAAGTTCTTACATTTCCAGGAGGGATTACAGAGGAAGTGCATAAAGTAAAGTTCTTACATTTCCAGGAGGGATTACAGAGGAAATGCATAAAGTAAAGTTCTTACATTTCCAGGAGGGATTACAGGGGATGTGCACAAAGTAGAGTTCTTAAATTTCAGGAGGGATTACAGAGGAAGTGCATAAAGTAAAGTTCTTACATTTCCAGGAGGGATTACAGAGGAAGTGCATAAAGTAAAATTCTTACATTTCCAGGAGGGATTACAGGGGAAGTGCAGAAAGTAGAGTTCTTACATTTCCAGGAGGGATTACAGAGGAAGTGCATAAATTAAAGTTCTTACATTTCCAGGAGTAATTAAAGAGGAAGTGCACAAAGTAGAGTCCTTACATTTCCAGGAGGATTTACAGAGGAAGTGCACAAAGTAAAGTTCTTACATTTCCAGGAGGGATTACAGAGGAAGTGCACAAAGTAGAGTCCTTACATTTCCAGGAGGGATTACAGGGGAAGTGCAGAAAGTAAAGTTCTTACATTTTCAGGAGGAATTACAGAGGAAATGCACAATGTTCTTACATTTCCAGAAGGGATTACAGAGGAAGAGCACAAAGTAGATTTCTTACATTTCCAGGAGAGATTACAGAGGAAGTGCATAAAGTAAAGGTCTTACATTTCCAGGAGGGATTACAGAGGAAGTGCATAAAGTAAAGTTCTTACATTTCCAGGAGAGATTACAGAGGAAGTGCATAAAGTAGAGTTCTTACATTTCCAGGAGGGATTACAGAGGAAGTGCAAAAAGTAAAGTTCTTACATTTCCAGGAGGGATTACAGAGGAAGTGCATAAAGTAAAGTTCTTACATTTCCAGGGGGAATTAACGAGGAAGTGCAGCAAGTGGAGTCCTTACATTTCCAGGAGGGATTACAGGGGATGTGCACAAAGTAGAGTTCTTACATTTCCAGGAGGATTTACAGAGGAAGTGCAAAAAGTAAAATTCTTACATTTCCAGGAGGGATTACAGAGGAACTGCATAAAGTAAAGTTCTTACATTTCCAGGAGGGATTACAGAGGAAGTGCACAAAGTAGATTTCTTACATTTCCAGGAGGGATTACAGTGGAAGTGCATAAAGTAAAGTTCTTACATTTCCAGGAGGGATTACAGAGGAAGTGCATATAGTAAAGTTCTTACATTTCCAGGAGGGATTATAGAGGAAGTGCATAAAGTAAAGTTCTTACATTTCCAGGAGTAATTAAAGAGGAAGTGCACAAAGTAGAGTCCTTACATTTCCAGGAGGATTTACAGAGGAAGTGCACAAAGTAAAGTTCTTACATTTCCAGGAGGGACTACAGAGGAAGTGCACAAAGTAGAGTCCTTACATTTCCAGGAGGGATTACAGGGGAAGTGCAGAAAGTAAAGTTCTTACATTTCCAGGAGGAATTACAGATGAAATGCACAACGTTCTTACATTTCCAGGAGGGATTACAGAGGAAGTGCACAAAGTAGATTTCTTACATTTCCAGGAGGGATTACAGAGGAAGTGCATAAAGTAAAGTTCTTACATTTCCAGGAGGGATTACAGAGGAAGTGCATAAAGTAAAGTTCTTACATTTCCAGGAGGGATTACAGAGGAAGTGCATAAAGCAAAGTTCTTACTTTTCCAGGAGGGATTACAGAGGAAGTGCATAAAGTAAAGTTCTTACATTTCCAGGAGGAATTACAGAGGAAATGCATAAAGTAAAGTTCTTACATTTCCAGGAGGGATTACAGGGGATGTGCACAAAGTAGAGTTCTTAAATTTCAGGAGGGATTACAGAGGAAGTGCATAAAGTAAAGTTCTTACATTTCCAGGAGGGATTACAGAGGAAGTGCATAAAGTAAAGTTCTTACATTTCCAGGAGGGATTACAGAGGAAATGCATAAAGTAAAGTTCTTACATTTCCAGGAGGGATTACAGGGGATGTGCACAAAGTAGAGTTCTTAAATTTCAGGAGGGATTACAGAGGAAGTGCATAAAGTAAAGTTCTTACATTTCCAGGAGGGATTACAGAGGAAGTGCATAAAGTAAAATTCTTACATTTCCAGGGGGGATTACAGAGGAAGTGCATAAAGTAAAGTTCTTACATTTCCAGGAGTAATTAAAGAGGAAGTGCACAAAGTAGAGTCCTTACATTTCCAGGAGGATTTACAGAGGAAGTGCACAAAGTAAAGTTCTTACATTTCCAGGAGGGATTACAGAGGAAGTGCATATAGTAAAGTTCTTACATTTCCATGAGGAATTAAAGAGGAAGTGCAGAAAGTAGAGTCCTTACATTTCCAGGAGGGATTACAGAGGAAGTGCACAAAGTAGAGTCCTTACATTTCCAGGAGGGATTACAGGGGATGTGCACAAAGTAGAGATCTTACATTTCCAGGAGTATTTACAGACGTAGTGCAAAAAGTAAAGTTCTTACATTTCCAGGACGGATTACAGAGGAAGTGCATAAAGTAAAGTTCTTACATTTCCAGGAGGGATTACAGAGGAAATGCATAAAGTAAAGTTCTTACATTTCCAGGAGGGATTACAGGGGATGTGCACAAAGTAGAGTTCTTAAATTTCAGGAGGGATTACAGAGGAAGTGCATAAAGTAAAGTTCTTACATTTCCAGGAGGGATTACAGAGGAAGTGCATAAAGTAAAGTTCTTACATTTCCAGGAGGGATTACAGAGGAAATGCATAAAGTAAAGTTCTTACATTTCCAGGAGGGATTACAGGGGATGTGCACAAAGTAGAGTTCTTAAATTTCAGGAGGGATTACAGAGGAAGTGCATAAAGTAAAGTTCTTACATTTCCAGGAGGGATTACAGAGGAAGTGCATAAAGTAAAATTCTTACATTTCCAGGAGGGATTACAGGGGAAGTGCAGAAAGTAGAGTTCTTACATTTCCAGGAGGGATTACAGAGGAAGTGCATAAATTAAAGTTCTTACATTTCCAGGAGTAATTAAAGAGGAAGTGCACAAAGTAGAGTCCTTACATTTCCAGGAGGATTTACAGAGGAAGTGCACAAAGTAAAGTTCTTACATTTCCAGGAGGGATTACAGAGGAAGTGCACAAAGTAGAGTCCTTACATTTCCAGGAGGGATTACAGGGGAAGTGCAGAAAGTAAAGTTCTTACATTTTCAGGAGGAATTACAGAGGAAATGCACAATGTTCTTACATTTCCAGAAGGGATTACAGAGGAAGAGCACAAAGTAGATTTCTTACATTTCCAGGAGAGATTACAGAGGAAGTGCATAAAGTAAAGGTCTTACATTTCCAGGAGGGATTACAGAGGAAGTGCATAAAGTAAAGTTCTTACATTTCCAGGAGAGATTACAGAGGAAGTGCATAAAGTAGAGTTCTTACATTTCCAGGAGGGATTACAGAGGAAGTGCAAAAAGTAAAGTTCTTACATTTCCAGGAGGGATTACAGAGGAAGTGCATAAAGTAAAGTTCTTACATTTCCAGGGGGAATTAACGAGGAAGTGCAGAAAGTGGAGTCCTTACATTTCCAGGAGGGATTACAGGGGATGTGCACAAAGTAGAGTTCTTACATTTCCAGGAGGATTTACAGAGGAAGTGCAAAAAGTAAAATTCTTACATTTCCAGGAGGGATTACAGAGGAACTGCATAAAGTAAAGTTCTTACATTTCCAGGAGGGATTACAGAGGAAGTGCACAAAGTAGATTTCTTACATTTCCAGGAGGGATTACAGTGGAAGTGCATAAAGTAAAGTTCTTACATTTCCAGGAGGGATTACAGAGGAAGTGCATATAGTAAAGTTCTTACATTTCCAGGAGGGATTATAGAGGAAGTGCATAAAGTAAAGTTCTTACATTTCCAGGAGTAATTAAAGAGGAAGTGCACAAAGTAGAGTCCTTACATTTCCAGGAGGATTTACAGAGGAAGTGCACAAAGTAAAGTTCTTACATTTCCAGGAGGGACTACAGAGGAAGTGCACAAAGTAGAGTCCTTACATTTCCAGGAGGGATTACAGGGGAAGTGCAGAAAGTAAAGTTCTTACATTTCCAGGAGGAATTACAGATGAAATGCACAACGTTCTTACATTTCCAGGAGGGATTACAGAGGAAGTGCACAAAGTAGATTTCTTACATTTCCAGGAGGGATTACAGAGGAAGTGCATAAAGTAAAGTTCTTACATTTCCAGGAGGGATTACAGAGGAAGTGCATAAAGTAAAGTTCTTACATTTCCAGGAGGGATTACAGAGGAAGTGCATAAAGCAAAGTTCTTACTTTTCCAGGAGGGATTACAGAGGAAGTGCATAAAGTAAAGTTCTTACATTTCCAGGAGGAATTACAGAGGAAATGCATAAAGTAAAGTTCTTACATTTCCAGGAGGGATTACAGGGGATGTGCACAAAGTAGAGTTCTTAAATTTCAGGAGGGATTACAGAGGAAGTGCATAAAGTAAAGTTCTTACATTTCCAGGAGGGATTACAGAGGAAGTGCATAAAGTAAAGTTCTTACATTTCCAGGAGGGATTACAGAGGAAATGCATAAAGTAAAGTTCTTACATTTCCAGGAGGGATTACAGGGGATGTGCACAAAGTAGAGTTCTTACTTTTCCAGGAGGGATTACAGAGGAAGTGCATAAAGTAAAGTTCTTACATTTCCAGGAGGAATTACAGAGGAAATGCATAAAGTAAAGTTCTTACATTTCCAGGAGGGATTACAGGGGATGTGCACAAAGTAGAGTTCTTAAATTTCAGGAGGGATTACAGAGGAAGTGCATAAAGTAAAGTTCTTACATTTCCAGGAGGGATTACAGAGGAAGTGCATAAAGTAAAGTTCTTACATTTCCAGGAGGGATTACAGAGGAAATGCATAAAGTAAAGTTCTTACATTTCCAGGAGGGATTACAGGGGATGTGCACAAAGTAGAGTTCTTAAATTTCAGGAGGGATTACAGAGGAAGTGCATAAAGTAAAGTTCTTACATTTCCAGGAGGGATTACAGAGGAAGTGCATAAAGTAAAATTCTTACATTTCCAGGGGGGATTACAGAGGAAGTGCATAAAGTAAAGTTCTTACATTTCCAGGAGTAATTAAAGAGGAAGTGCACAAAGTAGAGTCCTTACATTTCCAGGAGGATTTACAGAGGAAGTGCACAAAGTAAAGTTCTTACATTTCCAGGAGGGATTACAGAGGAAGTGCATATAGTAAAGTTCTTACATTTCCATGAGGAATTAAAGAGGAAGTGCAGAAAGTAGAGTCCTTACATTTCCAGGAGGGATTACAGAGGAAGTGCACAAAGTAGAGTCCTTACATTTCCAGGAGGGATTACAGGGGATGTGCACAAAGTAGAGATCTTACATTTCCAGGAGTATTTACAGACGTAGTGCAAAAAGTAAAGTTCTTACATTTCCAGGACGGATTACAGAGGAAGTGCATAAAGTAAAGTTCTTACATTTCCAGGAGGGATTACAGAGGAAATGCATAAAGTAAAGTTCTTACATTTCCAGGAGGGATTACAGGGGATGTGCACAAAGTAGAGTTCTTAAATTTCAGGAGGGATTACAGAGGAAGTGCATAAAGTAAAGTTCTTACATTTCCAGGAGGGATTACAGAGGAAGTGCATAAAGTAAAGTTCTTACATTTCCAGGAGGGATTACAGAGGAAATGCATAAAGTAAAGTTCTTACATTTCCAGGAGGGATTACAGGGGATGTGCACAAAGTAGAGTTCTTAAATTTCAGGAGGGATTACAGAGGAAGTGCATAAAGTAAAGTTCTTACATTTCCAGGAGGGATTACAGAGGAAGTGCATAAAGTAAAATTCTTACATTTCCAGGAGGGATTACAGGGGAAGTGCAGAAAGTAGAGTTCTTACATTTCCAGGAGGGATTACAGAGGAAGTGCATAAATTAAAGTTCTTACATTTCCAGGAGTAATTAAAGAGGAAGTGCACAAAGTAGAGTCCTTACATTTCCAGGAGGATTTACAGAGGAAGTGCACAAAGTAAAGTTCTTACATTTCCAGGAGGGATTACAGAGGAAGTGCACAAAGTAGAGTCCTTACATTTCCAGGAGGGATTACAGGGGAAGTGCAGAAAGTAAAGTTCTTACATTTTCAGGAGGAATTACAGAGGAAATGCACAATGTTCTTACATTTCCAGAAGGGATTACAGAGGAAGAGCACAAAGTAGATTTCTTACATTTCCAGGAGAGATTACAGAGGAAGTGCATAAAGTAAAGGTCTTACATTTCCAGGAGGGATTACAGAGGAAGTGCATAAAGTAAAGTTCTTACATTTCCAGGAGAGATTACAGAGGAAGTGCATAAAGTAGAGTTCTTACATTTCCAGGAGGGATTACAGAGGAAGTGCAAAAAGTAAAGTTCTTACATTTCCAGGAGGGATTACAGAGGAAGTGCATAAAGTAAAGTTCTTACATTTCCAGGGGGAATTAACGAGGAAGTGCAGAAAGTGGAGTCCTTACATTTCCAGGAGGGATTACAGGGGATGTGCACAAAGTAGAGTTCTTACATTTCCAGGAGGATTTACAGAGGAAGTGCAAAAAGTAAAATTCTTACATTTCCAGGAGGGATTACAGAGGAACTGCATAAAGTAAAGTTCTTACATTTCCAGGAGGGATTACAGAGGAAGTGCACAAAGTAGATTTCTTACATTTCCAGGAGGGATTACAGTGGAAGTGCATAAAGTAAAGTTCTTACATTTCCAGGAGGGATTACAGAGGAAGTGCATATAGTAAAGTTCTTACATTTCCAGGAGGGATTATAGAGGAAGTGCATAAAGTAAAGTTCTTACATTTCCAGGAGTAATTAAAGAGGAAGTGCACAAAGTAGAGTCCTTACATTTCCAGGAGGATTTACAGAGGAAGTGCACAAAGTAAAGTTCTTACATTTCCAGGAGGGACTACAGAGGAAGTGCACAAAGTAGAGTCCTTACATTTCCAGGAGGGATTACAGGGGAAGTGCAGAAAGTAAAGTTCTTACATTTCCAGGAGGAATTACAGATGAAATGCACAACGTTCTTACATTTCCAGGAGGGATTACAGAGGAAGTGCACAAAGTAGATTTCTTACATTTCCAGGAGGGATTACAGAGGAAGTGCATAAAGTAAAGTTCTTACATTTCCAGGAGGGATTACAGAGGAAGTGCATAAAGTAAAGTTCTTACATTTCCAGGAGGGATTACAGAGGAAGTGCATAAAGCAAAGTTCTTACTTTTCCAGGAGGGATTACAGAGGAAGTGCATAAAGTAAAGTTCTTACATTTCCAGGAGGAATTACAGAGGAAATGCATAAAGTAAAGTTCTTACATTTCCAGGAGGGATTACAGGGGATGTGCACAAAGTAGAGTTCTTAAATTTCAGGAGGGATTACAGAGGAAGTGCATAAAGTAAAGTTCTTACATTTCCAGGAGGGATTACAGAGGAAGTGCATAAAGTAAAGTTCTTACATTTCCAGGAGGGATTACAGAGGAAATGCATAAAGTAAAGTTCTTACATTTCCAGGAGGGATTACAGGGGATGTGCACAAAGTAGAGTTCTTAAATTTCAGGAGGGATTACAGAGGAAGTGCATAAAGTAAAGTTCTTACATTTCCAGGAGGGATTACAGAGGAAGTGCATAAAGTAAAATTCTTACATTTCCAGGGGGGATTACAGAGGAAGTGCATAAAGTAAAGTTCTTACATTTCCAGGAGTAATTAAAGAGGAAGTGCACAAAGTAGAGTCCTTACATTTCCAGGAGGATTTACAGAGGAAGTGCACAAAGTAAAGTTCTTACATTTCCAGGAGGGATTACAGAGGAAGTGCATATAGTAAAGTTCTTACATTTCCATGAGGAATTAAAGAGGAAGTGCAGAAAGTAGAGTCCTTACATTTCCAGGAGGGATTACAGAGGAAGTGCACAAAGTAGAGTCCTTACATTTCCAGGAGGGATTACAGGGGATGTGCACAAAGTAGAGATCTTACATTTCCAGGAGTATTTACAGACGTAGTGCAAAAAGTAAAGTTCTTACATTTCCAGGACGGATTACAGAGGAAGTGCATAAAGTAAAGTTCTTACATTTCCAGGAGGGATTACAGAGGAAATGCATAAAGTAAAGTTCTTACATTTCCAGGAGGGATTACAGGGGATGTGCACAAAGTAGAGTTCTTAAATTTCAGGAGGGATTACAGAGGAAGTGCATAAAGTAAAGTTCTTACATTTCCAGGAGGGATTACAGAGGAAGTGCATAAAGTAAAGTTCTTACATTTCCAGGAGGGATTACAGAGGAAATGCATAAAGTAAAGTTCTTACATTTCCAGGAGGGATTACAGGGGATGTGCACAAAGTAGAGTTCTTAAATTTCAGGAGGGATTACAGAGGAAGTGCATAAAGTAAAGTTCTTACATTTCCAGGAGGGATTACAGAGGAAGTGCATAAAGTAAAATTCTTACATTTCCAGGAGGGATTACAGGGGAAGTGCAGAAAGTAGAGTTCTTACATTTCCAGGAGGGATTACAGAGGAAGTGCATAAATTAAAGTTCTTACATTTCCAGGAGTAATTAAAGAGGAAGTGCACAAAGTAGAGTCCTTACATTTCCAGGAGGATTTACAGAGGAAGTGCACAAAGTAAAGTTCTTACATTTCCAGGAGGGATTACAGAGGAAGTGCACAAAGTAGAGTCCTTACATTTCCAGGAGGGATTACAGGGGAAGTGCAGAAAGTAAAGTTCTTACATTTTCAGGAGGAATTACAGAGGAAATGCACAATGTTCTTACATTTCCAGAAGGGATTACAGAGGAAGAGCACAAAGTAGATTTCTTACATTTCCAGGAGAGATTACAGAGGAAGTGCATAAAGTAAAGGTCTTACATTTCCAGGAGGGATTACAGAGGAAGTGCATAAAGTAAAGTTCTTACATTTCCAGGAGAGATTACAGAGGAAGTGCATAAAGTAGAGTTCTTACATTTCCAGGAGGGATTACAGAGGAAGTGCAAAAAGTAAAGTTCTTACATTTCCAGGAGGGATTACAGAGGAAGTGCATAAAGTAAAGTTCTTACATTTCCAGGGGGAATTAACGAGGAAGTGCAGAAAGTGGAGTCCTTACATTTCCAGGAGGGATTACAGGGGATGTGCACAAAGTAGAGTTCTTACATTTCCAGGAGGATTTACAGAGGAAGTGCAAAAAGTAAAATTCTTACATTTCCAGGAGGGATTACAGAGGAAGTGCATAAAGTAAAGTTCTTACATTTCCAGGAGGGATTACAGAGGAAGTGCACAAAGTAGATTTCTTACATTTCCAGGAGGGATTACAGTGGAAGTGCATAAAGTAAAGTTCTTACATTTCCAGGAGGGATTACAGAGGAAGTGCATATAGTAAAGTTCTTACATTTCCAGGAGGGATTATAGAGGAAGTGCATAAAGTAAAGTTCTTACATTTCCAGGAGTAATTAAAGAGGAAGTGCACAAAGTAGAGTCCTTACATTTCCAGGAGGATTTACAGAGGAAGTGCACAAAGTAAAGTTCTTACATTTCCAGGAGGGACTACAGAGGAAGTGCACAAAGTAGAGTCCTTACATTTCCAGGAGGGATTACAGGGGAAGTGCAGAAAGTAAAGTTCTTACATTTCCAGGAGGAATTACAGATGAAATGCACAACGTTCTTACATTTCCAGGAGGGATTACAGAGGAAGTGCACAAAGTAGATTTCTTACATTTCCAGGAGGGATTACAGAGGAAGTGCATAAAGTAAAGTTCTTACATTTCCAGGAGGGATTACAGAGGAAGTGCATAAAGTAAAGTTTTTACATTTCCAGGAGGGATTACAGAGGAAGTGCATAAAGCAAAGTTCTTACTTTTCCAGGAGGGATTACAGAGGAAGTGCATAAAGTAAAGTTCTTACATTTCCAGGAGGAATTACAGAGGAAATGCATAAAGTAAAGTTCTTACATTTCCAGGAGGGATTACAGGGGATGTGCACAAAGTAGAGTTCTTAAATTTCAGGAGGGATTACAGAGGAAGTGCATAAAGTAAAGTTCTTACATTTCCAGGAGGGATTACAGAGGAAGTGCATAAAGTAAAGTTCTTACATTTCCAGGAGGGATTACAGAGGAAATGCATAAAGTAAAGTTCTTACATTTCCAGGAGGGATTACAGGGGATGTGCACAAAGTAGAGTTCTTAAATTTCAGGAGGGATTACAGAGGAAGTGCATAAAGTAAAGTTCTTACATTTCCAGGAGGGATTACAGAGGAAGTGCATAAAGTAAAATTCTTACATTTCCAGGGGGGATTACAGAGGAAGTGCATAAAGTAAAGTTCTTACATTTCCAGGAGTAATTAAAGAGGAAGTGCACAAAGTAGAGTCCTTACATTTCCAGGAGGATTTACAGAGGAAGTGCACAAAGTAAAGTTCTTACATTTCCAGGAGGGATTACAGAGGAAGTGCATATAGTAAAGTTCTTACATTTCCATGAGGAATTAAAGAGGAAGTGCAGAAAGTAGAGTCCTTACATTTCCAGGAGGGATTACAGAGGAAGTGCACAAAGTAGAGTCCTTACATTTCCAGGAGGGATTACAGGGGATGTGCACAAAGTAGAGATCTTACATTTCCAGGAGTATTTACAGACGTAGTGCAAAAAGTAAAGTTCTTACATTTCCAGGACGGATTACAGAGGAAGTGCATAAAGTAAAGTTCTTACATTTCCAGGAGGGATTACAGAGGAAATGCATAAAGTAAAGTTCTTACATTTCCAGGAGGGATTACAGGGGATGTGCACAAAGTAGAGTTCTTAAATTTCAGGAGGGATTACAGAGGAAGTGCATAAAGTAAAGTTCTTACATTTCCAGGAGGGATTACAGAGGAAGTGCATAAAGTAAAGTTCTTACATTTCCAGGAGGGATTACAGAGGAAATGCATAAAGTAAAGTTCTTACATTTCCAGGAGGGATTACAGGGGATGTGCACAAAGTAGAGTTCTTAAATTTCAGGAGGGATTACAGAGGAAGTGCATAAAGTAAAGTTCTTACATTTCCAGGAGGGATTACAGAGGAAGTGCATAAAGTAAAATTCTTACATTTCCAGGAGGGATTACAGGGGAAGTGCAGAAAGTAGAATTCTTACATTTCCAGGAGGGATTACAGAGGAAGTGCATAAATTAAAGTTCTTACATTTCCAGGAGTAATTAAAGAGGAAGTGCACAAAGTAGAGTCCTTACATTTCCAGGAGGATTTACAGAGGAAGTGCACAAAGTAAAGTTCTTACATTTCCAGGAGGGATTACAGAGGAAGTGCACAAAGTAGAGTCCTTACATTTCCAGGAGGGATAACAGGGGAAGTGCAGAAAGTAAAGTTCTTACATTTCCAGGAGGAATTACAGAGGAAATGCACAATGTTCTTACATTTCCAGAAGGGATTACAGAGGAAGAGCACAAAGTAGATTTCTTACATTTCCAGGAGAGATTACAGAGGAAGTGCATAAAGTAAAGGTCTTACATTTCCAGGAGGGATTACAGAGGAAGTGCATAAAGTAAAGTTCTTACATTTCCAGGAGAGATTACAGAGGAAGTGCATAAAGTAGAGTTCTTACATTTCCAGGAGGGATTACAGAGGAAGTGCAAAAAGTAAAGTTCTTACATTTCCAGGAGGGATTACAGAGGAAGTGCATAAAGTAAAGTTCTTACATTTCCAGGGGGAATTAACGAGGAAGTGCAGAAAGTGGAGTCCTTACATTTCCAGGAGGGATTACAGGGGATGTGCACAAAGTAGAGTTCTTACATTTCCAGGAGGATTTACAGAGGAAGTGCAAAAAGTAAAATTCTTACATTTCCAGGAGGGATTACAGAGGAAGTGCATAAAGTAAAGTTCTTACATTTCCAGGAGGGATTACAGAGGAAGTGCACAAAGTAGATTTCTTACATTTCCAGGAGGGATTACAGTGGAAGTGCATAAAGTAAAGTTCTTACATTTCCAGGAGGGATTACAGAGGAAGTGCATATAGTAAAGTTCTTACATTTCCAGGAGTAATTAAAGAGGAAGTGCACAAAGCAGAGTCCTTACATTTCCAGGAGGATTTACAGAGGCAGTGCACAAAGTAAAGTTCTTACATTTCCAGGAGGGATTACAGAGGAAGTGCATATAGTAAAGTTCTTACATTTCCATGAGGAATTAAAGAGGAAGTGCAGAAAGTAGAGTACTTACATTTCCAGGAGGGATTACAGAGGAAGTGCACAAAGTAGAGTCCTTACATTTCCAGGAGGGATTACAGGGGATGTGCACAAAGTAGAGATCTTACATTTCCAGGAGTATTTACAGACGTAGTGCAAAAAGTAAAGTTCTTACATTTCCAGGACGGATTACAGAGGAAGTGCATAAAGTAAAGTTCTTACATTTCCAGGAGGGATTACAGAGGAAATGCATAAAGTAAAGTTCTTACATTTCCAGGAGGGATTACAGGGGATGTGCACAAAGTAGAGTTCTTAAATTTCAGGAGGGATTACAGAGGAAGTGCATAAAGTAAAGTTCTTACATTTCCAGGAAGGATTACAGAGGAAGTGCATAAAGTAAAGTTCTTACATTTCCAGGAGGGATTACAGAGGAAATGCATAAAGTAAAGTTCTTACATTTCCAGGAGGGATTACAGGGGATGTGCACAAAGTAGAGTTCTTAAATTTCAGGAGGGATTACAGAGGAAGTGCATAAAGTAAAGTTCTTACATTTCCAGGAGGGATTACAGAGGAAGTGCATAAAGTAAAATTCTTACATTTCCAGGAGGGATTACAGGGGAAGTGCAGAAAGTAGAGTTCTTACATTTCCAGGAGGGATTACAGAGGATGTGCATAAATTAAAGTTCTTACATTTCCAGGAGTAATTAAAGAGGAAGTGCACAAAGTAGAGTCCTTACATTTCCAGGAGGATTTACAGAGGAAGTGCACAAAGTAAAGTTCTTACATTTCCAGGAGGGACTACAGAGGAAGTGCACAAAGTAGAGTCCTTACATTTCCAGGAGGGATTACAGGGGAAGTGCAGAAAGTAAAGTTCTTACATTTCCAGGAGGAATTACAGATGAAATGCACAACGTTCTTACATTTCCAGGAGGGATTACAGAGGAAGTGCACAAAGTAGATTTCTTACATTTCCAGGAGGGATTACAGAGGAAGTGCATAAAGTAAAGTTCTTACATTTCCAGGAGGGATTACAGAGGAAGTGCATAAAGCAAAGTTTTTACATTTCCAGGAGGGATTACAGAGGAAGTGCATAAAGCAAAGTTCTTACTTTTCCAGGAGGGATTACAGAGGAAGTGCATAAAGTAAAGTTCTTACATTTCCAGGAGGAATTACAGAGGAAATGCATAAAGTAAAGTTCTTACATTTCCAGGAGGGATTACAGGGGATGTGCACAAAGTAGAGTTCTTAAATTTCAGGAGGGATTACAGAGGAAGTGCATAAAGTAAAGTTCTTACATTTCCAGGAGGGATTACAGAGGAAGTGCATAAAGTAAAGTTCTTACATTTCCAGGAGGGATTACAGAGGAAATGCATAAAGTAAAGTTCTTACATTTCCAGGAGGGATTACAGGGGATGTGCACAAAGTAGAGTTCTTAAATTTCAGGAGGGATTACAGAGGAAGTGCATAAAGTAAAGTTCTTACATTTCCAGGGGGGATTACAGAGGAAGTGCATAAAGTAAAATTCTTACATTTCCAGGGGGGATTACAGAGGAAGTGCATAAAGTAAAGTTCTTACATTTCCAGGAGTAATTAAAGAGGAAGTGCACAAAGTAGAGTCCTTACATTTCCAGGAGGATTTACAGAGGCAGTGCACAAAGTAAAGTTCTTACATTTCCAGGAGGGATTACAGAGGAAGTGCATATAGTAAAGTTCTTACATTTCCATGAGGAATTAAAGAGGAAGTGCAGAAAGTAGAGTCCTTACATTTCCAGGAGGGATTACAGAGGAAGTGCACAAAGTAGAGTCCTTACATTTCCAGGAGGGATTACAGGGGATGTGCACAAAGTAGAGATCTTACATTTCCAGGAGTATTTACAGACGTAGTGCAAAAAGTAAAGTTCTTACATTTCCAGGACGGATTACAGAGGAAGTGCATAAAGTAAAGTTCTTACATTTCCAGGAGGGATTACAGAGGAAATGCATAAAGTAAAGTTCTTACATTTCCAGGAGGGATTACAGGGGATGTGCACAAAGTAGAGTTCTTAAATTTCAGGAGGGATTACAGAGGAAGTGCATAAAGTAAAGTTCTTACATTTCCAGGAAGGATTACAGAGGAAGTGCATAAAGTAAAGTTCTTACATTTCCAGGAGGGATTACAGAGGAAATGCATAAAGTAAAGTTCTTACATTTCCAGGAGGGATTACAGGGGATGTGCACAAAGTAGAGTTCTTAAATTTCAGGAGGGATTACAGAGGAAGTGCATAAAGTAAAGTTCTTACATTTCCAGGAGGGATTACAGAGGAAGTGCATAAAGTAAAATTCTTACATTTCCAGGAGGGATTACAGGGGAAGTGCAGAAAGTAGAGTTCTTACATTTCCAGGAGGGATTACAGAGGAAGTGCATAAATTAAAGTTCTTACATTTCCAGGAGTAATTAAAGAGGAAGTGCACAAAGTAGAGTCCTTACATTTCCAGGAGGATTTACAGAGGAAGTGCACAAAGTAAAGTTCTTACATTTCCAGGAGGGACTACAGAGGAAGTGCACAAAGTAGAGTCCTTACATTTCCAGGAGGGATTACAGGGGAAGTGCAGAAAGTAAAGTTCTTACATTTCCAGGAGGAATTACAGATGAAATGCACAACGTTCTTACATTTCCAGGAGGGATTACAGAGGAAGTGCACAAAGTAGATTTCTTACATTTCCAGGAGGGATTACAGAGGAAGTGCATAAAGTAAAGTTCTTACATTTCCAGGAGGGATCACAGAGGAAGTAAATAAAGCAAAGTTCTTACATTTCCAGGAGGGATTACAGAGGAAGTGCATAAAGCAAAGTTCTTACTTTTCCAGGAGGGATTACAGAGGAAGTGCATAAAGTAAAGTTCTTACATTTCCAGGAGGAATTACAGAGGAAATGCATAAAGTAAAGTTCTTACATTTCCAGGAGGGATTACAGGGGATGTGCACAAAGTAGAGTTCTTAAATTTCAGGAGGGATTACAGAGGAAGTGCATAAAGTAAAGTTCTTACATTTCCAGGAGGGATTACAGAGGAAGTGCATAAAGTAAAGTTCTTACATTTCCAGGAGGGATTACAGAGGAAATGCATAAAGTAAAGTTCTTACATTTCCAGGAGGGATTACAGGGGATGTGCACAAAGTAGAGTTCTTAAATTTCAGGAGGGATTACAGAGGAAGTGCATAAAGTAAAGTTCTTACATTTCCAGGAGGGATTACAGAGGAAGTGCATAAAGTAAAATTCTTACATTTCCAGGGGGGATTACAGAGGAAGTGCATAAAGTAAAGTTCTTACATTTCCAGGAGTAATTAAAGAGGAAGTGCACAAAGTAGAGTCCTTACATTTCCAGGAGGATTTACAGAGGCAGTGCACAAAGTAAAGTTCTTACATTTCCAGGAGGGATTACAGAGGAAGTGCATATAGTAAAGTTCTTACATTTCCATGAGGAATTAAAGAGGAAGTGGAGAAAGTAGAGTCCTTACATTTCCAGGAGGGATTACAGGGGATGTGCACAAAGTAGAGATCTTACATTTCCAGGAGTATTTACAGACGTAGTGCAAAAAGTAAAGTTCTTACATTTCCAGGACGGATTACAGAGGAAGTGCATAAAGTAAAGTTCTTACATTTCCAGGAGGGATTACAGAGGAAATGCATAAAGTAAAGTTCTTACATTTCCAGGAGGGATTACAGGGGATGTGCACAAAGTAGAGTTCTTAAATTTCAGGAGGGATTACAGAGGAAGTGCATAAAGTAAAGTTCTTACATTTCCAGGAGGGATTACAGAGGAAGTGCATAAAGTAAAGTTCTTACATTTCCAGGAGGGATTACAGAGGAAATGCATAAAGTAAAGTTCTTACATTTCCAGGAGGGATTACAGGGGATGTGCACAAAGTAGAGTTCTTAAATTTCAGGAGGGATTACAGAGGAAGTGCATAAAGTAAAGTTCTTACATTTCCAGGAGGGATTACAGAGGAAGTGCATAAAGTAAAATTCTTACATTTCCAGGAGGGATTACAGGGGAAGTGCAGAAAGTAGAGTTCTTACATTTCCAGGAGGGATTACAGAGGAAGTGCATAAATTAAAGTTCTTACATTTCCAGGAGTAATTAAAGAGGAAGTGCACAAAGTAGAGTCCTTACATTTCCAGGAGGATTTACAGAGGAAGTGCACAAAGTAAAGTTCTTACATTTCCAGGAGGGATTACAGAGGAAGTGCACAAAGTAGAGTCCTTACATTTCCAGGAGGGATTACAGGGGAAGTGCAGAATGTAAAGTTCTTACATTTCCAGGAGGAATTACAGAGGAAATGCACAATGTTCTTACATTTCCAGAAGGGATTACAGATGAAGAGCACAAAGTAGATTTCTTACATTTCCAGGAGAGATTACAGAGGAAGTGCATAAAGTAAAGGTCTTACATTTCCAGGAGGGATTACAGAGGAAGTGCATAAAGTAAAGTTCTTACATTTCTTACATTTCCAGGAGGGATTACAGAGGAAGTGCATAAAGTAAAGTTCTTACATTTCCAGGAGAGATTACAGAGGAAGTGCATAAAGTAGAGTTCTTACATTTCCATGAGGAATTAAAGAGGAAGTGCAGAAAGTAGAGTCCTTACATTTCCAGGAGGGATTACAGAGGAAGTGCACAAAGTAGAGTCCTTACATTTCCAGGAGGGATTACAGGGGATGTGCACAAAGTAGAGATCTTACATTTCCAGGAGTATTTACAGACGTAGTGCAAAAAGTAAAGTTCTTACATTTCCAGGACGGATTACAGAGGAAGTGCATAAAGTAAAGTTCTTACATTTCCAGGAGGGATCACAGAGGAAGTAAATAAAGCAAAGTTCTTACATTTCCAGGAGGGATTACAGAGGAAGTGCATAAAGCAAAGTTCTTACTTTTCCAGGAGGGATTACAGAGGAAGTGCATAAAGTAAAGTTCTTACATTTCCAGGAGGAATTACAGAGGAAATGCATAAAGTAAAGTTCTTACATTTCCAGGAGGGATTACAGGGGATGTGCACAAAGTAGAGTTCTTAAATTTCAGGAGGGATTACAGAGGAAGTGCATAAAGTAAAGTTCTTACATTTCCAGGAGGGATTACAGAGGAAGTGCATAAAGTAAAGTTCTTACATTTCCAGGAGGGATTACAGAGGAAATGCATAAAGTAAAGTTCTTACATTTCCAGGAGGGATTACAGGGGATGTGCACAAAGTAGAGTTCTTAAATTTCAGGAGGGATTACAGAGGAAGTGCATAAAGTAAAGTTCTTACATTTCCAGGAGGGATTACAGAGGAAGTGCATAAAGTAAAATTCTTACATTTCCAGGGGGGATTACAGAGGAAGTGCATAAAGTAAAGTTCTTACATTTCCAGGAGTAATTAAAGAGGAAGTGCACAAAGTAGAGTCCTTACATTTCCAGGAGGATTTACAGAGGCAGTGCACAAAGTAAAGTTCTTACATTTCCAGGAGGGATTACAGAGGAAGTGCATATAGTAAAGTTCTTACATTTCCATGAGGAATTAAAGAGGAAGTGGAGAAAGTAGAGTCCTTACATTTCCAGGAGGGATTACAGAGGAAGTGCACAAAGTAGAGTCCTTACATTTCCAGGAGGGATTACAGGGGATGTGCACAAAGTAGAGATCTTACATTTCCAGGAGTATTTACAGACGTAGTGCAAAAAGTAAAGTTCTTACATTTCCAGGACGGATTACAGAGGAAGTGCATAAAGTAAAGTTCTTACATTTCCAGGAGGGATTACAGAGGAAATGCATAAAGTAAAGTTCTTACATTTCCAGGAGGGATTACAGGGGATGTGCACAAAGTAGAGTTCTTAAATTTCAGGAGGGATTACAGAGGAAGTGCATAAAGTAAAGTTCTTACATTTCCAGGAGGGATTACAGAGGAAGTGCATAAAGTAAAGTTCTTACATTTCCAGGAGGGATTACAGAGGAAATGCATAAAGTAAAGTTCTTACATTTCCAGGAGGGATTACAGGGGATGTGCACAAAGTAGAGTTCTTAAATTTCAGGAGGGATTACAGAGGAAGTGCATAAAGTAAAGTTCTTACATTTCCAGGAGGGATTACAGAGGAAGTGCATAAAGTAAAATTCTTACATTTCCAGGAGGGATTACAGGGGAAGTGCAGAAAGTAGAGTTCTTACATTTCCAGGAGGGATTACAGAGGAAGTGCATAAATTAAAGTTCTTACATTTCCAGGAGTAATTAAAGAGGAAGTGCACAAAGTAGAGTCCTTACATTTCCAGGAGGATTTACAGAGGAAGTGCACAAAGTAAAGTTCTTACATTTCCAGGAGGGATTACAGAGGAAGTGCACAAAGTAGAGTCCTTACATTTCCAGGAGGGATTACAGGGGAAGTGCAGAAAGTAAAGTTCTTACATTTCCAGGAGGAATTACAGAGGAAATGCACAATGTTCTTACATTTCCAGAAGGGATTACAGATGAAGAGCACAAAGTAGATTTCTTACATTTCCAGGAGAGATTACAGAGGAAGTGCATAAAGTAAAGGTCTTACATTTCCAGGAGGGATTACAGAGGAAGTGCATAAAGTAAAGTTCTTACATTTCTTACATTTCCAGGAGGGATTACAGAGGAAGTGCATAAAGTAAAGTTCTTACATTTCCAGGAGAGATTACAGAGGAAGTGCATAAAGTAGAGTTCTTACATTTCCATGAGGAATTAAAGAGGAAGTGCAGAAAGTAGAGTCCTTACATTTCCAGGAGGGATTACAGAGGAAGTGCACAAAGTAGAGTCCTTACATTTCCAGGAGGGATTACAGGGGATGTGCACAAAGTAGAGATCTTACATTTCCAGGAGTATTTACAGACGTAGTGCAAAAAGTAAAGTTCTTACATTTCCAGGACGGATTACAGAGGAAGTGCATAAAGTAAAGTTCTTACATTTCCAGGAGGGATCACAGAGGAAGTAAATAAAGCAAAGTTCTTACATTTCCAGGAGGGATTACAGAGGAAGTGCATAAAGCAAAGTTCTTACTTTTCCAGGAGGGATTACAGAGGAAGTGCATAAAGTAAAGTTCTTACATTTCCAGGAGGAATTACAGAGGAAATGCATAAAGTAAAGTTCTTACATTTCCAGGAGGGATTACAGGGGATGTGCACAAAGTAGAGTTCTTAAATTTCAGGAGGGATTACAGAGGAAGTGCATAAAGTAAAGTTCTTACATTTCCAGGAGGGATTACAGAGGAAGTGCATAAAGTAAAGTTCTTACATTTCCAGGAGGGATTACAGAGGAAATGCATAAAGTAAAGTTCTTACATTTCCAGGAGGGATTACAGGGGATGTGCACAAAGTAGAGTTCTTAAATTTCAGGAGGGATTACAGAGGAAGTGCATAATGTAAAGTTCTTACATTTCCAGGAGGGATTACAGAGGAAGTGCATAAAGTAAAATTCTTACATTTCCAGGGGGGATTACAGAGGAAGTGCATAAAGTAAAGTTCTTACATTTCCAGGAGTAATTAAAGAGGAAGTGCACAAAGTAGAGTCCTTACATTTCCAGGAGGATTTACAGAGGCAGTGCACAAAGTAAAGTTCTTACATTTCCAGGAGGGATTACAGAGGAAGTGCATATAGTAAAGTTCTTACATTTCCATGAGGAATTAAAGAGGAAGTGGAGAAAGTAGAGTCCTTACATTTCCAGGAGGGATTACAGAGGAAGTGCACAAAGTAGAGTCCTTACATTTCCAGGAGGGATTACAGGGGATGTGCACAAAGTAGAGATCTTACATTTCCAGGAGTATTTACAGACGTAGTGCAAAAAGTAAAGTTCTTACATTTCCAGGACGGATTACAGAGGAAGTGCATAAAGTAAAGTTCTTACATTTCCAGGAGGGATTACAGAGGAAATGCATAAAGTAAAGTTCTTACATTTCCAGGAGGGATTACAGGGGATGTGCACAAAGTAGAGTTCTTAAATTTCAGGAGGGATTACAGAGGAAGTGCATAAAGTAAAGTTCTTACATTTCCAGGAGGGATTACAGAGGAAGTGCATAAAGTAAAATTCTTACATTTCCAGGAGGGATTACAGGGGAAGTGCAGAAAGTAGAGTTCTTACATTTCCAGGAGGGATTACAGAGGAAGTGCATAAATTAAAGTTCTTACATTTCCAGGAGTAATTAAAGAGGAAGTGCACAAAGTAGAGTCCTTACATTTCCAGGAGGATTTACAGAGGAAGTGCACAAAGTAAAGTTCTTACATTTCCAGGAGGGATTACAGAGGAAGTGCACAAAGTAGAGTCCTTACATTTCCAGGAGGGATTACAGGGGAAGTGCAGAAAGTAAAGTTCTTACATTTCCAGGAGGAATTACAGAGGAAATGCACAATGTTCTTACATTTCCAGAAGGGATTACAGAGGAAGAGCACAAAGTAGATTTCTTACATTTCCAGGAGAGATTACAGAGGAAGTGCATAAAGTAAAGGTCTTACATTTCCAGGAGGGATTACAGAGGAAGTGCATAAAGTAAAGTTCTTACATTTCTTACATTTCCAGGAGGGATTACAGAGGAAGTGCATAAAGTAAAGTTCTTACATTCCCAGGAGAGATTACAGAGGAAGTGCATAAAGTAGAGTTCTTACATTTCCAGGAGGGATTACAGAGGAAGTGCAAAAAGTAAAGTTCTTACATTTCCAGGAGGGATTACAGAGGAAGTGCATAAAGTAAAGTTCTTACATTTCCAGGGGGAATTAACGAGGAAGTGCAGAAAGTGGAGTCCTTACATTTCCAGGAGGGATTACAGGGGATGTGCACAAAGTAGAGTTCTTACATTTCCAGGAGGATTTACAGAGGAAGTGCAAAAAGTAAAATTCTTACATTTCCAGGAGGGATTACAGAGGAAGTGCATAAAGTAAAGTTCTTACATTTCCAGGAGGGATTACAGAGGAAGTGCACAAAGTAGATTTCTTACATTTCCAGGAGGGATTACAGTGGAAGTGCATATAGTAAAGTTCTTACATTTCCAGGAGGGATTATAGAGGAAGTGCATAAAGTAAAGTTCTTACATTTCCAGGAGTAATTAAAGAGGAAGTGCACAAAGTAGAGTCCTTACATTTCCAGGAGGATTTACAGAGGAAGTGCACAAAGTAAAGTTCTTACATTTCCAGGAGGGACTACAGAGGAAGTGCACAAAGTAGAGTCCTTACATTTCCAGGAGGGATTACAGGGGAAGTGCAGAAAGTAAAGTTCTTACATTTCCAGGAGGAATTACAGATGAAATGCACAACGTTCTTACATTTCCAGGAGGGATTACAGAGGAAGTGCACAAAGTAGATTTCTTACATTTCCAGGAGGGATTACAGAGGAAGTGCATAAAGTAAAGTTCTTACATTTCCAGGAGGGATTACAGAGGAAGTGCATAAAGTAAAGTTCTTACATTTCCAGGAGGGATTACAGAGGAAGTGCATAAAGCAAAGTTCTTACTTTTCCAGGAGGGATTACAGAGGAAGTGCATAAAGTAAAGTTCTTACATTTCCAGGAGGAATTACAGAGGAAATGCATAAAGTAAAGTTCTTACATTTCCAGGAGGGATTACAGGGGATGTGCACAAAGTAGAGTTCTTAAATTTCAGGAGGGATTACAGAGGAAGTGCATAAAGTAAAGTTCTTACATTTCCAGGAGGGATTACAGAGGAAGTGCATAAAGTAAAGTTCTTACATTTCCAGGAGGGATTACAGAGGAAATGCATAAAGTAATGTTCTTACATTTCCAGGAGGGATTACAGGGGATGTGCACAAAGTAGAGTTCTTAAATTTCAGGAGGGATTACAGAGGAAGTGCATAAAGTAAAGTTCTTACATTTCCAGGAGGGATTACAGAGGAAGTGCATAAAGTAAAATTCTTACATTTCCAGGGGGGATTACAGAGGAAGTGCATAAAGTAAAGTTCTTACATTTCCAGGAGTAATTAAAGAGGAAGTGCACAAAGTAGAGTCCTTACATTTCCAGGAGGATTTACAGAGGCAGTGCACAAAGTAAAGTTCTTACATTTCCAGGAGGGATTACAGAGGAAGTGCATATAGTAAAGTTCTTACATTTCCATGAGGAATTAAAGAGGAAGTGCAGAAAGTAGAGTCCTTACATTTCCAGGAGGGATTACAGAGGAAGTGCACAAAGTAGAGTCCTTACATTTCCAGGAGGGATTACAGGGGATGTGCACAAAGTAGAGATCTTACATTTCCAGGAGTATTTACAGACGTAGTGCAAAAAGTAAAGTTCTTACATTTCCAGGACGGATTACAGAGGAAGTGCATAAGGTAAAGTTCTTACATTTCCAGGAGGGATTACAGAGGAAATGCATAAAGTAAAGTTCTTACATTTCCAGGAGGGATTACAGGGGATGTGCACAAAGTAGAGTTCTTAAATTTCAGGAGGGATTACAGAGGAAGTGCATAAAGTAAAGTTCTTACATTTCCAGGAGGGATTACAGAGGAAGTGCATAAAGTAAAGTTATTACATTTCCAGGAGGGATTACAGAGGAAATGCATAAAGTAAAGTTCTTACATTTCCAGGAGGGATTACAGGGGATGTGCACAAAGTAGAGTTCTTAAATTTCAGGAGGGATTACAGAGGAAGTGCATAAAGTAAAGTTCTTACATTTCCAGGAGGGATTACAGAGGAAGTGCATAAAGTAAAATTCTTACATTTCCAGGAGGGATTACAGGGGAAGTGCAGAAAGTAGAGTTCTTACATTTCCAGGAGGGATTACAGAGGAAGTGCATAAATTAAAGTTCTTACATTTCCAGGAGTAATTGAAGAGGAAGTGCACAAAGTAGAGTCCTTACATTTCCAGGAGGATTTACAGAGGAAGTGCACAAAGTAAAGTTCTTACATTTCCAGGAGGGACTACAGAGGAAGTGCACAAAGTAGAGTCCTTACATTTCCAGGAGGGATTACAGGGGAAGTGCAGAAAGTAAAGTTCTTACATTTCCAGGAGGAATTACAGATGAAATGCACAACGTTCTTACATTTCCAGGAGGGATTACAGAGGAAGTGCACAAAGTAGATTTCTTACATTTCCAGGAGGGATTACAGAGGAAGTGCATAAAGTAAAGTTCTTACATTTCCAGGAGGGATTACAGAGGAAGTGCATAAAGTAAAGTTCTTACATTTCCAGGAGGGATTACAGAGGAAGTGCATAAAGCAAAGTTCTTACTTTTCCAGGAGGGATTACAGAGGAAGTGCATAAAGTAAAGTTCTTACATTTCCAGGAGGAATTACAGAGGAAATGCATAAAGTAAAGTTCTTACATTTCCAGGAGGGATTACAGGGGATGTGCACAAAGTAGAGTTCTTAAATTTCAGGAGGGATTACAGAGGAAGTGCATAAAGTAAAGTTCTTACATTTCCAGGAGGGATTACAGAGGAAGTGCATAAAGTAAAGTTCTTACATTTCCAGGAGGGATTACAGAGGAAATGCATAAAGTAAAGTTCTTACATTTCCAGGAGGGATTACAGGGGATGTGCACAAAGTAGAGTTCTTAAATTTCAGGAGGGATTACAGAGGAAGTGCATAAAGTAAAGTTCTTACATTTCCAGGAGGGATTACAGAGGAAGTGCATAAAGTAAAATTCTTACATTTCCAGGGGGGATTACAGAGGAAGTGCATAAAGTAAAGTTCTTACATTTCCAGGAGTAATTAAAGAGGAAGTGCACAAAGTAGAGTCCTTACATTTCCAGGAGGATTTACAGAGGCAGTGCACAAAGTAAAGTTCTTACATTTCCAGGAGGGATTACAGAGGAAGTGCATATAGTAAAGTTCTTACATTTCCATGAGGAATTAAAGAGGAAGTGGAGAAAGTAGAGTCCTTACATTTCCAGGAGGGATTACAGAGGAAGTGCACAAAGTAGAGTCCTTACATTTCCAGGAGGGATTACAGGGGATGTGCACAAAGTAGAGATCTTACATTTCCAGGAGTATTTACAGACGTAGTGCAAAAAGTAAAGTTCTTACATTTCCAGGACGGATTACAGAGGAAGTGCATAAAGTAAAGTTCTTACATTTCCAGGAGGGATTACAGAGGAAATGCATAAAGTAAAGTTCTTACATTTCCAGGAGGGATTACAGGGGATGTGCACAAAGTAGAGTTCTTAAATTTCAGGAGGGATTACAGAGGAAGTGCATAAAGTAAAGTTCTTACATTTCCAGGAGGGATTACAGAGGAAGTGCATAAAGTAAAGTTCTTACATTTCCAGGAGGGATTACAGAGGAAATGCATAAAGTAAAGTTCTTACATTTCCAGGAGGGATTACAGGGGATGTGCACAAAGTAGAGTTCTTAAATTTCAGGAGGGATTACAGAGGAAGTGCATAAAGTAAAGTTCTTACATTTCCAGGAGGGATTACAGAGGAAGTGCATAAAGTAAAATTCTTACATTTCCAGGAGGGATTACAGGGGAAGTGCAGAAAGTAGAGTTCTTACATTTCCAGGAGGGATTACAGAGGAAGTGCATAAATTAAAGTTCTTACATTTCCAGGAGTAATTAAAGAGGAAGTGCACAAGGTAGAGTCCTTACATTTCCAGGAGGATTTACAGAGGAAGTGCACAAAGTAAAGTTCTTACATTTCCAGGAGGGATTACAGAGGAAGTGCACAAAGTAGAGTCCTTACATTTCCAGGAGGGATTACAGGGGAAGTGCAGAAAGTAAAGTTCTTACATTTCCAGGAGGAATTACAGAGGAAATGCACAATGTTCTTACATTTCCAGAAGGGATTACAGAGGAAGAGCACAAAGTAGATTTCTTACATTTCCAGGAGAGATTACAGAGGAAGTGCATAAAGTAAAGGTCTTACATTTCCAGGAGGGATTACAGAGGAAGTGCATAAAGTAAAGTTCTTACATTTCTTACATTTCCAGGAGGGATTACAGAGGAAGTGCATAAAGTAAAGTTCTTACATTCCCAGGAGAGATTACAGAGGAAGTGCATAAAGTAGAGTTCTTACATTTCCAGGAGGGATTACAGAGGAAGTGCAAAAAGTAAAGTTCTTACATTTCCAGGAGGGATTACAGAGGAAGTGCATAAAGTAAAGTTCTTACATTTCCAGGGGGAATTAACGAGGAAGTGCAGAAAGTGGAGTCCTTACATTTCCAGGAGGGATTACAGGGGATGTGCACAAAGTAGAGTTCTTACATTTCCAGGAGGATTTACAGAGGAAGTGCAAAAAGTAAAATTCTTACATTTCCAGGAGGGATTACAGAGGAAGTGCATAAAGTAAAGTTCTTACATTTCCAGGAGGGATTACAGAGGAAGTGCACAAAGTAGATTTCTTACATTTCCAGGAGAGATTACAGTGGAAGTGCATATAGTAAAGTTCTTCCATTTCCAGGAGGGATTATAGAGGAAGTGCATAAAGTAAAGTTCTTACATTTCCAGGAGTAATTAAAGAGGAAGTGCACAAAGTAGAGTCCTTACATTTCCAGGAGGATTTACAGAGGAAGTGCACAAAGTAAAGTTCTTACATTTCCAGGAGGGACTACAGAGGAAGTGCACAAAGTAGAGTCCTTACATTTCCAGGAGGGATTACAGGGGAAGTGCAGAAAGTAAAGTTCTTACATTTCCAGGAGGAATTACAGATGAAATGCACAACGTTCTTACATTTCCAGGAGGGATTACAGAGGAAGTGCACAAAGTAGATTTCTTACATTTCCAGGAGGGATTACAGAGGAAGTGCATAAAGTAAAGTTCTTACATTTCCAGGAGGGATTACAGAGGAAGTGCATAAAGTAAAGTTCTTACATTTCCAGGAGGGATTACAGAGGAAGTGCATAAAGCAAAGCTCTTACTTTTCCAGGAGGGATTACAGAGGAAGTGCATAAAGTAAAGATCTTACATTTCCAGGAGGAATTACAGAGGAAATGCATAAAGTAAAGTTCTTACATTTCCAGGAGGGATTACAGGGGATGTGCACAAAGTAGAGTTCTTAAATTTCAGGAGGGATTACAGAGGAAGTGCATAAAGTAAAGTTCTTACATTTCCAGGAGGGATTACAGAGGAAGTGCATAAAGTAAAGTTCTTACATTTCCAGGAGGGATTACAGAGGAAATGCATAAAGTAATGTTCTTACATTTCCAGGAGGGATTACAGGGGATGTGCACAAAGTAGAGTTCTTAAATTTCAGGAGGGATTACAGAGGAAGTGCATAAAGTAAAGTTCTTACATTTCCAGGAGGGATTACAGAGGAAGTGCATAAAGTAAAATTCTTACATTTCCAGGGGGGATTACAGAGGAAGTGCATAAAGTAAAGTTCTTACATTTCCAGGAGTAATTAAAGAGGAAGTGCACAAAGTAGAGTCCTTACATTTCCAGGAGGATTTACAGAGGCAGTGCACAAAGTAAAGTTCTTACATTTCCAGAAGGGATTACAGAGGAAGTGCATATAGTAAAGTTCTTACATTTCCATGAGGAATTAAAGAGGAAGTGCAGAAAGTAGAGTCCTTACATTTCCAGGAGGGATTACAGAGGAAGTGCACAAAGTAGAGTCCTTACATTTCCAGGAGGGATTACAGGGGATGTGCACAAAGTAGAGATCTTACATTTCCAGGAGTATTTACAGACGTAGTGCAAAAAGTAAAGTTCTTACATTTCCAGGACGGATTACAGAGGAAGTGCATAAAGTAAAGTTCTTACATTTCCAGGAGGGATTACAGAGGAAATGCATAAAGTAAAGTTCTTACATTTCCAGGAGGGATTACAGGGGATGTGCACAAAGTAGAGTTCTTAAATTTCAGGAGGGATTACAGAGGAAGTGCATAAAGTAAAGTTCTTACATTTCCAGGAGGGATTACAGAGGAAGTGCATAAAGTAAAGTTCTTACATTTCCAGGAGGGATTACAGAGGAAATGCATAAAGTAAAGTTCTTACATTTCCAGGAGGGATTACAGGGGATGTGCACAAAGTAGAGTTCTTAAATTTCAGGAGGGATTACAGAGGAAGTGCATAAAGTAAAGTTCTTACATTTCCAGGAGGGATTACAGAGGAAGTGCATAAAGTAAAATTCTTACATTTCCAGGAGGGATTACAGGGGAAGTGCAGAAAGTAGAGTTCTTACATTTCCAGGAGGGATTACAGAGGAAGTGCATAAATTAAAGTTCTTACATTTCCAGGAGTAATTGAAGAGGAAGTGCACAAAGTAGAGTCCTTACATTTCCAGGAGGATTTACAGAGGAAGTGCACAAAGTAAAGTTCTTACATTTCCAGGAGGGACTACAGAGGAAGTGCACAAAGTAGAGTCCTTACATTTCCAGGAGGGATTACAGGGGAAGTGCAGAAAGTAAAGTTCTTACATTTCCAGGAGGAATTACAGATGAAATGCACAACGTTCTTACATTTCCAGGAGGGATTACAGAGGAAGTGCACAAAGTAGATTTCTTACATTTCCAGGAGGGATTACAGAGGAAGTGCATAAAGTAAAGTTCTTACATTTCCAGGAGGGATTACAGAGGAAGTGCATAAAGTAAAGTTCTTACATTTCCAGGAGGGATTACAGAGGAAGTGCATAAAGCAAAGTTCTTACTTTTCCAGGAGGGATTACAGAGGAAGTGCATAAAGTAAAGTTCTTACATTTCCAGGAGGAATTACAGAGGAAATGCATAAAGTAAAGTTCTTACATTTCCAGGAGGGATTACAGGGGATGTGCACAAAGTAGAGTTCTTAAATTTCAGGAGGGATTACAGAGGAAGTGCATAAAGTAAAGTTCTTACATTTCCAGGAGGGATTACAGAGGAAGTGAATAAAGTAAAGTTCTTACATTTCCAGGAGGGATTACAGAGGAAATGCATAAAGTAAAGTTCTTACATTTCCAGGAGGGATTACAGGGGATGTGCACAAAGTAGAGTTCTTAAATTTCAGGAGGGATTACAGAGGAAGTGCATAAAGTAAAGTTCTTACATTTCCAGGAGGGATTACAGAGGAAGTGCATAAAGTAAAATTCTTACATTTCCAGGGGGGATTACAGAGGAAGTGCATAAAGTAAAGTTCTTACATTTCCAGGAGTAATTAAAGAGGAAGTGCACAAAGTAGAGTCCTTACATTTCCAGGAGGATTTACAGAGGCAGTGCACAAAGTAAAGTTCTTACATTTCCAGGAGGGATTACAGAGGAAGTGCATATAGTAAAGTTCTTACATTTCCATGAGGAATTAAAGAGGAAGTGCAGAAAGTAGAGTCCTTACATTTCCAGGAGGGATTACAGAGGAAGTGCACAAAGTAGAGTCCTTACATTTCCAGGAGGGATTACAGGGGATGTGCACAAAGTAGAGATCTTACATTTCCAGGAGTATTTACAGACGTAGTGCAAAAAGTAAAGTTCTTACATTTCCAGGACGGATTACAGAGGAAGTGCATAAAGTAAAGTTCTTACATTTCCAGGAGGGATTACAGAGGAAATGCATAAAGTAAAGTTCTTACATTTCCAGGAGGGATTACAGGGGATGTGCACAAAGTAGAGTTCTTAAATTTCAGGAGGGATTACAGAGGAAGTGCATAAAGTAAAGTTCTTACATTTCCAGGAGGGATTACAGAGGAAGTGCATAAAGTAAAGTTCTTACATTTCCAGGAGGGATTACAGAGGAAATGCATAAAGTAAAGTTCTTACATTTCCAGGAGGGATTACAGGGGATGTGCACAAAGTAGAGTTCTTAAATTTCAGGAGGGATTACAGAGGAAGTGCATAAAGTAAAGTTCTTACATTTCCAGGAGGGATTACAGAGGAAGTGCATAAAGTAAAATTCTTACATTTCCAGGAGGGATTACAGGGGAAGTGCAGAAAGTAGAGTACTTACATTTCCAGGAGGGATTACAGAGGAAGTGCATAAATTAAAGTTCTTACATTTCCAGGAGTAATTGAAGAGGAAGTGCACAAAGTAGAGTCCTTACATTTCCAGGAGGATTTACAGAGGAAGTGCACAAAGTAAAGTTCTTACATTTCCAGGAGGGACTACAGAGGAAGTGCACAAAGTAGAGTCCTTACATTTCCAGGAGGGATTACAGGGGAAGTGCAGAAAGTAAAGTTCTTACATTTCCAGGAGGAATTACAGATGAAATGCACAACGTTCTTACATTTCCAGGAGGGATTACAGAGGAAGTGCACAAAGTAGATTTCTTACATTTCCAGGAGGGATTACAGAGGAAGTGCATAAAGTAAAGTTCTTACATTTCCAGGAGGGATTACAGAGGAAGTGCATAAAGTAAAGTTCTTACATTTCCAGGAGGGATTACAGAGGAAGTGCATAAAGCAAAGTTCTTACTTTTCCAGGAGGGATTACAGAGGAAGTGCATAAAGTAAAGTTCTTACATTTCCAGGAGCAATTACAGAGGAAATGCATAAAGTAAAGTTCTTACATTTCCAGGAGGGATAACAGGGGATGTGCACAAAGTAGAGTTCTTAAATTTCAGGAGGGATTACAGAGGAAGTGCATAAAGTAAAGTTCTTACATTTCCAGGAGGGATTACAGAGGAAGTGAATAAAGTAAAGTTCTTACATTTCCAGGAGGGATTACAGAGGAAATGCATAAAGTAAAGTTCTTACATTTCCAGGAGGGATTACAGGGGATGTGCACAAAGTAGAGTTCTTAAATTTCAGGAGGGATTACAGAGGAAGTGCATAAAGTAAAGTTCTTACATTTCCAGGAGGGATTACAGAGGAAGTGCATAAAGTAAAATTCTTACATTTCCAGGGGGGATTACAGAGGAAGTGCATAAAGTAAAGTTCTTACATTTCCAGGAGTAATTAAAGAGGAAGTGCACAAAGTAGAGTCCTTACATTTCCAGGAGGATTTACAGAGGCAGTGCACAAAGTAAAGTTCTTACATTTCCAGGAGGGATTACAGAGGAAGTGCATATAGTAAAGTTCTTACATTTCCATGAGGAATTAAAGAGGAAGTGCAGAAAGTAGAGTCCTTACATTTCCAGGAGGGATTACAGAGGAAGTGCACAAAGTAGAGTCCTTACATTTCCAGGAGGGATTACAGGGGATGTGCACAAAGTAGAGATCTTACATTTCCAGGAGTATTTACAGACGTAGTGCAAAAAGTAAAGTTCTTACATTTCCAGGACGGATTACAGAGGAAGTGCATAAAGTAAAGTTCTTACATTTCCAGGAGGGATTACAGAGGAAATGCATAAAGTAAAGTTCTTACATTTCCAGGAGGGATTACAGGGGATGTGCACAAAGTAGAGTTCTTAAATTTCAGGAGGGATTACAGAGGAAGTGCATAAAGTAAAGTTCTTACATTTCCAGGAGGGATTACAGAGGAAGTGCATAAAGTAAAGTTCTTACATTTCCAGGAGGGATTACAGAGGAAATGCATAAAGTAAAGTTCTTACATTTCCAGGAGGGATTACAGGGGATGTGCACAAAGTAGAGTTCTTAAATTTCAGGAGGGATTACAGAGGAAGTGCATAAAGTAAAGTTCTTACATTTCCAGGAGGGATTACAGAGGAAGTGCATAAAGTAAAATTCTTACATTTCCAGGAGGGATTACAGGGGAAGTGCAGAAAGTAGAGTTCTTACATTTCCAGAAGGGATTACAGAGGAAGTGCATAAATTAAAGTTCTTACATTTCCAGGAGTAATTAAAGAGGAAGTGCACAAAGTAGAGTCCTTACATTTCCAGGAGGATTTACAGAGGAAGTGCACAAAGTAAAGTTCTTACATTTCCAGGAGGGATTACAGAGGAAGTGCACAAAGTAGAGTCCTTACATTTCCAGGAGGGATTACAGGGGAAGTGCAGAAAGTAAAGTTCTTACATTTCCAGGAGGAATTACAGAGGAAATGCACAATGTTCTTACATTTCCAGAAGGGATTACAGAGGAAGAGCACAAAGTAGATTTCTTACATTTCCAGGAGAGATTACAGAGGAAGTGCATAAAGTAAAGGTCTTACATTTCCAGGAGGGATTACAGAGGAAGTGCATAAAGTAAAGTTCTTACATTTCTTACATTTCCAGGAGGGATTACAGAGGAAGTGCATAAAGTAAAGTTCTTACATTTCCAGGAGAGATTACAGAGGAAGTGCATAAAGTAGAGTTCTTACATTTCCAGGAGGGATTACAGAGGAAGTGCAAAAAGTAAAGTTCTTACATTTCCAGGAGGGATTACAGAGGAAGTGCATAAAGTAAAGTTCTTACATTTCCAGGGGGAATTAACGAGGAAGTGCAGAAAGTGGAGTCCTTACATTTCCAGGAGGGATTACAGGGGATGTGCACAAAGTAGAGTTCTTACATTTCCAGGAGGATTTACAGAGGAAGTGCAAAAAGTAAAATTCTTACATTTCCAGGAGGGATTACAGAGGAAGTGCATAAAGTAAAGTTCTTACATTTCCAGGAGGGATTACAGAGGAAGTGCACAAAGTAGATTACTTACATTTCCAGGAGGGATTACAGTGGAAGTGCATAAAGTAAAGTTCTTACATTTCCAGGAGGGATTACAGAGGAAGTGCATATAGTAAAGTTCTTACATTTCCAGGAGGGATTATAGAGGAAGTGGATAAAGTAAAGTTCTTACATTTCCAGGAGTAATTAAAGAGGAAGTGCACAAAGTAGAGTCCTTACATTTCCAGGAGGATTTACAGAGGAAGTGCACAAAGTAAAGTTCTTACATTTCCAGGAGGGACTACAGAGGAAGTGCACAAAGTAGAGTCCTTACATTTCCAGGAGGGATTACAGGGGAAGTGCAGAAAGTAAAGTTCTTACATTTCCAGGAGGAATTACAGATGAAATGCACAACGTTCTTACATTTCCAGGAGGGATTACAGAGGAAGTGCACAAAGTAGATTTCTTACATTTCCAGGAGGGATTACAGAGGAAGTGCATAAAGTAAAGTTCTTACATTTCCAGGAGGGATTACAGAGGAAGTGCATAAAGTAAAGTTCTTACATTTCCAGGAGGGATTACAGAGGAAGTGCATAAAGCAAAGTTCTTACTTTTCCAGGAGGGATTACAGAGGAAGTGCATAAAGTAAAGTTCTTACATTTCCAGGAGGAATTACAGAGGAAATGCATAAAGTAAAGTTCTTACATTTCCAGGAGGGATTACAGGGGATGTGCACAAAGTAGAGTTCTTAAATTTCAGGAGGGATTACAGAGGAAGTGCATAAAGTAAAGTTCTTACATTTCCAGGAGGAATTACAGAGGAAGTGCATAAAGTAAAGTTCTTACATTTCCAGGAGGGATTACAGAGGAAATGCATAAAGTAAAGTTCTTACATTTCCAGGAGGGATTACAGGGGATGTGCACAAAGTAGAGTTCTTAAATTTCAGGAGGGATTACAGAGGAAGTGCATAAAGTAAAGTTCTTCCATTTCCAGGAGGGATTACAGAGGAAGTGCATGAAGTAAAATTCTTACATTTCCAGGGGGGATTACAGAGGAAGTGCATAAAGTAAAGTTCTTACATTTCCAGGAGTAATTAAAGAGGAAGTGCACAAAGTAGAGTCCTTACATTTCCAGGAGGATTTACAGAGGAAGTGCACAAAGTAAAGTTCTTACATTTCCAGGAGGGATTACAGAGGAAGTGCATATAGTAAAGTTCTTACATTTCCATGAGGAATTAAAGAGGAAGTGCAGAAAGTAGAGTCCTTACATTTCCAGGAGGGATTACAGAGGAAGTGCACAAAGTAGAGTCCTTACATTTCCAGGAGGGATTACAGGGGATGTGCACAAAGTAGAGATCTTACATTTCCAGGAGTATTTACAGAGGTAGTGCAAAAAGTAAAGTTCTTACATTTCCAGGAGGGATTACAGAGGAAATGCATAAAGTAAAGTTCTCACATTTCCATGAGGAATTAAAGAGGAAATGCACAAAGTAGAGTTCTTACATTTCCAGGAGGGATTACAGAGGAAGTGCATAAAGTAGAGTTCTTACATTTCCAGGAGGGATTACAGAGGAAGTGCAAAAAGTAAAGTTCTTACATTTCCAGGAGGGATTACAGAGGAAGTGCATAAAGTAAAGTTCTTACATTTCCAGGGGGAATTAAAGAGGAAGTGCAGAAAGTGGAGTCCTTACATTTCCAGGAGGGATTACAGGGGATGTGCACAAAGTAGAGTTCTTACATTTCCAGGAGGATTTACAGAGGAAGTGCAAAAAGTAAAATTCTTACATTTCCAGGAGGGATTACAGAGGAAGTGCATAAAGTAAAATTCTTACATTTCCAGGAGGGATTACAGAGGAAGTGCATAAAGTAAAGTTCTTACATTTCCAGGAGGGATTACAGGGGATATGCACAAAGTAGAGTTCTTACTTTTCCAGGAGGATTTACAGAGGAAGTGCATAAAGTAAAATTCTTACATTTCCAGGAGGGATTACAGGGGATGTGCACAAAGTAGAGTTCTTACATTTCCAGGAGGGATTACAGAGGAAGTGCATAAAGTAAAGTTCTTACATTTCCAGGAGGGATTACAGAGGAAGTGCATTAAGTAAAGTTCTTACATTTCCAGGACGGATTACAGAGGAAGTGCATAAAGTAAAGTTCTTACATTTCCAGGAGGGATTACAGAGGAAATGCATAAAGTAAAGTTCTTACATTTCCAGGAGGGATTACAGGGGATGTGCACAAAGTAGAGTTCTTAAATTTCAGGAGGGATTACAGAGGAAGTGCATAAAGTAAAGTTCTTACATTTCCAGGAGGGATTACAGAGGAAGTGCATAAAGTAAAGTTCTTACATTTCCAGGAGGGATTACAGAGGAAATGCATAAAGTAAAGTTCTTACATTTCCAGGAGGGATTACAGGGGATGTGCACAAAGTAGAGTTCTTAAATTTCAGGAGGGATTACAGAGGAAGTGCATAAAGTAAAGTTCTTACATTTCCAGGAGGGATTACAGAGGAAGTGCATAAAGTTAAATTCGTACATTTCCAGGAGGGATTACAGGGGAAGTGCAGAAAGTAGAGTTCTTACATTTCCAGGAGGGATTACAGAGGAAGTGCATAAATTAAAGTTCTTACATTTCCAGGAGTAATTAAAGAGGAAGTGCACAAAGTAGAGTCCTTACATTTCCAGGAGGATTTACAGAGGAAGTGCACAAAGTAAAGTTCTTACATTTCCAGGAGGGATTACAGAGGAAGTGCACAAAGTCGAGTCCTTACATTTCCAGGAGGGATTACAGGGGAAGTGCAGAAAGTAAAGTTCTTACATTTCCAGGAGGAATTACAGAGGAAATGCACAATGTTCTTACATTTCCAGAAGGGATTACAGAGGAAGAGCACAAAGTAGATTTCTTACATTTCCAGGAGAGATTACAGAGGAAGTGCATAAAGTAAAGGTCTTACATTTCCAGGAGGGATTACAGAGGAAGTGCATAAAGTAAAGTTCTTACATTTCCAGGAGAGATTACAGAGGAAGTGCATAAAGTAGAGTTCTTACATTTCCAGGAGGGATTACAGAGGAAGTGCAAAGAGTAAAGTTCTTACATTTCCAGGAGGGATTACAGAGGAAGTGCATAAAGTAAAGTTCTTACATTTCCAGGGGGAATTAACGAGGAAGTGCAGAAAGTGGAGTCCTTACATTTCCAGGAGGGATTACAGTGGAAGTGCATAAAGTAAAGTTCTTACATTTCCAGGAGGGATTACAGAGGAAGTGCATATAGTAAAGTTCTTACATTTCCAGGAGGGATTATAGAGGAAGTGCATAAAGTAAAGTTCTTACATTTCCAGGAGTAATTAAAGAGGAAGTGCACAAAGTAGAGTCCTTACATTTCCAGGAGGATTTACAGAGGAAGTGCACAAAGTAAAGTTCTTACATTTCCAGGAGAGACTACAGAGGAAATGCACAAAGTAGAGTCCTTACATTTCCAGCAGGGATTACAGGGGAAGTGCAGAAAGTAAAGTTCTTACATTTCCAGGAGGAATTACAGATGAAATGCACAACGTTCTTACATTTCCAGGAGGGATTACAGAGGAAGTGCATAAAGTAAAGTTCTTACATTTCCAGGAGGGATTACAGAGGAAGTGCATAAAGTAAAGTTCTTACATTTCCAGGAGGGATTACAGAGGAAGTGCATAAAGCAAAGTTCTTACTTTTCCAGGAGGGATTACAGAGGAAGTGCATAAAGTAAAGTTCTTACATTTCCAGGAGGAATTACAGAGGAAATGCATAAAGTAAAGTTCTTACATTTCCAGGAGGGATTACAGGGGATGTGCACAAAGTAGAGTTCTTAAATTTCAGGAGGGATTACAGAGGAAGTGCATGAAGTAAAGTTCTTACATTTCCAGGAGGGATTACAGAGGAAGTGCATAAAGTAAAGTTCTTACATTTCCAGGAGGGATTACAGAGGAAATGCATAAAGTAAAGTTCTTACATTTCCAGGAGGGATTAAAGGGGATGTGCACAAAGTAGAGTTCTTAAATTTCAGGAGGGATTACAGAGGAAGTGCATAAAGTAAAGTTCTTACATTTCCAGGAGGGATTACAGAGGAAGTGCATAAAGTAAAGTTCTTACATTTCCAGGAGGGATTACAGAGGAAGTGCATAAAGTAAAGTTCTTACATTTCCAGGACGGATTACAGAGGAAGTGCATAAAGTAAAGTTCTTACATTTCCAGGAGGGATTACAGAGGAAATGCATAAAGTAAAGTTCTTACATTTCCAGGAGGGATTACAGGGGATGTGCACAAAGTAGAGTTCTTAAATTTCAGGAGGGATTACAGAGGAAGTGCATAAAGTAAAGTTCTTACATTTCCAGGAGGGATTACAGAGGAAGTGCATAAAGTAAAGTTCTTACATTTCCAGGAGGGATTACAGAGGAAATGCATAAAGTAAAGTTCTTACATTTCCAGGAGGGATTACAGGGGATGTGCACAAAGTAGAGTTCTTAAATTTCAGGAGGGATTACAGAGGAAGTGCATAAAGTAAAGTTCTTACATTTCCAGGAGGGATTACAGAGGAAGTGCATAAAGTAAAGTTCTTACATTTCCAGGAGGGATTACAGAGGAAATGCATAAAGTAAAGTTCTTACATTTCCAGGAGGGATTACAGGGGATGTGCACAAAGTAGAGTTCTTAAATTTCAGGAGGGATTACAGAGGAAGTGCATAAAGTAAAGTTCTTACATTTCCAGGAGGGATTACAGAGGAAGTGCATAAAGTTAAATTCTTACATTTCCAGGAGGGATTACAGGGGAAGTGCAGAAAGTAGAGTTCTTACATTTCCAGGAGGGATTACAGAGGAAGTGCATAAATTAACCCCTTCCCGACCCGTGTCACACCGTTTGTGACATGGAAAACAGTTCGTTCCCGACCCATGTCACAGCGTCTGTGACATGGAGGGAAAGACCCCCTGCAGCGCCTGCGAGCGGGGTCGCTCAGGTGTCACAGTTGCTACTGCAACTGGACATCCTGAAGTCGACCCCCCGGGGGGTGGATTAACCCCCCCGTGCCTGGGACCCCTCCGATTGGCTGTTTCATTTTCACTTTTAATGAAACTGCCAATCGGTATGAATTAAATATTTCACCAATGAAAATTGGTGTAATATTTAAATCTGGGCATGGCCTGATGCTTACAGCATCAGCCATTGGCTGGGGGGAGTGTCACCTCTGTCCCCCCCTCCCCCCAGATCTGATTGGGGGGCTAGCGTCACATGGATACTAGCCCCAATCAGATGTGGAGGGAGTTTTTAATGATGGCCGCAACTGCCCGTCCATGGATCGGGTGCCGGCCGTTGTGGACCCTCTGCTGCTGCCCCCCCGTGGACCCTCTGCTGCTGCCCCCCGTGGACCCTCTGCAGCTGCCCCCCCGTGGATCGCCTGCTGCCGCCGCTGATCGCCTGCTGCCGCCGCTGATCTGCATCAGGTAGTATTGCCCCCGCTCCCCCCCGACCCCCCCTCCACTCCACCCTGCCCCCCCCTCCACCCCCGACCCCCCCTCCACTTTCATACCTGCACCCCGACCTCCGCTCCCTCTGCTCCCTCTCCCACGTCTTCATCCACCGGCTGCTGCTCTCCTTCTGACAGCCGGTGGACTGTGATCACAGCAGCAGCAGGCTCAGTGTAAATGCCCTGCTCCTGTGATCAAACCCACCATCCCCCAGTCCCAGTGATATCACCCCCCACCTCCCAATAATCACCCCTCCCCCAGTGTTCACCCCCCCTGTCCCCAGTGTTCACCCCCCCTGTCCCCAGTGTTCACCCCCCCTGTCCCCAGTGTTCACCCCCCTGTCCCCAGTGTTCACCCCCCCTGACCCCAGTGTTCACCCCCCCAGTGTTCACCCCCCCTGTCCCCAGTGTTCACCCCCCCTGTCTCCAGTGTTCACTCCCCATCCCCAGTGTGCACCCCCCCATCCCAGTGATCATCCCCCCCCCCGCAAACCCAGTGATCACCCCCCTTGCTGCTGCCGGCTCCTGCCCCAGTGATCACCCCCCTTGCTGCTGCCGGCTCCTGCCCCAGTGATCACCCCCCTTGCTACTGCCGGCTCCTGCCCCAGTGATCACCCCCCTTGCTGCAGCTGCTGGCTCCTCCATCTCTTCAGCCCCCCCCCTACGCCTGACAGCCCCGTACGCCTGACAGCCCCCGTACACCTGACAGCCCCCCTACGCCTGACAGCCCCCCTACGCCTGACAGCCCCCCTACGCCTGACAGCCCCCTACGCCTGACAGCCCCCCTACGCCTGACAGCCCCCTACGCCTGACAGCCCCCTACGCCTGACAGCCCCCACACGTGACTGCAGAAGGTTACACCAAGCACACACACACACGTACACTCACACTATAATAAAGTTTCGATTTTTTTTTTTTTTTTTTTTACACACGCACACAGCACACAAAATGTCCCGCCCGTCCCACTCATCCCAGTCTAGGGCGTACTCAGCTTAGTAGGCTATGTCAGGTTGGTGTGTGTGTTGTAGTGTGTGTGTGTGTGTGTGGTGTATACACTACAATATACCACACCGCACACCAACCTGACATACACTACACAATGGTGTCCACTAACAAATTGGAACCATGTTGCGTTTGGAGAGTCCCTGTGTGCCCAAACATTGGAGCTCCCCAACAAGTGACCCCATTTTGGAAACTAGACCCCCCAAGGCACCTATCTAGATGCATAGTGAGCACTTGAAACCCCCAGGTGCTTCACAAATTGATTCATAAAAATGAAAAAGTGGAAAAAAAAACACTTTTTTATTTTTACGGATTAATTTGTGAAGGACCTGGGGGTTCCAAGTGCTCACTATGCATCTAGATAGGTGCCTTGGGGGGTCTAGTTTCCAAAATGGGGTCACTTGTGGGGGAGCTCCAATGTTTGGCCACACAGCGGCTCTCCAAACGCAACATGGTGTCTTCTAACAATTTGAGCCGACAATTTGTTAGCGGACACCATGTTGCTTTTGGAGAGCCGCTGTGTGCCCAAACATTGGAGCTCCCCAACAAGTGACCCCATTTTGGAAACTAGACCCCCCAAGGCACCTATCTAGATGCATAGTGAGCACTTGGAACCCCCAGGTGCTTCACAAATTGATTCATAAAAATGAAAAAGTGGAAAAAAAAACACTTTTTTATTTTTACGGATTAATTTGTGAAGGACCTGGGGGTTCCAAGTGCTCACTATGCATCTAGATAGGTGCCTTGGGGGGTCTAGTTTCCAAAATGGGGTCACTTGTGGGGGAGCTCCAATGTTTGGCCACACAGCGGCTCTCCAAACGCAACATGGTGTCTTCTAACAATTTGAGCCGACAATTTGTTAGCGGACACCATGTTGCTTTTGGAGAGCCGCTGTGTGCCCAAACATTGGAGCTCCCCCACAAGTGACCCCATTTTGGAAACTAGACCCCCCAAGGCACCTATCTAGATGCATAGTGAGCACTTGGAACCCCCAGGTGCTTCACAAATTGATTCATAAAAATGAAAAAGTGGAAAAAAAAACACTTTTTTATTTTTACGGATTAATTTGTGAATGACCTGGGGGTTCCAAGTGCTCACTGTGCATCTAGATAGGTGCCTTGGGGGGTCTAGTTTCCAAAATGGGGTCACTTGTGGGGGAGCTCCAATGTTTGGCCACACAGCGGCTCTCCAAACGCGACATGGTGTCCGCTAACAAATTGAATGGAAAATCGGCTCAAATTGTTAGCGGACACCATGTTGCGTTTGGAGAGCCCCTAATGTGCCTAAACAGTGGAGCTCCCCCACAAGTGACCCCACTTTGGAAACTAGACCCCCCAAGGCACCTATCTAGATGCATAGTGAGCACTTGGAACCCCCAGGTGCTTCACAAAATGATCTGTGAAAACAAAAAAGTACTTTTTTTTTCACAAAAATTTTCTTTTAGCCTAAATTTTTTAATTTTCACATGGGTAACAGGATAAAATGCATCCTAAAATGTATTGGTCAATTTCTCCTGAGTACACTGATACCTCATATGTGGTCGTAAACCACTGTTTGGGCACATGACAGGGCTCAGAAGAGAAGGAGCGCAATTTGACTTTTGGAGCTAATTTTCCATTCAAAAAGTAAAATGGCGCTCCTTCCCTTATGAGCCCTGCCGTGTCCCCAAACAGTGGTTTATGACCACATATGAGGTATCAGTGTACTAAGGAGAAATTGACCAACAAATTTTAGGATGCATTTTATCCTGTTACCCATGTGAAAATTAAAAAATTTAGGCTAAAAGAAAATTTTTGTTAGAAAAATAAAAATGTTCATTTTTTTCTTCCATGTGGCTTTAGTTCCTGTGATGCACCTGAAGGGTTAATAATCTTCTTGAATGTAGTTTTGAGTAGCTTGAGGGGTGCAGTTTTTGGAATGGTGTCACTTTTGGGTGTTTTCTGTCATGTACACCCCTCAAAGGGACTTCAAATGTGATGTGGTCACTAAAAAAAATGGCTTTGCAAATTTTGCTGGAAAAAAGAAAATTTGCTGATGAACTTTGAACCCTTCTAACTTCCTACCAAAAATTTTTTTTTTTTCAAAAATTGTGCTGATGTAAAGTAGACATGTGGGAAATGTTATTTATTAACTATTTTGTGTCACATCACTCTCTAGTTTAGCAGAATAAAAATTCAAAATTTGAAAATTGCAAAATTTTTAAAATTTTTCCCATATTTTTGATTTTTTCACAAATAAACGCAAATATTATCGACCTAAATTTAATACTAACATGAAGCCCAATATGTCACGAAAAAACAATCTCAGAATCGCTAGGATCCGTTGAAGTGTTCCAGAGTTTTTACTTCGTAAAGGGACACTGGTCAGAATTGACAAAAATGCCAAGGTCTTTAGGGTCAAAATAGGCTGGGTCCTGAAGGGGTTAAAGTTCTTACATTTCCAGGAGTAATTAAAGAGGAAGTGCACAAAGTAGATTCCTTACATTTCCAGGAGGATTTACAGAGGAAGTGCACAAAGTAAAGTTCTTACATTTCCAGGAGGGATTACAGAGGAAGTGCACAAAGTCGAGTCCTTACATTTCCAGGAGGGATTACAGGGGAAGTGCAGAAAGTAAAATTCTTACATTTCCAGGAGGAATTACAGAGGAAATGCACAATGTTCTTACATTTCCAGAAGGGATTACAGAGGAAGAGCACAAAGTAGATTTCTTACATTTCCAGGAGAGATTACAGAGGAAGTGCATAAAGTAAAGGTCTTACATTTCCAGGAGGGATTACAGAGGAAGTGCATAAAGTAAAGTTCTTACATTTCCAGGAGAGATTACAGAGGAAGTGCATAAAGTAGAGTTCTTACATTTCCAGGAGGGATTACAGAGGAAGTGCAAAAAGTAAAGTTCTTACATTTCCAGGAGGGATTACAGAGGAAGTGCATAAAGTAAAGTTCTTATATTTCCAGGGGGAATTAACGAGGAAGTGCAGAAAGTGGAGTCCTTACATTTCCAGGAGGGATTACAGGGGATGTGCACAAAGTAGAGTTCTTACATTTCCAGGAGGATTTACAGAGGAAGTGCAAAAAGTAAAATTCTTACATTTCCAGGAGGGATTACAGAGGAAATGCATAAAGTAAAGTTCTTACATTTCCAGGAGGGATTACAGAGGAAGTGCACAAAGTAGATTTCTTACATTTCCAGGAGGGATTACAGAGGAAGTGCATAAATTAACCCCTTCCCGACCCGTGTCACACCGTTTGTGACATGGAAAACAGTTCGTTCCCGACCCATGTCACAGCGTCTGTGACATGGAGGGAAAGACCCCCTGCAGCGCCTGCGAGCGGGGTCGCTCAGGTGTCACAGTTGCTACTGCAACTGGACATCCTGAAGTCGACCCCCCGGGGGGTGGATTAACCCCCCCGTGCCTGGGACCCCTCCGATTGGCTGTTTCATTTTCACTTTTAATGAAACTGCCAATCGGTATGAATTAAATATTTCACCAATGAAAATTGGTGTAATATTTAAATCTGGGCATGGCCTGATGCTTACAGCATCAGCCATTGGCTGGGGGGAGTGTCACCTCTGTCCCCCCCTCCCCCCAGATCTGATTGGGGGGCTAGCGTCACATGGATACTAGCCCCAATCAGATGTGGAGGGAGTTTTTAATGATGGCCGCAACTGCCCGTCCATGGATCGGGTGCCGGCCGTTGTGGACCCTCTGCTGCTGCCCCCCCGTGGACCCTCTGCTGCTGCCCCCCGTGGACCCTCTGCAGCTGCCCCCCCGTGGATCGCCTGCTGCCGCCGCTGATCGCCTGCTGCCGCCGCTGATCTGCATCAGGTAGTATTGCCCCCGCTCCCCCCCGACCCCCCCTCCACTCCACCCTGCCCCCCCCTCCACCCCCGACCCCCCCTCCACTTTCATACCTGCACCCCGACCTCCGCTCCCTCTGCTCCCTCTCCCACGTCTTCATCCACCGGCTGCTGCTCTCCTTCTGACAGCCGGTGGACTGTGATCACAGCAGCAGCAGGCTCAGTGTAAATGCCCTGCTCCTGTGATCAAACCCACCATCCCCCAGTCCCAGTGATATCACCCCCCACCTCCCAATAATCACCCCTCCCCCAGTGTTCACCCGCCCTGTCCCCAGTGTTCACCCCCCCTGTCCCCAGTGTTCACCCCCCCTGTCCCCAGTGTTCACCCCCCTGTCCCCAGTGTTCACCCCCCCTGACCCCAGTGTTCACCCCCCCAGTGTTCACCCCCCCTGTCCCCAGTGTTCACCCCCCCTGTCTCCAGTGTTCACTCCCCATCCCCAGTGTGCACCCCCCCATCCCAGTGATCATCCCCCCCCCCGCAAACCCAGTGATCACCCCCCTTGCTGCTGCCGGCTCCTGCCCCAGTGATCACCCCCCTTGCTGCTGCCGGCTCCTGCCCCAGTGATCACCCCCCTTGCTACTGCCGGCTCCTGCCCCAGTGATCACCCCCCTTGCTGCAGCTGCTGGCTCCTCCATCTCTTCAGCCCCCCCCCTACGCCTGACAGCCCCGTACGCCTGACAGCCCCCGTACACCTGACAGCCCCCCTACGCCTGACAGCCCCCCTACGCCTGACAGCCCCCCTACGCCTGACAGCCCCCCTACGCCTGACAGCCCCCTACGCCTGACAGCCCCCACACGTGACTGCAGAAGGTTACACCAAGCACACACACACACGTACACTCACACTATAATAAAGTTTCGATTTTTTTTTTTTTTTTTTTACACACGCACACAGCACACAAAATGTCCCGCCCGTCCCACTCATCCCAGTCTAGGGCGTACTCAGCTTAGTAGGCTATGTCAGGTTGGTGTGTGTGTTGTAGTGTGTGTGTGTGTGTGTGGTGTATACACTACAATATACCACACCGCACACCAACCTGACATACACTACACAATGGTGTCCACTAACAAATTGGAACCATGTTGCGTTTGGAGAGTCCCTGTGTGCCCAAACATTGGAGCTCCCCAACAAGTGACCCCATTTTGGAAACTAGACCCCCCAAGGCACCTATCTAGATGCATAGTGAGCACTTGAAACCCCCAGGTGCTTCACAAATTGATTCATAAAAATGAAAAAGTGGAAAAAAAAACACTTTTTTATTTTTACGGATTAATTTGTGAAGGACCTGGGGGTTCCAAGTGCTCACTATGCATCTAGATAGGTGCCTTGGGGGGTCTAGTTTCCAAAATGGGGTCACTTGTGGGGGAGCTCCAATGTTTGGCCACACAGCGGCTCTCCAAACGCAACATGGTGTCTTCTAACAATTTGAGCCGACAATTTGTTAGCGGACACCATGTTGCTTTTGGAGAGCCGCTGTGTGCCCAAACATTGGAGCTCCCCAACAAGTGACCCCATTTTGGAAACTAGACCCCCCAAGGCACCTATCTAGATGCATAGTGAGCACTTGGAACCCCCAGGTGCTTCACAAATTGATTCATAAAAATGAAAAAGTGGAAAAAAAAACACTTTTTTATTTTTACGGATTAATTTGTGAAGGACCTGGGGGTTCCAAGTGCTCACTATGCATCTAGATAGGTGCCTTGGGGGGTCTAGTTTCCAAAATGGGGTCACTTGTGGGGGAGCTCCAATGTTTGGCCACACAGCGGCTCTCCAAACGCAACATGGTGTCTTCTAACAATTTGAGCCGACAATTTGTTAGCGGACACCATGTTGCTTTTGGAGAGCCGCTGTGTGCCCAAACATTGGAGCTCCCCCACAAGTGACCCCATTTTGGAAACTAGACCCCCCAAGGCACCTATCTAGATGCATAGTGAGCACTTGGAACCCCCAGGTGCTTCACAAATTGATTCATAAAAATGAAAAAGTGGAAAAAAAAACACTTTTTTATTTTTACGGATTAATTTGTGAATGACCTGGGGGTTCCAAGTGCTCACTGTGCATCTAGATAGGTGCCTTGGGGGGTCTAGTTTCCAAAATGGGGTCACTTGTGGGGGAGCTCCAATGTTTGGCCACACAGCGGCTCTCCAAACGCGACATGGTGTCCGCTAACAAATTGAATGGAAAATCGGCTCAAATTGTTAGCGGACACCATGTTGCGTTTGGAGAGCCCCTAATGTGCCTAAACAGTGGAGCTCCCCCACAAGTGACCCCACTTTGGAAACTAGACCCCCCAAGGCACCTATCTAGATGCATAGTGAGCACTTGGAACCCCCAGGTGCTTCACAAAATGATCTGTGAAAACAAAAAAGTACTTTTTTTTTCACAAAAATTTTCTTTTAGCCTAAATTTTTTAATTTTCACATGGGTAACAGGATAAAATGCATCCTAAAATGTATTGGTCAATTTCTCCTGAGTACACTGATACCTCATATGTGGTCGTAAACCACTGTTTGGGCACATGACAGGGCTCAGAAGAGAAGGAGCGCAATTTGACTTTTGGAGCTAATTTTCCATTCAAAAAGTAAAATGGCGCTCCTTCCCTTATGAGCCCTGCCGTGTGCCCAAACAGTGGTTTATGACCACATATGAGGTATCAGTGTACTAAGGAGAAATTGACCAACAAATTTTAGGATGCATTTTATCCTGTTACCCATGTGAAAATTAAAAAATTTAGGCTAAAAGAAAATTTTTGTTAGAAAAATAAAAATGTTCATTTTTTTCTTCCATGTGGCTTTAGTTCCTGTGATGCACCTGAAGGGTTAATAATCTTCTTGAATGTAGTTTTGAGTAGCTTGAGGGGTGCAGTTTTTGGAATGGTGTCACTTTTGGGTGTTTTCTGTCATGTACACCCCTCAAAGGGACTTCAAATGTGATGTGGTCACTAAAAAAAATGGCTTTGCAAATTTTGCTGGAAAAAAGAAAATTTGCTGATGAACTTTGAACCCTTCTAACTTCCTACCAAAAATTTTTTTTTTTTCAAAAATTGTGCTGATGTAAAGTAGACATGTGGGAAATGTTATTTATTAACTATTTTGTGTCACATCACTCTCTAGTTTAGCAGAATAAAAATTCAAAATTTGAAAATTGCAAAATTTTTAAAATTTTTCCCATATTTTTGATTTTTTCACAAATAAACGCAAATATTATCGACCTAAATTTAATACTAACATGAAGCCCAATATGTCACGAAAAAACAATCTCAGAATCGCTAGGATCCGTTGAAGTGTTCCAGAGTTTTTACTTCGTAAAGGGACACTGGTCAGAATTGACAAAAATGCCAAGGTCTTTAGGGTCAAAATAGGCTGGGTCCTGAAGGGGTTAAAGTTCTTACATTTCCAGGAGTAATTAAAGAGGAAGTGCACAAAGTAGAGTCCTTACATTTCCAGGAGGATTTACAGAGGAAGTGCACAAAGTAAAGTTCTTACATTTCCAGGAGGGATTACAGAGGAAGTGCACAAAGTCGAGTCCTTACATTTCCAGGAGGGATTACAGGGGAAGTGCAGAAAGTAAAGTTCTTACATTTCCAGGAGGAATTACAGAGGAAATGCACAATGTTCTTACATTTCCAGAAGGGATTACAGAGGAAGAGCACAAAGTAGATTTCTTACATTTCCAGGAGAGATTACAGAGGAAGTGCATAAAGTAAAGGTCTTACATTTCCAGGAGGGATTACAGAGGAAGTGCATAAAGTAAAGTTCTTACATTTCCAGGAGAGATTACAGAGGAAGTGCATAAAGTAAAGTTCTTATATTTCCAGGGGGAATTAACGAGGAAGTGCAGAAAGTGGAGTCCTTACATTTCCAGGAGGGATTACAGGGGATGTGCACAAAGTAGAGTTCTTACATTTCCAGGAGGATTTACAGAGGAAGTGCAAAAAGTAAAATTCTTACATTTCCAGGAGGGATTACAGAGGAAATGCATAAAGTAAAGTTCTTACATTTCCAGGAGGGATTACAGAGGAAGTGCACAAAGTAGATTTCTTACATTTCCAGGAGGGATTACAGTGGAAGTGCATAAAGTAAAGTTCTTACATTTCCAGGAGGGATTACAGAGGAAGTGCATATAGTAAAGTTCTTACATTTCCAGGAGGGATTATAGAGGAAGTGCATAAAGTAAAGTTCTTACATTTCCAGGAGTAATTAAAGAGGAAGTGCACAAAGTAGAGTCCTTACATTTCCAGGAGGATTTACAGAGGAAGTGCACAAAGTAAAGTTCTTACATTTCCAGGAGAGACTACAGAGGAAGTGCACAAAGTAGAGTCCTTACATTTCCAGGAGGGATTACAGGGGAAGTGCAGAAAGTAAAGTTCTTACATTTCCAGGAGGAATTACAGATGAAATGCACAACGTTCTTACATTTCCAGGAGGGATTACAGAGGAAGTGCACAAAGTAGATTTCTTACATTTCCAGGAGGGATTACAGAGGAAGTGCATAAAGTAAAGTTCTTACATTTCCAGGAGGGATTACAGAGGAAGTGCATAAAGTAAAGTTCTTACATTTCCAGGAGGGATTACAGAGGAAGTGCATAAAGCAAAGTTCTTACTTTTCCAGGAGGGATTACAGAGGAAGTGCATAAAGTAAAGTTCTTACATTTCCAGGAGGAATTACAGAGGAAATGCATAAAGTAAAGTTCTTACATTTCCAGGAGGGATTACAGGGGATGTGCACAAAGTAGAGTTCTTAAATTTCAGGAGGGATTACAGAGGAAGTGCATAAAGTAAAGTTCTTACATTTCCAGGAGGGATTACAGAGGAAGTGCATAAGGTAAAGTTCTTAGATTTCCAGGAGGGATTACAGAGGAAATGCATAAAGTAAAGTTCTTACATTTCCAGGAGGGATTACAGGGGATGTGCACAAAGTAGAGTTCTTAAATTTCAGGAGGGATTACAGAGGAAGTGCATAAAGTAAAGTTCTTACATTTCCAGGAGGGATTACAGAGGAAGTGCATAAAGTAAAATTCTTACATTTCCAGGAGGGATTACAGGGGAAGTGCAGAAAGTAGAGTTCTTACATTTCCAGGAGGGATTAGAGAGGAAGTGCATAAATTAAAGTTCTTACATTTCCAGGAGTAATTAAAGAGGAAGTACACAAAGTAGAGTCCTTACATTTCCAGGAGGATTTACAGAGGAAGTGCACAAAGTAAAGTTCTTACATTTCCAGGAGGGATTACAGAGGAAGTGCACAAAGTAGAGTCCTTACATTTCCAGGAGGGATTACAGGGGAAGTGCAGAAAGTAAAGTTCTTACATTTCCAGGAGGAATTACAGAGGAAATGCACAATGTTCTTACATTTCCAGAAGGGATTACAGAGGAAGAGCACAAAGTAGATTTCTTACATTTCCAGGAGAGATTACACAGGAAGTGCATAAAGTAAAGGTCTTACATTTCCAGGAGGGATTACAGAGGAAGTGCATAAAGTAAAGTTCTTACATTTCCAGGAGAGATTACAGAGGAAGTGCATAAAGTAGAGTTCTTACATTTCCAGGAGGGATTACAGAGGAAGTGCAAAAAGTAAAGTTCTTACATTTCCAGGAGGGATTACAGAGGAAATGCATAAAGTAAAGTTCTTACATTTCCAGGGGGAATTAACGAGGAAGTGCAGAAAGTGGAGTCCTTACATTTCCAGGAGGAATTACAGGGGATGTGCACAAAGTAGAGTTCTTTCATTTCCAGGAGGATTTACAGAGGAAGTGCAAAAAGTAAAATTCTTACATTTCCAGGAGGGATTACAGAGGAAGTGCATAAAGTAAAGTTCTTACATTTCCAGGAGGGATTACAGAGGAAGTGCACAAAGTAGATTTCTTACATTTCCAGGAGGGATTACAGTGGAAGTGCATAAAGTAAAGTTCTTACATTTCCAGGAGGGATTACAGAGGAAGTGCATATAGTAAAGTTCTTACATTTCCAGGAGGGATTATAGAGGAAGTGCATAAAGTAAAGTTCTTACATTTCCAGGAGTAATTAAAGAGGAAGTGCACAAAGTAGAGTCCTTACATTTCCAGGAGGATTTACAGAGGAAGTGCACAAAGTAAAGTTCTTACATTTCCAGGAGGGACTACAGAGGAAATGCACAAAGTAGAGTCCTTACATTTCCAGGAGGGATTACAGGGGAAGTGCAGAAAGTAAAGTTCTTACATTTCCAGGAGGAATTACAGATGAAATGTACAACGTTCTTACATTTCCAGGAGGGATTACAGAGGAAGTGCACAAAGTAGATTTCTTACATTTCCAGGAGGGATTACAGAGGAAGTGCATAAAGTAAAGTTCTTACATTTCCAGGAGGGATTACAGAGGAAGTGCATAAAGTAAAGTTCTTACATTTCCAGGAGGGATTACAGAGGAAGTGCATAAAGCAAAGTTCTTACTTTTCCAGGAGGGATTACAGAGGAAGTGCATAAAGTAAAGTTCTTACATTTCCAGGAGGAATTACAGAGGAAGTCCATAAAGTAAAGTTCTTACATTTCCAGGAGGGATTACAGGGGAAGTGCAGAAAGTAAAGTTCTTACATTTCCAGGAGGAATTACAGAGGAAATGCACAACGTTCTTACATTTCCAGGAGGGATTACAGAGGAAGTGCACAAAGTAGATTTCTTACGTTTCCAGGAGGGATTACAGAGGAAGTGCATAAAGTAAAGTTCTTACATTTCCAGGAGGGATTACAGAGGAAGTGCATAAAGTAAAGTCCTTACATTTCCAGGAGGAATTACAGAGGAAGTCCATAAAGTAAAGTTCTTACATTTCCAGGAGGAATTACAGAGGAAGTGCAAAAAGTAAAGTTCTTACATTTCCAGGAGGGATTACAGAGGAAGTCCATGAAGTAAAGTTCTTACATTTCCAGGAGGAATTACAGAGGAAATGCACAACGTTCTTACATTTCCAGGAGGGATTACAGAGGAAGTGCACAAAGTAGATTTCTTACGTTTCCAGGAGGGATTACAGAGGAAGTGCATAAAGTAAAGTTCTTACATTTCCAGGAGGGATTACAGAGGAAGTGCATAAAGTAAAGTTCATACATTTCCAGGAGGGATTACAGAGGAAGTGCATGAAGCAAAGTTCTTACATTTCCAGGAGGGATTACAGAGGAAGTGCATAAAGTAAAGTTCTTACATTTCCAGGAGGAATTACAGAGGAAGTCCATAAAGTAAAGTTCTTACATTTCCAGGAGGGATTACAGAGGAAGTGCAAAAAGTAAAGTTCTTACATTTCCAGGAGGGATTACAGAGGAAGTGCATAAAGTAAAGTTCTTACATTTCCAGGGGGAATTAACGAGGAAGTGCAGAAAGTGGAGTCCTTACATTTCCAGGAGGGATTACAGGGGATGTGCACAAAGTAGAGTTCTTACATTTCCAGGAGGATTTACAGAGGAAGTGCAAAAAGTAAAATTCTTACATTTCCAGGAGGGATTACAGAGGAAGTGCATAAAGTAAAGTTCTTACATTTCCAGGAGGGATTACAGAGGAAGTGCACAAAGTAGATTTCTTACATTTCCAGGAGGGATTACAGTGGAAGTGCATAAAGTAAAGTTCTTACATTTCCAGGAGGGATTACAGAGGAAGTGCATATAGTAAAGTTCTTACATTTCCAGGAGGGATTATAGAGGAAGTGCATAAAGTAAAGTTCTTACATTTCCAGGAGTAATTAAAGAGGAAGTGCACAAAGTAGAGTCCTTACATTTCCAGGAGGATTTACAGAGGAAGTGCACAAAGTAAAGTTCTTACATTTCCAGGAGAGACTACAGAGGAAGTGCACAAAGTAGAGTCCTTACATTTCCAGGAGGGATTACAGGGGAAGTGCAGAAAGTAAAGTTCTTACATTTCCAGGAGGAATTACAGATGAAATGCACAATGTTCTTACATTTCCAGGAGGGATTACAGAGGAAGTGCACAAAGTAGATTTCTTACATTTCCAGGAGGGATTACAGAGGAAGTGCACAAAGTAAAGTTCTTACATTTCCAGGAGGGATTACAGAGGAAGTGCATAAAGTAAAGTTCTTACATTTCCAGGAGGGATTACAGAGGAAGTGCATAAAGCAAAGTTCTTACTTTTCCAGGAGGGATTACAGAGGAAGTGCATAAAGTAAAGTTCTTACATTTCCAGGAGGAATTACAGAGGAAATGCATAAAGTAAAGTTCTTACATTTCCAGGAGGGATTACAGGGGATGTGCACAAAGTAGAGTTCTTAAATTTCAGGAGGGATTACAGAGGAAGTGCATAAAGTAAAGTTCTTACATTTCCAGGAGGGATTACAGAGGAAGTGCATAATGTAAAGTTCTTACATTTCCAGGAGGGATTACAGAGGAAATGCATAAAGTAAAGTTCTTACATTTCCAGGAGGGATTACAGGGGATGTGCACAAAGTAGAGTTCTTAAATTTCAGGAGGGATTACAGAGGAAGTGCATAAAGTAAAGTTCTTACATTTCCAGGAGGGATTACAGAGGAAGTGCATAAAGTAAAGTTCTTACATTTCCAGGAGGGATTACAGAGGAAATGCATAAAGTAAAGTTCTTACATTTCCAGGAGGGATTACAGGGGATGTGCACAAAGTAGAGTTCTTAAATTTCAGGAGGGATTACAGAGGAAGTGCATAAAGTAAATTTCTTACATTTCCAGGAGGGATTACAGAGGAAGTGCATAAAGTAAAGTTCTTACATTTCCAAGAGGGATTACAGAGGAAGTGCATAAAGTAAAGTTCTTACATTTCCAGGAGGGATTACAGAGGAAGTGCATAAAGTAAAGTTCTTACATTTCCAGGAGGGATTACAGAGGAAATGCATAAAGTAAAGTTCTTACATTTCCAGGAGGGATTACAGGGGATGTGCACAAAGTAGAGTTCTTAAATTTCAGGAGGGATTACAGAGGAAGTGCATAAAGTAAAGTTCTTACATTTCCAGGAGGGATTACAGAGAAAGTGCATAAAGTTAAATTCTTACATTTCCAGGAGGGATTACAGAGGAAGTGCATAATTTAAAGTTCTTACATTTCAAGGAGTAATTAAAGAGTAAGTGCACAAAGTAGAGTCCTTACATTTCCAGGAGGATTTACAGAGGAAGTGCACAAAGTAAAGTTCTTACATTTCCAGGAGGGATTACAGAGGAAGTGCACAAAGTCGAGTCCTTACATTTCCAGGAGGGATTACAGGGGAAGTGCAGAAAGTAAAGTTCTTACATTTCCAGGAGGAATTACAGAGGAAATGCACAATGTTCTTACATTTCCAGAAGGGATTACAGAGGAAGAGCACAAAGTAGATTTCTTACATTTCCAGGAGAGATTACAGAGGAAGTGCATAAAGTAAAGGTCTTACATTTCCAGGAGGGATTACAGAGGAAGTGCATAAAGTAAAGTTCTTACATTTCCAGGAGAGATTACAGAGGAAGTGCATAAAGTAAAGTTCTTACATTACCAGGAGGGATTACAGAGGAAGTGCAAAAAGTAAAGTTCTTACATTTCCAGGAGGGATTACAGAGGAAGTGCATAAAGTAAAGTTCTTACATTTCCAGGGGGAATTAACGAGGAAGTGCAGAAAGTGGAGTCCTTACATTTCCAGGAGGGATTACAGGGGATTTGCACAAAGTAGAGTTCTTACATTTCCAGGAGGGATTACAGTGGAAGTGCATAAAGTAAAGTTCTTACATTTCCAGGAGGGATTACAGAGGAAGTGCATATAGTAAAGTTCTTACATTTCCAGGAGGGATTATAGAGGAAGTGCATAAAGTAAAGTTCTTACATTTCCAGGAGTAATTAAAGAGGAAGTGCACAAAGTAGAGTCCTTACATTTCCAGGAGGATTTACAGAGGAAGTGCACAAAGTAAAGTTCTTACATTTCCAGGAGAGACTACAGAGGAAGTGCACAAAGTAGAGTCCTTACATTTCCAGGAGGGATTACAGGGGAAGTGCAGAAAGTAAAGTTCTTACATTTCCAGGAGGAATTACAGATGAAATGCACAACGTTCTTACATTTCCAGGAGGGATTACAGAGGAAGTGCACAAAGTAGATTTCTTACATTTCCAGGAGGGATTACAGAGGAAGTGCATAAAGTAAAGTTCTTACATTTCCAGGAGGGATTACAGAGGAAGTGCATAAAGTAAAGTTCTTACATTTCCAGGAGGGATTACAGAGGAAGTGCATAAAGCAAAGTTCTTACTTTTCCAGGAGGGATTACAGAGGAAGTGCATAAAGTAAAGTTCTTACATTTCCAGGAGGAATTACAGAGGAAATGCATAAAGTAAAGTTCTTACATTTCCAGGAGGGATTACAGGGGATGTGCACAAAGTAGAGTTCTTAAATTTCAGGAGGGATTACAGAGGAAGTGCATAAAGTAAAGTTCTTACATTTCCAGGAGGGATTACAGAGGAAGTGCATAAGGTAAAGTTCTTACATTTCCAGGAGGGATTACAGAGGAAATGCATAAAGTAAAGTTCTTACATTTCCAGGAGGGATTACAGGGGATGTGCACAAAGTAGAGTTCTTAAATTTCAGGAGGGATTACAGAGGAAGGGCATAAAGTAAAGTTCTTACATTTCCAGGAGGGATTACAGAGGAAGTGCATAAAGTAAAATTCTTACATTTCCAGGAGGGATTACAGGGGAAGTGCAGAAAGTAGAGTTCTTACATTTCCAGGAGGGATTACAGAGGAAGTGCATAAATTAAAGTTCTTACATTTCCAGGAGTAATTAAAGAGGAAGTGCACAAAGTAGAGTCCTTACATTTCCAGGAGGATTTACAGAGGAAGTGCACAAAGTAAAGTTCTTACATTTCCAGGAGGGATTACAGAGGAAGTGCACAAAGGAGAGTCCTTACATTTCCAGGAGGGATTACAGGGGAAGTGCAGAAAGTAAAGTTCTTACATTTCCAGGAGGAATTACAGAGGAAATGCACAATGTTCTTACATTTCCAGAAGGGATTACAGAGGAAGAGCACAAAGTAGATTTCTTACATTTCCAGGAGAGATTACAGAGGAAGTGCATAAAGTAAAGGTCTTACATTTCCAGGAGGGATTACAGAGGAAGTGCATAAAGTAAACTTCTTACATTTCCAGGAGAGATTACAGAGGAAGTGCATAAAGTAGAGTTCTTACATTTCCAGGAGGGATTACAGAGGAAGTGCAAAAAGTAAAGTTCTTACATTTCCAGGAGGGATTACAGAGGAAGTGCATAAAGTAAAGTTCTTACATTTCCAGGGGGAATTAACGAGGAAGTGCAGAAAGTGGAGTCCTTACATTTCCAGGAGGGATTACAGGGGATGTGCACAAAGTAGAGTTCTTTCATTTCCAGGAGGATTTACAGAGGAAGTGCAAAAAGTAAAATTCTTACATTTCCAGGAGGGATTACAGAGGAAGTGCATAAAGTAAAGTTCTTACATTTCCAGGAGGGATTACAGAGGAAGTGCACAAAGTAGATTTCTTACATTTCCAGGAGGGATTACAGTGGAAGTGCATAAAGTAAAGTTCTTACATTTCCAGGAGGGATTACAGAGGAAGTGCATATAGTAAAGTTCCTACATTTCCAGGAGGGATTATAGAGGAAGTGCATAAAGTAAAGTTCTTACATTTCCAGGAGTAATTAAAGAGGAAGTGCACAAAGTAGAGTCCTTACATTTCCAGGAGGATTTACAGAGGAAGTGCACAAAGTAAAGTTCTTACATTTCCAGGAGGGACTACAGAGGAAGTGCACAAAGTAGAGTCCTTACATTTCCAGGAGGGATTACAGGGGAAGTGCAGAAAGTAAAGTTCTTACATTTCCAGGAGGAATTACAGATGAAATGCACAACGTTCTTACATTTCCAGGAGGGATTACAGAGGAAGTGCACAAAGTAGATTTCTTACATTTCCAGGAGGGATTACAGAGGAAGTGCATAAAGTAAAGTTCTTACATTTCCAGGAGGGATTACAGAGGAAGTGCATAAAGTAAAGTTCTTACATTTCCAGGAGGGATTACAGAGGAAGTGCATAAAGCAAAGTTCTTACTTTTCCAGGAGGGATTACAGAGGAAGTGCATAAAGTAAAGTTCTTACATTTCCAGGAGGAATTACAGAGGAAGTCCATAAAGTAAAGTTCTTACATTTCCAGGAGGGATTACAGGGGAAGTGCAGAAAGTAAAGTTCTTACATTTCCAGGAGGAATTACAGAGGAAATGCACAACGTTCTTACATTTCCAGGAGGGATTACAGAGGAAGTGCACAAAGTAGATTTCTTACGTTTCCAGGAGGGATTACAGAGGAAGTGCATAAAGTAAAGTTCTTACATTTCCAGGAGGGATTACAGAGGAAGTGCATTAGGTAAAGTTCATACATTTCCAGGAGGGATTACAGAGGAAGTGCATAAAGCAAAGTTCTTACATTTCCAGGAGGGATTACAGAGGAAGTGCATAAAGTAAAGTCCTTACATTTCCAGGAGGAATTACAGAGGAAGTCCATAAAGTAAAGTTCTTACATTTCCAGGAGGAATTACAGAGGAAGTGCAAAAAGTAAAGTTCTTACATTTCCAGGAGGGATTACAGAGGAAGTCCATGAAGTAAAGTTCTTACATTTCCAGGAGGAATTACAGAGGAAATGCACAACGTTCTTACATTTCCAGGAGGGATTACAGAGGAAGTGCACAAAGTAGATTTCTTACGTTTCCAGGAGGGATTACAGAGGAAGTGCATAAAGTAAAGTTCTTACATTTCCAGGAGGGATTACAGAGGAAGTGCATAAAGTAAAGTTCATACATTTCCAGGAGGGATTACAGAGGAAGTGCATGAAGCAAAGTTCTTACATTTCCAGGAGGGATTACAGAGGAAGTGCATAAAGTAAAGTTCTTACATTTCCAGGAGGAATTACAGAGGAAGTCCATAAAGTAAAGTTCTTACATTTCCAGGAGGGATTACAGAGGAAGTCCATAAAGTAAAGTTCTTACATTTCCAGGAGGAATTACAGAGGAAATGCACAACGTTCTTACATTTCCAGGAGGGATTACAGAGGAAGTGCACAAAGTAGATTTCTTACATTTCCAGGAGGGATTACGGAGGAAGTGAAGTAAAGTTCTTGCATTTCCAGGAGGGATTACAGAGGAAGTGCATAAAGTTCTTACATTTCCAGGAGGGATTACATAGGAAGTGCATAAAGTAAAGTTCTTACATTTCCAGGAGGGATTACAGAGGAAGTGCATAAAGTAAAGTTCTTACATTTCCAGGAGGGATTACAGAGGAAGTGCATAAAGTAAAGTTCTTACATTTTCAGGAGTAATAAAAGAGGAAGTGCACAAAGTAGAGTCCTTACATTTCCAGGAGGATTTACAGAGGAAGTGCACAAAGTAAAGTTCTTACATTTCCAGGAGGGATTACTGAGGATGTGCACAAAGTAGAGTCCTTACATTTCCAGGAGGGATTACAGGGGAAGTGCAGAAAGTAAAGTTCTTACATTTCCAGGAGGAATTACAGAGGAAATGCACAACATTCTTACATTTCCAGGAGGGATTACAGAGGAAGTGCACAAAGTAGATTTCTTACATTTCCAGGAGGGATTACGGAGGAAGTGAAGTAAAGTTCTTTCATTTCCAGGAGGGATTACAGAGGAAGTGCATAAAGTAAAGTTCTTACATTTCCAGGAGGGATTACAGAGGAAGTGCATAAAGTAAAGTTCTTACATTTCCAGGAGGGATTACAGAGGAAGTGCATAAAGTAAAGTTCTTACATTTCCAGGAGTAATAAAAGAGGAAGTGCACAAAGTAGAGTCCTTACATTTCCAGGAGGATTTACAGAGGAAGTGCACAAAGTAAAGTTCTTACATTTCCAGGAGTAATTAAAGAGGAAGTGCACAAAGTAGAGTCCTTACATTTCCAGGAGGATTTACAGAGGAAGTGCACAAAGTAAAGTTCTTACATTTCCAGGAGGGACTACAGAGGAAGTGCACAAAGTAGAGTCCTTACATTTCCAGGAGGGATTACAGGGGAAGTGCAGAAAGTAAAGTTCTTACATTTCCAGGGGGAATTACAGATGAAATGCACAACGTTCTTACATTTCCAGGAGGGATTACAGAGGAAGTGCACAAAGTAGATTTCTTACATTTCCAGGAGGGATTACAGAGGAAGTGCATAAAGTAAAGTGCTTACATTTCCAGGAGGGATTACAGAGGAAGTGCATAAAGTAAAGTTCTTACATTTCCAGGAGGGATTACAGAGGAAGTGCATAAAGCAAAGTTCTTACTTTTCCAGGAGGGATTACAGAGGAAGTGCATAAAGTAAAGTTCTTACATTTCCAGGAGGAATTACAGAGGAAATGCAAAAAGTAAAGTTCTTACATTTCCAGGAGGGATTACAGGTGATGTGCACAAAGTAACAAAGTAGAGTTCTTAAATTTCAGGAGGGATTACAGAGGAAGTGCATAAAGTAAAGTTCTTACATTTCCAGGAGGGATTACAGAGGAAGTGCATAAAGTAAAGTTCTTACATTTCCAGGAGGGATTACAGAGGAAATGCATAAAGTAAAGTTCTTACATTTCCAGGAGGGATTACAGGGGATGTGCACAAAGTAGAGTTCTTAAATTTCAGGAGGGATTACAGAGGAAATGCATAAAGTAAAGTTCTTACATTTCCAGGAGGGATTACAGAGGAAGTGCATAAAGTAAAATTCTTACATTTCCAGGAGGGATTACAGGGGAAGTGCAGAAAGGAGAGTTCTTACATTTCCAGGAGTAACTAAAGAGGAAGTGCACAAAGTAGAGTCCTTACATTTCCAGGAAGATTTACAGAGGAAGTGCACAAAGTAAAGTTCTTACATTTCCAGGAGGGATTACAGAGGAAGTGCACAAAGTAGAGTCCTTACATTTCCAGGAGGGATTACAGGGGAAGTGCAGAAAGTAAAGTTCTTACATTTCCAGGAGGAATTACAGAGGAAATGCACAATGTTCTTACATTTCCAGAAGGGATTACAGAGGAAGAGCACTAAGTAGATTTCTTACATTTCCAGGAGAGATTACAGAGGAAGTGCAGAAAGTGGAGTCCTTACATTTCCAGGAGGGATTACAGGAAATGTGCACAAAGTAGAGTTCTTACATTTCCAGGAGGGATTAGAGAGGAAGTGCACAAAGTAGATTTCTTACATTTCCAGGAGGGATTACAGTGGAAGTGCATAAAGTAAAGTTCTTACATTTCCAGGAGGGATTACAGAGGAAGTGCATATAGTAAAGTTCTTACATTTCCAGGAGGGATTATAGAGGAAGTGCATAAAGTAAAGTTCTTACATTTCCAGGAGTAATTAAAGAGGAAGTGCACAAAGTAGAGTCCTTACATTTCCAGGAGGATTTACAGAGGAAGTGCACAAAGTAAAGTTCTTACATTTCCAGGAGGGACTACAGAGGAAGTGCACAAAGTAGAGTCCTTACATTTCCAGGAGGGATTACAGGGGAAGTGCAGAAAGTAAAGTTCTTACATTTCCAGGAGGAATTACAGATGAAATGCACAACGTTCTTACATTTCCAGGAGGGATTACAGAGGAAGTGCACAAAGTAGATTTCTTACATTTCCAGGAGGGATTACAGAGGAAGTGCATAAAGTAAAGTTCTTACATTTCCAGCAGGGATTACCGAGGAAGTGCATAAAGTAAAGTTCTTACATTTCCAGGAGGGATTACAGAGGAAGTGCATAAAGCAAAGTTCTTACTTTTCCAGGAGGGATTACAGAGGAAGTGCATAAAGTAAAGTTCTTACATTTCCAGGAGGAATTACAGAGGAAGTCCATAAAGTAAAGTTCTTACATTTCCAGGAGGGATTACAGGGGAAGTGCAGAAAGTAAAGTTCTTACATTTCCAGGAGGAATTACAGAGGAAATGCACAACGTTCTTACATTTCCAGGAGGGATTACAGAGGAAGTGCACAAAGTAGATTTCTTACGTTTCCAGGAGGGATTACAGAGGAAGTGCATAAAGTAAAGTTCTTACATTTCCAGGAGGGATTACAGAGGAAGTGCATAAAGTAAAGTTCATACATTTCCAGGAGGGATTACAGAGGAAGTGCATAAAGCAAAGTTCTTACATTTCCAGGAGGAATTACAGAGGAAATGCACAACGTTCTTACATTTCCAGGAGGGATTACAGAGGAAGTGCACAAAGTAGATTTCTTACATTTCCAGGAGGGATTACGGAGGAAGTGAAGTAAAGTTCTTGCATTTCCAGGAGGGATTATAGAGGAAGTGCATAAAGTTCTTACATTTCCAGGAGGGATTACAGAGGAAGTGCATAAAGTAAAGTTCTTACATTTCCAGGAGGGATTACAGAGGAAGTGCATAAAGTAAAGTTCTTACATTTCCAGGAGGGATTACAGAGGAAGTGCATGAAGTAAAGTTCTTACATTTCCAGGAGTAATAAAAGAGGAAGTGCACAAAGTAGAGTCCTTACATTTCCAGTAGGATTTACAGAGGAAGTGCACAAAGTAAAGTTCTTACATTTCCAGGAGGGACTACAGAGGAAGTGCACAAAGTAGAGTCCTTACATTTCCAGGAGGGATTACAGGGGAAGTGCAGAAAGTAAAGTTCTTACATTTCCAGGAGGGACTACAGAGGAAGTGCACAACGTTCTTACATTTCCAGGAGGGATTACAGAGGAAGTGCACAAAGTAGATTTCTTACATTTCCAGGAGGGATTACAGAGGAAGTGCACAAAGTAAAGTTCTTACATTTCCAGGAGGGATTACAGGGGAAGTGCAGAAAGTAAAGTTCTTACATTTCCAGGAGGAATTACAGAGGAAATGCACAACGTTCTTACATTTCCAGGAGGGATTACAGAGGAAGTGCACAAAGTAGATTTCTTACATTTCCAGGAGGGATTACAGAGGAAGTGCATAAAGTAAAGTTCTTACATTTCCAGGAGGGATTACAGAGGAAGTGCATAAAGTAAAGTTCTTACATTTCCAGGAGGAATTACAGAGGAAGTCCATAAAGTAAAGTTCTTACATTTCCAGGAGGGATTACAGGGGAAGTGCAGAAAGTAAAGTTCTTACATTTCCAGGAGGAATTACAGAGGAAATGCACAACGTTCTTACATTTCCAGGAGGGATTACAGAGGAAGTGCACAAAGTAGATTTCTTACGTTTCCAGGAGGGATTACAGAGGAAGTGCATAAAGTAAAGTTCTTACATTTCCAGGAGGGATTACAGAGGAAGTGCATAAAGTAAAGTTCATATATTTCCAGGAGGGATTACAGAGGAAGTGCATGAAGCAAAGTTCTTACATTTCCAGGAGGGATTACAGAGGAAGTGCATAAAGTAAAGTTCTTACATTTTCAGGAGGAATTACAGAGGAAGTCCATAAAGTAAAGTTCTTACATTTCCAGGAGGGATTACAGAGGAAGTCCATAAAGTAAAGTTCTTACATTTCCAGGAGGAATTACAGAGGAAATGCACAACGTTCTTACATTTCCAGGAGGGATTACAGAGGAAGTGCACAAAGTAGATTTCTTACATTTCCAGGAGGGATTACGGAGGAAGTGAAGTAAAGTTCTTGCATTTCCAGGAGGGATTACAGAGGAAGTGCATAAAGTTCTTACATTTCCAGGAGGGATTACATAGGAAGTGCATAAAGTAAAGTTCTTACATTTCCAGGAGGGATTACAGAGGAAGTGCATAAAGTAAAGTTCTTACATTTCCAGGAGGGATTACAGAGGAAGTGCATAAAGTAAAGTTCTTACATTTTCAGGAGTAATAAAAGAGGAAGTGCACAAAGTAGAGTCCTTACATTTCCAGGAGGATTTACAGAGGAAGTGCACAAAGTAAAGTTCTTACATTTCCAGGAGGGATTACTGAGGATGTGCACAAAGTAGAGTCCTTACATTTCCAGGAGGGATTACAAGGGAAGTGCAGAAAGTAAAGTTCTTACATTTCCAGGAGGAATTACAGAGGAAATGCACAACGTTCTTACATTTCCAGGAGGGATTACAGAGGAAGTGCACAATGTAGATTTCTTACATTTCCAGGAGGGATTACGGAGGAAGTGAAGTAAAGTTCTTTCATTTCCAGGAGGGATTACAGAGGAAGTGCATAAAGTAAAGTTCTTACATTTCCTGGAGGGATTACAGAGGAAGTGCATAAAGTAAAGTTCTTACATTTCCAGGAGTAATAAAAGAGGAAGTGCACAAAGTAGAGTCCTTACATTTCCAGGAGGATTTACAGAGGAAGTGCACAAAGTAAAGTTCTTACATTTCCAGGAGGGATTACAGAGGAAGTGCACAAAGTAGAGTCCTTACATTTCCAGGAGGGATTACAGGGGAAGTGCAGAAAGTAAAGTTCTTACATTTCCAGGAGGAATTACAGAGGAAATGCACAACGTTCTTACATTTCCAGGAGGGATTACAGAGGAAGTGCACAAAGTAGATTTCTTACATTTCCAGGAGGGATTACAGAGGAAGTGCATAAAGTAAAGTTCTTACATTTCCAGGAGGGATTACAGAGGAAGTGCATAAAGTAAAGTTCTTACATTTCCAGGAGGGATTACAGAGGAAGTGCATAAAGCAAAGTTCTTACTTTTCCAGGAGGGATTATAGAGGAAGTGCATAAAGTAAAGTTCTTACATTTCCAGGAGGAATTACAGAGGAAGTCCATAAAGTAAAGTTCTTACATTTCCAGGAGGGATTACAGGGGGAGTGCAGAAAGTAAAGTTCTTACATTTCCAGGAGGAATTACAGAGGAAATGCACAACGTTCTTACATTTCCAGGAGGGATTACAGAGGAAGTGCACAAAGTAGATTTCTTACGTTTCCAAGAGGGATTACAGAGGAAGTGCACAAAGTAGATTTCTTACGTTTCCAAGAGGGATTACAGAGGAAGTGCATAAAGTAAAGTTCTTACATTTCCAGGAGGGATTACAGAGGAAGTGCATAAAGTAAAGTTCATACATTTCCAGGAGGGATTACAGAAGAAGTCCATAAAGCAAAGTTCTTACATTTCCAGGAGGAATTACAGAGGAAGTGCAAAAAGTAAAGTTCTTACATTTCCAGGAGGGATTACAGAGGAAGTCCATAAAGTAAAGTTCTTACATTTCCAGGAGGAATTACAGAGGAAATGCACAACGTTCTTAAATTTCCAGGAGGGATTACAGAGGAAGCGCACAAAGTAGATTTCTTACATTTCCAGGAGGGATTACGGAGGAAGTGAATTAAAGTTCTTGCATTTCCAGGAGGGATTACAGAGGAAGTGCATAAAGTAAAGTTCTTACATTTCCAGGAGGGATTACAGAGGAAGTGCGTAAAGTAAAGTTCTTACATTTCCAGGTGGGATTACAGAGGAAGTGCATAAAGTAAAGTTCTTACATTTCCAGGAGGGATTACAGAGGAAGTGCATAAAGTAAAGTTCTTACATTTCCAGGAGTAATTAAAGAGGAAGTGCAAAAAGTAGAGTCCTTACATTTCCAGGAGGATTTACAGGGGAAGTGCACAAAGTAAAGTTCTTACATTTCCAGGAGGGATTACAGAGGAAGTGCACAAAGTAGAGTACTTACATTTCCAGGAGGGATTACAGGGGAAGTGCAGAAAGTAAAGTTCTTACATTTCCAGGAGGAATTACAGAGGAAATGCACAACGTTCTTACATTTCCAGGAGGGATTACAGAGGAAGTGCACAAAGTAGAATTCTTACATTTCCAGGAGGGATTACAGAGGAAGTGCACAAAGTAGATTTCTTACATTTCCAGGAGGGATTACAGAGGAAGTGCATAAAGTAAAGTTCTTACATTTCCAGGAGGGATTACAGAGGAAGTGCATAAAGTAAAGTTCTTTCATTTCCAGGAGGAATTACAGAGGAAGTCCATAAAGTAAAGTTCTTACATTTCCAGGAGGGATTACAGGCGAAGTGCAGAAAGTAACGTTCTTACATTTCCAGGAGGAATTACAGAGGAAATGCACAACGTTCTTACGTTTCCAGGAGGGATTACAGAGGAAGTGCACAAAGTAGATTTCTTACGTTTCCAGGAGGGATTACAGAGGAAGTGCATAAAGTAAAGTTCTTACATTTCCAGGAGAGATTACAGAGGAAGTGCATAAAGTAAAGTTCATACATTTCCAGGAGGGATTACAGAGGAAGTGCATAAAGTAAAGTTCTTACATTTCCAGGAGGGATTACAGAGGAAGTGCATAAAGTAAAGTTCATACATTTCCAGGAGGGATTACAGAAGAAGTCCATAAAGCAAAGTTCTTACATTTCCAGGAGGGATTACAGAGGAAGTGCATAAAGCAAAGTTCTTACATTTCCAGGAGGAATTACAGAGGAAGTCCATAAAGTAAAGTTCTTACATTTCCAGGAGGAATTACAGAGGAAGTGCAAAAAGTAAAGTTCTTACATTTCCAGGAGGGATTACAGAGGAAGTCCATAAAGTAAAGTTCTTACATTTCCAGGAGGAATTACAGAGGAAATGCACAACGTTCTTACATTTCCAGGAGGGATTACAGAGGAAGTGCACAAAGTAGATTTCTTACATTTCCAGGAGGGATTACGGAGGAAGTGAAGTAAAGTTCTTGCATTTCCAGGAGGGATTACAGAGGAAGTGCATAAAGTAAAGTTCTTACATTTTCAGGAGTAATAAAAGAGGAAGTGCATAAAGTAAAGTTCTTACATTTCCAGGAGTAATAAAAGAGGAAGTGCACAAAGTAGAGTCCTTACATTTCCAGGAGGATTTACAGAGGAAGTGCACAAAGTAAAGTTCTTACATTTCCAGGAGGGATTACAGAGGAAGTGCACAAAGTAGAGTCCTTACATTTCCAGGAGGGATTACAGGGGAAGTGCAGAAAGTAAAGTTCTTACATTTCCAGGAGGAATTACAGAGGAAATGCACAACGTTCTTACATTTCCAGGAGGGATTACAGAGGAAGTGCACAAAGTAGATTTCTTACATTTCCAGGAGGGATTACAGAGGAAGTGCATAAAGTAAAGTTCTTACATTTCCAGGAGGGATTACAGAGGAAGTGCATAAAGTAAAGTTCTTACATTTCCAGGAGGGATTACAGAGGAAGTGCATAAAGCAAAGTTCTTACTTTTCCAGGAGGGATTATAGAGGAAGTGCATAAAGTAAAGTTCTTACATTTCCAGGAGGAATTACAGAGGAAGTCCATAAAGTAAAGTTCTTACATTTCCAGGAGGGATTACAGGGGGAGTGCAGAAAGTAAAGTTCTTTCATTTCCAGGAGGAATTACAGAGGAAATGCACAACGTTCTTACATTTCCAGGAGGGATTACAGAGGAAGTGCACAAAGTAGATTTCTTACGTTTCCAAGAGGGATTACAGAGGAAGTGCACAAAGTAGATTTCTTACGTTTCCAAGAGGGATTACAGAGGAAGTGCATAAAGTAAAGTTCTTACATTTCCAGGAGGGATTACAGAGGAAGTGCATAAAGTAAAGTTCATACATTTCCAGGAGGGATTACAGAAGAAGTCCATAAAGCAAAGTTCTTACATTTCCAGGAGGAATTACAGAGGAAGTGCAAAAAGTAAAGTTCTTACATTTCCAGGAGGGATTACAGAGGAAGTCCATAAAGTAAAGTTCTTACATTTCCAGGAGGAATTACAGAGGAAATGCACAACGTTCTTAAATTTCCAGGAGGGATTACAGAGGAAGCGCACAAAGTAGATTTCTTACATTTCCAGGAGGGATTACGGAGGAAGTGAATTAAAGTTCTTGCATTTCCAGGAGGGATTACAGAGGAAGTGCATAAAGTAAAGTTCTTACATTTCCAGGAGGGATTACAGAGGAAGTGCGTAAAGTAAAGTTCTTACATTTCCAGGTGGGATTACAGAGGAAGTGCATAAAGTAAAGTTCTTACATTTCCAGGAGGGATTACAGAGGAAGTGCATAAAGTAAAGTTCTTACATTTCCAGGAGTAATTAAAGAGGAAGTGCAAAAAGTAGAGTCCTTACATTTCCAGGAGGATTTACAGGGGAAGTGCACAAAGTAAAGTTCTTACATTTCCAGGAGGGATTACAGAGGAAGTGCACAAAGTAGAGTACTTTCATTTCCAGGAGGGATTACAGGGGAAGTGCAGAAAGTAAAGTTCTTACATTTCCAGGAGGAATTACAGAGGAAATGCACAACGTTCTTACATTTCCAGGAGGGATTACAGAGGAAGTGCACAAAGTAGAATTCTTACATTTCCAGGAGGGATTACAGAGGAAGTGCACAAAGTAGATTTCTTACATTTCCAGGAGGGATTACAGAGGAAGTGCATAAAGTAAAGTTCTTACATTTCCAGGAGGGATTACAGAGGAAGTGCATAAAGTAAAGTTCTTTCATTTCCAGGAGGAATTACAGAGGAAGTCCATAAAGTAAAGTTCTTACATTTCCAGGAGGGATTACAGGCGAAGTGCAGAAAGTAACGTTCTTACATTTCCAGGAGGAATTACAGAGGAAATGCACAACGTTCTTACGTTTCCAGGAGGGATTACAGAGGAAGTGCACAAAGTAGATTTCTTACGTTTCCAGGAGGGATTACAGAGGAAGTGCATAAAGTAAAGTTCTTACATTTCCAGGAGAGATTACAGAGGAAGTGCATAAAGTAAAGTTCATACATTTCCAGGAGGGATTACAGAGGAAGTGCATAAAGTAAAGTTCTTACATTTCCAGGAGGGATTACAGAGGAAGTGCATAAAGTAAAGTTCATACATTTCCAGGAGGGATTACAGAAGAAGTCCATAAAGCAAAGTTCTTACATTTCCAGGAGGGATTACAGAGGAAGTGCATAAAGCAAAGTTCTTACATTTCCAGGAGGAATTACAGAGGAAGTCCATAAAGTAAAGTTCTTACATTTCCAGGAGGAATTACAGAGGAAGTGCAAAAAGTAAAGTTCTTACATTTCCAGGAGGGATTACAGAGGAAGTCCATAAAGTAAAGTTCTTACATTTCCAGGAGGAATTACAGAGGAAATGCACAACGTTCTTACATTTCCAGGAGGGATTACAGAGGAAGTGCACAAAGTAGATTTCTTACATTTCCAGGAGGGATTACGGAGGAAGTGAAGTAAAGTTCTTGCATTTCCAGGAGGGATTACAGAGGAAGTGCATAAAGTAAAGTTCTTACATTTCCAGGAGGGATTAGAGAGGAAGTGCATAAAGTAAAGTTCTTACATTTCCAGGAGGGATTACAGAGGAAGTGCAAAAAGTAAAGTTCTTACATTTCCAGGAGGGATTACAGAGGAAGTCCATAAAGTAAAGTTCTTACATTTCCAGGAGGAATTACAGAGGAAGTGCATAAAGTAAAGTTCTTACATTTCCAGGAGGGATTACAGAGGAATTGCATAAAGTAAAGTTCTTACATTTCCAGGAGGGATTACAGAGGAAGTGCATAAAGTAAAGTTCTTACATTTCCAGGAGTAATAAAAGAGGAAGTGCACAAAGTAGAGTCCTTACATTTCCAGGAGGATTTACAGAGGAAGTGCACAAAGTAAAGTTCTTACATTTCCAGGAGGGATTACAGAGGAAGTGCACAAAGTAGAGTCCTTACATTTCCAGGAGGGATTACAGGGGAAGTGCAGAAAGTAAAGTTCTTACATTTCCAGGAGGAATTACAGAGGAAATGCACAACGTTCTTACATTTCCAGGAGGGATTACAGAGGAAGTGCACAAAGTAGATTTCTTACATTTCGAGGGATTACAGAGGAAGTGCATAAAGTAAAGTTCTTACATTTCCAGGAGGGATTACAGAGGAAGTGCATAAAGTAAAGTTCTTACATTTCCAGGAGGGATTACAGAGGAAGTGCATAAAGTAAAGTTCTTACATTTCCAGGAGGGATTACAGAGGAAGTGCATAAAGTAAAGTTCTTACATTTCCAGGAGTAATAAAAGAGGAAGTGCACAAAGTAGAGTCCTTACATTTCCAGGAGGATTTACAGAGGAAGTGCACAAAGTAAAGTTCTTACATTTCCAGGAGGGATTACAGAGGAAGTGCACAAAGTAGAGTCCTTACATTTCCAGGAGGGATTACAGGGGAAGTGCAGAAAGTAAAGTTCTTACATTTCCAGGAGGAATTACAGAGGAAATGCACAACGTTCTTACATTTCCAGGAGGGATTACAGAGGAAGTGCACAAAGTAGATTTCTTACATTTCCAGGAGGGATTACAGAGGAAGTGCATAAAGTAAAGTTCTTACATTTCCAGGAGGGATTACAGAGGAAGTGCATAAAGTAAAGTTCTTACATTTCCAGGAGGGATTACAGAGGAAGTGCAAAAAGCAAAGTTCTTACTTTTCCAGGAGGGATTATAGAGGAAGTGCATAAAGTAAAGTTCTTACATTTCCTGGAGGAATTACAGAGGAAGTCCATAAAGTAAAGTTCTTACATTTCCAGGAGGGAATACAGGGGGAGTGCAGAAAGTAAAGTTCTTACATTTCCAGGAGGAATTACAGAGGAAATGCACAACGTTCTTACATTTCCAGGAGGGATTACAGAGGAAGTGCACAAAGTAGATTTCTTACGTTTCCAAGAGGGATTACAGAGGAAGTGCATAAAGTAAAGTTCTTACATTTCCAGGAGGGATTACAGAGGAAGTGCATAAAGTAAAGTTCATACATTTCCAGGAGGGATTACAGAAGAAGTCCATAAAGCAAAGTTCTTACATTTCCAGGAGGAATTACAGAGGAAGTGCAAAAAGTAAAGTTCTTACATTTCCAGGAGGGATTACAGAGGAAGTCCATAAAGTAAAGTTCTTACATTTCCAGGAGGAATTACAGAGGAAATGCACAACGTTCTTAAATTTCCAGGAGGGATTACAGAGGAAGCGCACAAAGTAGATTTCTTACATTTCCAGGAGGGATTACGGAGGAAGTGAATTAAAGTTCTTGCATTTCCAGGAGGGATTACAGAGGAAGTGCATAAAGTAAAGTTCTTACATTTCCAGGAGGGATTACAGAGGAAGTGCGTAAAGTAAACTTCTTACATTTCCAGGTGGGATTACAGAGGAAGAGCATAAAGTAAAGTTCTTACATTTCCAGGAGGGATTACAGAGGAAGTGCATAAAGTAAAGTTCTTACATTTCCAGGAGTAATTAAAGAGGAAGTGCAAAAAGTAGAGTCCTTACATTTCCAGGAGGATTTACAGGGGAAGTGCACAAAGTAAAGTTCTTACATTTCCAGGAGGGATTACAGAGGAAGTGCACAAAGTAGAGTCCTTACATTTCCAGGAGGGATTACAGGGGAAGTGCAGAAAGTAAAGTTCTTACATTTCCAGGAGGAATTACAGAGGAAATGCACAACGTTCTTACATTTCCAGGAGGGATTACAGAGGAAGTGCACAAAGTAGATTTCTTACATTTCCAGGAGGGATTACAGAGGAAGTGCATAAAGTAAAGTTCTTACATTTCCAGGAGGGATTACAGAGGAAGTGCATAAAGTAAAGTTCTTTCATTTCCAGGAGGAATTACAGAGGAAGTCCATAAAGTAAAGTTCTTACATTTCCAGGAGGGATTACAGGCGAAGTGCAGAAAGTAACGTTCTTACATTTCCAGGAGGAATTACAGAGGAAATGCACAACGTTATTACATTTCCAGGAGGGATTACAGAGGAAGTGCACAAAGTAGATTTCTTACGTTTCCAGGAGGGATTACAGAGGAAGTGCATAAAGTAAAGTTCTTACATTTCCAGGAGAGATTACAGAGAAAGTGCATAAAGTAAAGTTTATACATTTCCAGGAGGGATTACAGAGGAAGTGCATAAAGTAAAGTTCTTACATTTCCAGGAGGGATTACAGAGGAAGTGCATAAAGTAAAGTTCATACATTTCCAGGAGGGTTTACAGAAGAAGTCCATAAAGCAAAGTTCTTACATTTCCAGGAGGGATTACAGAGGAAGTGCATAAAGCAAAGTTCTTACATTTCCAGGAGGAATTACAGAGGAAGTCCATAAAGTAAAGTTCTTACATTTCCAGGAGGAATTACAGAGGAAGTGCAAAAAGTAAAGTTCTTACATTTCCAGGAGGGATTACAGAGGAAGTCCATAAAGTAAAGTTCTTACATTTCCAGGAGGAATTACAGAGGAAATGCACAACGTTCTTACATTTCCAGGAGGGATTACAGAGGAAGTGCACAAAGTAGATTTCTTACATTTCCAGGAGGGATTACGGAGGAAGTGAAGTAAAGTTCTTGCATTTCCAGGAGGGATTACAGAGGAAGTGCATAAAGTAAAGTTCTTACATTTCCAGGAGGGATTAGAGAGGAAGTGCATAAAGTAAAGTTCTTACATTTCCAGGAGGGATTACAGAGGAAGTGCAAAAAGTAAAGTTCTTACATTTCCAGGAGGGATTACAGAGGAAGTGCATAAAGTAAAGTTCTTACATTTCCAGGAGTAATAAAAGAGGAAGTGCACAAAGTAGAGTCCTTACATTTCCAGGAGGATTTACAGAGGAAGTGCACAAAGTAAAGTTCTTACATTTCCAGGAGGGATTACAGAGGAAGTGCACAAAGTAGAGTCCTTACATTTCCAGGAGGGATTACAGGGGAAGTGCAGAAAGTAAAGTTCTTACATTTCCAGGAGGAATTACAGAGGAAATGCACAACGTTCTTACATTTCCAGGAGGGATTACAGAGGAAGTGCACAAAGTAGATTTCTTACATTTCCAGGAGGGATTACAGAGGAAGTGCATAAAGTAAAGTTCTTACATTTCCAGGAGGGATTACAGAGGAAGTGCATAAAGTAAAGTTCTTACATTTCCAGGAGGGATTACAGAGGAAGTGCATAAAGCAAAGTTCTTACTTTTCCAGGAGGGATTATAGAGGAAGTGCATAAAGTAAAGTTCTTACATTTCCAGGAGGAATTACAGAGGAAGTCCATAAAGTAAAGTTCTTACATTTCCAGGAGGGATTACAGGGGAAGTGCAGAAAGTAAAGTTCTTACATTTCCAGCAGGAATTACAGAGGAAATGCACAACGTTCTTACATTTCCAGGAGGGATTACAGAGGAAGTGCACAAAGTAGATTTCTTACGTTTCCAGGAGGGATTACAGAGGAAGTGCATAAAGTAAAGTTCTTACATTTCCAGGAGGGATTACAGAGGAAGTGCATAAAGTAAAGTTCATACATTTCCAGGAGGGATTACAGAAGAAGTCCATAAAGCAAAGTTCTTACATTTCCAGGAGGAATTACAGAGGAAGTGCAAAAAGTAAAGTTCTTACATTTCCAGGAGGGATTACAGAGGATGTCCATAAAGTAAAGTTCTTACATTTCCAGGAGGAATTACAGAGGAAATGCACAACGTTCTTAAATTTCCAGGAGGGATTACAGAGGAAGCGCACAAAGTAGATTTCTTACATTTCCAGGAGGGATTACGGAGGAAGTGAATTAAAGTTCTTGCATTTCCAGGAGGGATTACAGAGGAAGTGCATAAAGTAAAGTTCTTACATTTCCAGGAGGGATTACAGAGGAAGTGCGTAAAGTAAAGTTCTTACATTTCCAGGTGGGATTACAGAGGAAGTGCATAAAGTAAAGTTCTTACATTTCCAGGAGGGATTACAGAGGAAGTGCATAAAGTAAAGTTCTTACATTTCCAGGAGTAATTAAAGAGGAAGTGCAAAAAGTAGAGTCCTTACATTTCCAGGAGGATTTACAGAGGAAGTGCACAAAGTAAAGTTCTTACATTTCCAGGAGGGATTACAGAGGAAGTGCACAAAGTAGAGTCCTTACATTTCCAGGAGGGATTACAGGGGAAGTGCAGAAAGTAAAGTTCTTACATTTCCAGGAGGAATTACAGAGGAAATGCACAACGTTCTTACATTTCCAGGAGGGATTACAGAGGAAGTGCACAAAGTAGAATTCTTACATTTCCAGGAGGGATTACAGAGGAAGTGCACAAAGTAGATTTCTTACATTTCCAGGAGGGATTACAGAGGAAGTGCATAAAGTAAAGTTCTTACATTTCCAGGAGGGATTACAGAGGAAGTGCATAAAGTAAAGTTCTTACATTTCCAGGAGGAATTACAGAGGAAGTCCATAAAGTAAAGTTCTTACATTTCCAGGAGGGATTACAGGCGAAGTGCAGAAAGTAACGTTCTTACATTTCCAGGAGGAATTACAGAGGAAATGCACAACGTTCTTACATTTCCAGGAGGGATTACAGAGGAAGTGCACAAAGTAGATTTCTTACGTTTCCAGGAGGGATTACAGAGGAAGTGCATAAAGTAAAGTTCTTACATTTCCAGGAGAGATTACAGAGGAAGTGCATAAAGTAAAGTTCATACATTTCCAGGAGGGATTACAGAGGACGTGCATAAAGTAAAGTTCTTACATTTCCAGGAGGGATTACAGAGGAAGTGCATAAAGTAAAGTTCATACATTTCCAGGAGGGATTACAGAAGAAGTCCATAAAGCAAAGTTCTTACATTTCCAGGAGGGATTACAGAGGAAGTGCATAAAGCAAAGTTCTTATATTTCCAGGAGGAATTACAGATGGAGTCCATAAAGTAAAGTTCTTACATTTCCAGGAGGAATTACAGAGGAAGTGCAAAAAGTAAAGTTCTTACATTTCCAGGAGGGATTACAGAGGAAGTCCATAAAGTAAAGTTCTTAAATTTCCAGGAGGAATTACAGAGGAAATGCACAACGTTCTTACATTTCCAGGAGGCATTACAGAGGAAGTGCACAAACTAGATTTCTTACATTTCCAGGAGGGATTACGGAGGAAGTGAAGTAAAGTTCTTGCATTTCCAGGAGGGATTACAGAGGAAGTGCATAAAGTAAAGTTCTTACATTTCCAGGAGGGATTAGAGAGGAAGTGCATAAAGTAAAGTTCTTACATTTCCAGGAGGGATTACAGAGGAAGTGCATAAAGTAAAGTTCATACATTTCCAGGAGGGATTACAGAGGAAGTGCATAAAGTAAAGTTCTTACATTTCCAGGAGTAATTAAAGAAGAAGTGCACAAAGTAGAGTCCTTACATTTCCAGGAGGATTTACAGAGGAAGTGCACAAAGTAAAGTTCTTACATTTCCAGGAGGGATTACAGAGGAAATGCACAAAGTAGAGTCCTTACATTTCCAGGAGGGATTACAGCGGAAGTGCAGAAAGTAAAGTTCTTACATTTCCAGGAGGAATTACAGAGGAAATGCACAACGTTCTTACATTTCCAGGAGGGTTTACAGAGGAAGTGCACAAAGTAGATTTCTTACATTTCCAGGACGGATTACAGAGAAAGTGCATAAAGTAAAGTTCTTACATTTCCAGGAGGGATTACAGAGGAAGTGCATAAAGTAAAGTTCTTACATTTCCAGGAGGGATTACAGAGGAAGTGCATAAAGCAAAGTTCTTACATTTCCAGGAGGGATTACAGAGGAAGTGCATAAAGTAAAGTTCTTACATTTCCAGGAGGACTTACAGAGGAAGTCCATAAAGTAAAGTTGTTACATTTCCAGGAGGAATTACAGAGGAAGTGCAAAAAGTAAAGTTCTTACATTTCCAGGAGGGATTACAGAGGAAGTCCATAAAGTAAAGTTCTTACATTTCCAGGAGGAATTACAGAGGAAATGCACAACGTTCTTACATTTCCAGGAGGAAATACAGAGGAAGTGCACAAAGTAGATTTCTTACATTTCCAGGAGGGTTTACGGAGGAAGTGAAGTAAAGTTCTTGCATTTCCAGGAGGGATTACAGAGGAAGTGCACAAAGTAAAGTTCTTACATTTCCAGGAGGGATTACAGAGGAAGTGCATAAAGTAAAGTTCTTACATTTCCAGGAGGAATTACAGAGGAAGTGCATAAAGTAAAGTTCTTACATTTCCAGGAGGGATTACAGAGGAAGTGCATAAAGTAAAGTTCTTACATTTCCAGGAGTAATTAAAGGGGAAGTGCACAAAGTAGAGTCCTTACATTTCCAGGAGGATTTACAGAGGAAGTGCACAAAGTAAAGTTCTTACATTTCCAGGAGGGATTACAGAGGAAGTGCATAAAGTAAAGTTCTTACATTTCCAGGAGTATTTACAGAGGAAGTGCATATAGTAAAGTTCTTACATTTCCATGAGGAATTAAAGAGGAAGTGCAGAAAGTAGAGTCCTTACATTTCCAGGAGGGATTACAGAGGAAGTGCATAAAGTAAAGTTCTTACATTTCCAGGAGAGATTACAGAGGAAGTGCATAAAGTAAAGTTCATACATTTCCAGGAGGGATTACAGAGGACGTGCATAAAGTAAAGTTCTTACATTTCCAGGAGGGATTACAGAGGAAGTGCATAAAGTAAAGTTCATACATTTCCAGGAGGGATTACAGAAGAAGTCCATAAAGCAAAGTTCTTACATTTCCAGGAGGGATTACAGAGGAAGTGCATAAAGCAAAGTTCTTATATTTCCAGGAGGAATTACAGATGGAGTCCATAAAGTAAAGTTCTTACATTTCCAGGAGGAATTACAGAGGAAGTGCAAAAAGTAAAGTTCTTACATTTCCAGGAGGGATTACAGAGGAAGTCCATAAAGTAAAGTTCTTACATTTCCAGGAGGAATTACAGAGGAAATGCACAACGTTCTTACATTTCCAGGAGGCATTACAGAGGAAGTGCACAAACTAGATTTCTTACATTTCCAGGAGGGATTACGGAGGAAGTGAAGTAAAGTTCTTGCATTTCCAGGAGGGATTACAGAGGAAGTGCATAAAGTAAAGTTCTTACATTTCCAGGAGGGATTAGAGAGGAAGTGCATAAAGTAAAGTTCTTACATTTCCAGGAGGGATTACAGAGGAAGTGCATAAAGTAAAGTTCATACATTTCCAGGAGGGATTACAGAGGAAGTGCATAAAGTAAAGTTCTTACATTTCCAGGAGTAATTAAAGAAGAAGTGCACAAAGTAGAGTCCTTACATTTCCAGGAGGATTTACAGAGGAAGTGCACAAAGTAAAGTTCTTACATTTCCAGGAGGGATTACAGAGGAAATGCACAAAGTAGAGTCCTTACATTTCCAGGAGGGATTACAGCGGAAGTGCAGAAAGTAAAGTTCTTACATTTCCAGGAGGAATTACAGAGGAAATGCACAACGTTCTTACATTTCCAGGAGGGTTTACAGAGGAAGTGCACAAAGTAGATTTCTTACATTTCCAGGACGGATTACAGAGAAAGTGCATAAAGTAAAGTTCTTACATTTCCAGGAGGGATTACAGAGGAAGTGCATAAAGTAAAGTTCTTACATTTCCAGGAGGGATTACAGAGGAAGTGCATAAAGCAAAGTTCTTACATTTCCAGGAGGGATTACAGAGGAAGTGCATAAAGTAAAGTTCTTACATTTCCAGGAGGACTTACAGAGGAAGTCCATAAAGTAAAGTTGTTACATTTCCAGGAGGAATTACAGAGGAAGTGCAAAAAGTAAAGTTCTTACATTTCCAGGAGGGATTACAGAGGAAGTCCATAAAGTAAAGTTCTTACATTTCCAGGAGGAATTACAGAGGAAATGCACAACGTTCTTACATTTCCAGGAGGAAATACAGAGGAAGTGCACAAAGTAGATTTCTTACATTTCCAGGAGGGTTTACGGAGGAAGTGAAGTAAAGTTCTTGCATTTCCAGGAGGGATTACAGAGGAAGTGCACAAAGTAAAGTTCTTACATTTCCAGGAGGGATTACAGAGGAAGTGCATAAAGTAAAGTTCTTACATTTCCAGGAGGAATTACAGAGGAAGTGCATAAAGTAAAGTTCTTACATTTCCAGGAGGGATTACAGAGGAAGTGCATAAAGTAAAGTTCTTACATTTCCAGGAGTATTTACAGAGGAAGTGCATATAGTAAAGTTCTTACATTTCCATGAGGAATTAAAGAGGAAGTGCAGAAAGTAGAGTCCTTACATTTCCAGGAGGGATTACAGAGGAAGTGCGTATAGTAAAGTTCTTACATTTCCATGAGGAATTAAAGAGGAAGTGCACAAAGTAGAGTCCTTACATTTCCAGGAGTATTTACAGAGGAAGTGCAAAAAGTAAAGTTCTTACATTTCCAGGAGGGATTACAGAGGAAGTGCAGAAAGTAAAGTTCTTACATTTCTAGGAGGATTTACAGAGGAAGTGCATAAAGTAAAGTTCTTACATTTCCAGGAGGGATTACATAGGAAGTGCATAATGTAAACTTCTTACATTTCCAGGAGGAATTACAGAGGAAATGCACAACGTTCTTACATTTCCAGGAGGGATTACAGAGAAAGTGCACAAAGTAGATTTCTTACATTTCCAGGAGGGATTACAGAGGAAGTGCATAAAGTAAAGTTCTTACATTTCCAGGAGGGATTACAGAGGAAGTGCATAAAGTAAAGTTCTTACATTTCCAGGAGGGATTACAGAGGAAGTGCACAAAGTAGATTTCTTACATTTCCAGGAGGGATTACAGTGGAAGTGCATAAAGTAAAGTTCTTACATTTCCAGGAGGGATTACAGAGGAAGTGCGTAAAGTAAAGTTCTTACATTTCCAGGAGTAATTAAAGAGGAAGTGCACAAAGTAGAGTCCTTACATTTTCAGGAGGATTTACAGAGGAAGTGCACAAAGTAAAGTTCTTACATTTCCAGGAGGGATTACAGAGGAAGTGCATATAGTAAAGTTCTTACATTTCCATGAGGAATTAAAAAGGAAGTGCAGAAAGTAGAGTCCTTACATTTCCAGGAGGGATTACAGAGGAAGTGTACAAAGTAGAGTTCTTACATTTCCAGGAGGGATTACAGGGGATGTGCACAAAGTAGAGTTCTTATATTTGCAGGAGTATTTACAGTGGAAGTGCAAAAAGTAAAGTTCTTACATTTCCAGCAGGGATTACAGAGGAAGTGCATAAAGTAAAGTTCTTACATTTCCAGGGGGAATTAAAGAGGAAGTGCAGAAAGTAGAGTCCTTACATTTCCAGGAGGTATTACAGGGGATGTGCACAAAGCAGAGTTCTTACATTTCCAGGAGGATTAACAGAGGAAGTGCAAAAAGTAAAGTTCTTACATTTCCAGGAGGAATTACAGAGGAAGTCCATAAAGTAAAGTTCTTACATTTCCAGGAGGAATTACAGAGGAAGTGCAAAAAGTAAAGTTCTTACATTTCCAGGAGAGATTACAGAGGAAGTCCATAAAGTAAAGTTCTTACATTTCCAGGAGGAATTACAGAGGAAATGCACAACGTTCTTAAATTTCCAGGAGGGATTACAGAGGAAGCGCACAAAGTAGATTTCTTACATTTCCAGGAGGGATTACGGAGGAAGTGAATTAAAGTTCTTGCATTTCCAGGAGGGATTACAGAGGAAGTGCATAAAGTAAAGTTCTTACATTTCCAGGAGGGATTACAGAGGAAGTGCGTAAAGTAAAGTTCTTACATTTCCAGGTGGGATTACAGAGGAAGTGCATAAAGTAAAGTTCTTACATTTCCAGGAGGGATTACAGAGGAAGTGCATAAAGTAAAGTTCTTACATTTCCAGGAGTAATTAAAGAGGAAGTGCAAAAAGTAGAGTCCTTACATTTCCAGGAGGATTTACAGAGGAAGTGCACAATGTAAAGTTCTTACATTTCCAGGAGGGAATACAGAGGAAGTGCACAAAGTAGAGTCCTTACATTTCCAGGAGGGATTACAGGGGAAGTGCAGAAAGTAAAGTTCTTACATTTCCAGGAGGAATTACAGAGGAAATCCACAATGTTCTTACATTTCCAGGAGGGATTACAGAGGAAGTGCACAAAGTAGAATTCTTACATTTCCAGGAGGGATTACAGAGGAAGTGCACAAAGTAGATTTCTTACATTTCCAGGAGGGATTACAGAGGAAGTGCATAAAGTAAAGTTCTTACATTTCCAGGAGGGATTACAGAGGAAGTGCATGAAGTAAAGTTCTTCCATTTCCAGGAGGAATTACAGAGGAAGTCCATAAAGTAAAGTTCTTACATTTCCAGGAGGGATTACAGGCGAAGTGCAGAAAGTAACGTTCTTACATTTCCAGGAGGAATTACAGAGGAAATGCACAACGTTCTTACATTTCCAGGAGGGATTACAGAGGAAGTGCACAAAGTAGATTTCTTACGTTTCCAGGAGGGATTACAGAGGAAGTGCATAAAGTAAAGTTCTTACATTTCCAGGAGAGATTACAGAGGAAGTGCATAAAGTAAAGTTCATACATTTCCAGGAGGGATTACAGAGGAAGTGCATAAAGCAAAGTTCTTACATTTCCAGGAGGGATTACAGAGGAAGTGCATAAAGTAAAGTTCTTACATTTCCAGGAGGAATTACAGAGGAAGTCCATAAAGTAAAGTTCTTACATTTCCAGGAGGAATTACAGAAGAAGTGCAAAAAGTAAAGTTCTTACATTTCCAGGAGGGATTACAGAGGAAGTCCATAAAGTTCTTACATTTCCAGGAGGAATTACAGAGGAAATGCACAACGTTCTTACATTTCCAGGAGGAATTACAGAGGAAGTGCACAAAGTAGATTTCTTACATTTCCAGGAGGGATTACGGAGGAAGTGAAGTAAAGTTCTTGCATTTCCAGGAGGGATTACAGAGGAAGTGCATAAAGTAAAGTTCTTACATTTCCAGGAGGGATTACAGAGGAAGTGCATAAAGTAAAGTTCTTACATTTCCAGGAGGGATTACAGAGGAAGTGCATAAAGTAAAGTTCTTACATTTCCAGGAGGGATTACAGAGGAAGTGCATAAAGTAAAGTTCTTACATTTCCAGGAGTAATTAAAGGGGAAGTGCACAAAGTAGAGTCCTTACATTTCCAGGACGATTTACAGAGGAAGTGCACAAAGTAAAGTTCTTACATTTCCAGGAGGGATTACAGAGGAAGTGCATAAAGTAAAGTTCTTACATTTCCAGGAGGATTTACAGAGGAAGTGCATATAGTAAAGTTCTTACATTTCCATGAGGAATTAAAGAGGAAGTGCAGAAATTAGAGTCCTTACATTTCCAGGAGGGATAACAGAGGAAGTGCGTATAGTAAAGTTCTTACATTTCCATGAGGAATTAAAGAGGAAGTGCACAAAGTAGAGTCCTTACATTTCCAGGAGTATTTACAGAGGAAGTGCAAAAAGTAAAGTTCTTACATTTCCAGGAGGGATTACAGAGGAAGTGCATAAAGTAAAGTTCTTACATTTCCAGGAGGGATTACAGAGGAAGTGCATAAAGTAAAGTTCTTACATTTCCAGGAGGGATTACAGAGGAAGTGCACAAAGTAGATTTCTTACATTTCCAGGAGGGATTACAGTGGAAGTGCATAAAGTAAAGTTCTTACATTTCCAGGAGGGATTACAGAGGAAGTGCATAAAGTAAAGTTCATACATTTCCAGGAGGGATTACAGAAGAAGTCCATAAAGCAAATTTCTTACATTTCCAGGAGGGATTACAGAGGAAGTGCATAAAGCATAGTTCTTACATTTCCAGGAGGAATTACAGAGGAAGTCCATAAAGTAAAGTTCTTACATTTCCAGGAGGAATTACAGAGGAAGTGCAAAAAGTAAAGTTCTTACATTTCCAGGAGGGATTACAGAGGAAGTCCATAAAGTAAAGTTCTTACATTTCCAGGAGGAATTACAGAGGAAATGCACAACGTTCTTACATTTCCTGGAGGCATTACAGAGGAAGTGCACAAACTAGATTTCTTACATTTCCAGGAGGGATTACGGAGGAAGTGAAGTAAAGTTCTTGCATTTCCAGGAGGGATTACAGAGGAAGTGCATAAAGTAAAGTTCTTAGATTTCCAGGAGGGATTAGAGAGGAAGTGCATAAAGTAAAGTTCTTACATTTCCAGGAGGGATTACAGAGGAAGTGCATAAAGTAAAGTTCATACATTTCCAGGAGGGATTACAGAGGAAGTGCATAAAGTAAAGTTCTTACATTTCCAGGAGTAATTAAAGAAGAAGTGCACAAAGTAGAGTCCTTACATTTCCAGGAGGATTTACAGAGGAAGTGCACAAAGTAAAGTTCTTACATTTCCAGGAGGGATTACAGAGGAAATGCACAAAGTAGAGTCCTTACATTTCCAGGAGGGATTACAGCGGAAGTGCAGAAAGTAAAGTTCTTACATTTCCAGGAGGAATTACAGAGGAAATGCACAACGTTCTTACATTTCCAGGAGGGTTTACAGAGGAAGTGCACAAAGTAGATTTCTTACATTTCCAGGAGGGATTACAGAGAAAGTGCATAAAGTAAACTTCTTACATTTCCAGGAGGGATTACAGAGGAAGTGCATAAAGTAAAGTTCTTACATTTCCAGGAGGGATTACAGAGGAAGTGCATAAAGCAAAGTTCTTACATTTCCAGGAGGGATTACAGAGGAAGTGCATAAAGTAAAGTTCTTACATTTCCAGGAGGACTTACAGAGGAAGTCCATAAAGTAAAGTTGTTACATTTCCAGGAGGAATTACAGAGGAAGTGCAAAAAGTAAAGTTCTTACATTTCCAGGAGGGATTACAGAGGAAGTCCATAAAGTAAAGTTCTTACATTTCCAGGAGGAATTACAGAGGAAATGCACAACGTTCTTACATTTCCAGGAGGAATTACAGAGGAAGTGCACAAAGTAGATTTCTTACATTTCCAGGAGGGTTTACGGAGGAAGTGAAGTAAAGTTCTTGCATTTCCAGGAGGGATTACAGAGGAAGTGCACAAAGTAAAGTTCTTACATTTCCAGGAGGGATTACAGAGGAAGTGCATAAAGTAAAGTTTTTACATTTCCAGGAGGAATTACAGAGGAAGTGCATAAAGTAAAGTTCTTACATTTCCAGGAGGGATTACAGAGGAAGTGCATAAAGTAAAGTTCTTACATTTCCAGGAGTAATTAAAGGGGAAGTGCACAAAGAAGAGTCCTTACATTTCCAGGAGGATTTACAGAGGAAGTGCACAAAGTAAAGTTCTTACATTTCCAGGAGGGATTACAGAGGAAGTGCATAAAGTAAAGTTCTTACATTTCCAGGAGTATTTACAGAGGAAGTGCATATAGTAAAGTTCTTACATTTCCATGAGGAATTAAAGAGGAAGTGCAGAAAGTAGAGTCCTTACATTTCCAGGAGGGATTACAGAGGAAGTGCGTATAGTAAAGTTCTTACATTTCCATGAGGAATTAAAGAGGAAGTGCACAAAGTAGAGTCCTTACATTTCCAGGAGTATTTACAGAGGAAGTGCAAAAAGTAAAGTTCTTACATTTCCAGGAGGGATTACAGAGGAAGTGCAGAAAGTAAAGTTCTTACATTTCCAGGAGGATTTACAGAGGAAGTGCATAAAGTAAAGTTCTTACATTTCCAGGAGGAATTACAGAGGAAATGCACAACGTTCTTACATTTCCAGGAGGGATTACAGAGAAAGTGCACAAAGTAGATTTCTTACATTTCCAGGAGGGATTACAGAGGAAGTGCATAAAGTAAAGTTCTTACATTTCCAGGAGGGATTACAGAGGAAGTGCATAAAGTAAAGTTCTTACATTTCCAGGAGGGATTACAGAGGAAGTGCACAAAGTAGATTTCTTACATTTCCAGGAGGGATTACAGTGGAAGTGCATAAAGTAAAGTTCTTACATTTCCAGGAGGGATTACAGAGGAAGTGCGTAAAGTAAAGTTCTTACATTTGCAGGAGTAATTAAAGAGGAAGTGCACAAAGTAGAGTCCTTACATTTCCAGGAGGATTTACAGAGGAAGTGCACAAAGTAAAGTTCTTACATTTCCAGGAGGGATTACAGAGGAAGTGCATATAGTAAAGTTCTTACATTTCCATGAGGAATTAAAAAGGAAGTGCAGAAAGTAGAGTCCTTACATTTCCAGGAGGGATTACAGAGGAAGTGTACAAAGTAGAGTTCTCACATTTCCAGGAGGGATTACAGGGGATGTGCACAAAGTAGAGTTCTTATATTTGCAGGAGTATTTACAGTGGAAGTGCAAAAAGTAAAGTTCTTACATTTCCAGCAGGGATTACAGAGGAAGTGCATAAAGTAAAGTTCTTACATTTCCAGGGGGAATTAAAGAGGAAGTGCAGAAAGTAGAGTCCTTACATTTCCAGGAGGTATTACAGGGGATGTGCACAAAGTAGAGTTCTTACATTTCCAGGAGGATTAACAGAGGAAGTGCAAAAAGTAAAGTTCTTAAATTTCCAGGAGGAATTACAGAGGAAGTCCATAAAGTAAAGTTCTTACATTTCCAGGAGGAATTACAGAGGAAGTGCAAAAAGTAAAGTTCTTACATTTCCAGGAGAGATTACAGAGGAAGTCCATAAAGTAAAGTTCTTACATTTCCAGGAGGAATTACAGAGGAAATGCACAACGTTCTTAAATTTCCAGGAGGGATTACAGAGGAAGCGCACAAAGTAGATTTCTTACATTTCCAGAAGGGATTACGGAGGAAGTGAAGTAAAGTTCTTGCATTTCCAGGAGGGATTACAGAGGAAGTGCATAAAGTAAAGTTCTTACATTTCCAGGAGGGATTACAGAGGAAGTGCGTAAAGTAAAGTTCTTACATTTCCAGGTGGGATTACAGAGGAAGTGCATATAGTAAAGTTCTTACATTTCCAGGAGGGATTACAGAGGAAGTGCATAAAGTAAAGTTCTTACATTTCCAGGAGTAATTAAAGAGGAAGTGCAAAAAGTAGAGTCCTTACATTTCCAGGAGGATTTACAGAGGAAGTGCACAATGTAAAGTTCTTACATTTCCAGGAGGGATTACAGAGGAAGTGCACAAAGTAGAGTCCTTACATTTCCAGGAGGGATTACAGGGGAAGTGCAGAAAGTAAAGTTCTTACATTTCCAGGAGGAATTACAGAGGAAATCCACAATGTTCTTACATTTCCAGGAGGGATTACAGAGGAAGTGCACAAAGTAGAATTCTTACATTTCCAGGAGGGATTACAGAGGAAGTGCACAAAGTAGATTTCTTACATTTCCAGGAGGGATTACAGAGGAAGTGCATAAAGTAAAGTTCTTACATTTCCAGGAGGGATTACAGAGGAAGTGCATAAAGTAAAGTTCTTCCATTTCCAGGAGGAATTACAGAGGAAGTCCATAAAGTAAAGTTCTTACATTTCCAGGAGGGATTACAGGCGAAGTGCAGAAAGTAACGTTCTTACATTTCCAGGAGGAATTACAGAGGAAATGCACAACGTTCTTACATTTCCAGGAGGGATTACAGAGGAAGTGCACAAAGTAGATTTCTTACGTTTCCAGGAGGGATTACAGAGGAAGTGCATAAAGTAAAGTTCTTACATTTCCAGGAGAGATTACAGAGGAAGTGCATAAAGTAAAGTTCATACATTTCCAGGAGGGATTACAGAGGAAGTGCATAAAGCAAAGTTCTTACATTTCCAGGAGGGATTACAGAGGAAGTGCATAAAGTAAAGTTCTTACATTTCCAGGAGGAATTACAGAGGAAGTCCATAAAGTAAAGTTCTTACATTTCCAGGAGGAATTACAGAAGAAGTGCAAAAAGTAAAGTTCTTACATTTCCAGGAGGGATTACAGAGGAAGTCCATAAAGTAAAGTTCTTACATTTCCAGGAGGAATTACAGAGGAAATGCACAACGTTCTTACATTTCCAGGAGGAATTACAGAGGAAGTGCACAAAGTAGATTTCTTACATTTCCAGGAGGGATTACGGAGGAAGTGAAGTAAAGTTCTTGCATTTCCAGGAGGGATTACAGAGGAAATGCATAAAGTAAAGTTCTTACATTTCCAGGAGGGATTACAGGCGAAGTGCAGAAAGTAACGTTCTTACATTTCCAGGAGGAATTACAGAGGAAATGCACAACGTTCTTACATTTCCAGGAGGGATTACAGAGGAAGTGCACAAAGTAGATTTCTTACGTTTCCAGGAGGGATTACAGAGGAAGTGCATAAAGTAAAGTTCTTACATTTCCAGGAGAGATTACAGAGGAAGTGCATAAAGTAAAGTTCATACATTTCCAGGAGGGATTACAGAGGAAGTGCATAAAGCAAAGTTCTTACATTTCCAGGAGGGATTACAGAGGAAGTGCATAAAGTAAAGTTCTTACATTTCCAGGAGGAATTACAGAGGAAGTCCATAAAGTAAAGTTCTTACATTTCCAGGAGGAATTACAGAAGAAGTGCAAAAAGTAAAGTTCTTACATTTCCAGGAGGGATTACAGAGGAAGTCCATAAAGTAAAGTTCTTACATTTCCAGGAGGAATTACAGAGGAAATGCACAACGTTCTTACATTTCCAGGAGGAATTACAGAGGAAGTGCACAAAGTAGATTTCTTACATTTCCAGGAGGGATTACGGAGGAAGTGAAGTAAAGTTCTTGCATTTCCAGGAGGGATTACAGAGGAAATGCATAAAGTAAAGTTCTTACATTTCCAGGAGGGATTACAGAGGAAGTGCATAAAGTAAAGTTCTTACATTTCCAGGAGGGATTACAGCGGAAGTGCATAAAGTAAAGTTCTTACATTTCCAGGAGGGATTACAGAGGAAGTGCATAAAGTAAAGTTCTTACATTTCCAGGAGTAATTAAAGGGGAAGTGCACAAAGTAGAGTCCTTACATTTCCAGGAGGATTTACAGAGGAAGTGCACAAAGTAAAGTTCTTACATTTCCAGGAGGGATTACAGAGGAAGTGCATAAAGTAAAGTTCTTACATTTCCAGGAGGATTTACAGAGGAAGTGCATATAGTAAAGTTCTTACATTTCCATGAGGAATTAAAGAGGAAGTGCAGAAAGTAGAGTCCTTACATTTCCAGGAGGGATAACAGAGGAAGTGCGTATAGTAAAGTTCTTACATTTCCATGAGGAATTAAAGAGGAAGTGCACAAAGTAGAGTCCTTACATTTCCAGGAGTATTTACAGAGGAAGTGCAAAAAGTAAAGTTCTTACATTTCCAGGAGGGATTACAGAGGAAGTGCATAAAGTAAAGTTCTTACATTTCCAGGAGGGATTACAGAGGAAGTGCATGAAGTAAAGTTCTTACATTTCCAGGAGGGATTACAGTGGAAGTGCATAAAGTAAAGTTCTTACATTTCCAGGAGGGATTACAGAGGAAGTGCATAAAGTAAAGTTCTTACATTTGCAGGAGGGATTACAGAGGAAGTGCGTAAAGTAAAGTTCTTACATTTCCAGGAGTAATTAAAGAGGAAGTGCACAAAGTAGAGTCCTTACATTTCCAGGAGGATTTACAGAGGAAGTGCACAAAGTAAAGTTCTTACATTTCCAGGAGGGATTACAGAGGAAGTGCATATAGTAAAGTTCTTACATTTCCATGAGGAATTAAAAAGGAAGTGCAGAAAGTAGAGTCCTTACATTTCCAGGAGGGATTACAGAGGAAGTGTACAAAGTAGAGTTCTTACATTTCCAGGAGGGATTACAGGGGATGTGCACAAAGTAGAGTTCTTACATTTGCAGGAGTATTTACAGTGGAAGTGCAAAAAGTAAAGTTCTTACATTTCCAGGAGGGATTACAGAGGAAGTGCATAAAGTAAAGTTCTTACATTTCCAGGGGGAATTAAAGAGGAAGTGCAGAAAGTAGAGTCCTTACATTTCCAGGAGGTATTACAGGGGATGTGCACAAAGTAGAGTTCTTACATTTCCAGGAGGATTAACAGAGGAAGTGCAAAAAGTAAAGTTCTTACATTTCCAGGAGGAATTACAGAGGAAGTCCATAAAGTAAAGTTCTTACATTTCCAGGAGGAATTACAGAGGAAGTGCAAAAAGTAAAGTTCTTACATTTCCAGGAGGGATTACAGAGGAAGTCCATAAAGTAAAGTTCTTACATTTCCAGGAGGAATTACAGAGGAAATGCATAACGTTCTTAAATTTCCAGGAGGGATTACAGAGGAAGCACACAAAGTAGATTTCTTACATTTCCAGGAGGGATTACGGAGGAAGTGAATTAAAGTTCTTGCATTTCCAGGAGGGATTACAGAGGAAGTGCATAAAGTAAAGTTCTTACATTTCCAGGAGGGATTACAGAGGAAGTGCGTAAACTAAAGTTCTTACCTTTCCAGGTGGGATTACAGAGGAAGTGCATAAAGTAAAGTTCTTACATTTCCAGGAGGGATTACAGAGGAAGTGCATAAAGTAAAGTTCTTACATTTCCATGAGTAATTAAAGAGGAAGTGCAAAAAGTAGAGTCCTTACATTTCCAGGAGGATTTACAGAGGAAGTGCACAAAGTAAAGTTCTTACATGTCCAGGAGGGATTACAGAGGAAGTGCACAAAGTAGAGTCCTTACATTTCCAGGAGGGATTACAGGGGAAGTGCAGAAAGTAAAGTTCTTACATTTCCAGGAGGAATTACAGAGGAAATGCACAACGTTCTTACATTTCCAGGAGGGATTACAGAGGAAGTGCACAAAGTAGAATTCTTACATTTCCAGGAGGGATTACAGAGGAAGTGCACAAAGTAGATTTCTTACATTTCCAGGAGGGATTACAGAGGAAGTGCATAAAGTAAAGTTCTTACATTTCCAGGAGGGATTACAGAGGAAGTGCATAAGGTAAAGTTCTTACATTTCCAGGAGGAATTACAGAGGAAGTCCATAAAGTAAAGTTCTTACATTTCCAGGAGGGATTACAGGCGAAGTGCAGAAAGTAACGTTCTTACATTTCCAGGAGGAATTACAGAGGAAATGCACAACGTTCTTACATTTCCAGGAGGGATTACAGAGGCAGTGCACAAAGTAGATTTCTTACGTTTCCAGGAGGGATTACAGAGGAAGTGCATAAAGTAAAGTTCTTACATTTCCAGGAGAGATTACAGAGGAAGTGCATAAAGTAAAGTTCATACATTTCCAGGAGGGATTACAGAGGAAGTGCATAAAGCAAAGTTCTTACATTTCCAGGAGGGATTACAGAGGAAGTGCATAAAGTAAAGTTCTTACATTTCCAGGAGGAATTACAGAGGAAGTCCATAAAGTAAAGTTCTTACATTTCCAGGAGGAATTACAGAAGAAGTGCAAAAAGTAAAGTTCTTACATTTCCAGGAGGGATTACAGAGGAAGTCCATAAAGTAAAGTTCTTACATTTCCAGGAGGAATTACAGAGGAAGTGCACAAAGTAGATTTCTTACATTTCCAGGAGGGATTACGGAGGAAGTGAAGTAAAGTTCTTGCATTTCCAGGAGGGATTACAGAGGAAGTGTATAAAGTAAAGTTCTTACATTTCCAGGAGGGATTACAGAGGAAGTGCATGAAGTAAAGTTCTTACATTTCCAGGAGGGATTACAGAGGAAGTGCATAAAGTAAAGTTCTTACATTTCCAGGAGGGATTACAGAGGAAGTGCATAAAGTAAAGTTCTTACATTTCCAGGAGTAATTAAAGGGGAAGTGCACAAAGTAGAGTCCTTACATTTCCAGGAGGATTTACAGAGGAAGTGCACAAAGTAAAGTTCTTACATTTCCAGGAGGGATTACAGAGGAAGTGCATAAAGTAAAGTTCTTACATTTCCAGGAGCATTTACAGAGGAAGTGCATATAGTAAATTCTTACATTTCCATGAGGAATTAAAGAGGAAGTGCAGAAAGTAGAGTCCTTACATTTCCAGGAGGGATTACAGAGGAAGTGCGTATAGTAAAGTTCTTACATTTCCATGAGGAATTAAAGAGGAAGTGCACAAAGTAGAGTCCTTACATTTCCAGGAGTATTTACAGAGGAATTGCAAAAAGTAAAGTTCTTACATTTCCAGGAGGGATTACAGAGGAAGTGCATAAAGTAAAGTTCTTACATTTCCAGGAGGGATTACAGAGGAAGTGCATAATGTAAAGTTCTTACATTTCCAGGAGGAATTACAGAGGAAATGCACAACGTTCTTACATTTCCAGGAGGGATTACAGAGGAAGTGCACAAAGTAGATTTCTTACATTTCCAGGAGGGATTACATAGGAAGTGCATAAAGTAAAGTTCTTACATTTCCAGGAGGGATTACAGAGGAAGTGCATAAAGTAAAGTTCTTACATTTCCAGGAGGGATTACAGAGGAAGTGTACAAAGTAGATTTCTTACATTTCCAGGAGGGATTACAGTGGAAGTGCATAAAGTAAAGTTCTTACATTTCCAGGAGGGATTACAGAGGAAGTGCATAAAGTAAAGTTCTTACATTTGCAGGAGGGATTACAGAGGAAGTGCGTAAAGTAAAGTTCTTACATTTCCAGGAGTAATTAAAGAGGAAGTGCACAAAGTAGAGTCCTTACATTTCCAGGAGGATTTACAGAGGAAGTGCACAAAGTAAAGTTCTTACATTTCCAGGAGGGATTACAGAGGAAGTGCATATAGTAAAGTTCTTACATTTCCATGAGGAATTAAAAAGGAAGTGCAGAAAGTAGAGTCCTTACATTTCCAGGAGGGATTACAGAGGAAGTGTACAAAGTAGAGTTCTTACATTTCCAGGAGGGATTACAGGGGATGTGCACAAAGTAGAGTTCTTACATTTGCAGGAGTATTTACAGTGGAAGTGCAAAAAGTAAAGTTCTTACATTTCCAGGAGGGATTACAGAGGAAGTGCATAAAGTAAAGTTCTTACATTTCCAGGGGGAATTAAAGAGGAAGTGCAGAAAGTAGAGTCCTTACATTTCCAGGAGGTATTACAGGGGATGTGCACAAAGTAGAGTTCTTACATTTCCAGGAGGATTAACAGAGGAAGTGCAAAAAGTAAAGTTCTTACATTTCCAGGAGGAATTACAGAGGAAGTCCATAAAGTAAAGTTCTTACATTTCCAGGAGGAATTACAGAGGAAGTGCAAAAAGTAAAGTTCTTACATTTCCAGGAGGGATTACAGAGGAAGTCCATAAAGTAAAGTTCTTACATTTCCAGGAGGAATTACAGAGGAAATGCACAACGTTCTTAAATTTCCAGGAGGGATTACAGAGGAAGCACACAAAGTAGATTTCTTACATTTCCAGGAGGGATTACGGAGGAAGTGAATTAAAGTTCTTGCATTTCCAGGAGGGATTACAGAGGAAGTGCATAAAGTAAAGTTCTTACATTTCCAGGAGGGATTACAGAGGAAGTGCGTAAACTAAAGTTCTTACCTTTCCAGGTGGGATTACAGAGGAAGTGCATAAAGTAAAGTTCTTACATTTCCAGGAGGGATTACAGAGGAAGTGCATAAAGTAAAGTTCTTACATTTCCATGAGTAATTAAAGAGGAAGTGCAAAAAGTAGAGTCCTTACATTTCCAGGAGGATTTACAGAGGAAGTGCACAAAGTAAAGTTCTTACATGTCCAGGAGGGATTACAGAGGAAGTGCACAAAGTAGAGTCCTTACATTTCCAGGAGGGATTACAGGGGAAGTGCAGAAAGTAAAGTTCTTACATTTCCAGGAGGAATTACAGAGGAAATGCACAACGTTCTTACATTTCCAGGAGGGATTACAGAGGAAGTGCACAAAGTAGAATTCTTACATTTCCAGGAGGGATTACAGAGGAAGTGCACAAAGTAGATTTCTTACATTTCCAGGAGGGATTACAGAGGAAGTGCATAAAGTAAAGTTCTTACATTTCCAGGAGGGATTACAGAGGAAGTGCATAAGGTAAAGTTCTTACATTTCCAGGAGGAATTACAGAGGAAGTCCATAAAGTAAAGTTCTTACATTTCCAGGAGGGATTACAGGCGAAGTGCAGAAAGTAACGTTCTTACATTTCCAGGAGGAATTACAGAGGAAATGCACAACGTTCTTACATTTCCAGGAGGGATTACAGAGGCAGTGCACATAGTAGATTTCTTACGTTTCCAGGAGGGATTACAGAGGAAGTGCATAAAGTAAAGTTCTTACATTTCCAGGAGAGATTACAGAGGAAGTGCATAAAGTAAAGTTCATACATTTCCAGGAGGGATTACAGAGGAAGTGCATAAAGCAAAGTTCTTACATTTCCAGGAGGGATTACAGAGGAAGTGCATAAAGTAAAGTTCTTACATTTCCAGGAGGAATTACAGAGGAAGTCCATAAAGTAAAGTTCTTACATTTCCAGGAGGAATTACAGAAGAAGTGCAAAAAGTAAAGTTCTTACATTTCCAGGAGGGATTACAGAGGAAGTCCATAAAGTAAAGTTCTTACATTTCCAGGAGGAATTACAGAGGAAATGCACAACGTTCTTACATTTCCAGGAGGGATTACAGAGGAAGTGCACAAAGTAGATTTCTTACATTTCCAGGAGGGATTACGGAGGAAGTGAAGTAAAGTTCTTGCATTTCCAGGAGGGATTACAGAGGAAGTGTATAAAGTAAAGTTCTTACATTTCCAGGAGGGATTACAGAGGAAGTGCATGAAGTAAAGTTCTTACATTTCCAGGAGGGATTACAGAGGAAGTGCATAAAGTAAAGTTCTTACATTTCCAGGAGGGATTACAGAGGAAGTGCATAAAGTAAAGTTCTTACATTTCCAGGAGTAATTAAAGGGGAAGTGCACAAAGTAGAGTCCTTACATTTCCAGGAGGATTTACAGAGGAAGTGCACAAAGTAAAGTTCTTACATTTCCAGGAGGGATTACAGAGGAAGTGCATAAAGTAAAGTTCTTACATTTCCAGGAGCATTTACAGAGGAAGTGCATATAGTAAAGTTCTTACATTTCCATGAGGAATTAAAGAGGAAGTGCAGAAAGTAGAGTCCTTACATTTCCAGGAGGGATTACAGAGGAAGTGCGTATAGTAAAGTTCTTACATTTCCATGAGGAATTAAAGAGGAAGTGCACAAAGTAGAGTCCTTACATTTCCAGGAGTATTACAGAGGAATTGCAAAAAGTAAAGTTCTTACATTTCCAGGAGGGATTACAGAGGAAGTGCATAAAGTAAAGTTCTTACATTTCCAGGAGGGATTACAGAGGAAGTGCATAATGTAAAGTTCTTACATTTCCAGGAGGAATTACAGAGGAAATGCACAACGTTCTTACATTTCCAGGAGGGATTACAGAGGAAGTGCACAAAGTAGATTTCTTACATTTCCAGGAGGGATTACATAGGAAGTGCATAAAGTAAAGTTCTTACATTTCCAGGAGGGATTACAGAGGAAGTGCATAAAGTAAAGTTCTTACATTTCCAGGAGGGATTACAGAGGAAGTGTACAAAGTAGATTTCTTACATTTCCAGGAGGGATTACAGTGGAAGTGCATAAAGTAAAGTTCTTACATTTCCAGGAGGGATTACAGAGGAAGTGCATAAAGTAAAGTTCTTACATTTCCAGGAGGGATTACAGAGGAAGTGCATAAAGTAAAGTTCTTACATTTCCAGGAGTAATTAAAGAGGAAGTGCACAAAGTAGAGTCCTTACATTTCCAGGAGGATTTACAGAGGAAGTGCACAATGTAAAATTCTTACATTTCCAGGAGGGATTACAGAGGTAGTGCATATAGTAAAGTTCTTACATTTCCATGAGGAATTAAAAAGGAAGTGCAGAAAGTAGAGTCCTTACATTTCCAGGAGGGATTACAGAGGAAGTGCACAAAGTAGAGTTCTTACATTTCCAGGAGGGATTACAGAGGAAGTGCACAAAGTAGATTTCTTACGTTTCCAGGAGGGATTACAGAGGAAGTGCATAAAGTAAAGTTCTTACATTTCCAGGAGGAATTACAGAGGAAGTCCATAAAGTAAAGTTCTTACATTTCCAGGAGGGCTTACAGGCGAAGTGCAGAAAGTAACGTTCTTACATTTCCAGGAGGAATTACAGAGGAAATGCACAACGTTCTTACATTTCCAGGAGGGATTACAGAGGAAGTGCACAAAGTAGATTTCTTACATTTCCAGGAGGGATTACAGAGGAAGTGCATAAAGTAAAGTTCTTACATTTCCAGGAGAGATTACAGAGGAAGTGCATAAAGTAAAGTTCATACATTTCCAGGAGGGATTACAGAGGAAGTGCATAAAGCAAAGTTCTTACATTTCCAGGAGGGATTACAGAGGAAGTGCATAAAGTAAAGTTCTTACATTTCCAGGAGGAATTACAGAGGAAGTCCATAAAGTAAAGTTCTTACATTTCCAGGAGGAATTACAGAAGAAGTGCAAAAAGTAAAGTTCTTACATTTCCAGGAGGGATTACAGAGGAAGTTCATAAAGTAAAGTTCTTACATTTCAAGGAGGAATTACAGAGGAAATGCACAACGTTCCTACATTTCCAGGAGGAATTACAGAGGAAGTGCACAAAGTAGATTTCTTACATTTCCAGGAGGGATTACAGAGGAAGTGCATAAAGTAAAGTTCTTACATTTCCAGGAGGGATTACAGAGGAAGTGCATAAAGTAAAGTTCTTACATTTCCAGGAGGGATTACAGAGGAAGTGCATAAAGTAAAGTTCTTACATTTCCAGGAGGGATTACAGAGGAAGTGCATAAAGTAAAGTTCTTACATTTCCAGGAGAGATTACAGAGAAAGTGCACAAAGTAGATTTCTTACATTTCCAGGAGGGATTACAGTGGAAGTGCATAAAGTAAAGTTCTTACATTTCCAGGAGGGATTACAGAGGAAGTGCATAAAGTAAAGTTCTTACATTTCCAGGAGTAATTAAAGAGGAAGTGCACAATGTAGAGTCCTTACATTTCCAGGAGGATTTACAGAGGAAGTGCACAAAGTAAAGTTCTTACATTTCCAGGAGGGATTACAGAGGAAGTGCATATAGTAAAGTTCTTACATTTCCATGAGGAATTAAAGAGGAAGTGCAGAAAGTAGAGTCCTTACATTTCCAGGAGGGATTACAGAGGAAGTGCACAAAGTAGAGTTCTTACATTTCCAGGGGGAATTAAAGAGGAAGTGCAGAAAGTAGAGTCCTTACATTTCCAGGCCAGGAGGGATTACAGGGGATGTGGACAAAGTAGAGTTCTTACATTTCCAGGAGGATTTACAGAGGAAGTGCAAAAAGTAAAATTCTTACATTTCCAGGAGGGATTACAGAGGAAGTGCATAAAGTAAAATTCTTACATTTCCAGGAGGGATTACAGAGGAAGTGCATAAAGTAAAGTTCTTACATTTCCAGGAGGGATTACAGGGGATGTGCACAAAGTAGAGTTCTTACTTTTCCAGGAGGATTTACAGAGGAAGTGCATGAAGTAAAATTCTTACATTTCCAGGAGGGATTACAGGGGATGTGCACAAAGTAGAATTCTTACATTTCCAGGAGGGATTACAGAGGAACTGCATAAAGTAAAGTTCTTACATTTCCAGGAGGGATTACAGAGGAAGTGCGTAAAGTAAAGTTCTTACATTTCCAGGAGGGATTACAGAGGAAGTGCATAAAGTAAAGTTCTTACATTTCCAGGAGGGATTACAGAGGATATGCATAAAGTAAAGTTCTTACATTTCCAGGAGGTTTTACAGAGGAAGTGCATAAAGTAAAGTTCCTACATTTCCAGGAGTGATTACAGAGGAAGTGCACAAAGTAAAGTTCTTACATTTCCAGGAGGATTTATGGAGGAAGTGCATAAAGTAAAGTTCTTACATTTCCAGGAGGGATTACAGAGGCAGTGCATAAAGTAGAGTTCATACATTTCCAGGAGGGATTACAGAGGAAGTGCATAAAGTAAAGTTCTTACATTTCCAGGAGGGATTACAGAGGAAGTGCATAAAGTAGAGTTCTTACATTTCCAGGAGGATTTACAGAGGAAGTGCATGAAGTAAAAATCTTACATTTCCAGGAGGGATTACAGAGGAAGTGCATAAAGTAAAGTTCTTACATTTCCAGGGGGAATTAAAGAGGAAGTGCAGAAAGTAGAGTCCTTACATTTCCAGGAAGGATTACAGGGCATGTGCACAAAATAGAGCTCTATGAAATAAGCCTCCCGATTTGGTATTTCATGGAGAACAAAGGAATTTAATGAAACAGATATGTAAAAAAGAACTAAGTTTAATTTGAATTCTCTGTTATCCCTCCTGGAAATGAATGTCTCAACTGATAACTGGGTGATACAGTTTCATGGTAAAAATATCAAACTGTGTAGAGACTCACCACACATTAAAAAAGGAGCACCCTTCTTGTCAAGTAATTTACACATTTCCAGGAGGAATAATAGAGGAACAGCATAAAAAATGCTACAGAATTGTAAAGAAAGTGTATAGTATAAGCCCAGCACTAAGAGAAGAGCATTCTCCTGTGTCCGCAGGGTGGTCCGGCCCCCCGGAGGATACGTCATCCAGGGCTATATCTGTCCTTGTCACTGAGTCAAGTGCCCTGTCAGGACTAGACCCTGTCTGTGACCACCAGGGAATCTGCACTATTCCCAGACCGCATAGTGCCAGGACGCAGGCTGTGATCAGCGCCCCCCCTGGCATGTAGGAAATACTGCACCCAAAGTCTCTCCAACTTCTGCACTAATTGAGTGACTCAAAAAATTTGAGGGGACAAGACGGGAAAAATAATCAGTATTTAGATAAAATATTTTAAAATTTTATTTTACTTTATCGGCCCATTGTTATATAGATCAGTGAAAAGAACTTGACTTTAAAAAAAAAAGTGCCGTTCCTCTATTATTCCTCCTGGAAATGACTAAATAGGCAACTGGGTCTTATCGTTCCATTATTCATGAGTGTCCAATCAGTACTGACAATATTAGTCACACTCTGTTTTAAATGGGAATGATTGTGCCAAGTTATAAATTGACGCACAGATTTCCAAGAGGAATAACAGAGGACAAGACAGGAGAATTAATCAGTATTTGATCCAAAATGACACTTATTTCCAACATTTCAGGTATTTTATTGGCCCAATGTTATAGATTAGTGAGATGGATTTTGCAGCATTTTTTTTTCTTCTTAAAATTGTGCCACTCCTCTGTTATTCTTCCTGGAAATGTATGACTAAATCGACAATGTTATAGTTTAGTGCATTGGATTTACATAAAGGATCTGTCCTGACATATCACTGATACTTCCCCCAAAAAACAATAATTTGGGAATATTTTTCCTCTGTTATTCTTCCTGGAAATGTATGACCAAATTGACAACTACATGTTACCGTTCCTTTGTCTTTGAGAATGTTTCTGTCCTATCAGTGCTGCTGATTACGATAGCCACGCCCTATTGAAAAGTAAGTGGGTGTGTCAATGGGGCGTGTCTCTACACAGAATGTCCCTCTCTAATCACTACTGACAATGTTAGTCACGCCCTGTTGTAAGGTTAGTACATTTCCAGGAGGAACAACAGGTGAACAGCAAAAAAAAATAAAAAAATAAAAAACAAAATGTGTTCTAAAATAGTCATTCCCCCTGTTGTTCCTCTTGGAAATGTATTTACCTTATAATAGGGCGTGACAAACATTGTCAGCCCTGATTGGACAGGGACATTGTGTAGGGACACGCCTCACTGAAATAACAATTCTGGAACATATTTTTTTTTCTGTTCCAATGTTGTTCCTCCTGGAAATGTAAAGTGAAGACATTTCAAGAGGAACAACATGGGAAATAGTTATTCTGGAACATTTTTTTTTTTTTATTGATGTTCCCATATTGTTCCTCCTGGAAATGTATTGACCTTTCATTATTTTTGAAAGAAAAGCAAATTTTTTTCAATGAAGCTAACATTAAATGAATCAGAAATACACTCTATACATTGTTAATGTGGTAAATGACTATTCTAGCTGTAAACGTCTTGTTTTTATTGCAATATCTACATAGGTGTATAGAGGCCCATTTCCAACAACCACCACTCCAGTGTTTTAATGGTACATTGTGTTTGCTAACTGTGTAAGAAGGCTAATGGATGTTTAGAAAACCCTTGCACAAGTATGTTAGCCCAGCTGAAAACGGTTTGGCTGATTTGAGAAGCTATAAAATTGACCTTCCTTTGAGCTAGTTGAGAATCTGGAGCATTGCATTTGTTTGTTCTACGAAACTCTCAAAATGGCCAGAAAAAGAGAACTTTCATGTGAAACTCGACAGTCTATTCTTGTTCTTAGAAATGAAGGCTATTCCATGCAAGAGATTGCCAAGAAACTGAAGATTTCCTACAACGGTGTGTACTACTCCCTTCAGAGGAGAGCACAAACAGGCTCTAACCAGAGTAGAAAGAGAAGTGGGAGCCCCGCAGCACAACTGAGCAACAAGACAAATACATTAGAGTCTCTAGTTTGAGAAATCGACGTCTCACAGCTCCTCAACTGGCAGCTTCATTAAAGAGTACACGCGAAACGCCAGTGTCAACGTCTACAGTGAAGAGGCGACTCCGGGATGCTGGCCTTCAGGGCAAAGTGGCAAAGAAAAAGCCATATCTGAGACTGACTAATAAAAGGAAAAGATTAATATGGGCAAAAGAACACAGACATTGGACAGAGGAAGATTGGAAAAAAGTTTTATGGACAGACAAATCAAAGTTTGAGGTGTTTGGATCACACAGAAGAACATTTGTGAGACGCAGAACAACTGAAAAGATGCTGAAAGAGTGCCTGACGCCATCTGTCAAGCATGGTGGAGGTAATGTGATGGTCTGGGGTTGCTTTGGTGCTGGTAAAGTGGAAGATTTGTACAAGGTAAATGGGATTTTGAATAAGGAAGGCTATCATTCCATTTTGCAATGCCATGCCATACCCTGTGGACAGCGCTTGATTGGAGCCAATTTCAACCTACAACAGGAAGATGACCCAAAGCACACCTCCAAATTATGCATGAACTATTTAGGGAGCAGGCAGCTGGTATTCTATCTGTAATGGAGTGTCCAGCCCAGTCACCAGATCTCAACCCCATTGAGCTGTTGTGGGAGCAGCTTCACCGTATGGTGCGCAAAAAGTGCCCATCAAGCCAATCCAACTTGTGTGAGGGGCTTCAGGAAGGATGGGGGGAAATTTCTCAAGATTACCTCAGCAAATTAACAGCTAGAATGCCAAAGGTCTGCAATGCAGTAATTGCCCCAAAGGGAGCATTCTGAGACGAAAGCAAAGTTTGAAGCAGAAATTATTCTTTCTAATAAAAATCATTATTTCTAACCTTGTCAATGTCTGGACTATTTTCTATTAATTTTTCAACTCATTTGATGAATAAAAGTATGAGTTTTCATGGAAAAAACAAAATTGTCTGGGTGACCCCAAACTTTTGAACGGTAGTGTGTATGTATGTATGTGTATATATATATATATATATATATACATATATATATATATATATATATATATATACTGCTCAAAGAAATAAGGAGGGAGCATCATGTGACACTCCCTCTCCCATCATTCCTCCTCTGCGTCTGACGCAGCGGCATGATGACGCGCCACGCTGTGTCAGACAGTGGAGCTGGCAGCTGCTGAGGTGATCAGCTGCAGAGACTGAAGCAGCGGGGAACGAGGAGCGGTAAGTATGTATTTATTTTTAAATCAGTGTGTACTGATAATACTGGAGGACTGGGGCTGCATTTTACCCTATGGGGGGCTGCATTATACTTCGTACAGGACCATGGGGGAATGCATTATACTGAGTGGGGAGCCATGGCGAGTGTCTTATACTGTGTGGAGGACCATGGGGAAGCGCATTATACTGTGTGGAGGACCACGTGGGAGTGCATTATACTGCGTGGAGGACCACGAGGGAGTGCATTATACTACGTGGAGGACCACGAGGGAGTGCATTATACTACGTGGAGGACCACGAGGGAGTGCATTATACTGCGTGGAGGACCACGAGGGAGTGCATTATACTACGTGGAGGACCACGAGGGAGTGCATTATACTGCGTGGAGGACCACGAGGGAGTGCATTATACTACGTGGAGGACCACGAGGGAGTGCATTATACTGCGTGGAGGACCACGAGGGAGTGCATTATACTGCGTGGAGGACCATGGGGAGTGCATTACACTGCGTGGAGGACCATGGGGACTGTATTATACTGCGTGGAGGACCACGAGGGAGTGCATTATACTGCGTGGAGGACCATGGGAGTGCATTATACTGTGTGGAGGACCATGGCGAGAGTCTTATACTGTGTGGAGGACCATGGCGAGTGCATTATACTCTATGGAGTGTGGAGAGGTGTGGGGCAGTTGGGGCATCATACTGTGTTGGTGTCATCATACTTTACCCTGGGAGTTGAGGTCGGGTACAGTAGGGTCATTATACTGCGCATATGGAGAAATTCACCATGGGGGTATCATACCGTGTTTGGGGGGCACTTTTGTTGGCACCACACTTTATGGGCAATGAAAAAGGATCTAGGAAAATTACTATGTAAAGGCTGGAAGGTTGTGAGATCTGCTCTTCTGTGACCCCGACAATTATTTACATTTTTACATTTTTTTGTTGGGGGGCCCTATTAGAACTTCTGCTATGGGGCCCCATGATTCCTATGTACGCCCCTGATTGTACCAAATCCTCAGCTGTGCTGGTACTAAGGATATGGACACTCAGACATTTTGGGCTAAATATATACATACAAATATTTTTTCAATAACGTTTCATAAACAATTTGGCTTTTTTATTTCCTTTGCATTGCTAGTTGCAGAATGAGCTCACTGAGAATTTATCAGTGAGCTCATTCTGACCTTCTCTGTGCTGATTATGTTCACAGACCAGCATGAAAGTTGGGCTGATCTCTGATGCAGTCATAAATCATCGCAGAAATAAAAGAGCTGGAAACTCCACATCATAAGGAGCTCACTGACTGAATCTCAAGTTAACTCATTCTGCAGCCATCAATGTGCTGCTGGGAAACAAAAAGCTGGTAAAGGCCGAACAGAGCAAATGTTACATGAAGCAAAATAGTAAAAAGTATTTTTAGACCAATATACATGTATTTAAAGGGATTGTCCGGTGTGAAGCTGAAGGCTGCAGTCATCTGTGTGACTCTCTGTGACTGCAGACTTGTAATCCTCACATCATGTAGACTGCGCGCTGCCAGCATTATTCTCAGCCCAGAGATGGCAGAAGCCCCTGTATCATGTGTACAGGAATTGTGCCCCCTCTCCCCGAGGAGCAGCAGTGCCTCGTCCTCCAGATACATGAGGGTCCCATCGGGGAGATCCGCATGTACCGGCCATGATGTCATCTCCATGGATACGGCATCAGTGTGCAGAGCAGAAGACCCCTGTAAGGGAGAGCTCAGACGTGGGGGGATTGATGTGGATGTGAGGAGCAGATGCCCCCATATTCACAGATTATCGCACAATACATGTGGCCTTGCACAGGAAAAACTGTGAGGAAAGAAGAAATCAGATTTCTTACAATATAGAATAATGTCCTCCTGCCCTCGTTCATGTCCAGTATTATTTATCCCCTGACCTTTAGGGTGGGGAACCCCTCCTGAGCCCCCTCCATTATATAGGAGCCATATATCTGCTCCATTACTGGCAGAAGGTAAGGAGCCAATCACACTGCACGGCTTCTACTTCCTGCTCTAAGCCCCGCCCACCTGCCTTCCCTTGAGATCTCCATGACAACCCTTGTGTGACTACAGTGACAGGCCACGCCCCCGAGGATTCTGATCAGTGCGGACGTCTCCATATTGCTGAGGACTGTGAGCGGCTGATGGGCGGAGCCAGCAGCGATGTGAGGGGCAGAGCCAGCAGCGATATGAGGGGCGGAGCCAGCAGCGATATGAGGGGCGGAGCCAGCAGCGATATGATGGGCGGAGCCAGCAGCGATATGAGGGGCGGAGCCAGCAGCGATGTGAGGGGCAGAGCCAGCAGCGATATGAGGGGCGGAGCCAGCAGCGACATGAGGGGCGGAGCCAGCAGTGATATGAGAGGCGGAGCCAGCAGCAATATGAGGGGCGGAGCCAGCAGCGATATGAGGAGCGCTCACAGCACTGACAGGAGCAGGTGTGTGTGCAGCCCGTTCCTCTGCTGTGGGTGTTGTGTTGTGTGAGCTTCGCCGTGTATATATTATACACACATATATATATATATATATATATATATATATATATATATATATATACATACACACACAGTTGAAATCAGAAGTTTCCATACACTGTATAAATAGACACATCTGCAGGTTTTTCTCAATATCTGACATGAAATCAGAATAAACCTTTCCCATTTTAGGTCAATTAGGATTACCATCATTTTTAATATTTGCCAAATGCCAGAATAATGAGCGTCTCTTGTAAGGGGCATTAAAAGAGTCTTGTTATACCACTCTGACCTCCACGTGTCTTGTAAGGGGCATTAAAACTGTCTTGTTATACCACTCTGACCTCCACGTCTCTTCTGAGGGGCATTAAAAGCGTCTTGTTAAGCTACTGGGACCTCCACGACTCTTTGAACGGGCATTGCATTTCCTCATAATTTTTGGAAGCTTTTGCTTGGAAGGCATAAGCAAATACTATGGGAGACCCACTCCCCAACAATGGGAATAATGTTTTTAAGATGCTGTACTGTATGGCTCTTGTAAGGGGCATTAAAACCATCTTGTTAAGCTACTGTGACCTCCACGTCTCTTCAAAGGGGCATTAAAAGCGTCTTCTTAAGCCACTCTGAACTCCACAGCTCTTTCAAGGGGCATTGAAATGTTGTTTTTAATTACCTTACCTCTAATCTCCACAACTCTTCCAACGGGCATTGCATTTCCTCCTAATTTTAGTCAGCTTTTGCTTTTCAATGCAAAGGTGAAAACTAAGGGAGACACACTCCCCAATAATGGGTAGAAGGTTTTTAGTACGCTGTAATCCACGTCTGTTTCCAGGGGCATTGCAGTTCCTTATAATTTTTGGAAAGCCTTCCATTCACTGCTTAGGCCAACAGTGCACAGGAGACCCAGTTGCCATAAATGGAAAAAAAGGTTTAGTTAAGGCCCTCTGACCTCCATGTCATTTCCAAGGGGCATTGGAGTGCCTCAAAAGTTTTGGTAGGCATTGCACTCACTGTATGCCCTATAACTGTGTAGCCAAACCGCTCCTTTTGTTACAGAAACATATCCTACAAGACATATGTGGTTGACTGGCCTGATATTGATGTGAATGGTCCCTGTTCCTCCTGCTCTTTCTCCTTTGCCACTACCTCATCCATCATTTATCACTTGAAGCTTTGTTTTAACGAGAGTCATAGAACTTGGATAGTAGCAGGAAAACATCCAGCAATCCTCGGAGGAGGTAGGATATGCGCCAAAACGCTGACCACCTCAGGCCTAGCCGCTACTACATACATAGAATCATAGAATCATAGAATGGTAGAGTTGGAAGGGACCTCCTGGGTCATCTGGTCCAACCCCCTGCTCAAAGCAGGATTCACTAAATCATCTCAGACAGATGTCTGTCCAGCCTCTGTTTGAAGACGTCCAAACAGAGGACGCTTGCATTCCTTGAAAACAAAGCAGATGCTAACTTCTATCATCCTCATCATGCTCCTCACCTTGGCACTCTCAACTCCCCTGATAGAGAAGCCAGGGCCCACCGGAGAAGTCGGGTTCTTTGGTGGGCTCGTCCAATGCTGCCCTAAAGCAGGCCAGTCTAAGAAAAGTGTGTGGGGATGTTCCGTGGAGAAATCGGGGCGGCTTGGAACCGTTTATGGACACCTGGCCGCGGGGCGGCTGGGGACCGAGTGTGGACACCCGGCCGCCCCCTGGCGGCTGGGGACCGAGCATGGACACCCGGCCGCCGGGCGGCTGGGGACTGAGTATCGATACCTCGCTGCCGAAGCAGCCATGAGGTAGTGGCCAGCTCTGGCCTCCACATGCCTAAAAGGCCCAATTTCAAGTGCACGCATGCTAGCAGTATGGTATTGCAGCCTCGGGGTGGGTTGGTGGCAGGTTGCACACTTATGCTTGCATTCCAACAAAACAAAGCAGATGCTAACTTCTATCATCATCATGCTCCTCACCTTGGCATTCTCACCTCCCCTGATGGAGTCGGGTTCTCTAGTGGGCTCATCCAATGCTGCCCTAAAGCAGGCCAGTCTAAGAAAAGTGTGTGGGGATGTTCCGCGGAGAAATCGGGGTGGCTGGGGACCGTCTATGGACACCCCGCCGCCCCCAGGCGGCTGGGGACCAGGTGTGGACACCCCGCCGCCGGGCGGCTGGGGACTGAGTATGGATACCTCGCTGCCGAAGCAGCCATGAGGTAGTGGCCAGCTTCGGCCTCCTCAAAACTAAAAGGCCCAATTTCAAGTGCAAGCTAGCAGTATGGTATTGCAGCCTGGGGGTGGGTGGGTGGTTGGCTGCATATTTGCGCTTGCATTGCAAGGAATGGGGGAGGTACAATTGAACACTGCCCTGGGACAAGGACTTGCACGGGGATAGTTGCAAGTCTGCATCTTCTGATGCGGCAAGGATCACTTCTGATGGGCACACTTTTAGGCAGTGACCTGGGAGTCAGAGATCCTTCCAGGGGTCTTCCCCATGCTGTTCCCATGTCTTTTCAGCACTGTATGCATGTGTCACACAGCACATGGCCAGATAAGGTTGTAAAATGTTAAAATGACATTTCCTGGTGAATGCATTTGTCACAGTTGAAAGCAATACAAAAGTGCAAAAACGCATAAAAAATGCTACTTGTGAACATAGCCCAAGGTGTGGAGGAGTATTTTTGTTTTTGGTTATTTATTTTACCTTATACACAAGTCTTTACCCTGGAAAAGAAATTCCTTAACATATTTCACAGGAAAAAAGTTTCACTTTCGTTTTTGAACATTTTCTTATGAGCCTGTAAAAGTGGCTTAATACCTCTGACCACGTTGTTGACAACAGTGACCTGGGGGTCAGAAATGCTTCCTGGGGCGATCCCCATGCTGTCCCCATGTCATCTGTGCACTGTCACTATCATTTTGGGCACTTTTTAGGCTTTCTACAGACTGCCGGGGGTGCCTCCGCAAAAATGCTCGGGTCTCCCATAGACTAACATGGGCTCGTTGCTCAGGTCGAGCACCCGAGTATCACGGCGAGCTTGGGCCGAGCTTCGAGCACCCGAGCATTTTAGTGCTCGCTCAACACTATTTATAACGGGGGCACAAGCTAGTGACTGATTTATATTCTCAGTGGAGCAGACTTCATTGTGGTGAATGATATACTCATGAGCACAGTGTGGCACATATTTGCATTTGGTGGCACAGTGGGCGGCATTATTTATTTAAGTCGCTTATATTTGTAACATTTTTGTTTTTCAGGAGTGCGGTGATCTGCTGAAAAGTGCGGAGCAGCCGAAACCTGGACAGCAAACTGCAAAGACGAATCATGGCGGGAAGTCGTCACGAAAGACTGGACTAGGTAAAGAAGAGAAGAAAGAGAGCGACTGCAGTGTATAAACTGGAGGGTTAGGTGGGGCCCATTATATTATAATAAATCTATGTGGGGCCCATTATATTATAATAAATCTATGTGGGGCCCATCATATTATAATAAATCTATGTGGGGTCCATAATATTAAAGGGACGGATATGTGGGGCCCATTATATAATAATAAAATCTATGTGGGGTCCATAATATTATAATAAATCTATGTGGGGTCCATAATATTAAAGGGACGGATATGTTGGGCCCATTATATTATAATAAATCTATGTGGTGCCCATTATATTAAAGGGAAAGCTATGTGGGGCCAATTATATTAAAGGGAAAGCTATGTGGGGCCAATTATATTAAGGGGAAAGCTATGTGGGGCCCGTTATATTAAAGGGAAAGCTATGTGGGGCCCATTATATTAAAGAGAAAGCTATGTGGGGCCCATTATATTAAAGAGAAAGCTATGTGGGGCCAATTATATTAAAGAGAAAGCTATGTGCGGCCCATTATATTAAAGAGAAAGCTATGTGCGGCCCATTATATTAAAGATAAAGCTATGTGGGGCCCATTATATTAAAGAAAAAGCTATGTGGGGCCCATTATATTAAAGGGAAAGCTATGTGGGGCCCATTATATTAAAGGGAAAGCTATGTGGGGCCCATTATATTAAAGGGAAAGCTATGTGCGGCCCATTATATTAAAGAGAAAGCTATGTGGGGCCCATTTTATTAAAGAGAAAGCTATGTGGGGCCCATTATATTAAAGAGAAAGCTATGTGGGGCCCATTATATTAAAGGGAAAGCTATGTGGGGCCCATTATATTAAAGAAAAAGCTATGTGGGGCCCATTATATTAAAGAAAAAGCTATGTGGGGCCCATTATATTAAAGAGAAAGCTATGTGGGGCCCATTATATTAAAGGGAAAGCTATGTGGGGCCCATTATATTAAAGAGAAAGCTATGTGGGGCCCATTATATTAAAGAGAAAGCTATGTGCGGCCCATTATATTAAAGATAAAGCTATGTGGGGCCCATTATATTAAAGAAAAAGCTATGTGGGGCCCATTATATTAAAGGGAAAGCTATGTGGGGCCCATTATATTAAAGGGAAAGCTATGTGGGGCCCATTATATTAAAGGGAAAGCTATGTGCGGCCCATTATATTAAAGAGAAAGCTATGTGGGGCCCATTTTATTAAAGAGAAAGCTATGTGGGGCCCATTATATTAAAGAGAAAGCTATGTGGGGCCCATTATATTAAAGAAAAAGCTATGTGGGGCCCATTATATTAAAGGGAAAGCTATGTGGGGCCCATTATATTAAAGGGAAAGCTATGTGCGGCCCATTATATTAAAGAGAAAGCTATGTGGGGCCCATTTTATTAAAGAGAAAGCTATGTGGGGCCCATTATATTAAAGGGAAAGCTATGTGGGGCCCATTATATTAAAGAAAAAGCTATGTGGGGCCCATTATATTAAAGAAAAAGCTATGTGGGGCCCATTATATTAAAGGGAAAGCTATGTGGGGCCCATTATATTAAAGGGAAAGCTATGTGGGGTCCATTATATTAAAGGGAAAGCTATGTGGGGCCCATTATATTAAAGAGAAAGCTATGTGGGGCCCATTATATTAAAGGGAAAGCTATGTGGGGCCCATTATATTAAAGGGAAAGCTATGTGGGGCCCGTTATCTTAAAGGGACATCTACGTAGGGCCCATTATATTAAATGGATGGCTATGTGGGGCCCATTATATTAAAGAGAGAGCTATGTGGGGCCGATTATATTAAAGAGAAAGCTATGTGGGGCCCATTATATTAAAGAGAAAGCTATGTGGGGCCCATTATATTAAAGGGAAAGCTATGTGGGGCCCATTATATTAAAGAGAAAGCTATGTGGGGCCCATTATATTAAAGGGAAAGCTATGTGGGGCCCATTATATAATAATAAAATCTATGTGGGGCCCATTATATTAAAGGGAAAGCTATGTGGGGCCCGTTATCTTAAAGGGACATCTACGTATATGATAAATTCTATATGGGGCCCATGATATTTAATGGAAGGCTATGTGAGGCCCATTATATTAAATAGAGAGCTATGTGGGGACCAATACATTAAAAAGAAAGCTATATTGGGGCCCACTATGTTATCTGGAAGGTTTTGTGGGGCCCTCTGTATTAAATTGAGGGCTATGTGAGGCCTATTAAATTAAATGGAAAGCGTTGCGGGGCCCATAATATTATATGGAGGGCTATGTGAGGCGCATTTATCAAATAAAGGGCTATGTAGCGCCAATTATATTAAATGGAAGCCTGTGTTTTGTCCATTATATTAAATAGAGATGTATCTTGGCTCCATTATAATAAATGGAAGGCAATGTGGGGACCATTATATTAAATGGAGGGTTATGTGGGGCCCATTATATTAAATGGAAGCCTATATGGAGCCCAGTAAATTAAATGTAAAGCTATGTGGGGCCCAATATTTTAGATGGAAGGTTAAGTGGGGCCAATTGTATTAAATAGAGGGCTATGTGGTGCCCAATATAAAACATGGAAGGCTTTTTGGTGCCCATTATATTAAATAGAGGGATATTTTTGCCCCATTTTATTAAATGGAAGGCTGTGTCAGGTCCAATATATTAAATGGAGTCCAGTGCGGCCTATTATATTAAATTGACGGTTATGTGGGGTTCAATAAATTAAATGAAAAGCTATGTGGAGCCCAATAAATTAAATTATAGTACATGGAAGGCAATGTGCGGCTCATTATACTATATAGAGGGCTATGTGGGGGCCATTATACTTTATAGAATTCTATGTGGGGGTCCATTATACTTTTGCCAATGACAAATTGTGTGTTCCGGTGGCACTCCAAAGGTAAAGGGTGTGCTCCGGTGGCACTCCAACGTCATAGGGTGTGCTCTGGTGGCACACCAATGGCAAAAAGGCCAAAGAGTAGACTCTGGTGGCAGACTGAGCAGCCCTAGAGTGCGCCCCAGTGATAAGCAATAAGGCCAAAGAATGTACCCTGGTGGTAGGCTAAAAAGCCCTAGAGTGCGCCCCAGTGGTAAGCAATAAGGCCAAAAAGTGCACCCCGGTGGCAGGCTAAAAAAGCCTAAAATGAGTGCCCCGGTGGTAAGCAAAATGGTCAGAGTGTACCCCGGTCGCAGTTAAAAAGCCCAAGTTGGGTGCCCCGGTGGTAAGCTAAAAGGCCAAAGAGTGCACCCCGGTGGAAGCTAAAAAGCCCAAGATGGGTGCCCCGGTGGTAAGCAAAAAAGGTCACATATTGGGCCCCTCTGGTAGGCCTACGGGAAATAGAGTTCTCCGATGGCACACCAACGGTAAAGGGTGTGCCCGATGGTACTCCAATGGTAAAGGGTGTGCTTCAGTGGCATGCCAGTGGCAAAAAGTGTACTCCGGTGGCATGCTAATGGTGAAAGGTGTGCTCTGTTGGCACCCCAACTGTAAAGAGTGTGTTCCAGTGGCACCCCAGCAGCCAATGGTGTACTTCGGTGGCAGACCATCGGGAAATGGTGTGATATGTAAGGCTCATCATAACAAAAGGGAGGGCTATGTGGGACCCATTATTTTATATGGAAAGCAAGGTGGGGCCCATTATATTAATTAGGGGCTTATGTGGGGCTCTTTATATTAAATAAAAACATATGTGGGTCCCATTAAATAAAATGGAAGGCTATGTGGACCCCATTAAATTAAATGGAAGGCTATGTGGACCCCATTAAATTAAATGGAAGGCTATGTGGGGCCCATTATATTAAATGGAAGCCTATATGGGGCCCAATAAATTAAATGAAAAGCTACAGTATGTACAGCAATAATAAAAATGGTAATAATACAGGGTGGGCTATTTATATGGATACACCTAAATTAAATGGGAATGGTTGGTGATGTCAACTTCCTGTTTATGGCACATTAGTATATGGGAGGGGGAAACTTTTCCAGATGGGTGGTGACTATGGCGGCCATTTTGAAGTCGGCCATTTTGGATCTAACTTTATTTTTTTCAATGGGAAGAGGGTGATGTGACACATCAAACTCATTGAGAATTTCATAAGAAAATACAATGGTGTGCTTGGTTTTAACATAACTTTATTCTTTCATGAATTTTTTACAAGTTTATGACCACTTATAAAATGTGTTTAAAGTGCTGCCCATTGTGTTGGATTGTCAATGCAACCCTCTTCTCCCACTCTTGACACACTGATAGCAACACCGCAGAAGAAATGCTAGCACAGGCTTTCAGTATCCATTGTTTCAGATGCTGAAAGGTTATATGGGGCCTATTAAAATAAATGGAAGACTATGCAGGACCTCTTGTAATAACTAGAAGGCAATTTGTGGCCCATCATATTAAACTAGATGGTGGCCCGATTCTAACTCATCGGGTATTCTAGAATATGTATGCGGCCGGCCGCGACCAATCAGCGAACCGTGTTAGTGAGGACCGGAGAGCATGTTTAAATTTGGCGCCAAAACCAGTGATTGGTCACGGCTGGCGGCCGCAACCAATCAGCGAATCGTATTAGTGAGAACCGGGGAGCGGGTACCTCCACTGTGAGCAGCCGGGAGATGACCGGCTGCTCGCAGCAGAAGTATCCCAACCGGCGGCGCCGCTCCCCGGTCCTCCCTTCACACTTGCCGTCGGGAGATCAGCGGCCCTAGCCGCTGATCTAGCGACGGTAGCCGCATGGAGGTCAGCGGCGCCGCAGGTCGGGGTACTTCTGCTGCAAGCAGCCGGGAGATGACCGGCTGCATCGCCACTGACCTCTGTGCAGAGCGGTGTTTAAATTTGGAGCCAATATCGCTGATTGGTCGTGGCCGCCGAATCGTATTAGTGAGGACAGGGGAGCGGCGCTGCCTGTGCGGATACTTCCACTGCGAGCAGCCGGGAAATGACCGGCTGCTCGCAGCAGAAGTATCCCGACCGGTGGCGCCGCTCCCCGGTCCTCCCTTCACACTTTCCGTCGGAAGATCAGCGGCCCTAACCGCTGATCTCCCAACGGTAGCCGCATGGAGGTCAGCGGCGCCGCTGGTCGGGGTACTTCTGCTGCGAGCAACCGGGAGTTGACCGGCTAGCCCCAGTCATCTCCCGGCTACATCGCCGCTGACCTCCGTGCGGCAGATGAGCTGCTAATGGCCGCCATCTTTTTCTGAAATCCCACGTCGCTGATTGACCACGGTCGGACCAATCAGCGACGCAGGACTTCCTGGACAGAAGGACAGACAGACAGACATGATAAGACGATTATATATATTAAATGTAAGGTTATGTAGGGCCCAATATATTCAATGAAAAACTATATGGGCCCATTATATAAAAGAAAAAGCTAAGTGTGGCCAATTTTATTAAATGGATGATGGCGTGCTCCCTTGGCAAGCCAGCGGGAAAGTGGCGTGCTTCCGGTGGCAAGCCAGCGGGACAGTGGCGTGCTCCGGTGGCAAGCCAGCGGGAAAGTGGCGTGCTCCGGTGGCAAGCCAGCGGGAAAGTGGCGTGCTCCGGTGGCAAGCCAGCGGGAAAGTGGCGTGCTGCGGTGGCAAGCCAGCAGGAAAGTGGCGTGCTCCGGTGGCAAGCCAGCGGGAAAGTGGCGTGCTCCGGTGGCAAGCCAGCGGGAAAGTGGCGTGCTCCGGTGGCAAGCCAGCGGGAAAGTGGCGTGCTCCGGTGGCAAGCCAGCGGGACAGTGGCGTGCTCCGGTGGCAAGCCAGCGGGAAAGTGGCGTGCACTGGTGGCAAGCCAACGGGAAAGTGGGGTGCTTCGGTGGCAAGCCAACGGGAAAGTTGCGTGCTCCGGTGGCAAGCCAACGGGAAAGTGGCGTGCTCCGTGGCTAGCCAACGGGAAAGTGGCGTGCTCCGGTGGCAAGCCAACGGGAAAGTGGCGTGCTCCGGTGGCAAGCCAACGGGAAAGTGGCGTGCTCCGGTGGCAAGCCAACGGGAAAGTGGCGTGCTCCGGTGGCAAGCCAACGGGACTGTGGCGTACTCCGGTGGCAAGCCAACGGGAAAGTGGCGTGCTCCGGTGGCAAGCCAACGGGAAAGTGGCGTGCTGCGGTGGCAAGCCAACGGGAAAGTGGCGTGCTCCGGTGGCAAGCCAACGGGAAAGTGGCGTGCTCCGGTGGCAAGCCAACGGGAAAGTGGCGTGCTCTGGTGGCAAGCCAACGGGAAAGTGGCGTGCTCCGGTGGCAAGCCAACGGGAAAGTGGCGTGCTCCGGTGGCAAGCCAACGGGAAAGTGGCGTGCTCCGGTGGCAAGCCAACGGGAAAGTGGCATGCTCCGGTGGCAAGCCAACGGGACTGTGGCGTGCTCCGGTGGCAAGCCAACGGGAAAGTGGCGTGCTCCGGTGGCAAGCCAACGGGAAAGTGGCGTGCTCCGGTGGCAAGCCAACGGGAAAGTGGCGTGCTCCGGTGGCAAGCCAACGGGAAAGTGGTGTGCTCCGGTAGCAAGCCAACGGGAAAGTGGCGTGCTCCAGTGGCAAGCCAACGGGAAAGTGGCGTGCTCCGGTGGCAAGCCAACGGGACTGTGGCGTGCTCCGGTAGCAAGCCAACGGGAAAGTGGCGTACTCCGGTGGCAAGCCAACGGGAAAGTGGCGTGCTCCGGTGGCAAGCCAATGGGAAAGTGGCGTGCTCCGGTGGCAAGCCAACGGGAAAGTGGCGTGCTCCGGTGGCAAGCCAACGGGAAAGTGGCGTGCTCCGGTGGCAAGCCAAAGGGAAAGTGGCGTGCTCCGGTGGCAAGCCAACGGGACAGTGGCGTGCTCCGGTGGCAAGCCAATGGGACAGTGGCGTGCTCCGGTGGCAAGCCAACGGGACAGTGGCGTGCTCTGGTGGCAAGCCAACGGGACAGTGGGGTGCTCCGGTGGCAAGCCAACGGGACAGTGGCGTGCTCCGGTGGCAAGCCAACGGGAAAGTGGCGTGCTCCGGTGGCAAGCCAACGGGAAAGTGGCGTGCTCCGGTGGCAAGCCAACGGGAAAGTGGCGTGCTCCGGTGGCAAGCCAACGGGACTGTGGCGTGCTCCGGTGGCAAGCCAACGGGACTGTGGTGTGCTCCGGTGGCAAGCCAACGGGAAAGTGGCGTGCTCCGGTGGCAAGCCAACGGGAAAGTGGCGTGCTCCGGTGGCAAGCCAACGGGAAAGTGGCGTGCTCCGGTGGCAAGCCAACGGGAAAGTGGCGTGCTCCGGTGGCAAGCCAACGGGAAAGTGGCGTGCTCCGGTGGTAAGCCAACGGGAAAGTGGCGTGCTCCGGTGGCAAGCCAACGGGAAAGTGGCGTGCTCCGGTGGCAAGCCAACGGGAAAGTGGCGTGCTCCGGTGGCAAGCCAACCGGAAAGTGGCGTGCTCCGGTGGCAAGCCAACGGGAAAGTGGCGTGCTCCGGTGGCAAGCCAACGGGAAAGTGGCGTGCTCCGGTGGCAAGCCAACGGGAAAGTGGCGTGCTCCGGTGGCAAGCCAACGGGAAAGTGGCGTGCTCCGGTGGCAAGCCAACGGGAAAGTGGCGTGCTCCGGTGGCAAGCCAACGGGAAAGTGGCGTGCTCCGGTGGCAAGCCAACGGGAAAGTGGCGTGCTTCGGTGGCAAGCCAACGGGAAAGTGGCGTGCTCCGGTGGCAAGCCAACGGGAAAGTGGCGTGCTCCGGTGGCAAGCCAACGGGACTGTGGCGTGCTCCGGTGGCAAGCCAACGGGACTGTGGCGTGCTTCGGTGGCAAGCCAGCGGGAAATTGGCGTGCTCCGGTGGCAAGCCAACGGGAAAGTGGCGTGCTCCGGTGGCAAGCCAACGGGAAAGTGGCGTGCTCCGGTGGCAAGCCAACGGGAAAGTGGCGTGCTCCGGTGGCAAGCCAACGGGACTGTGGCGTGCTCCGGTGGCAAACCAACGGGACTGTGGCGTGCTTCGGTGGCAAGCCAGCGGGAAATTGGCGTGCTCCGGTGGCAAGCCAACGGGAAAGTGGCGTGCTCCGGTGGCAAGCCAACGGGAAAGTGGCGTGCTCCGGTGGCAAGCCAAAGGGAAAGTGGCGTGCTCCGGTGGCAAGCCAACGGAAAAGTGGCGTGCTCCGGTGGCAAGCCAACGGGAAAGTGGCGTGCTCCGGTGGCAAGCCAACGGGAAAGTGGCGTGCTCCGGTGGCAAGCCAACGGGAAAGTGGCGTGCTCCGGTGGCAAGCCAACGGGAAAGTTGCGTGCTCCGGTGGCAAGCCAACGGGAAAGTGGCGTGCTCCGGTGGCAAGCCAACGGGAAAGTGGCGTGCTCCGGTGGCAAGCCAACGGGAAAGTGGCGTGCTTCGGTGGCAAGCCAACGGGAAAGTGGCGTGCTCCGGTGGCAAGCCAACGGGAAAGTGGCGTGCTCCGGTGGCAAGCCAACGGGAAAGTGGCGTGCTCCGGTGGCAAGCCAACGGGAAAGTGGCGTGCTTCGGTGGCAACCCAACGGGAAAGTGGCGTGCTCCGGTGGCAAGCCAACGGGAAAGTGGCGTGCTCCGGTGGCAAGCCAACGGGACTGTGGCGTGCTCCGGTGGCAAGCCAACGGGACTGTGGCGTGCTCCGGTGGCAAGCCAACGGGACTGTGGCGTGCTTCGGTGGCAAGCCAGCGGGAAAGTGGCGTGCTCCGGTGGCAAGCCAACGGGAAAGTGGCGTGCTCCGGTGGCAAGCCAACGGGAAAGTGGCGTGCTCCGGTGGCAAGCCAACGGGAAAGTGGCGTGCTCCGTTGGCAAGCCAACGGGAAAGTGGCGTGCTCCGGTGGCAAGCCAACCGGAAAGTGGTGTGCTCCGGTGGCAAGCCAACGGGAAAAGGTGTGCTCCGGTGGCATGCTAATGGTAAAGGTGTGCTCCAGTGGCATTCTAACGGTAAAGGTGTGCTGCGGTCACATGCTAATGGTAAAGGTGTGCTCCGGTGGCATGCTAACGGGAATAGGTGTGCTCCGATGGCATGCTAACGGGAATTCGTGTGCCCGGTGGCATACTAACGGGAAAAGGTGTGCTACGGTGGCATGCTAGCGGGAAATGGTGTGCTTCGGTGGCATGATAACGAGAAAAGGGGTACTCCATTGGCACCACAATGGTCAAGGGACTTGGAAATGTCACATGTGAAGTCATACTCGCATAGGGTCTGTTGTTGCAGGGATCAAAAGAGCGACCCGGTGGAACAAGATGTGGAGACTGTGCGGCAGATAGTGGTTTAAGGACAGCAAACAGCAAAATAAGACCAAGCAACAGCAAGAAAACAATCCAAGAATTACCGCAGCAGACAAGTAAGTGATTGTGATTCTTTTAAACGGTGATGTATGATCAGATGAAGTGGAATGCAGTAAGTTTGGAAATATGATTAACATGTTAATAAAGTGTCTGAAATGTATGAGCGAGAAAGAGAAAAAGGTGGATTGTTACAGGGGGACAGCTGAGAGTAGGGAGTTGCAGAGAAAGTCCTTGTGACAGGTTTAGGATGTATACGGCTGTTTATTGCCTCCTCCACATACAAAGGCAGGAGATGAGACTATCAATCTATTGAACTTGGAGTTGTCAGTAATGTTGGAGGCAAAATTAAAAAAGCAAGTAAAATGGGAAAGAAAAAAAGGGGTTGTATGTTTGCCTGGTCAGAGGGATGTTTGCCTGGTCATGGGGATGTTTGTCTGGTCAGGGGGATGTTTGCCTGGTCAGGGGGATGTTTGCCTGGTCAGGGGGATGTTTGTCTGGTCAGGGGGATGTTTGCCTGGTCAGGGGGATGTTTGTCTGGTCAGGGGGATGTTTGTCTGGTCAGAGGGATGTTTGCTTCACGTTGGGGAAGAGGGAAAGGACTGAATGATCCGGCACCTGTCCTATCCACAGGATGGTCAGCTAGTGCCGCCATTGGGAAAGAGCTGACCTAGTGTCACTATCAATCATCAGAGTCTGCAGTACAACTGATTAGGGGTCCAGCAGGGGGGCGCTGATGACACAGGTGGACCTTGGGGCGGTTTTCCGGTTGCGGACGCTGCACCTAGAGGGTTTTCTTCATGTAATTATCCTCCTCACATTGCAGACTTGTGAACTTTATAAATTTTCTTCATTTGCTTATTTTCTTCCTTCTCTCCCAAACATGTTGCTGAAGTGCTATCTTACCCCCACTGCCCCCATCCAGAAGCTTCTTGTGGCTGCTGTTCAGCGAGATTTGTCCTCTATATACCAGCAGTCTGTGTATGGGCCTGTCTCTGTCTGATCCTCTCTGCTCTCCACCCCTGCACTCAGACATGGGAAACCCTGTACTCGGATTACTTCACATCTTGGTGAACAACAGCTGAAAGGACCCTATAAAGGAGCCTGTACCAGGCAGGTGACAGCGGTGCAGCATTGTGCTTGTGGGGGCAATCGGGCGGTGGAGTCAGAAATTGGGGAATACTTGGGTGCTCTCTGGACGGACAATATTAGTGCTGCAGTAATTTCCCACAAGTTTTTGCACAGAGCGGCCACTAATATAGAATAAAGTAAAACAATTGTGCCCTGTAAATAATGGCTGTGCTTTGCTACAAATGCTTCATGTTTGCAGGAGGTTTTTTTTTCTTTAATAAATTTTATTTAGTTTATAATTGATTTTTTCTCTTTCTGCTAGATATCAGCACATGATAGAGGCCGTACGGGACTGGTATAAGAAGTTCTTGGCTGAGAAGGAAAGAAGCTTCATTCCTCCATGAGCTGCAGTTCTTTGTGTCCAGTCGGGAGCTCTATTAGTAAGTAGATTTTATCACTGGCGCAGACATTTCCGGGAAGGTTCCAATTGGCCGAATACAAGACGTTCATTAAACTCTTCACTTGAAATAAACGTCTGGTTATCATCCACAATACTTAATACCGATCACTTGTCACAAATTTGTATATTTTTTACCTGTTATAAAATGCTGCTCATCCCTTGAATCTTTTCTTTTTTTTTGTCATTTTAGACAAAACATTACATATTCCTGACAAGTCCCAGGTCTTTTCACACCACTCGTTTTGCAGGTTCTTTAATGCTACAGCACTTATGTTATTGGGGTCATTTTTGTGCAGTTTGCAGTTACATGATTTTTTATACATGTTTTTTTTAGCTTTGTCTTGTTATTACATCACATTCATCTTTTTCCTCTCTTGCTTTCCTGGACTGAAGGAAACATATCTCCAAGTCATTCTGAGCTGCCGGCAGGAGAGATGGACCCTCAGGAGCCTCCTAGTCTTCAGAATCCACATGAAGGAGAAGTCCAAGAACAAGAAAGGCCTCCGACAGCAGAGCAACCTGTCCGCCAAAAAGTCCCAGAAGAAGAAGCGATGGTCCCGCAGCTCATCTGTGTTTTTCCTAAATGTGGTTTATACTTTTACTGATTGTAATTTTCTTGGTCGATACCAGATAAAGTTTTGGATGACAACTGTCTGGACTTGTGTCTTATTTTACATTTCTCCTTTTTTCTTCTTGCTTCCCCTCCAGTGAGATCTGGCTTAGGTGATAAAAGCCTTTCTCTATCCGGCATTTTTTCAGCAGGCTGGAGAAAGACTTTCTGGATGATAACTTGCCTTAGTCTCAGGTGCCCATACACTAGTTAGCTTTAGACCGGACGCTTGTCCACACAACACATCCCGACTCCCCCATATACATGAATGTGGTTATATGTGTGGGGGAGATGGCCCCATACACAGCACATGGTCGGCTGCTCCAGCAAAAATCCTTGGGTTTGACCTACCTTCCTGTAATATATATGGGGGGCCATTAGTTGGATGTTTGCAGGACCCCTCTTTGTCCGACAGCTTCCCTCCCCCACACAAAGCAAGCAGTGTACATACAAGCTCCCTTCCCGCACATACAGTATATATAGCATATAAAGAAAAAACCTAGAAGTCTGAACTGAAACATAAATTGATGTGCATGCAAAATGTAAATGCATGTTCACACAAGGCCACTAGACAAAGAAAAACCAAAGACAAGCAAAATACCCAAGTAACCGGAAGTGAATGGGTAAATCGCAAAGTGCAAAAATAATAAATAATGAAGGGTATTTAGTTAACATAATTTTGATAAAAATAATGCAAAAGCTATTCCGCCACATCACGGCAACCCTTATGGGACAGTCCTAACTCTAATATTAAAACCTTACCATTTGTCAAGTGACGTACATATGGATAAGGGCAGAGAGACTGACCCCCTAGTAGAAGCATAGACCTGAGGCAGAATAAACATTTCAGCTCAGACAAAGGGTGGCCACACCCTAATATGCACTAAAGCACACTGAACTACAAAGAAAAAACCTAGAAGTCTGAACTGAAACATAAATTGCAGGCAAAATTTAAATGCATGTTCACATAAGGCCACTAGACAAAGAAAAACCAAAGGCAAGCAAAATACCCAAGTAACCGGAAGTAAATGGGTAAATCGCAAAGTGCAAAAATAATAAATAATGAAGGGTATTTAGTAGTGAAGAGCGAGCACTAAAATGCTCGGGTGCTCGAAGTTCGGGCCGAGCTTGCCATGATACTCGGGTGCTCGACCTGAACCACGAGCCCAATGTTAGTCTATGGGAGACCCGAGCATTTTCGCGGCGGCATCCCCGGCTGTCTTTTAAAAGCCTAACAAGTGCCCAAAACGATAGTGACAGTGCTCAAATGACATGGGGACAGCATGGGGATCTCCCCAGGAAGCATTTCTGACCCCCAGGTCACTGCTGTCAACAATGTGGTCAGAGGTGTTAAGCCACTTTTAAGGGCTCACAATAAAACGTTCAAAAACTAAACTGAAACTGCTTTCCTGTGAAATATGTTAAGGAAGTTCCTTTCCAGGGTAAAGACTTGTGTATAAGGTAAAATAAATAACCAAAAAAAAAAATACTCCTCCACACCTTGGGCTATGTTCACAAGTAGCATTTTTAATGTGTTTTTGCACTTTTGTATTGCTTCAATCGTGACAAATGCATTCACCGGGAAATGTAATTTTAACATTTTACAACCTTATCTGGCCATGTGCTGTGTGACACATGTATACAGTGCTGAAAAGACATGGGGACAGCATGGGAAAGACCCCTGGAAGCATCTCTGACTCCCCGGTCACTGCCTAAAAGTGTGCCCATCAGAAGTCATCCTTGCCGCATCAGAAGATGCAGACTTGCAACTATCCCCGTGCAAGTTCTTGTCCCAGGGCAGAGTTCAATTGTACCTCCCCCATTCCTTGCAATGCAAGCGCAAATATGCAGCCAACCACCCACCCACCCCCAGGCTGCAATACCATACTGCTTGCTTGCACTTGAACTTGGGCCTTTTAGGCATGTGGAGGCGGAATCTGGCCACCATGTCATGGCAGCATTGGCGGCCTGGTATCCATACTCAGTCCCCAGCTGCCCAGCGGCGGGGTGTCCACACTCGGTCCCCAACTGCCAGGTGGCGGCCGGGTGTCCATACTCAGTCCCCAGCCGCCTGGGGGCAGCCGGGTGTCCATAAACGGTCCCCAGCCGCCCCTATTTCTCCTTGGAACATCCCCTCACACACTTTTCTTAGCCCGGCCTGCTTTAGGGCAGCATTGGACGAGCCCACCAGAGAACCAGACTCCTCCGGTGGGCCCTGGCTTCTCCATCAGGGGAGTTGAGAGTAACAAGGTGAGGACCATGATGATGATGATACAAGTTAGCATCTGCTTTGTTTTCTTGGAATGCAAGCGTAAGTGTGCAGCCTGCCACCCACCCACCGCCAGGCTGCATTACCATACTGCTTGCTTGCTTGCACTTGAAATTGGGCCTTTTTAGGCACATGGAGGCGGAATCTGACGACCGAGTCATGGCAGCATTGGCAGCCTGGAATCCATACTCAGTCCCCAGCCGCCCGGCTGCCAGGTGTTCACACTCGGTCCCCAGCCGCCAGGGGGCGGCCGGCTGTCCATACTCGGTCCCCAGCCGCCCCGCGGCCGGGTGTTCACACACGGTCCCCAGCCCCCTGGGGGCAGCCGGGTGTCCATAAACGGTCCCCAGGGGCCCCTATTTCTCCTTGGAACATCCCCCCCACACACTTTTCTTAGCCTGGCCTGCTTTAGGGCAGCATTGGACGAGCCCACCAGAGAACCAGACTCCTCCGGTGGGCACTGGCTTCTCCATCAGGGGAGTTGAGAGTGCCAAGGTGAGGACCATGATGATGATGATACAAGTTAGCATCTGCTTTGTTTTCTTGGAATGCAAGCGCATGTATGTAGTAGCGGCTAGGCCTGAAGTGGTCAGCGTTTTGGCGCATATCCTACCTCCTCCGAGGATTGCTGGATGTTTTCCTGCTACTATCCCAGTTCTATGACTCCCATTAAAACAAAGCTTCAGGTGATGAATGATGGATGAGGTGGTGGCAAAGGAGAAAGAGCAGGAGGAACAGGGACCATTCACATCAATATCAGGCCAGTCAACCACATATGTCTTGTAGGATATGTTTCTGTAACAAAAGGAGCGGTTTGGCTACACAGTTATAGGGCATACAGTGAGTGCAATGCCTACCAAAAATTTTGAGGCACTCCAATGTACCTTGGAAATGACATGGAGGTCAGAGGGCCTTAACTAAACCGTTTTTTCCATTTATATCAACGGGGTCTCCTGTACACTGTTGGCCTAAACAGTGAATGGAAGGCTTTCCAAAAATTATGAGGAACTGCAATGCCCCTTGAAACAGACGTGGATTACAGCGTACTAAAAACCTTCTACCCACTATTGGGGAGTGGGTCTCCCTTAGTTTTCGCCTTTGCATTGAAAAGCAAAAGCTGACTAAAATTAGGAGGAAATGCAATGTCCGTTGGAAGAGTCGTGGAGGTTAGAGGTAATTAAAAACAACATTTCAATGCCCCTAGGAAGAGCTGTGGAGTTCAGAGTGGCTTAAGAAGACTTTTGATGTCCCTTTGAACAGACGTGGAGGTCACAGTAGCTTAATAAGATGGTTTTAATGCCCCTCGGAAAAGACGTGGAGGTCCCAGTAGCTTAACCAGACGTTTTGAATGCCCCTCGGAAAAGCCATACAGTACAGCATAGTACAAGCATTATTCCCATTATTGGGGAGTGTGTATCCCAGAGTCATAGCTTATGCCTTCCAAGCAAAAGCTGCCAAAAATTAGGATGGAGAAACTTGCAATGCCCCTTACAAGAGCCATGCAGTACAGCATATTCCAAACATTATTCCCATTATTGGGGAGTGGGTCTCCCATAGTCTTTGCTTATGCCTTCCAAGCAAAAGCTGCCAAAAATTAGGACGGAGGAACTTGCAGTGCCCCTTACAAGAGCCATGCAGTACAGCATATTACAAACATTATTCCCATTATTGGGGAGTGGGTCTCCCATAGTATTTGCTTATGCCTTCCAAGAGAAAGCAGCCAAAAATTAAGAGGAAATGCAATGCCCGTTCGAAGAGTCGTGGAGGTTAGAGTTAATTAAAAACAACATATCAATGCCCCTTGGAAGAGTTGTGGAGTTCAGAGTGGTTTAACAAGACACTTTTAATGCCCCTCAAAAGAGATGTGGAGGTCCCAGTAGCTTAACAAGACGGTTTTAATGCCCTTCAGAAAAGTGGTGGAGGTCACAGTAGCTTAAGAAGACGCTTTTAATGCCTCTCAGAAGAAACGTGGAGATCCTAGTAGCTTAACAAGATGGTTTTAATGCCCCTTGGAAAAGTGGTGGAGGTCGCAGTAGCTTAACAAGACGGTTTGAATGATCCTTGGAAGAGACGTGGAGGTCACAGTACCTTAACAAGACGGTTTGAATGCCCCTTGGAAGAGACGTGGAGGTCGCAGTAGCTTAACAAGACGCTATTAATGCCCCTCAGAAGAGACGTGGAGGTCCCAGCAGCTTAACAAGACGGTTTTAATGCTCCTCAGAAAAGTGGTGGAGGTCCCAGTAGCTTAACAAGATGATTTTAATGCCCCTCAGAAACGTGGTATAGGTCCCAGTAGCTTAACAAGACTGTTTGAATGCTCCTTGGAAGAGACGTGGAGGTCCCAGTAGCTTAACTGGCCGGTTTAAATGCCCCTCGTAAAAGTGGTGGAGGTCACAGTAGCTTAACAAGACACTATTAATGCCCCTCAGAAGAGAGGTGGAGGTCCCAGTAGCTTAACAAGACAGTTTGAATGCCCCTTGGAAGACACGAGGAGGTCCCAGTAGCTTAACAAGACGGTTTTAATGCTCCTCGGAAAAGTGGTGGAGGTCACAGTAGCTTAACAAGACGCTTTTAATGCCCCTCGGAAGAGACGTGGAGGTCCAAGTAGCTTAACAAGATGGTTTGAATGCCCCTTGGAAGAGACGTGGAGGTCCCAGTAGCTTAACAAGACGGTTTGAATGCCCCTCGGAAGAGACGTGGAGGTCCCAGTATCTTAGCAAGGTGGTTTTAATGCCCCTCGGAAAAGTGGTGGAGGTCACAGTAGCTTAACAAGACGCTTTTAATGTCCCTCAGAAGAGACGTGGAGGTCCCAGTAGCTTAACAAGACGGTTTGAATGCCCCTTGGAAGAGACGTGGAGGTCCCAGTAGCTTAACAAGACGGTTTTCATGCTCCTCAGAAAAGTGGTGGAGGTCCCAGTAGCTTAACAAGATGCTTTTAATGCCCATCGGAAAAGTGGTGGAGGTCCCAGAAGCTTAACAAGACGGTTTTAATGCCCCTTGGAAAAGTGGTGGAGGTCGCAGTAGCTTAACAAGACGGTTTGAATGTCCCTTGGAAGAGACGTGGAGGTCCCAGTAGCTTAACAAGACGGTTTGAATGCCCCTCGGAAGAGACGTGGAGGTCCCAGTAGCTTAACAAGACGGTTTTATTGCCCCTTGAAAAAGTGGTGGAGGTCACAGCAGCTTAACAAGACACTTTTAGTGCCCCTCAGATAAGTGGTGGAGGTCCCAGTAGCTTAACAAGACGGTTTGAATGCCCCTTGGAAGAGACGTGGAGGTCCCAGTAGCTTAACAAGATGGTTTTAATGCCCCTCGGAAAAGTTGTGGAGGTCACAGTAGCTTAACAAGATGCTTTTAATGCCTATCAGAAGAGACGTGGAGGTCCCAGTAGCTTAGCAAGATGGTTTGAATGCCCCTTGGAAGAGACGTGGAGGTCCCAGTAGCTTAACAAGACGGTTTTAATGCTTCTCGGAAAAGTGGTGGAGGTCCCAGTAGCATAATAAGACGCTTTTACTGCCCCTCGAAAAAGTGGTGGAGGTCGCAGTAGCTTAACAAGACGGTTTGAATGCCCCTTGGTGGAGACATGGAGGTCCCAGTAGCTTAACAAGACGGTTTGAATGCCCCTTGGAAGAGACGTGGAGGTCCCAGTAGCTTAACAAGACGGTTTTAATGCCCCTCGGAAAAGTGGTGGAGGTCACAGTAGCTTAACAAGTCGCTTTTAATGCCCCTGAGAAGAGACGTGGAGGTCGCAGTAGCTTAACAAGACGGTTTGAATGCCCCTTGGAAGAGACGTGGAGGTCCCAGTAGCTTAACAAGACGGTTTTAATGCTTCTCAGAAAAGTGGTGGAGGTCCCAGTAGCTTAATAAGACGCTTTTACTGCCCCTCGAAAAAGTGGCGGAGGTCGCAGTAGCTTAACAAGACGGTTTGAATGCCCCTTGGTAGAGACGTGGAGGTCGCAGTAGCTTAACAAAACGGTTTGAATGCCCCTTGGAAGAGACGTGGAGGTCCCAGTAGCTTAACAAGATGGTTTGAATGCCCCTCGGAAGAGACGTGGAGGTCCCAGTAGCTTAACAAGACGGTTTTATTGCCCCTCGAAAAAGTGGTGGAGGTCACAGCAGCTTAACAAGAAGCTTTTAATGCCCCTCAGATAAGTGGTGGAGGTCCCAGTAGCTTAACAAGACGGTATGAATGCCCCTTGGAAGAGACGTGGAGACGTGACATGCTAATGGTAAAGGTGTGCTCCGGTGGCATGCTAACGGGAATAGGTGTGCTCCGATGGCATGCTAACGGGAATAGGTGTGCCCGGTGGCATACTAACGGGAAAAGGTGTGCAACGGTGGCATGCTAGCGGGAAATTGTGTGCTTCGGGGGCATGATAATGAGAAAAGGGGTACTCCATTGGCACCACAATGGTAAAGGGACTTGGAAATGTCACATGTGAAGTCATACTCGCATAGTGTCTGTTGTTGCAGGGATCAAAAGAGCGACCCGGTGGAACAAGATGTGGACACTGTGCGGCAGATGGTGGTTTAAGGACAGCAAACAGCAAAATAAGACCAAGTAACAGCAAGAAAACAATCCAAGAATTACAGCAGCAGACAAGTAAGTGAGTGTGATTCTTTTAAACGGTGATGTATGATCAGATGAAGTGGAATGCAGTAAGTTTAGAAATATAATTAACATGTTAATAAAGTGTCTGAAATGTATGAGCGAGAAAGAGAAAAAGGTGGATTGTTACAGGGGGACAGCTGAGAGTAGGGAGTTGCAGAGAAAGTCCTTGTGACAGGTTTAGGATGTATACGGCTGTTTATTGTCTCCTCCACATACAAAGGCAGGAGATGAGACTATCAAACTATCGAACTTGGAGTTGTCAGTAATGTTGGAGGAGAAATTAATAAAGGAAGTAAAATGGGAAAGAAAATAAGGGGTTGTATGTTTGCCTGGTCAGAGGGATGTTTGCCTGGTCAGAGGGATGTTTGCCTGGTCAGGGGGATGTTTGCCTGGTCAGGGGGATGTTTGCCTGGTCAGGGGGATGTTTGCCTGGTCAGGGGGATGTTTGTCTGGTCAGGGGGATGTTTGTCTGGTCAGAGGGATGTTTGCTTCACGTTGGGGAAGAGGGAAAGGACTGAATGATCCGGCACCTGTCCTATCCACAGGATGGTCAGCTAGTGCCGCCATAGGGAAAGAGCTGACCTAGTGTCACTATCAATCATCTGAGTCTGCAGTACAACTGATTAGGGGTCCAGCAGGGGGGGCGCTGATGACACAGGTGGACCTTGGGGCGGTTTTCCGGCTGCCGAAGCTGCACCTAGAGGGTTTTCTTCATGTAATTATCCTCCTCACATTGCAGACTTGTGAACTTTATAAATATTCTTCATTTGCTTATTTTCTTACTTCTCTCCCAAACACGTTGCTGAAGTGCTGTCTCACCCCCACTGCCCCCATCCAGAAGCTTCTTGTAGCTGCTGTTCAGCGAGATTTGTCCTCTATATACCAGCAGTCTGTGTATGGGCCTGTCCCTGTCTGATCCTCTCTGCTCTCCACCCCTGCACTCAGACATGGGAAACCCTGTACTCGGATTACTTCACATCTTGGTGAACAACAGCTGAAAGGACCCTATAAAGGAGCCTGTACCAGGCAGGTGACAGCGGTGCAGCATTGTGCTTGTGGGGGCAATCGGGCGGTGGAGTCAGAAATTGGGGAATACTTGGGTGCTCTCTGGACGGACAATATTAGTGCTGCAGTAATTTCCCACAAGTTTTTGCACAGAGCGGCCACTAATATAGAATAAAGTAAAACAATTGTGCTGTGTAAATAATGGCTGTGCTTTGCTACAAATGCTTCATGTTTGCAGGAGGTTTTTTTTTCTTTAATAAATTTTATTTAGTTTATAATTGATTTTTTCTCTTTCTGCTAGATATCAGGACATGATAGAGGCCGTACGGGACTGATATAAGAAGTTCTTGGCTGAGAAGGAAAGAAGCTTCATTCCTCCATGAGCTGCAGTTCTTTGTGTCCAGTCGGGAACTCTATTAGTAAGTAGATTTTATCACCGGCGCAGACATTTCCGGGAAGGTTCCAATTGGCCAAATACAAGACGTTCATTAAACTCTTCATTTGAAATAAACGTCTGGTTATCATCCACAATACTTAATACCGATCACTTGTCACAAATTTGTATATTTTTTACCTGTTATAAAATGCTGCTGATCCCTTGAATCTTTTCTTTTTTTTTGTCATTTTAGACAAAACATTACATATTTCTGACAAGTCCCAGGTCTTTTCACACCACTCGTTTTGCAGGTTCTTTAATACTACAGCACTTATGTTATTGGGGTCATTTTTGTGCAGTTTGCAGTTACATGATTTTTTATACGTTTTTTTTTAGGTTTGTCTTGTTATTACATCACATTCATCTTTTTCCTCTCTTGCTTTCCTGGACTGAAGGAAACATATCTCCAAGTCACTCTGAGCTGCCGGCAGGAGAGATGGACCCTCAGGAGCCTCCTAGTCTTCAGAATCCACATGAAGGAGAAGTCCAAGAACAAGAAAGGCCTCCGACAGCAGAGCAACCTGTCCGCCAAAAAGTCCCAGAAGAAGAAGCGATGGTCTCGCAGCTCATCTGTGTTTTTCCTAAATGTGGATTATACTTTTACTGATTGTAATTTTCTTGGTCGATACCAGATAAAGTTTTGGATGACAACTGTCTGGACTTGTGTCTTATTTTACATTTCTCCTTTTTTCTTCTTGATTCCCCTCCTGTGAGATCTGGCTTAGGTGATAAAAGCCTTTCTCTATCCGGCATTTTTTCAGCAGGCTGGAGAAAGACTTTCTGGATGATAACTTGCCTTAGTCTCAGGTGCCCATACACTAGTTAGCTTTAGACCGGACGCTTGTCCACACAACACATCCCGACTCCCCCATATACATGAATGTGGTTATATGTGTGGGGGAGATGGCCCCATACACAGCACATGGTCGGCTGCTCCAGCAAAATTCCTTGGGTTTGACTTACCTTCCTGTAATATATATGGGGGGCCATTAGTTGGATGTTTGCAGGACCCCTCTTTGTCCGACAGCTTCCCTCCCCCATACATAGCAAACAGTGTACATACAAGCTCCCTTCCCGCACATACAGCATATATAGCTTATAAAGAAAAAACCTAGAAGTCTGAACTGAAACATAAATTGATGTGCATGCAAAATGTAAATGCATGTTCACACAAGGCCACTAGACAAAGAAAAACCAAAGACAAGCAAAATACCCAAGTAACCGGAAGTGAATGGGTAAATCGCAAAGTGCAAAAATAATAAATAATGAAGGGTATTTAGTAGTGAAGAGCGAGCACTAAAATGCTTGGGGGCTCGAAGCTCGGGCCGAGCTCGCCATGATACTCGGCTGCTCGACCTGAGCCACGAGCCCAATGTTAGTCTATGGGAGACCCGAGAATTTTCACGGCGGCATCCCCGGCTGTCTGTTAAAAGCCTAACAAGTGCCCAAAACGATAGTGACAGTGCTAAAATGACATGGGGACAGCATGGGGATCGCCCCAGGAAGCATTTCTGACCCCCAGCTCACTGCTGTCAACAACGTGGTCAGAGGTATTAAGCCACTTTTAAGGGCTCACAATAAAACGTTCAAAAACGAAAATGAAACTGCTTTCAGTTAAGGAAGTTCCTTTCCAGGGTAAAGACTCGTGTATAAGGTAAAATAAATAACAAAAAAAAAAATACTCCTCCACACCTTGGGCTATGTTCACAAGTGGCATTTTTTATGCATTTTTGCACTTTTGTATTGCTTCAACCGTGACAAATGCATTCACCGGGAAATGTCATTTTAACATTTTACAACCTTATCTGGCCATGTGCTGTGTGACACATGCATACAGTGCTGAAAAGACATGGGGACAGCATGGGGAAGACCCCTGGAAGCATCTCTGACTCCCCGGTCACTGCCTAAAAGTGTGCCCATCAGAAGTCATCCTTGAAGCATCAGAAGATGCAGACTTGCAATTATCCCCGTGCAAGTTCTTGTCCCAGGGCAGGGTTCAATTGTACCTCTCCCATTCCTTGCAATGCAAGCGCAAATATGCAGCCAACCACCCACCCACCCCCAGGCTGCAATACCATACTGCTTGCTTGCACTTGAAATTGGGCCTTTTAGGCATGTGGAGGCGGAATCAGGCCACCATGTCATGGCAGCGTTGGCGGCCTGGTATCCATACTCAGTCCCCAGCCGCCCGGCGGCGGGGTGTCCACACTCGGTCCCCAACCGCCAGGGGGCGGCCGGGTGTCCATACTCGGTCCCCAGCCGCCTGGGGGCAGCCGGGTGTCCATAAACGGCCCCCAGCCGCCCCTATTTCTCCTTGAAACATCCCCCCACACACTTTTCTTAGCCCGGCCTGCTTTAGGGCAGCATTGGACGAGCCCACCAGAGAACCAGACTCCTCCGGTGGGCCCTGGCTTCTCCATCAGGGGAGTTGAGAGTGACAAGGTGAGGACCATGATGATGATGATACAAGTTAGCATCTGCTTTGTTTTCTTGGAATGCAAGCGAAGTGTGCAGCCTGCCATCCACCCACCCACCGCCAGGCTGCAATACCATACTGCTTGCTTGCTTGCACTTGAAATTGGGCCTTTTTAGGCATGTGGAGGCGGAATCTGACCACCGCGTCAAGGCAGCATTGGCGGCCTGTAATCCATACTCAGTCCCCAGCCGCCCGGCTGCCAGGTGTTCACACACGGTCCCCAGCCGCCTGGGGGCAGTCGGGTGTCCATAAACGGTCCCCAGTCGCCCCTATTTCTCCTTGGAACATCCCCACACACACTTTTCTTAGCCTGGCCTGCTTTAGGGCAGCATTGGACGAGCCCACCAGAGAACCAGACTCCTCCGGTGGGCCCTGGCTTCTCCATCAGGGGAGTTGAGAGTGACAAGGTGAGGACCATGATGATGATGATACAAGTTAGCATCTGCTTTGTTTTGTTGGAATGCAAGCGCATGTATGTAGTAGCGGCTAGGCCTGAGGTGGTCAGCGTTTTCGCGCATATCCTACCTCCTCCGAGGATTGCTGGATGTTTTCCTGCTACTATCCCAGTTCTATGACTCACGTTAAAACAAAGCTTCAGGTGATGAATGATGGATGAAGTGGTGGCAAAGGAGAAAGAGCAGGAGGAACAGGGACCATTCACATCAATATCAGGCCAGTCAACCACATATGTCTTGTAGGATATGTTTCTGCAACAAAAGGAGCAGTTTGGCTACACAGTTATAGGGCATACAGTGAGTGCAATGCCTACCAAAAATTTCGAGGCACTCCAATGTACCTTGGAAATGACATGGAGGTCAGAGGGCCTTAAGTAAACCGTTTTTTTCCATTTATAGCAACTGGGTCTCCTGTACACTGTTGGCCTAAGCAGTGAATGGAAAGCTTTCCAAAAATTATGAGGAACTGCAATGCCCCTTGAAACAGACATGGATTACAGCGTACTAAAAACCTTCTACCCACTATTGGGGAGTGGGTCTCCCTTAGTTTTCGCCTTTGCATTGAAACGCAAAAGCTGACTAAAATTAGGAGGAAATGCAATGTCCGTTGGAAGAGTCGTGGAGGTAAGAGGTAATTAAAAACAACATTTCAATGCCCCTAGGAAGAGCTGTGGAGTTCAGAGTGGCTTAAGAAGACTGTTTTAATGTCCCTTTGAAGAGACGTGGAGGTCACAGTAGCTTAACAAGATGGTTTTAATGTCCCTCGGAAAAGACGTGGAGGTCCCAGTAGCTTAACCAGACGATTTGAATGCCCCTTCCAAGAGCCATGCAGTACAGCATATTACAAACATTATTCCCATTATTGGGGAGTGGGTCTCCCATAGTCTTTGCTTATGCCTTCCAAGCAAAAGATGCCAAAAATTAGGACGGAGGAACTTGCAGTGCCCCTTACAAGAGCCATGCAGTACAGCATATTACAAACATTATATTAAGAGGAAATGCAATGCCCGTTCGAAGAGTCGTGGAGGTTAGAGTTAATTAAAAACAACATATCAATGCCCCTTGGAAGAGCTGTGGAGTTCAGAGTGGTTTAACAAGACACTTTTAATGCCCCTCAAAAGAGATGTGGAGGTCCCAGTAGCTTAACAAGACGGTGTTAATACACCTTGGTAAAGTGGTGGAGGTCCCAGTAGCTTAACAAGACGGTTTTAATGCCCCTCGGAAAAGTGGTGGAGGTCACAGTAGCTTAAGAAAAAGTTTTTAATGCCCCTCAGAAGAAACGTGGAGATCCCAGTAGCTTAACAAGACGGTTTTAATGCCCCTTGGAAAAGTGGTGGCGGTCACAGTAGCTCAACAAGACGCTATTAATGCCCCTCAGAAGAGACGTGGAGGTCCCAGTAGCTTAACAAGACGGTTTGAATGCCCCTTGGAAGAGACGTGGAGGTCCCAGTAGCTTAACAAGACAGTTTTAATGCTCCTCAGAAAAGTGGTGGAGGTCCCAGTAGCTTAACAAGACGGTTTTAATGCCCCTCGGAAAAGTGGTGGAGGTCACAGTAGCTTAACAAGACGCTTTTAATGCCCCTCGGAAGAGACGTGGAGGTCCAAGTAGCTTAACAAGACGGTTTGAATGCCCCTTGGAAGAGACGTGGAGGTCCCAGTAGCTTAACAATACGGTTTGAATGCCCCTCGGAAGAGACGTGGAGGTCCCAGTATCTTAACAAGACGGTTTTAATGCCCCTCGGAAAAGTGGTGGAGGTCACAGTAGCTTAACAAGATGCTTTTAATGCCCCTCAGTAGAGACGTGGAGGTCCCAGTAGCTTAACAAGACGGTTTGAATGCCCCTTGGAAGAGACGTGGAGGTCCCAGTAGCTTAACAAGATGCTTTCAATGCCCCTCGGAAAAGTGGTGGAGGTCCCAGTAGCTTAACAAGACGGTTTTAATGCCCCTTGGAAAAGTGGTGGAGGTTGCAGTAGCTTAACAAGATGGTTTGAATGCCCCTTGGAAGAGACGTGGAGGTCCCAGTAGCTTAACAAGACGGTTTGAATGCCCCTCGGAAGAGACGTGGAGGTCCCAGTATCTTAACAAGACGGTTTTAATGCCCCTCGGAAAAGTGGTGGAGGTCACAGTAGCTTAACAAGACGCTTTTAATGCCCCTCAGTAGAGACGTGGAGGTCCCAGTAGCTTAACAAGACGGTTTGAGTGCCCCTTGGAAGAGACGTGGAGGTCCCAGTAGCTTAACAAGATGCTTTCAATGCCCCTCGGAAAAGTGGTGGAGGTCCCAGTAGCTTAACAAGACGGTTTTAATGCCCCTTGGAAAAGTGGTGGAGGTTGCAGTAGCTTAACAAGATGGTTTGAATGCCCCTTGGAAGAGACGTGGAGGTCCCAGTAGCTTAACAAGACGGTTTTAATGCCCCTCGAAAAAGTGGTGGAGGTCACAGTAGCTTAACAAGATGCTTTTAATGCCCCGCAGATAAGTGGTGGAGGTCCCAGTAGCTTAACAAGACGGTTTGAATGCCCCTTGGAAGAGACATGGAGGTCCCAGTAGCTTAACAAGACGGTTTTAATGCCCCTCGGAAAAGTGGTGGAGGTCACAGTAGCTTAACAAGACGCTTTTAATGCCTCTCAGAAGAGACGTGGAGGTCCCAGTAGCTTAACAAGATGGTTTGAATGCCCCTTGGAAGAGACGTGGAGGTCCCAGGAGCTTAACAAGACGGCTTGAATGCCCCTTGGAAGAGACGTGGAGGTCCCAGTAGCTTAACAAGACGCTTTTAATGCTTCTCGGAAAAGTGGTGGAGGACCCAGTAGCTTAATAAGACGCTTTTACTGCCCCTTGAAAAAGTGGTGGAGGTCGCAGTAGCTTAACAAGACGGTTTGAATGCCCCTTGGTAGAGACGTGGAGGTCCCAGTAGCTTAACAAGACGGTTTGAATGCCCCTTGGAAGAGACGTTGAGGTCCCAGTACCTTAAAAAGACGGTTTTAATGCCCCTCGGAAAAGTGGTGGAGGTCCCAGTAGCTTAACATGACGCTTTGAATGCCCCTTGGAAGAGACGTGGAGGTCCCAGTAGCTTAACAAGACTGTTTGAATGCCCCTTGGAAGAGACGTGGAGGTCCCAGTAGCTTAACAAGACGGTTTGAATGCCCCTCGGAAAAGTGGTGGAGGTCACAGTAGCTTAACAAGACGCTATTAATGTCCTCAGAAGAGACGTGGAGGTCTAAGTAGCTTAGCAAGACTGTTTGAATGCCCCTTGGAAGAGACGTGGAGGTCCCAGGAGCTTAACAAGACGGCTTGAATGCCCCTTGGAAGAGACGTGGATGTCCCAGTAGCTTAACAAGACGGTTTTAATGCTTCTCGGAAAAGTGGTGGAGGACCCAGTAGCTTAATAAGACACTTTTACTGCCCCTCGAAAAAGTGGTGGAGGTAGCAGTAGCTTAACAAGACAGTTTGAATGCCCATTGGTAGAGACATGGAGGTCCCAGTAGCTTAACAAGATGGTTTGAATGCCCCTTGGAAGAGACGTTGAGGTCCCAGTAGCTTAACACGACTTTTTTAATGCCCCTCGGAAAAGTGGTGGAGGTCACAGTAGCTTAACACGTCACTTTTAATGCCCCTCAGAAGAGAAGTGGAGGTCCCAGTAGCTTAACAAGACGGTTTGAATGCCCCTTGGAAGAGATGTAGAGGTCCCAGTAGCTTAACAAGACTGTTTTAATGCCCCTCGGAAAAGTGGTGGAAGTCCCAGTAGCTTAACAAGACGGTTTTAATGCCCCTTTGAATAGTGGTGGAGGTCGCAGTAGCTTAACAAGACGGTTTGAATGCCCCTTGGAAGAGACGTTTAGGTCCCAGTAGCTTAACAAGACGGTTTAAATGCCCCTTTGAAGAGACGTGGAGGGCCCAGTAGCTTAACAAGTCGGTTTTAATGCCCCTCGCCAAAGTGGTGGAGGTCGCAGTAGCTTAGCAAGACGGTCAGAATGCTCCTTGGAAGAGACGTGGAGGTCACAGTAGCTTAACAAGATGGTTTTAATGCTCCTCGGAAAAGTGGTGGAGGTCCCAGTAGCTTAACAAGGTGGTTTTAATGCTCCTCGGAAAGGTGGTGGAGGTCCCAGTAGCTTAACAAGATGCTTTTAATGCCCCTCGGAAAAGTGGTGGAGGTCCCAGTAGCTTAACATGACGCTTTGAATGCCCCTTGGAAGAGACGTGGAGGTCCCAGTAGCTTAACAAGACTGTTTGAATGCCCCTTGGAAGAGACGTGGAGGTCCCAGTAGCTTAACAAGACGGTTTGAATGCCCCTCGGAAAAGTGGTGGAGGTCACAGTAGCTTAACAAGACGCTATTAATGTCCTCAGAAGAGACGTGGAGGTCTAAGTAGCTTAACAAGACTGTTTGAATGCCCCTTGGAAGAGACATGGAGGTCCCAGTAGCTTAACAAGACGGTTTTAATGCTCCTCAGAAAAGTGGTGGAGGTCCCAATAGCTTAACAAGATGCTTTTAATGCCCCTCGGAAAAGTGGTGGAGGTCCCAGTAGCTTAACAAGACGGTTTTAATGCCCCTTGGAAAAGTGGTGGAGTTCGCAGTAGCTTAACAAGACTGTTTGAATGCCCCTTGGAAAAGTGGTGCAGGTCCCAGTAGCTTAACAAGACGGTTTGAATGCCCCTTGGAAGAGACGTGGAGGTACCAGTACCTTAAAAAGACGGTTTTAATGCCCCTCGGAAAAGTGGTGGAGGTCCCAGTAGCTTAAGAAGACGCTTTTAATGCCTCTCAGAAGAGACGTGGAGGTCCCAGTAGCTTAACAAGACGGTTTGAATGCCCCTTGGAAGAGATGTGGAGGTCCCAGTAGCTTAAGAAGACGGTTTGAATGCCCCTTGGAAGAGACGTGGAGGTCCCAGTAGCTTAGCAAGACGGTTTTAATGCTTCTCGGAAAAGTGGTGGAGGTCCCAGTAGCTTAATAAGACGCTTTTAATGCCCCTCGAAAAAGAGGTGGAGGTCGCAGTAGCTTACCAAGACGGTTTGAATGCCCCTTGGAAGAGACGTGGATGTCCCAGTAGCTTAACAAGACAGTTTGAATTCCCCTTGGAAGAGACGTGGAGGTCCAACTAGCTTAACAAGACGTTTTTAATGCCCCTCGGAAAAGTGGTGGAGATCGCAGTAGCTTAACAAGACGGTTTGAATGCCCCTTGGAAGAGACGTGGAAGTCCACAAGACGGTTTTAATGCTCCTCGGAAAAGTGGTGGACGTCCCAGTAGCTTAACAAGACGCTTTTAATGGCCCTCGGAAAAGTGGTGGAGGTCGCAGTAGCTTAACAAGATGCTTTTAATGCCCCTTACAAGAGCCATACAGTACAGCATTTTAAATATATTATTCCCATTATTGGGGAGTGGGTCTCCCACAGTCTTTGCTTATGCCTTCCAAGCAAAAGCTGACAAAAATAAGGACTGAGGAACTTTCAATAATGGCAACACGGACCACGGTCACCCTGGTGGTATAGTGGTGGTGGAGGATGAGGATAAGGAGAAGAACATAAAACAGCCGAAATGAGGAAGCGTATACCCATGTGTGGGTGTGAAGTGGTGCATTTGAATACACCTCCCGAAATAACACAGTGGATTTGACTTTATGTTACTCTGCTGTCATTTGGTGGTGATGAGAAGTCTGGCCCAATCCAGCTCTTGTTCATTTTGATAAGGGTCAGCTTGTCAGCATTGTCAGTTGACAGGCGAGTGCGCTTATCAGTTATAATTACCCCAGCAGCACTAAAAACACGCTCCGATAACACGCTAGCGGCAGGGCAGGCCAGGACCTCCAAGGCGTACAGAGCGATTTAATTCCAAGTGTCCAGCTTGGATACCCAATAATTAAAAGGCACAGAGGAATCACGGAGGACGCTGGTACGGTCGGCAAGGTACTCCCTCACCATCTTTTGAAATTTTCCACTCCTTGTGAGAGTACCCCGCGCCTCAGGGCCTGTAAGCTGGGCAGGTCTCAGAAAACTTTCCCAGAATGTTGACAGTGTTCCCCCAGCAAGGGCCTTCTGGTACTGAGAATGAAGGAATGGGGAACCTATCAGCTTTTTTTTTTCCTGCACAGCTGTGCTCCCAACCACCCACAGTGCAAAAAAACCCCTAAAAAAACAATAGGTATAACCGTACTCAAATTGATAATTGGGAGCAACGATTAGTGTGAAGGATATAATATTGTGATTGGCGATGTTCCATCCACTGATTCTGAGAAAGAAGGAATGGGGAACCTATCAGCTTTTTTTCCTGCACAGCTGTGCTCCCACCCATTGCGCAAAAATACCCTAAAAAAATGCACTTACTCAAATTGTTAATTGGGAGCAATGATGAGTGTGAAGGAATATAATATCTTGATTGGCGATGGTCCGACCTGTGGTTCCGCCACCGATCCCAAGAATGAAGGAATTGAGAACCTGTAAGCTTTTTTTTTCCTGCACAGCTGTGCTCCCAACCACCCACCCATAGTGCAAAAAATAAAAAAACAATAGATCCAACTGTACTCAAATTGTTAAATTGGGAGTGTGAAAAAAATAATGCATCCACTTCTTTCTAAATCAGGCTGTCAGACCCCCAAGAATGACATCCTAGTAATATGCCATGACTTATACCTCTTTAAATGTATGCAAAGGATAAACCTGGATATCCAGGTATACGTTCTATTGATTGATTTCTATAAGGACCTATTTACACATGTAAATGTGTATCTGCTACGGACATGAATGATCGGCTGCAGCCTTTCCACGTGCCAATTCAATGGATCCGCAAATCACAACAAGTAATTCAAGGAAATGGAAAAGTAAAAAAAAAAATTCTAGTAACATTGCATAGCGTACCGGCGATTGCGCTATTTAACTTGCCATCAGTGATTGACGGCATATAAATGGTTAAACAGCAGTGATTGACGCTTCGCTCTGGCCGCTGCTGTTACAGCAAGATGTCAGCTGTGTAGGATGGGGGCTCTGCTCCTGAGCCCACCCGAAACAGCAATCCAATGGACGGTTTCACACACCACATTATCCAGTGGTGTTTAATTTGCTTTCCTATTTAGGAAACAAAACCGTTTTAATAACGTTTTCCTTCTCTGGTATCTAGGAGCCATTTCAGCTATTTGTAAAGGGAATCTGTCAGCAGGTTTTTCTTGGCTATTCTGAGAGCAGCATGATGGGGTGAGCGCCACACTAGGAGTAGGACCACCGAGCCCAGAGCTACTGCAAGACGTGCAGACAATATATACCAGGTATGAATGAATCCAATACAACATTATTGTTACTTGGGAATGAACCTACTTGGATATAATACATCCCTTGATATATATATACCAAAAGGTCATTATCTTGGGAATGCCTATATTGGCTTTTATTATTTGGGATTATATCCTTTTACTATGTGACCTAGGATATACTATCAGTATGCATTAGCACAATTGGAGCTACTACTATTTAGCCCTGGTGTCTGCAATTCAAATATTTACATTATACCTCCTCACTATTATATGGTATTACTATATATATGTGTGTGTGCTCTTTTCTTTGCTGCCATGTACCCAAATTATTATAATAAAGGTCTTTTTTAACACATTGACCCCTTGTCGGATGTACTATATATTGGTTGTTGTTGAGAGCAGCATGATGAAGAGACAAAGACCCTGATTCTAGGGACGTCTCACTTACAGGGCTGCTTGTTGTAGTTTTGATAAAAATCACACTTTTATTAGCAGAAGATTATCACTAGAGGACTAGTAAACCTGCAGCCAGGTAGTCCAACCACGCCCCCCACCACTGATTGGCAGTTTATATACAGTGTACACAGAAAGCGGCCAATCAGAGGTGTGGGTGGGGTTATTATACAGAGCTCAGCATTCAGAGATCTGCATGAGAAAAAAAAACCTGCAATTTTATCAAAATAACACCAAGCAGCCCAGTAAGTGATACATCGTTGGAATCAGGGCCTCGGATTATGCTGCTCTCAAATGGGATAGCAAAAGCCTGCTGGCATATTCCATTTAAAGGGGCAGCTGCTACTAAATCCAGACATGGTGCAAAATGTAAATTCTGCTGCAGATTCACTGCTGTAGATTTTTAATTCCTAAAAATCCCTGTAGATTCAGAGGATCTCAACCTTTTCAATGCAAATTATTTTCAAGACTTATTCACAGATATTATGAAATATTACAGTAGAAATAAAAAAAAAAAAAAACACAATACCTAAACCCCTTCCTTGGGAAAAATATACGGCAAGTATAAGAAAGACAAAAATTTATTCTGGAGTCATATTGAAGTGTAAATAGAATTGTAACCATACAATGTAAACAGCAGCGAATGTAAGTAGGATCCACTGGATCTATATAAGAGGAACGCTTTCCAAAGCTGATCTTCTGAGCCCACCGCTATGCTGGCTGGACCGGCATTGTGATCGTCAGCACCTGGAATATACGTCACGTTTTACTGCAGCTCATAGAACCAAATGATAAGACGCAGAGCAGTGCGTGGCTTGTGACTCGCTATACACAAAATATACGACATGTTTGATGAATGGCATAAAGGAAAGCCGATGCATTCAGATGTCTCTGGGCAACTATATGTTGTGATAGATAAGTTCCTGTCAGGGTGAGGGGCAGCATCCTATCTGCTCACTCATCATGACAGGTTTACAACATGTTGACTCATGGACGTGATCAGTCAGTCAATCAATGACATAGATGCACGTTCTTGATTCCGACAGGTAGGTCAGAGATGTCCGTCTCAAACAGTTTACCTTCACCCATCTAGGATGGATGGCTGCTGACATCGTTGGCCATTATGTCCATACACAATTATTATCCCCTAATTGTGATGTACAGTACAAATTTATATTGTGGTACCGTGTTAGCCAGAAAATTTGATGGAAATAATTTTATGCCCAAAAATGGCAAAAGTATTCTCGGAGTGATACCTTTATTGGCTAACCAGAAAAAAATATATATATATGCAAACTTACAGAGCACAGAGGCTCCTTCTTCAGGCAGGATTACAAATGTTATGAATTCATGTGTAATATTGCCTGAAGAAGGAGCCTCTGTGCTCTGAAAGCTTGCATATATATATTTTTTTTCTGGTTAGCCAATAAAGGTATCACTCCAAGAATACTATTGCCATTTTTGGGCATAAAAGTATTCACATAGAATTATCCACTAATTAAAATAATTTATTTTTGCTAAATAAATGTATACATTTTTTAAAATTTTATTTTATACATTTTCTCAGAGAACCTCTTTAAGAAGGAGATTTCAGAATGGGCTATAAGACATGTCCAGCTTTGCTTAATTGTCTCACCTTACTGTCCTTGTTGAACTGAGCTCCACTTTGTTCTTGGATGATATTGTAAGGAATGAAGACGTCTAGATGATACAAATCGGGACGTCCGACTATTCTGTCTTCACCCAAGTCCAACACAAGAGATCTAGCAGAAGACTGTAAAGAGAAGACCAGCGTGGTAACAACGCTTATGTCGCTGAATGCTTCTGTACGGGAAAGAAAGTTGTAACCAACAAGTGCACAAAAATCTAAACTTTTATCTTGATACGTGGCCAACTAGAAGTTACTGTGTAGCTCCACACGTCTCATACATTAAATCTGACACGTGGAGGAACTGCTCACAGAAAATGCTGAAAAATATTTTTTAGGATTCACACTGCATTAAAAGGGTTTGTCCACCACTTTAATACTAATGGAATATCCTTAGGATAGGTCATCAATATTAAAGTGCCAGGCAACCCCTTTAAGTGAGGCATAATGAATGGTACCAGAATTTCAGATAATGTAGCCTTCATTAGGCAGAAGGCCCACTCGGTTATATGAAGAAATCTGGGGTCCCCAAAGGCAAACCCAGTAATCACCAGATTCCCGTGTGGTGACTACTTAATCTGCTTTTTGGGAAGACCAGAACTGACCCCTATATTTAACCAAGTGGGTCCCCTCAAGCTACATTATCCTGTCTGATGAAGGCTACATTAGCTGAAACATTCTTCATCTTCATTATGCCTCATTTAACGCAATATGAATCATGGACATGAGAAAAATCAAATTAAAAAATAAATACATTTAAAGCATTTTCTGTGCGATTCCTCCAAATGTCGCATTAATATAGAAAAAATAAAGAGCGGCGTGTTCTACACTATTGCAACAAGCCTCTTTCATCATTTCTATCATCATTATAACATCATTTATATGCACCAGCACCATGGAATCAATGGCACTATATAATTAAATAATAATAATAATATATACATCTTCCCACCAGCTTGTTTTCCCTCTATCTCCTCTCTGGATCTATGAAGCCAGAACTGTCAAAGAAGAGGTGATGGTGGAGATGGAGGGGAAACAAGCAGGGCGGAAGGCTTATATAAATGACTGGTCCCGCCGTGAAGCACTGGGCGTCTGTGCTTGGTTTGAGCAGTCATTCTCCGCTGACAGAGTCGTTTACAGAGATCTTCTTTCCCATTCCAACAGCTTGCAAACAACCCACCATGGTATGAAAAAAAAATTATATCATCATCATCCAGTAAATGTGTCACAGCTGCCAGCAATTGGCTACTGTGGACACATCAAAGCTGTGATGATAAAAGTTGGCAGAGGAGGACCGGTAGCACGAGGTTGGCACAGACTTTTAATAAGGGAAGACTTTTGGAAATCACATGAAATGCAAAAAGGTCACAATCCTAAACCACATCTGAGGGTCTCACCACTTTAGGTAAAGAGATTTCGGCCACCAGAAAACTTGGGTGTCCTACAGGAGGTTCCGCCACAATCATGTAATCTGGTTTCACGGGTGAACTGATAAAAAAAGGAAGGCAGCAGTATATTGCAAGGGTACACCATCAATTTATGATCTGTTGGGGTCAATCTCTAATATAATAAAGGGGCACTGATGCTGGTAATGAGGAACAGCCCCTTTCACAGTCATTCCCTGCACATTGGCATCATGGCCTCCACTGTGCAGCGGAACGACAGGATAGATCCAGCAAAGTGAATGGGCTTAGCTGCAGTTCTCCTGCACAGTGAAAATCTGGGTAGCTGCCCCACACCAGCATATTCTTTAAAAAGGGCAGCGGGGTTACTTCCAGGCTGCAGCCCCCTTATTCTTGGAGTCCAAGAAGTTGGATATCCTATATCTTTTGTAAGATGGGATTCTAAAAAAAGTAAATGCATGCATTAAACCTCAAAGTAACCCAAACCTTTCAACTTCTGAGATGAGGGACTTGCTTGGAGTTAGCTGGGAGGGTCTGTAGGAAAAAAATAAAGACCATAAAGGCATAATAGTTAAAACAAAAAAAAAAACAATGTCCACATTGTTCTTGCACCATAACAAGCCATTCTGCAACTTCCCCCATCTGTTGGGTTTAACCCATCACCACGAGGAGTGGCGCTCCCCCATCTGTTGGGTGTAACCCATCACCATGAGGAGTGGCGCTCCCCCATCTGTTGGGTGTAACCCATCACCATGAGGAGTGGCGCTGCCGCTTCTGTTGGGTATAACCTATCACCAGGAGGAGTGGCGCTCTTCATACTTTGTGTACCTAGAGGAAATGTGGTATTATAAGACATCCAATCAATTGAATGGCCGACCATGTACTGCATGGATGAGCGAGGAACATCAGAGAAGAAGCCGCCGATGCTCAACAGCAGCCTACTCTGTCGTCTTTTACAGACTGTATGCCATAGACTTGTACCTTAGAGTTGGGACTTACCCCATTATGTTCATTTCCTGAATCATCGGTTTTGATTTGGTTCTGATATTCTGTTCAAAAATGGATCCCAGGAACTTCCGATTTTTCGGCATTTTCCACTCTGAAGGGAAACCATAGATGATTAACAGGGTCGGACTGGAACTGAAACTCAGCTCTGGCATGTGAGAGCACGCAGGCCTGCCCGACGCGCGTTAAATTTGAAATATTTTCATGAATGATTTGGGTATATGTCACAATAAAAATTGCTGCAAACTGCACTTTATCATCGATAGACAAAAACTGACATAATGTAAAATATAAACTTCCCTCCAGGAAAATGTTAATTTCTTTCAACTGGAGGGACGGACATATTTGTAATATAGAGCTCCATGTTCCCAAAAACGCTATGTTTGATAGTACCAGGAAAAGCAGGAAAAGTGAATCCTTGCAGATTTGAAGCAGTTTCATGTCTATTCTTTCAGTATTTTTGCAGCGTTTCTAAAGAACGGGACAAAAAAAATCTTAAAAAAAGGAATATCAAGGGGATTTTCCTGCCGAGCGACATGTTTTTTGTGCAGAAATGTTCTTTCCTTTCTTTTTTGTTTATATTTTGTGTTATACACTAGTGGCCAAAATTGAGGCAACACCTTCAGTTTTTCACCATCACCAATATTTAATGGAGGATTTCACTGACCTACTTACTTGTACACACGCCCTCTTCTGCGATATGTATTCTATGTTGGTTTATAGTGACCTGGGTGTGATGTAAGACAGATATTGTGCGATTAAAATGCGGTTTTTATATTTTAAAGCCAGTTTGTCATCAGAAGGTAAGCAATTACATGTTTTCGTTCTCAAAGTGTGTAAGCGGTTTCAAGAGACTGGTTCGATAAAGAATAAACCAGGTAGAGAAAGGAAGAAGGCTACAACTCCTCAGACTGATAGAAGAATTGTTAGAATCGCCCTAAATAACAGGGAATAAACGGCTGTTAACATCAAGGAGCTTGTCAACACCGGAGTGACAGTGTCCGATCGGACGGTTCGACGATGACTGGTAAATGCAGGGTTAAGAGCCAGAATACCAGGTAAAAAGCCATTTTTGAAAACCTCACAGCGTCAGAAACGTCTGCAGGGGCCAAAGAACATTGTAAATGGACCATTGAACAATGGAGAAATGTTATATGGAGCGATGAGACACGCATATCCATCTTTGGCAGCGACGGTGTCCGCTACGTTCGACGACGACCTGGAGAGGACTGGTTGCCAGAGGGTACAGTACCCACCATGAAGCCTCCTCTGAGTGTTATGGTAGGGGGCTGCGTGTCCAGAGATGCAGGTGGTCGGCTGCAGGTAATTGAAGAAACAGTTAATGCTGAAAAGTACATCAAGGAAGTCCTTCAGCCTAAACTCATTCCTTCGGCACATGATGTATTTGGTGAAGGGACACCGTTTATTTTAAGATGGAGCCCCATGCCATACAGCTAAAAAATGTCTCTCTTGGTTCAAGGACAAAAATGTCCAGCTATTGAATTGGCCAGGAAACAGCCCAGATCTCAATCCTATTGAGAATCTCTGGGCTCGCCTCAAAAGAGCGGTGTCAAAACAGCGGGCTTCACACAAGCAGGAACTCATTGCAGCCATCATCAAATCATGGCTTCATATCATCACACCATCTGATTTACACAAACTGGTAGATAGCATGCCAAGTAGATGCCAGGCAGTCATCAAGGCCGAGGGCTATCCAACTGAGTATTAACATTTAGTGTTAGATATGAAAATAGGACAAATCAATGGCTTTTCTCCCACAGTCATCTGAGCGACAATAGTGTCCAATTTGTTGACAAATGAACAAATTTCCTGCTAATATTGTGTTTCTCTATGAGATTTTATTTCTACTTAAAAACTTTACTGTGAAATCAAAAACATTCATGAAATTAGTATTTGTATTGGCAAAATGCTAAAAATGCATAAATCTTGGGGGTGTTGCCTCAATTTTGGCCACTAGTGTATAGAGTTCCTCAGTATATTTATATGTTGTCCCCATCACCTTTTTCATCTCTCCTTACAAGTATGCCTTGTATCTTAACTAAAACATGGTAGTAAGTAGCATATTAAACCCTTTTATAATGGGTAGTGTAGAATCGCTGCATATTTCAGGGTTATGCGCTCCTGAGGACTCATTAGTGCTGCCCTCCTCAGGCGAAACCTGGTTGTGATCTCGTATAATATGGGGCTAGCCGGTCTCACCTACCAGTTTGGGTCACAAACCCTTTTTCGTTTGCTTTGATGTTTTACTCATTGTTTATTACATTTACACCAAAAATCTCTCCTAATCCTGGAGATCAAACCTATGAAAGCAATTTATGAATGATCGTAACACCTCTATGAAGGGTAATTATCACATCCTTCATAAATATACATTTATATGTATAAATACATATGTGGTCAATGCATAGTACTGGCACATGATTTATCACTTTACAGGACCTTACAAAGCACCAGGAACATTCATAACAAGTGGAGGTGAAGCGATTCTGGCAACTTAATAGGAAAGGATTCTTTACAGTTAGAGCAGTCAGACTGTGGAATGCCAACCACAAGATATAGTAATGGCAGATAGCATAACAGCATTTATAGAAGGGCTGGATACTTTTTTAACAAAACATGACATTGTGGGTTATAAATAATCTAGTAATAGAAAATGTATAACTTTGGAGATAGACCAAGGACATTAAAGTTAAAACTTTTTCAACCTATGTAACTATGCAAGTATGCAGAATGCACATTAGGAAAATGCTTGAAATGCAATTCCCTATAATATTATTTTACAAGTAATTTCCTCTTAATTTTCCGCTTTGTAAAGTGCTAGTTATAAGCCCAATCTATGGATCTAAAAAGTGCAAAACACTCCTGAAACACTTGTACGTATGTTCTATAATCTTTATTTCTTATGGTGCCTAAGGGAAGCCGTAATGATAAGACTCCTGCTTGGTAACAAGTGCAGTTATTTGCCTCCATAATGAAAGTGAATTACCAATGATGAAAGGGTTAATACTTGGACCCTGCATCAGTAATAGCCCTTGTAGTAACCATGACAACTATCGTGAGGGCATAAACAAGTGTCATAAAGAAGATTCCATAAAAGAATGCCGTGCTGCCATGATCAGCGCCATTACTGATGATGCGCCTGAGGACCTTGAGCTTGACCACCCCACGTAATGTGCCAATGTTGGTGTAATTTGGAGGTTCTAGCAGGGAAAGGGGTTGTCTTCTTAGACACCCCGGGGGGAAGGGAAGGTAACAGATGGGGGGTCCCCAAAACAGGATCCCCTTCTGTTACTATGTACAAAGAGCTGCTCTTCTTTGGGAGTTCATGGATGGATCGTTGACTTTAATGGGTGATAAATTGGGAGGGGGAGGGGATACGCATCCTATTAGGGGTTATCCATAATGAGCAACCCCTGTAACCAAGTACCCAACATCTTGAGAGACGGAGCTGGATCTGTAAGGGAGAAGTGGTAGATCCACCTGGGAAATCAGATCAACTAAATTCGTTCCAGCAATAAATGTGGTGACAGATATCGCAGCCAGATCTCTCCCACATCCAGTTTATCACATTAATAGTCTATATTTGTTATGTCGTTCTCTGTAAATATGTAGAAATTCTAAAACTCCGTCATATATCGGCACTAACTCTCTAAGCCCAAGGGAAGGGCAGCCCTCCAGCCATGGTTCCCTAGAGGTTTCCTCCACAGGGGGTTTTCCTCTCCTGAGCGCTGGAGGGTGACTCTTCGTGAGTCGAGGGTTGTGCCATTTTCGGTGTCATGTAAATTTAAATAAAGTTGAGAACGTTTGACACCTAATTGCAATGATTTGTGTATTTATTTTGTATGTGTCTGAATCATTTTGTTTGGGAGTCGGGGTCCATCACACATCACTGAGTCATACGTCTGGACATCTGCCGCCAGAAATTTTGCTCCAGGGGTTGCCCCTGCTCTGGGGAGTTTGATGGAGCAGAGAAGACAAGAATTACAGAACTCATCCTCAGAATAAGGACTTCTATTACAGTACTACAAGCAGCTTCCTCGCCTCATTCACACAGTGAGTATTTTGGGCACTAATTTACATCAGTATTTGTAAGCTGAAAACCAGAGGGGAACAAACACAGTGAAAAATAGTAACTGAAACACTTTCACCTCTTCTGTTTTGGATCCACTCCTGGCGTCTGCTAACAAATACTGATGCAAAATATCGCCATGGAAGTTCCCTAAATTCTTACTGACTGATTTGACTGTTTGAGTAGCAGTCAAGCAACAGAGGTTGCAAGCGTTAAAGGAGTTTTCTGGTATCAAAAACCCCTGTCCCCCTTGCCATTTTTCTCTATCCTGAACCTGTGCTTCCTGCCCTGATCTCAGACTGTCTGACCTAGTCCTTGTCTTCGCTCTCCTGAGTCTGGTACCCTGGTACCTCCGGAATGCTGCTGCAGTCCCGGGAACTGCACTGAAGTGGTACCTGGTGTCTACCGGCGGCCCAGTCTATCCTCACCACCAGAGGTTCTAGTGGAGACCCAGTAGACACCTAGTCACAACCCTCCCGTGGGGCAGTGGGTGCATATCCACCAGGGTTACACCCACATAGCAAATGTGGTACCAATATTCAAGAAGGGGATAACATCTGAGCCTGGAATTTATAGGTTGGTAAGTTTAACTTGTACTGTGGGCAACAACTTTGAGGGTTTTCTAAGAGATACTAACCTGGAGCACCTCAATAAGAATAACCTAAACATATGATTATGAGGGATCTGTCCTGCAAACTAATCTGAAAAGATTCTATGGGGAGGTAAGTTCAGGTTGGACCAGGGAAACTTAGTGGATGTTGTCTATCTGGACTTTTCAAAGGCATTTGATACGGTGCCATACAACAGGTTGGTACATAAAAATGTTCAATATATTATATGGTAAACTTGCTCCACGAAAGAACAAGTCCTTGTGTGGTCGATGGAAAAATCAAGGAAAATATCAGTGATGCGGTCGTTACCTCTTGACAGCTCCATTTCGTACTTGTTCTCTAGTCCCTCCATGGCCACGGTGATAAAAAATTCCCTGAAAAGCTCATTATTCTAATAAAAAAAATACAAAGTAAGGAGCTGACACAAAGGAGAGCAGACAGCTCGTATGTCGGAATAAGCAATTACAGTTACCGTAATTTTCTCAAAGACGGTGCCATTAATCACTATGTCGTACGCCGTGCAGCTGCCTCCACCTGTAGGACAAAGTGCACCAGGACTTAGATACTTTGCGGTGCCGACTCAATCTATTGACCTTAGTAGGGCTGCTATGAATAAGTGGTATAAGTTCTTAAAGGGTAATCCAAGTAGTGGACAATCCCTCTAAGTCCCAAATCTAAACCAAAAAAGTTCAAAAGTCAACAACAAGATGTCAAACTTTATTCCGCAGACTGGAAGTGGACCTACCAGAACCTGTGGAGATGGCACCTTTGACCATTGAGGATTAGTAAGTTGTAATACTTGCTATTTTAACCCCTTTAAGGATATCTCTGGACTATCCCTTTAAAAAGAGAAGCGCTGTATTAAAAAAAACGTACTATTATCAACTTCAACGTGGGGCTCTCCAAGGCTCATGGGGACTCGATAGCCGGAGGGATCATCAGATTCCAGGATGCTGACTAACTCCTCCTCCGTCAGGTCTGGGGCCGCTGGGATCTGGTTCGACTTGCAGATGTTAATAAAGATTTTGGTATTTTTGGATGTGCGAGTTTTAATGCAGAAACCTAACACAGAAATAAAAACAAAAAGTGAACAAAAACACAATAAAATCGGCAAAAGCCAAGCAGCATTTACATGTAATCAACTGCATAAGAAATTATGTGACCCCCCACGTTGGTTGCATCATGTGACCGTTGCAGTCAATAAGACCCCACTGTGGTATCTGTCACATAATATGCACAAAGTAATCTGGATAATAATCAGAGGATGCCCATCTCACCCGGCTGGGGTCTGATCTCTCTGCGTTCTGGTAAGTTCGGTATTCTGCTCTGTATCTCCTGTTTGGCCTGAAATGAGGCAACAAGTGAGAATCAGTGAGTAACATGAACAGTGTTAGAACCTTGCTCTTAGGTTTTTTCCTTTGCTGGTCACATGACCTTGTTGGCCTATTTAATCCTGCTCCGCCCTTCTGGCTTTGCTGGACTTCATTGTATAACTACTTTCTAGCTAGCCTGTGCTCTGTATCTAACTCTGTTAGTTTGCTTGGTCTTCGGACCTCTATGTTCTATATATTTTGTTTGTTCGTCTGTCTGCTACTATTTCTGTTAGGAGGTGTCCCATTTTCCTCCCAGTCCTTAGTACTTGTAGGGATTCCTTCCCCACATCTATAGGTCTCCGTACAGACTAGCTTAGGACTTTAGCAGGTCTGATCGCAGGATCAGGTTCCCTGTTACATCGTAGGGATTCAGCTGAGTTCTATTGTAGGGACAGATCTCCTCTCTTTCCTTAGCTCTGGTAGCAGAACATAACAAACAGGATGGTTCTGCAAACTGATTTTTCCTGCACCAAAATAGTACAACTGTGAGGGGTCTAAAGCCAACAATACACATTAGGTAAATGTTGGAGACTGCCGCGCCCCCGGCAGCTAACGGAGGAGACATTCACCCGGTGATTGCTGGCCTCTCCAATTCATCTTTCGTACCTTCATCAGCATCTGTTCATACAGCGCTTCCTCCATGTTTGTGTTAATTTCTGCAGACAGCAGCGACTTGTCAGACGCCATTTTTTCGGTCAAAGACAGAAGCTCAGGGATCTTGTTTTATAAGAGAAAACCTGAAAAATGAAAATATGTATTAATCTTCTCCACAGACAACGACAGGGGGAGAGTGCGGGAGCCTGACAGCCGACGACACGAGGGGGTGCGGGAGCCTGACAGCCCTTGACACGAGGGGGTGCGGGAGCCTGGCAGCCCACGACAAGAGGGGGTGCGGGAGCCTGACAGCCCACGACACGAGGGGGTGCGGGAGCCTGACAGCCCATGACACGAGGGGGTGCGGGAGCCTGACAGCCCATGACACGAGGGGGTGCGGGAGCCTGACAGCCCACGACACGACGGGGGGCGGGAGCCTGACAGCCCACGACGCGAGGGGGTGCGGGGGCCTGGCAGCCCACGACACGAGGGGGTGCGGGAGCCTGGCAGCCCACGACACGAGAGGGTGCGGGAGCCTGGCAGCCCACGACACGAGGGGGTGCGGGAGCCAGACAGCCCTCGACACGAGGGGATGCGGGAGCCTGGCAGCCCACGACACGAGGGGGTGCGGGAGCCTGACAGCCCATGACACGAGGGGATGCGGGAGCCCGACAGCCCACGACACGAGGGGGTGCGGGAGCCCGACAGCCCACGACACGAGGGGTGCGGGAGCCCCGACAGCCCATGACACAAGGGGGTGCGGGAGCCTGACAGCCCACGACATGAAGGGGTGCGGGAGCCTGACAGCCCACGACACGAGGGGGTGCGGGAGCCTGGCAGCCCACTACACGAGGGGGTGCGGGAGCCTGGCAGCCCACGACACGAGGGGGTGCGGGAGCCTGACAGCCCACGACATGAAGGGGTGCGGGAGCCTGACAGCCCACGACACGAGGGGGTGCGAGACCCTGACAGCCCACGAAACGAGGGGGTGCGAGACCCTGACAGCCCACGAAACGAGGGGGTGCGAGACCCTGACAGCCCACGAAACGAGGGGGTGCGGGAGCCTGGCAGCTCACGACACGAGGGGGTGCGGGAGCCTGACAGCCCACGACATGAGGGGGTGCGAGACCCTGACAATATTGGGAGTGGGATTCTGCACACCTACAGCTAGCTACTTATTGTCCTGAATGTAGTAATCACCTTGGCACATTCCCATCTTCTTACCTGTAGTGCAGACACCAAACACCACTACTCTGACTGCAATCACCCAGCTACAGCGTCACCGCGCCTCAGCAACAGGGGAGCGTCTAGATTGGAGTTGATTTCTTGAGGGGGAGGAGTGATTTCATGGAACCATGACGTCACCGGAAGGGGCGGGGCCTTCTCAGTCCAGTGGACACTATTCCACCTCCAGCTGCAGCAGTGCGCACATTGTGCCGGGACAGGAGGACTGGTGATGAGGAGCTCGTGTTCAGCGTTGTGCTGTGAGGACTGAGGCGGGGAGAACACAATATTAATTATAATAATTTTTTTTAGGCTGTGTGCCCACTATGCGTTTTTTAAGCGTTTCCGCGGTGGCAATTCCGCTGCAGAAACGCTTAAAAACGCTTGATAGAAGGTCTGCCATGTTCCCCAATGATAATCCGCATGTGCTTTGCACATGCTGTGTAAATTTCTGCTGCGGATTATCATTGCGGAAAAATCCGCTGCACTACCAATTATTTTGCGGAAGCACGGCGCTTTCGCCGCCATTGACTTGCATTAGAACACATGGAATCCGCATCACTGCATCTGTACATGCAGAATCCATGCGCTTCAATGTGCGGATGGTACCCGGGTTTGGAGAAGAGGAGACTGTCCTCCGGACCCGGGTACCATAGAACCTGTAAAAAAAGAATAAAATAAAAAATAAATATTATACTTACCTTCTGATGGCCCCCGGTGTCTTTATCCGATGCGTCCTGGCTTGCCAGCAGCTCGCGATGGTCTGAAAAGGACCTGCCGTGACGTCATTTAGTCATGTGACGGGTCACGCGACCGCTGACGTCGGCAGGCCATCAGAAGGTAATTATATATTTATTTTTTACCATTCTTTTATGGTCACACTATATAAATCCATGCCGGTTGCATGTATTTATATAGTGTGACCAAGTTGTCAAGCACTTTCCAAGTGATGCTAAAATCGCTTGTCAACCCGCATGCGGAAATGCAAGTGAAGAACGCTTCACATCAGCAAGTCCCAGGCAGGAAAAAAGCATGTACAATCCGCATGTACAATCCACATGCGTTTTTTCTGCCAGGGAGACGCGGAAACGCTCAAAAAAAATCCGGAGCATTTCTGCATCGTGGGCACATAGCCTTACATTAATTGTATGACTCAATATTGAGCACACGTAACCATCTATACACAGCTGGAGGCCGCACGTAGCCATCTATACACAGCAGGAGGCCGCACGTAGCCATCTATACACAGCGGGAGGCCGCACGTAGCCATCTATACACAGCGGGAGGCCGCACGTAGCCATCTATACACAGCGGGAGGCCGCACGTAGCCATCTATACACAGCGGGTGGCCGCACGTAGCCATCTATACACAGCGGGAGGCCGCACATAGCCATCTATACACAGCGGGAGGCCGCACGGCGCCATCTATACACAGCGGGAGGCCACACGGCGCCACCTATACACAGCGGGAGGCCCACAGCGCCCCCCCCAGAGAGAGCAGGAGGCCGCACGGCGCAATCTATACACAGCGGGAGGCCGCACAACGCCCCCCCCACAGAGACAGCAAGAGGCGCCATCTATACTCAGCAGGAGGCCGCACGGCGCCCCCGACCCCAAAGACAGCAGGAGGCCGCACGGCGCCATCTATACTCAGCAGGAGGCCGCACGGCGTCACCTATACACAGCGGGAGGCCGCACGGCGCCACCTATACACAGCGGGAGGCCGCACGGCGCCACCTATACACAGCGGGAGGCCGCACGGCGCCACCTATACACAGCGGGAGGCAGTACGGCGCCACCTATACACAGCGGGAGGCCGCACGACGCCACCTATACACAGCGGGAGGCGCCACCTATACACAGCGGGAGGCCGCACGGCGCCACCTATGCACAGCGGGCGGCGCCACCTATACACAGCGGGAGGCCGCACGGCGCCACCTATACACAGCGGGAGGCCCCACGGCGCCACCTATAAACAGCGGAAGGCCGCACAATGCCATCTATACACAGGGGGCCGCACAATGCCATCTACACAGCGGGAGGCCGCATGGCGCCATCTGTACACAGCGGGAGGCTGCACGGCGCCATATATACACAGCGGGAGGCTGCACGGCGCCCCCCCCCAGAGACAGCAGTAGGCCGCACGGCGCCATCTATACACAGCGGGAGGCCGCACGGCGCCCCCCCCAGAGACAGCAGGGGGCCGCACGGCGCCATCTATACACAGCGGGAGGCCGCACGGCGCCCCCCCAGAGACAGCAGGAGGCCGCACGGCGCCATCTATACTCAGCAGGAGGCCGCATGCAGTCACGCACACACAAACATATACATACACGCATAAACACATTTGAAACACAAAAATACATATAAACAGACATCACACAATGACATCTGCCTGCACACACACACACATACATATACATACACACACACACACTCACCATCCCCCGACTCGGCTCCAGCTCTTTTCCGGTGCAGCACTGCAGGCCGGGTGCGCACTGCGTGACGTCACAGCTAGGAGACACGGCCACGCACAGGGCCGTGTCTCCTAGCAGTGACGCGGCCGGGCCAGCACAGGGAAGTTAACTGCTGCAGTGCTGGCCCGGCCGAAGAAGAAGCAGCGGCTGTGTGCCGCTGCTGGGGGAGCGATCCTTGGGCCCCCCCCCCCACTGTCTGCCGGTATGTGCCGTGGCGCCGCACATATAATGAGGACAATCTGGCCATAGACACCCCGGAGCCCCGGGCCCCCTGGAGGTTCGGGGCCCCGGGCGGTAGCCCAGATCGTCCTCATTATAATCCGCCTATGCTTATATACATGTAACACTCACTACCCCCTATTCCTGTGTATTGCTGTAATATATAACCTATACTCGTTATCCATCATTATAAATTAAGAAGATTTTCCACTTTATCCGATATATCCACACTCAATCAGTAGATTAGATGTCTGCTGAAGAGGCAATACACATGAACGTCTCCACATCATCCTCCCCGACTGTGTCTATATGTGCCCCGTGACCCCCGATCAAGTGTCTCCATCACGTGCTCGCAGCATCACAGGTCACATAGTTTCCTCGTAGCGTTGGTGCGCGTTGTGTATCGAGCCACGCCTCCTCAGCACCCATTGGTTGGTGGAGACATACCTCCATCCTGATTGGCTATAGTTGGCCGTTTAACTCTTAGCTCTTTCCGAATGATGCCACCCCCTGACGAAGACAAGAAGCCGAAACATACATCGGGTGGACGCCAATCAGGAGTGGGATCTGCATCTGCTATAGCATGAGTACAATGCACATGTGGTCACCTTTTTTAAAAACGCTTAAAGTGGATACAAATACATATCTGTCAACAGCACATATGCCCAAGTCAGTGCACTACTCTCTACAGCAGAGGTCCCCAACCGCCGGTCCGCGGACCAGGACCGGGCCGTTGGGGTTTTTCAGCCGGTCCGCAGCGCCGCTGACAGTTGTAGAGGATCAGCAGAGAGAAAGCCAGCATGTGATCAGTAGCCTATAAGAAAAGAGGAGGAGGGACTGGCAGTGAATAGATAATTAGCCATGCGGCCCTACTCCCAGAATGTGCTCAGGCAGGAGCAGGGACAAGCAGGTCATGTGTGTCCAGCGCTCCTTCCCCTCCTGCTAGCTGCGAGTTGGAGGGGGAGGGGCTCTGGATGCTAATGGGCAGCTAGATATGACGTCAGGTGTCCCACCCTTATGACTCCTGTAGCTGTGTTCTGGTGTCGTGCGGCCCAGCAGCAGATTTTCTGGTTAAAGTGAAAAAAGCAAATAACAGTGAAAATTCATAGCAGCAGTGGCTGTGTCCAGTAGCAGTAGTAGTGGTCATCATCATCAGATGGGACCTAAATGGGATCGTCTTGTTGCAGGAAAACAAGCCCAGTGCTCCCACTGATCCAGGGAAACAAGCCTGGTGCTCCCACTCATTCTGAACCTATGGTAAGTTGAATCACATTCTCATTATAAATGTCATAATTATATGATAAGTATGCACTAAGCTCCACCCCTCCATAACCCCACCCACATATGACCAAAGCCCCGCCCCCACCGGGCCATTGAAAACTGGTCTTGCTTAAAGCGGGTCCCTGGTGCAAAAAAGTTTGCCGACCACTGCTCTACAGGATTCACACCGACAGCCAAATAATAAGGGACCAGCCCTTGTATATATACATACACAGGTGCATCTCACTAAAATAGAATATCATCAAAAAGTTACTTTATTTCAGTTCTTCAATATAAAAAAAGTGAAACTCGTATAGCCATAATCATCAGCATTAACAGAAATAAACAATAACTGTTTGATTATATTCTAATTTAGTGAGAAACACCTGTATTTGTTCACATATGAGATATATAATTTATGTAGATTTATTCTTTGGAGGCACTTGCACTTTATGTAAAGTTTATGATAATTAAACAATCATATGTACAGATATATCTAACTAATGATATGTATATATATTTTTATATACTGGATTAATTTGTGGCTTGATTCTCTGTATTATCCCTTTGCTGTTCTAATCATGATCCATTCCCACTGGTGTTAATTGTAATTCCTGTCTCGACGTCCCCTTTGCGTATAGTTTTTAATTCCCCCCTTCTTTTGCATTTCCTCCTCTTCCACCTGGTTATCAATATAATAATTATGTGCATCACCCACATGCCTGGACTCTTCTGGTCGATGTCTCCTTTCTGCTATACACTAGAGTGGTATACTATGTGCACAGATACATGGAGTGCCATATACTTCTCAGGAGGTGCGCAGCGTCCACCTCCTCACCGCACAGGCCCACAAGCTCCTCTCCGGCAGGAAGAAGATGCATTCAGGCGGCTCCTACCACTGCAGCAGACGGCAGTGCACAAGGATACAGGGTGCAGTGTGGATGTGTCTGCACCACTGGGATGTGCCCGACCTGCATATATACATATGCCCCTCTGCAGGGGGGACTGGCCCACCGGAGGATCGGGAAAACCCCCGGGTCCCGATGGCCCCGCCCCCTACACCCCTGGGCCCTGTACAGAGAACAGAGGCCCCCCCCCCACACCGGTTCGCAGCACTGCCGATATGATTAGTGATGGGCCCTCTGCCTCCTCTGCGCAGCGCGACACTGCCGGCGCGTGCGCAGGAGGTCAGTCTCAGGGTGATGACGTCATTGCCCTGGGACTGCTTCCTGTGAGCGCTGTGGAGTACGGACCCTGCGTCGCTCCAGGCAGCGGCTGCAGCTCATCTCGACGCGTCAGTATGAAAAGCAGGAAGCAGGGGGGGGAGGGGTGACTGGGAGGACCCCTGGCCGAGGCTGGCAGTAAATACTACTGGGCAATGGGCATGGTTCTCATCATGCCCATTGCCCAGCATGTCCTGCTGCCAGCCTCTGGTTACTGGTACTATGCCCAGCAGCATGTACTATCCCCAGGGGCTGGCAGGACATAGTGGGTGGGCCTGATAGTACCAAGGAGGCTGGCAGGACATACTAGGCATGAATCATGCCCAGCATGTCCTGCCAGCCACTGTTGGTACCATCATGCATGCCCATTGCCCAGCCACTGGTGGTGTGGTACTATCATGCTAGTACTAACACCAGTGGCTGGCTGGCAGGACATGCCATGTGAGCTTGAATGCTAATACCACAGAGGCTGGCAGTACATACTGGGCAATGGGCATGATGGTACCACCAGTAGACTGACTAGGCGGTCTCCAGGGCTCCGTCTCCCCTTCTCGCTGCTGTTAGGCTGGGTTAACATTGCGTTTATGCTGTGCGTTACAACGCATCCGTTGTAAATCAGCGCAGACGCAATGTACTGTAGACTTGCATAGCAAAAATAGGCATGTGTTTGAAAGTATGCATTATTTGCAACGCACAGCAAAACATGGTCGGCGGCTGGAGGCCAGCTGAGCACTTCTCTGACAACTGGGTTCTAGTGTCATTCTGTGCCTGCTCATCTCTGTCAGCCGGCATATTTGTCTGATGGCAAAGATGTAGCAGAGCTGGAGACAGAAGATCCGTGGATTACGTCAGAGCAAGGGTTTTGTTTTTAATTAAAGATGGAGTCTCTACATGTGTTTTGTGTTTTATTTTTATTAAAAAAAAAATTCTGTGTTGTGTTTTTTTCTGTTTACTGGAAATTCATGGTGGCCATGTGTAGTTTGGCGTGACTCCATGAATTTCAGGCTTAGTTCCAGCTGATAATACAAAGCTGGTATTAACCCCATTATTACCCAGCGTGCCACCCCCCACCAGGGCCATTGGAAGAGCCGGATAAAGTGCCTGGAAATGGCGCTACGATGAATGCGCCAATTCCAGGGGTGGCTGCAGGCTGCCATTTTCAGCGTGGGGGGCCCAGAATGCTTGGGCCTTACCATGCTGAGAATCCCAGCCCCCAGCCCCCCCGATCAAAATATGGCGGGAGCCCACGCATTTTTTTTTTTTAATTATTTTTTTAAATAATTTAAAAAAAACATTGGGCTTTCCTGACTTTTGATCGCCAGTCAAGGTAAAACCAGGCAGATAAAGCAGACAGCTATGGGCTGCCACCTCTATCTGCGCTGAGAATCAAAATTTCTGCAGAGTGCTATGTCATTTTTGTTTTATTATTTATTTATTTTCACACTTCTATATGTGTGACAGTCCCAACAGCCAATCACAGAGGCTGACACAGAGAATGGGCGTCTGTGACTGGCTGGGGGCTGGGATTCGCAGCATGGTAAGGCCCATGCGTTCTTGGCCCTCCACGCTGAAAATCGCAGCCCACAGCCACCCCTGAAAATGGCGCATTCATCATGGCACCATTTCCAGGTGCTTTACCCGGCTCTTCCAGCGGCCCTGGTGGTGAGTGGCAACCTGGGTAATAATAGGGTTAGTACCAGGCCATCTTTGCCTTATCAGCTGGTACTAAGCCTGAAATTCATGGTTTCACGCCAAATTAGACATAGCCACCATCAATTTCTAGTAAACAGAAAAAAAAAAGACAGAATTTTTTTTTTTTATTATTCAAAATAAAACACATTTAGGGACTCCATCTTTAATAAAGAAAAATCCTCACTCCCAACGGAATCCATAGGTCTTCTGTCTTCATCTCTCTTAGATCTTTGCCATCAGACAAATATGTCTGCTGACATGAGCAGGCACAGAATGACACTGGAGCACTGTTACTGTGTAGTGCAGTGCTATGTTTCTTTTTTTGTCATTTCATGCAGTGTAGAAATCTTGGGAAAAGTGTGGATTGTGCTCTGGAAGTGATCAGTTATAGCTAACTAGGTTATTTTCTGCAGAGATAAGTCCTGTATAGAAGATATGATATATCGGTCTGCAGTTAAAGAACTTCACCTAGAGACATCACTGGTGAGTATGTGTATTACCTATACACACACACACTGACACTATATACAGAGCTCCTGTGCATAATGTCACTGGTGATCACTGTATTACCTGTACACTGACACTATATACAGAGCTCCTGTGTATAATGTCACTAGTGATCCCTGTATTTCCTATACACACACACACTGACACTATATACAGAGCTGTGCATAATGTCACTGGTGATCCCTGTATTACCTGTACACTGACACCATACACAGAGCTCCTGTGTATAATGTCACTGGTGATCACTATATTACCTGTACACTGACACTATATACAGAGCTCCTGTGTATAATGTCACTGGTGATCACTATATTACCTGTACACTGACACCATATACAGAGCTCCTGTGCATAATGTCACTGGTGATCACTATATTACCTGTACACTGACACTATATACAGAGCTCCTATGCATAATGTCACTGGTGATCACTATATTACCTGTACACTGACACTATATACAGAGCTCCTATGCATAATGTCACTTCTGATCACTATATTACCTGTACACTGACACTATATACAGAGCTCCTGTGTATAATGTCACTGGTGATCCCTGTATTTCCTGTACACTGACACTATATACAGAGCTCCTATGTATAATGTCACTGGTGATCACTATATTACCTATACACAATATACAGAGCTCTTGTGTATAATGTCACTGATGATCACTGTATTACCTATACACTATATACACAGCTCCTGTGTATAATGTCACTGGTGATCACTGTATTACCTGTACACTGACACTATATACAGAGCTCCTGTGTATAATGTCACTGATAATCACTGTATTACCTCTACACTGACACTATACACAGAGCTCCTGTGTATAATGTCACTGATAATCTCTACATTATCTGTACACTGACTCTATATACAGAGCTTTTTTACATTTTCATTATCAGTCACTATCTGGTGCCATTATGTGCCATGGTCATGGCGTGGCGGTATTTGTCCCTTGTATGTGGTATTATCAAGACAGTCACTATGTGGTGGTAATATGTGGTCTTCTCATGGTGTGGCAGTATATATACCTTGTACTTGGTAGTATTTGATCACTATGTGGTGGTATGTGTTCTGCTCATGGTGTGGCGGTATTTCTCTCTTCTATATGGTATTATTAGTCTAGGTATAGTGGATTGTTGTCAGTCATTTGTTTTTTCGGATATTAAGAATGGGAACATTCTTTATTTGCAATACATATTAAATACTTGGATGTTTAACCTCTCCCTGTGTTGTGACTACTACACAGCAGCAGAGATTTATTGGTTAATAAAGTTGATTCATTTTGAAAGAGTTTGTGGACTTATGTTATTCCTATATACGGTAACTGCATGGTGCTGGTGGGCCCCAAGATTGATTTTTTCCTGGTGGGCCCCAGGTACTCCAGTCCGGCGCTGGTCCCAGACAGTTACCTCCTCATCTGTCCTGCTGCCGGCTGGGAGTCCTGTACAGCGCAGCATGTAGTGTGATGTGAATGCCACACTATGGAGATGCTGCTCCTACTACTGCCAAGTGAGGATCTCACCTCCCCAGTATGGTGCCCTCAGGAGCTCCCACAGGGCATCACAGGCCTTAGTATGAAGCAATTCCACAAGTCTTCTAGTATTGCTTCATACTAAGGCCTGTGATGCCCTGTGAGAGCTCCCTGAGGAGGTGAGAGCCTCACCTCATAGGGCCCCATGATCTCTATGTACGATCCCTGACTGGGCCCCATGATCTCTATGTACGCCGCTGACTGGGCCCCATGATCTCATTGTACGCCGCTGACTGGGCCCCATGATCTCTATGTACACCGCTGACTGGGCCCCATGATCTCTATGTACGCCGCTGACTGGGCCCCATGATCTCTATGTACTCCGCTGACTGGGCCCCATGATCTCTATGTACGCCGCTGAGGGGGTCCATGATCTCTATGTACACCCCTAACCTGATTGGCCCCATGATCTCTATGTACGCCGCTGACTGGGCCCCATGATCTCTATGTACGCCGCTGACTGGGCCCCATGATCTCTATGTACACCCCTAGCCTGATTGGCCCCATGATTTCTGTATACGCCCCTGACTGAGCCACATGATTTCTATGTACGATCCCTGACTGGGCCCCATAATCTCTGATCTCTCATGATGTTTTTTTTTTATTAAAGATGGAGTCCCTAAATGTATTTTGTGTTTTATTTTTACTGTGTAGTGCGGCACTATGTTGCATTTTGTCATTTCATGCAGTGTAGAAATCTTGGGAAAAGTGTGGCTTGTGCTCTCGAAGTGATCAGTTATAGCTAACTATGTTATTTTCTGCAGAGATAAGTCCTGCATAGAAGATGTGATATATCGGTCTGCAGATAAAGAACTTCACCTAGAGACATCACTGGTGAGTATGTGTATTACCTATACACACACACTGACACTATATACAGAGCTCCTGTGCATAATGTCACTGGTGATCACTGTATTACCTGTACACTGACACTATATACAGAGCTCCTGTGTATAATGTCACTGGTGATCACTGTATTACCTGTACACTATATACAGAGCTCCTGTGTATAATATCAATGGTGATCATTGCATTACCTGTACACTGACACTATATACAGAGCTTCTGTGTATAATGTCACTGGTGATGACTGTATAACCTGTACACTATATACAGAGCTCCTGTGCATAATGTCACTGGTGATCACTGTATAACCTGTACACTGACCCAATATACTGAGCTTTTTTACATTTTTATTATTTTAGCATTATTTGTCACTATGTGGTGGCATTATGTGCTTTGGTCATGACATGACGATATTTGTCCCTTCTATGTGGTATTATTCAGTCACTATGTGGTGGTAATATGTGGTCTCATGGTGTGTCAGTATTTATACCTTGTATCTGGTAGCATTTGATCACTATGTGGTGATATTATGTGCTTTGGTCATGGTGTGGCGGTATTTGTGCCTTGTATGTGGCATTATTTGGGCACTATGTGGTGGTAATATGTGATCTGGTCACGGTGTGGTGGTATTTCTGCCTTCTATCTGGTAATATTGGTCTTGTTAGAGTGGATTGTGGTTGGTCATTTGTTTTATCTGATATCAATAAGGGGAAACCTCTTTATTTCCAATAGATATTAAATACTTGGATGTTTAACCCCTCCCTGCCCTGTGACTATTACACAGCAGCAGAGATGCAGTTACGGAGGTTCACCAGAGAAAGCAAGTTGGCATTTGGTGAGATTTTCACCTCTGTATTTATAAGACAAAACCAGGAGTGGGTGAGAAATGCATAAAACATGACCTCGGATTGCTCCACTCCTGATTTTGTCTTATAAATACAGAGGTAAAAATCTCACCAAATACTCAAAGTGCCACAATCTTCTGACAGTGCGGATTCCACCAATAAATAAGTGATCACCTTCCCAACCTGTGCATCGCTGATAACTTGTTTTCACCAATAAAAACCCTTTAATGCAAACTACAGTAATTGTACATCGCAGTTCTGGTGAGCGCACAGTGATGGGCAGGAGCCACCAGTATAATGGGTATAACGGCTAACAGGTATTTGCAAATAGCTGAAGGGTGGGTGGGCCCGGGTGGGCCCCTGGAGTCAATGTCCCTGGTGGGCCCCAGACACCCCAGTCCGGCTCTGCGCCCGCCCCAGCCCGCCCCTGATTTGTCACGCACGGACCCAAAGCGACTGTGCACTGCGATACACACATCCTGTTGAAATTTCTGCTGCCGTTTACAGGCCCCAACCCCCCCTGGGCCCGGTCGCAGTGACTGCCACTGCGACCGCGGACATTATGCCCCTGGCTACGTGAATCATATGTCCCATTTTGGTGCTCCTCACCATTTGCATGGCACAGTCATGCATGCTTCTCTATCACCATAACATGCTGCAAACAATCAGGATGGCTTCTGCTACATCTCTATATAAAAAGATAGTATATCTATATTTCTATGATACGTAGAGTGGATGGAAATCATACATCTTGCTAATATTTATTATATTACATTCATCTGATGCTCTGTAGTAACAATGTAAATTAAATTGTCGACTTAGTGCAGTTCTATTACTATTAGTAAATGTGGCACCTTGTGTTCCACAGAATATCTGAATATTACCTGAATATTTAATCTCAGCTAATGTTCATTTATCTCTTAAATATCATTGGTCAGATGCTGATCACATGACCAGTGGTGGTGCATGCATGATGATTCCATATGAAATGCACTGAGTGACAGTTGGAAGTGACAGTTGGAATTGACCAACAACAGTGGAGGAGATGTCGGCTAACTCTAAGCAAAGCAATAATATGGATATAAAAGAGGAGGAGATTGTGGTGAGCAGAGAAAGAGTGAAGACACGAAGACCTTCCCATGACACATCTGATGATGAGAGGAAGTCTTCAGTCAACAGGACAAAACCACCAGTCCAGAAGAAAGAAGTAAAGGAGAACGTGGTGAGGAGGGAAGGAGCGAAGAGACTAAGACCTTCCCATGACACATCTGATGATGAGAGGAAGTCTTCAGTCAACAGGACAAAACAACCAGTCCAGAAGAAAGAAGAAGTGGAAGAAAAGGAGAAGGTAGAAAGTCAGAAGATGGGAGCCAAGAAGAGAGGAGCCATCTTCATCTCATCAGGGGACAAAAAGGAGAAGAAAAGAAGAAGGATTACATTAGGACAGAAACCCATGGATCTAAAGCAGAAGGCTGAAGAAGCTGAAGGAAGCAGCGGTGTTCGGCCAACCGGCTCCAAAAGCACAGTCTCTGATACCATCAAGAGGAGATTATTATTCCATCAAGTGCTTGGCCGGGGATGCTATGGAACGGTCCTGCTGGCGGAAGATTCATCTACCCGCAAACATTTTGCTGTTAAGATCATCGGCAAAAGAGCCCTGCTTGCTGACGGTGATGAGCGTGTGATGGTGGAGCGACGGGTTTTACAGCTGGCATCTGGGAGCCCCTTCCTTGTCCACGCAGACTTTGCATTCCAGACCAAGGTACAGTATTGATTGCTCGATATTAGGAAATGTCACACGTACCACACACTGCTCTGCCTCATGGACCCCACTGATATCATCTTACATTTCAATATAGCATGTCCCAAGGTAACCGCAGACAATAAGATGAATGTGATGACTATACACATGGGATATTGTGGCCCCTACTGTAATCAATAACATTTATGGCGGGGCTTGGTACATTGGGAATCATTTATTAAAACAGCCTTTTTACTTATCCCAGCCAATCACAGAACAGCTTTTACTTTTCCAGGTCAGTTAAAACAACCTTAGCTGAGCTCTAATTGGTTAGGATGGGCAACTAGTTTTCTAGTGAGCAGATTTATTAATGAGGCCCAATGTACCCCGCTCTATAAATGATTGAAAATATTAGATGTCATCATAGAGGTCAATGAACTGTAGAAAATCACTTGCCCGGACCTCATGTGTCTAATTGGGTGACTGGTAATATTTGTATCATTTGCAGCATTCGCTGGGCATTATCTTGTTTGGAGGCATCATCGCCATGTAGTAGTCTCTAGCTCATTTCTTTCACACTGTAGAATTTTACATATTATTATCTTGTATAGACATGGGATTTCAGAATAGATTAAATGTATTTGTTATTCTTTGTTATTTCCTGGATGACATTGTATTTTGTGTATACCATGTGGGGGACCCTGTGTACACTATATGTCAGGGCTATTGACTTTTGTGCACTTTATATACAATTTGAGAATGTGTTAATATTTTTGTATACAAGTATTATCTGTATCTTAAAGGTTTTTTTTTAATTAATGTTGGGACATTTTTATGCACGTGCATCTACTTGTTTTTCATTGCCATGTTTTCTATGTATAAATATACTGGAATAAAGTACAAAATCCACTGTCTTGGAGTGAAATTTCTTCTAACCTCACCAACTAATGAAAAAGATGGTATCATATTGACCAGGGGCGAGGTGGGCCAGAGGGGCACATGCCCTCCAGGCCGGTGGCCAAGCAGCTGCTTCTTTACAGACTGCAGGGCGGCCCTGTATCTTTCATTGTGTACATGTGCCAGCTGGGCATCTGCAGCCCAGAACAGCCGGCACAGGCCACGTTCTTATGCCTGCCGGAGAGAAGCTTCAGCCGCTGAGCAGTACGAGAGGGCAGACATCTTTGATTCTTGTAAGGCCACGACCCCACTATCAGTATTTGGTCAGTATTCGATCAGTATTTTTTCACAGGAGTGGGAGACAAAACCAGGAGTTGGTGATAAATGCAGAATTGGTGACTTGTTTCTATTATACCTTTTCTCTGATTGTTACTGACCTGGTTTTGGCTCCCACTCCTGAGAAAATATACTGACCAAATACTGATAGTGGGGCCGTGGCCTTAGCCTGAGCTCCGGATAGTGGTCAGGACAGGAGATTTATACTTTTTGTAGAGTGTGGAAGTGGCAGGACGCTGCTCACCTCCTGACAAGTCCAGGGCCAGATCCTGAATGTTATCTATGGTCGCTCTGCTGAGGATCAGAAAGATTTATTGTAGCAGATGGACCCTTCAAGCAGGTTGGGGTCGTGCTGTCAGTGTGAGATCATCGGCTCTCGATCTGTATGAATGTTCAAATCACATCGGACCTGAGATCGAGACACTTCAGACCTTACTATACAGACCCCTGCCCCAGACTGATCCTGCACCAGCTACAGGGCCAGAGCCGGCATAACCACCCATTGCACCAGGGCAAGTGCCAGGGCCCTGGGCAAGAGGGGGGCCCCACTCACAGTTGGGGACACTGGAACGCTATTGGGCCTGTGAGTTGGGGGGGCCGGTGTAACACCCCCCCCCCCCCCCCCCCCGTGCTTTACGGTGTTTGAAATATTCACCTCTCGTCATACCCTGCTGGCCGCAGGTCCAGTCTCCTCTGCGTCTTCTGACTCTGTGACGTCTCAGTGTTGAAGAGACAGGACTTGTAGCCAGCAGGGTATGAGGAGAGGTGAGTATTTTATTATTTATTTTTTATGTATGGAGCCCATTCTCTATGGAGCATTATATGGGGCCCATTCTCTATGGAGCATTATATGGGGCCCATTCTCTATGGAGCATTATATGGGGCCCATTCTCTATGGTGCATTATATGGGGCCCATTCTCTATGGTGCATTATATGGGGCCCATTCTCTATGGAGCATTATATGGGGCCCATTCTCTATGGAGCATTATATGGGGCCCATTATTCTGTATGGCATATTACATGACGCCCATTATTCTTCATGGAGTAATATATGGGGTCAATTATGGTGTAATGAGCATTATATGGGGTTCATTATTCTGTATAGAGCATTATATGGGGCCTATTATTCTGTATGGAACATTATATGGGGTCCATTATTCAGTATGGAGCCCATTCTGTATAGAGGACTATGTGGTGCCCATAATACTGTATGGAGTGCTATGTAGTGCCCATAATACTGTATGGAGGACTATGTGGTGTCCACAATACTGTATGGAGGACTATGTGGTGCTCATACTACTGTATGGAGGACTATAATGTACAGTCTAAAATGAAAACTTTTGAATCCCCCCATGACACGCCCCATGCACTGTGAGGATTCGCCGGTTTCTGAGCTATTATAGAATTTACAATAGATATCACTCATGTAATGTAAGAAGTACCGTATTTTTCGGACTATAAGATGCACCGGACCATAAGACGCACCTAGGTTTTAGAGGAGGAAAATAAAAATAAAAAAATTTAAGCCAAAAATGTGTTCCTGATGCACTTTTAAGGGGGAGGGGGTCTTCTGCTGACACTGGTATAGGGGTAATGTCCCCCAATTCTGACAATATCCCCCATCCTGGTATATATGCCCCCCTTTCCTTTTATACGTGGTCCCCATCCCCATCCTGGTATGCATGGCACCCCTCATCCCTATCCCGGTATGCATGGCACCCCTCATCCCTATCCCGGTATGCATGGCACCCCTCATCGCTGTCCCGGTATGCATGGCACCCCTCATCCCTGTCCCGGTATGCATGGCACCCCTCATCCCTGTCCCGGTATGCATGGCACCCCTCATCCCTGTCCCGGTATCCATGGCACCCCTCATCCCTGTCCCGGTATGCATGGCACCCCTCATCCCTGTCCCGGTATGCATGACACCCCTCATCCTTATCCTGGTATAGTGGTATGCATGGCACCCCTCATCCCTGTCCCGGTATGCATGGCACCCCTCATCCCTGTCCCGGTATGCATGACACCCCTCATCCTTATCCTGGTATAGTGGTATGCATGGCACCCCTCATCCCTGTCCTGGTATAGTGGTATGCATGGCACCCCTCATCCCTGTCCTGGTATGTATGGCACCTCTAATCCCCATCATGCTGCACATGGCCCCCTCAGCGTTACCCTGGTATGTATGACCTCCTCATCCCCCATCCTGGTATGCATGGCTCTCTCATCCCCAATCCTGGTATGCATGACTCTCTCATCCCCAATCCTGGTACATATGGCCTCCTCATCCCCCAATCCTGGTATGCATGGTTCCCTCATCCCCCAATCCTGGTATGCATGGTTCCCTCATCCCCCAATCCTGGTATGCATGGTCCCCTCATCCCCCAATCCAGGTATGCATGGTCCCCTCATCCCCCAATCCAGGTATGCATGGTACCCCTCATCCCTATTCTGGTATGCATAGAACCCCACTTTCCTATCCTTGTATGCATGGTACCCTTCACCCCCCAATCCTGGTATGTATGGCACCACTCACCCCCCAATCCTGGTATGTATGGCACCCCTCACCCCCAATCCTGGTTTTCATGGTTCAGTCACCCCCCAAATCCTGGTATGTATGGCACCCCTCACCCCCCAATCCTGGTATGTATGGCATCCCTCACCCCCCAATCCTGGTTTTCATGGTTCAGTCACCCCCCAAATCCTGGTATGCATTGTACCCCTCATCCCCCAATCCTGGTATGCATGGTCCCCTCACACCCCTTTCCTGGTATGTATGGTACCCCTCACCCCCCATTCCTGGTATGTATGGCACCACTCACCCCCCAATCCTGGTATGTATGGCACCCCTCACCCCCAATCCTGGTTTTCATGGTTCAGTCACCCCCCAAATCCTGGTATGTATGGCACCCCTCACCCCCCAATCCTGGTATATATGGCACCCCTCACCCCCCAATCCTGGTATGTATGGCACCCCTCACCCCCCAATCCTGGTTTTCATGGTTCAGTCAGCCCCCAAATCCTGGTATGCATTGTACCCCTCACACCCCTTTCCTGGTATGTATGGTACCCCTCACACCCCTTTCCTGGTATGTATGGTACCCGTCACACCCCATTCCTGGTATGTATGGCACCCCTCATCCCTTTCACGGTGCACAGATACAAAAAAATAAACACATACTCACCTTTCTTCCCTGTGCTCCAGCGCTTCTGTATCCTGTTCTGCCGGGGAGCAGTGCGGCGCCAGAGTACGCGTGTGCCCATACCGTGCTGTTCAACGCCATTTTGCTGAAGACACACTGCAAATATGTCTTCAATAAAATGGCGCCGGATAGAGCTATGCATATGTGCCGATTCCAACGCCTTCACTCCTGCCCTGGTCTCCGGCGAGAAGAGAAGCACCGCTGCAACGCTCCTCCCGGTCAGGTAAGTATGGCGCCGGAGATCGCGGTATGTGTTCAGTGTCTACGCATACCGCAATCTCCGGCGCCATACACACTCCTCTTACCTGTAACGTAATGGGTTCTTCTGTCTAGAGCCAGACTGCGCAGGCATGTAGCACTTGCCAAGTCTTTAAAGGCTTCAGACAGAGGGAGGCTTGTAGTGTTATATTATATATACAGTACAGACCAAAAGTTTATTTAACCACTTCGCGCCAGAGCCTGTTTTTGCCTTCGTGACCGGGCCAATTTTTTCAATTCTGACCACTGCCAGTTTATGAAGTAATTACCCTGGAACGCTTCAACGTATTCCCCTGATTCTGAGATTGTTTTTTCGTGACATATTGTACTTCATGATTGTGGTAAAATTTCTTCGATATCACTTGCGTTTATTTGTGAAAAAATCGGAAATTTGGCGAAAATTTTGAAAATTTTGCAATTTTCAAACTTTGAATTTTCATGCCCTTAAATCAGAGAGATATGTCACACAAAATAGTTAATAAATAACATTTCCCACATGTCTACTTTACATCAGCACAATTTTGGAACCCAAATTTTTTTTTGTTAGGGAGCTATAAGGGTTAAAAGTTGACCAGCGATTTCTCATTTTTCCAACAAAATTTACAAAAACATTTTTTTAGGGACCACATCATATTTGAAGTCACTTTGAGGGGTCTTTATGACAGAAAATACCCAAAAGTGACACCATTCTAAAAACTGCACCCCTCAAGGTGCTCAAAACCACATTCAAGAACTTTATTAACCCTTCAGGTGCTTCACAGGAATTTTTGGAATGTGGAAGAAAAAAATTAACATTTAACTTTTTTCACAAAAATGTTACTTTAGACCCAATTTTTTTATTTTCACAGGGGTAACATGAAAAAATGGACCCCAAATTTTTTTGTGCAATTTCTCTTGAGCGTGCTGATACCCCATATGTGAGGGAAAACCACTGTTTGGGCGCACGGCAGGGTTCGGAAGGGAAGGAGCGCCATTAGACTTTTTGAATGTAAAATTTGTCTGAATAATTAGCGGACGCCATGTTGCGTTTGGAGAGCTCCTGATGTGCCTTAACAGTGGAAACCCCCCACAAGTGACACCATTTTGGAAACTAGACCCCTTAGGGAACTTATCTAGATGTGTGGTGAGCACCTTGAACCCCAAGGTGCTTCACAGAAGTTTATAATATTGAGCCGTAAAAATAAAATTTTCACATTTTTCCCTCAAAAAATGTTTTTCATTCCCTAATTTTGTATTATCATAAGGGTAACAGGATAAATTGCACCATGAAATTTGTTGTGCAATTTCTCCTGAACACGCCAATACCCCATATGTGGAGGCAAATTACTGTTTGGGCACATGGCAGGGTTTGAAAGGGAAGGAGCGCCATTTGACTTTTTGAATGTAAAATTTGTTTGAATAATTAGCGGACGCCATGTCACATTTGGGGAGCCCCTAATGTGCCTAAACAGCGGAAACCCCCCACAAGTGCCACCATTTTGGAAACTAGACCCCTTAGGGAACTTATCTAGATGTGTGGTGAGCACCTTGCACCCCCAGCTGCTTCACAGAAGTTTATAATATTGAGCCGTAAAAATAAAATTTTCACATTTTTCCCATAAAAAATGTTTTTCATTCCCTAATTTTGCATTATCATAAGGGTAACAGGATAAATTGCACCATGAAATTTGTTGTACAATTTCTCCTGAGTACGCCGATACCCCATATGTGGGGGAAAACCACTGCTTTGGTGTACGGCAGGGTTCGGAAGAGAAAGAAGCGCTATGTTGGCTGGGATAGGCAGCAGACACCATGTCACATTTGAAGAGTCGCTGACATGCCAAAACAGCAGAAACCCCCACAAGTGACCCCATTTTGTAAACTACACCTCTCAAGGAATTCATCTAGGGAAGTAGTGAGCATTTTTTAATTTTTAAATTTATACCATTGGGCAGTGAAAAAAGCATAATTATATTTTTACCACAAAAAAATGTTTTACCCTCAGATTTTACATTTTCACACAGGGCAATGGGTAAAAATGGTGCCGAAATGTGTCACACAATTTCTTCTAAAAGTGTCAATACCCCATATGTGGCTGTATCGTACCACTTAGCCATACGGTGAGATTTGAGGGGGAAGGAGCGCTATTTGACAATTGGAGAACAAATTATTGTAGAATAGGCATTTGGATTTGGGAGCACAAAATTTTCTGAATTTCTTTTGGGGGGCAAGGACCATTTTGCTTTTCCAGAGCCTTTCTGCTACCAGTAACTTGGAAGTCCCTTATATTTTTAACAGATGATGGACCTGAGTGGGGACTAGCTTTTTTTGAGGACTGAGTTGAAGCTTTTATTGGGAACATTTTACGTAACATTTATCCGGCGCTCTAGGCTGAGCACTTACATCGGGGTTTCCATCTAATTTTCCAAGTGATGTAATTCAGATGAAACCCCTGCAGGATCCATTCACTGTAATGAGGCAGCAGAGTTACTCTGGACTCCGTCTGGCCTCTGTTTAGTGGTGTCCTTTTTTTCAGAAGTGCACAAAACTGTGGCCAACCGCACTTTTATGCACGCCTAAAACAAATGACACCGTGGTATCCCAGGCTAGACGGCGTCCACAGTAGCCTATATCTGCCTCATTACAGGGAATCTTCCATCATGGGTTCTGGCTGAATCACGTATTTCAGAGATTTACATGGAAACTCTGGTGTAAGTGCTCAGCGCAGAGCACAGGATAAATGTGAGCAGAGCCTTACTGGGATCTTTGGGAGACATAATAAACAAATCAGTAGCAGGTGAATAATATTTGTTTTATTTATTTTTTATGCCGTTCCTAGTGTGATATAACTGATTAGATTACTTTATTCTTCGGGTCGGTGCGATTACAGAGATACCAGATTTATATCGGGTTTTTATGACTGACAGCTGTCACACACTAAAATACGCTTTTTTTGCAAAATCTAGTTTTTGCATCACCATATTTTGAGAGCTATAATTTTTCCATATTTCGGCCGATAGAGTCATGTGACGGCTTGTTTTTTGCGGGACGAGTTGAAATTTTTATTGGAACCATTTTTGGGCACGTGACATTTTTTGATCGCCTTCTATTCCGTTTTTTGGGAGGTAAAGTTAACAAAAACAAACACTTCAGGAATTGTTTTTTGAGTTTTTTTTTATGCCGTTCTGCGTGTGGTAAAAGTGATCAGGCAGCGTTATTCTTCGGGTCAGTACGTTTACAGCGATACTACACTTACTGTATTTTTTTTATGTTTTGGCGCTTTTACACAATAAAACAATTTTATAGAAAAAAAAATATTTTTTTTGCATTGCTTTATTCTGAGCGCTATAACTTTTTTATTTTTTGGCTGATGGAGCTGTATGGCGGCTTTTTTTGCGGAACAAGATGACGTTTTCAGTGGTACCATTTTTATTTCTATTCTGCTTTTTGATCACATTTTTTTCCACTTTTTGTTTGGCGATATGATGAAAAAGCATATTTTTTTGCTCCGTTTTTTATTTATTTTTATTACGGTGTGCACAGAAGGAGTTAATTAGTGTGACAGTTTTATAGCTCGGGTTGTTTCGGACGCGGCGATACCAAATATGTGTACTTTTTTTGGTTTTGTAATAATTTACGGATTTATTGGTTTAATATTTTATTTATTTATTTTTATTTATTTTGTGATTTTTTTTTTTAATAGTTTAAAAACTTTTTTTTTACTTTTTTTTACATTTTTACTTAGTCCCTGTATGGGACATTAATTTTTATTTTTCTGATCACTGATCTCATGTAATGTAATACACATATATTACATTATATGAGATCTTCACTGACTGTTTAAGTCAGAGTCTCCTGTCTGACTTCAGCTACATACAAGCTGAAGCCAGACAGGAAGGACACCATATATGGCAGAGCTGAAGGCGGTCATGTGACCTCCAGCTGCCATAGCAACCCCAGGTCCTCAAACGAAACGGAGGTCTTCGGAGGTAAGTAAGACGACCCCCTCTCTTCCTGCTGTCTCCTATATGCCGCGATCACTATAGATCACAGCATATAGAAGACAGCAAAGGGTTAACATCACTGGGACCTGATCTAATCAGGTCCCGATGATGTACCCTGTCAGAGCTAACGCTCTGCACCGGAATCGCAGTGCTTGCAGGACCCTGGGGGTCCTGAGCACTGCGAGACCACCCACCGTTTTTAAACGTCGGCACTGCACAGAGCCCGGCAAGCGCTGACGTTTATCTACAGTGGGCGGTCGGGAACCGGTTAAAGATTTTTCTGTATTTTCATGACTCTGAATATTGTACATTCACACTGAAGGCATCAAAACTATGAATTAACACATGTGGAATTATATACTTAACAAAAAAGTGTGAAACAACTGAAAATATGTCTTATATTCTAGGTTCTTCAAAGTAGCCACCTTTTGCTTTGATGACTGCTTTGCACACTCTTGGCATTCTCTTGATGAGCTTCAAGAGGTAGTCACCGGAAATGGTCTTCCAACAATCTTGAAGGAGTTCCCAGAGATGCTTAGCACTTGTTGGCCTTTTTGCCTTCACTCTGCGGTCCAGCTCACCCCAAACCATCTCGATTGGGTTCAGGTCTGGTGACTGTGGAGGCCAGGTCATCTGGCGTAGCACCCCATCACTCTCCTTCTTGGTCAAATAGCCCTTACACAGCCTGGAGGTGTGTTTGGGGTCATTGTCCTGTTGAAAAATAAATGATGGTCCAACTAAACGCAAACCGGATGGAATAGCATGCCGCTGCAAGATGCTGTGGTAGCCATGCTGGTTCAGTATGCCTTAAATTTAGAATAAATCCCCAACAATGTCACCAGCAAAGCACCCCCACACCATCACACCTCCTCCTCCATGCTTCACGGTGGGAACCAGGCATGTAGAGTCCATCCGTTCACCTTTTCTGCGTCGCACAAAAACACAGTGGTTGGAACCAAAGATCTCAAATTTGGACTTATCAGACCAAAGCACAGATTTCCACTGGTCTAATGTCCATTCCTTGTGTTCTTTAGCCCAAACAAGTCTCTTCTGCTTGTTGCCTGTCCTTAGCAGTGGTTTCCTAGCAGCTATTTTACCATGAAGGCCTGCTGCACAAAGTCTCCTCTTAACAGTTGTTGTAGAGATGTGTCTGCTGCTAGAACTCTGTGTGGCATTGACCTGGTCTCTAATCTGATCTGCTGTTAACCTGCGATTTCTGAGGCTGGTGACTCGGATAAACTTATCCTCAGAAGCAGAGGTGACTCTTGGTCTCCCTTTCCTGGGGTGGTCCTCATGTGAGCCAGTTTCTTTGTTTTCTTGATGGGTTTTGCAACTGCACTTGGGGATACATTCAAAGTTTTCCCAATTTTTCGGACTGACAGACCTTTATTTCTTAAAGTAATGATGGCCACTCGTTTTTCTTTACTTAGAATTTGTATTATGGTAAGAAAAAAGCAGCTAACAGTCTATTCAGTAGGACTATCAGCTGTGTATCCAGCTAATTTCTGCACAACACAACTGATGGTCCCAACCCCATTTATAAGGCAAGAAATCCCACTTATTAAACCTGACAGGGCACACCTGTGAAGTGAAAACCATTTCCGGTGACTACCTCTTGAAGCTCATCAAGAGAATGCCAAGAGTGTGCAAAGTAGTCATCAAAGCAAAAGGTGGTTACTTTGAAGAACCTAGAATATAAGACATATTTTCAGTTGTTTCACACTTTTTTGTTAAGTATATAATTCCACATGTGTTAATTCATAGTTTTGATGCCTTCAGTGTGAATGTACAATTTTCATACTCAAGAAAATACAGAAAAATCTTTAAATGAGAAGGTGTGTCCAAACTTTTGGTCTGTACTATATATATATATATATATATATATATATATGTGACTACTATGTCTCTATAAATGTGATACTCATGTGTTTGTGATCCTCCATTGCTATACTCTGTACGATTGTCTTTTAATTTTTGCAATATTTAATAGAGATTTATTTTAGCGGCAATAAGCGCCTATTGTTTCATTTTGGTGGTATCTATAGTTTTGGTGTTGCCTGTAGTGATAAAGTCTTGGATTACTCATGCTCCTTATGTTGGTAGTCATATATATGACAGTGTATCTACTGTAAAACATCTGATGTCTGTATCACAGTATTTGATATACCAGTCACATATTATTGGCTGGCAAATTTTAGCCTGGGGGGCAAGCACAATGCAGCGGCCCATGAGTGTCGCGGCCATCTTTAGGCTTGAGTTTCATGTAGCACCTGATGAGTATAGCATGTGTGCGACCAAGGTACATCTGCTAACAACCCATTTCATAAAGATCACAGCTTTTTTCAGCTGTACTGGTAGAAATTAATTACAAATGGTTCACTTATTGTTAATGGCTGCACAGTTTTTGCAAAAGCATGCGGCCATTACCAAGAAACAAGCAATTTGCACTTAATATCTAATCATATAGTGGAAAAACAGTAGTTAAATGATTGGCAGTGAGCTCCTGTGCTTGGTTTGCACAGTCATGCTGAAAGAGTCCTATTAAAAGCCTAACTGTAGCTTCCAAATTAGTTTTACATGTTGGATAAACCCTTTATTTGTCCTGCTTATTCTTTTCTTTTAAACATCTTTTTATTAAGGTTTTTTTTAAAGAAGGTTAACAATTGAACAAAGAAAAGTCACATTGTTAATGAAACAAATCAAAGATAACGATATCACATAGATTATAAGAGCAGAAATTGACCAGACTGCATAAATTTCAGCCAAACATTGACACGTTTCGGAAGAGAGAAAACATATAAGAGAGAGGTTCAATTCTTTTGAACATGTCGTAGTACAAAATTGTGGTCACATAACATGTTATCATATTCAAGAAGGTTTATTGTGATATCCTGGAAATAAAAACTTCAGAAGAGAAAAAGAAAAAAAAACCTGGAGAAGGAGGGAAGGTTGAAAGGGAAGTGGGATGAACGGGGAGATGAGATGGAGGGGGGGGGGGACTACAAAGATATAGATGATGGGAGGGGGGGGGGGACTACAAAGATATAGATGATGGGAGGGGGGGGGACTACAAAGATATAGATGATGGGAGGGGGGGAGGGAGTTGGGATTAGAATGGGCTAGCGATCTGAGTATTTTAGGTTAGTATTGTGCGGTCTGTAATATATTTGTGCCAGGGACGCCATATCAACGAGAATTGTTTATGCCTTTTTTCATCCCAACTAGCCAATTCTTCTAGCCTGTATATTTGTTCAACCTTCATTTCCCAGAGTGAGATATTTGGGGTCTTCGCAGATTTCCATAAGGATGTCACAAGTAACTTAGCCGAGGCCAGGAGCTGTCTAAGAAGGGTTAATTTTATTTTAGGGAAGTTATCTAGGAACAGAAACAGAAGGCAGATCTCCGGCGAGGTCAAGAGTTGCAAGTTTAAAATTGTATTAATAGTTTGAATTATTTTTGTCCAGAAGGGCTTAATCAATGTACAGTTCCACCACATGTGGAGCATAGTGCCCACATCAGAAGAGCGTCTCCAGCAGTTAGGATCAAGTCCTTTGTAACATTTCTGAAGTTTTGATGGAGTCATATACCACCTGGAGAGAACTTTATAGCCATTCTCTTGTACTCTAACACATCTAGAGGAGACTTTAGGTGCTAGTAGTAATCTTTTAATTTCAGATGGGGTGAAAGGCCTATTCAGATCCTGTTCCCACTTCATTACATATGGCAGTTTCTTAGGGGTTCTGGCTAGGCATAATTGTTTTTGTAGAGCTGATAACGTTCTTTTTTAGGGGTTTTTTGCAGCTATAAGTTTTTCAAAATCAGTCATTTCCCTAATATAATTTGGAGTTTTAAAGACTAGTTTTAAGTTAGACATAAATTTCTGGTACATAAAGGGGTGAAAAGAGATAGTATCTAGCATTTGATTGAGTTCTGCCAAGCAGGGCATGACCCCATTATCTGTAATTTTTTGGAGTGGTGTTATCAAGTTGCGAATTGAGTTGTGTATTGTGGCATTATGGGCTGGAGAAAGGAGAGAACTAGGTCTCTAACTTGTAGGAGAGGGGAGGGAAACGGGGAGCATATTTGTCTTATATGGGGATTGGACCAGATTTTAAAAGTAGTGGCGGTGAAAGGGTTTTTAATTGATGTATACCTAGTACTACTTGAGGGCGTGAGGATGAGCTGTCTAAGGGGGAATTTAAGGATTGTTTCTTCTACTTTAATCCATTGCTTCTGTGGTGGGAGCCTGATCCATCCACGACTCTTTGGAGATGAGTGGCTTGTTGAAGTATCTTTAGATCTGGCAGATCTATACCTCCTTCAGAGTGTGGGAGGGATAATATTTGTAAGGGAAGTCTGGGTTTTTGGTTGTGCCACAGAAAACGGCTGAGGAGTTTTCGTATGTCAATGAAAAAAGAATTAGGTAGGTGGATTGGAAGGGCTTGCACTAGATAAGTTATTTTTGGCCATATCATACATTTAAGGAGATTTTTCCTACCAAACCAGGAGATGTATGAGATATTCCAGTTGGGGGTAAGTTTCTGGATTTTCTGCAATAGCGGTGGGAAGTTTAACTTATAAAGTTCTTGTAGGTTTGGAGAAATCTCAACTCCCAAGAAACGTATTGATGGGGGGGACCAGGTAAAGGGGGACCCGATTGCCATTTGTGTTTTTTGTGGTTCTGGGATATTTATATTTAAGACTTGAGATTTGCTAAGATTCACCTTAAAATTTGATAGTGCACCGTATTCCTTGAGTAATGTCAGGATAACTGGGACAGATATTCTCGGGTTAGAGGTCATGATCAGTAGATCGTCTGCGTATGCTGCGATTTTATGTTCAGTACCAGCTGATTTGATGCCAACGATCCTCCCCTCCTCTCTGAGCTTTTGTAGTAAAGGTTCTAGTGTAAGAATAAAAAGGAGAGGGGAAAGCGGGCATCCCTGCCTGGTGCCGTTAGAAATATTAAAAGATGAAGACATAACATGAGAGAGGATTAGATACACTGCTCAGCAGACAGTATCACACCGGATAGGATTAGATACACAGCTCAGCAGACAGTATCACACCGGAGAGGATTAGATACACAGCTCAGCAGACAGTATCACACAGGAGAGGATTAGATACACAGCTCAGCTGACAGTATCACACCGGATAGGATTAGATACACTGCTCAGCAGACAGTATCACACCGGATAGGATTAGATACACAGCTCAGCAGACAGTATCACACAGGAGAAGATTAGATACACGGCTCAGCAGACAGTATCACACAGGAGAGGATTAGATACATGGCTCAGCAGACAGTATCACACAGGAGAGGATTAGATACACAGCTCAGCAGACAGTATCACACCGGATAGGATTAGATACACAGCTCAGCAGACAGTATCACACCGGATAGGATTAGATACACAGCTCAGCAGACAGTATCACACCGAATAGGATTAGATACACAGCTCAGCAGACAGTATCACACAGGAGAGGATTAGAAACACTGCTCAGCAGACAGTATCACACAGGAGAGGATTAGATACAATGCTCAGTAGACAGTATCACACAGGAGAAGATTAGATACACGGCTCAGCAGACAGTATCACACAGGAGAGGATTAGATACACGGCTCAGCAGACAGTATCACACAGGAGAGGATTAGATACACGGCTCAGCAGACAGTATCACACAGGAGAGGATTAGATACACGGCTCAGCAGATGGTATCACACAGGAGAGGATTAGAGATACAGCTCAGCAGACAGTATCACACAGGAGAGGATTAGATACACGGCTCAGCAGACAGTATGACACAGGAGAGGATTAGATACACGGCTCAGCAGACAGTATCACACAGGAGAGGATTAGATACACAGCTCAGCAGACAGTATCACACAGGAGAGGATTAGATACACGGCTCAGCAGACAGTATCACACAGGATAGGATTAGATACACAGCTCAGCAGACAGTATAACACAGGAGAGGATTAGATACACGGCTCAGCAGACAGTATCACACAGGAGAGGATTAGATACACAGCTCAGCAGACAGTATCACACAGGAGAGGATTAGATACACGGCTCAGCAGACAGTATCATACAGGGTAGGATTAGATACACAGCTCAGCAGACAGTATCACACCGGATAGGATTAGATACACAGCTCAGCAGACAGTATCACACCGGATAGGATTAGATACACAGCTCAGCAGACAGTATCACACCAAATAGGATTAGATACACAGCTCAGCAGACAGTATCACACCGAATAGGATTAGATACACAGCTCAGTAGACAGTATCACACAGGAGAGGATTAGAAACACTGCTCAGCAGACAGTATCACACAGGAGAGGATTAGATACAATGCTCAGTAGACAGTATCACACAGGAGAGGATTAGATACACGGCTCAGCAGACAGTATCACACAGGAGAGGATTAGATACACGGCTCAGCAGACAGTATCACACAGGAGAGGATTAGATACACGGCTCAGCAGATGGTATCACACAGGAGAGGATTAGAGATACAGCTCAGCAGACAGTATCACACAGGAGAGGATTAGATACACGGCTCAGCAGACAGTATGACACAGGAGAGGATTAGATACACGGCTCAGCAGACAGTATCACACAGGAGAGGATTAGATACACAGCTCAGCAGACAGTATCACACAGGAGAGGATTAGATACACAGCTCAGCAGACAGTATGACACAGGAGAGGATTAGATACACGGCTCAGCAGACAGTATCATACAGGGTAGGATTAGATACACAGCTCAGCAGACAGTATCACACAGGAGAGGATTAGATACATGGCTCAGCAGATAGTATCACACAGGATAGGATTAGATACACGGCTCAGCAGACGGTATCACACAGGACAGGATTAGATACACAGCTCAGCAGACATTATCACACAGGAGAGGATTAGATACACAGCTCAGCAGACATTATCACACAGGAGGGGATTAGATACACAGCTCAGCAGACAGTATCACACAGGACAGGATTAGATACATAGGTCAGCAGACGGTATCACACAGGAGAGGATTAGATACACAGCTCAGCAGACAGTATCAAACAGGAGGGGATTAGATACACAGCTCAGAAGACAGTATCACACAGTATAAGATTAGATACACTGCTCAGCAGATTATCACAGCATAGGATTAGATACACGGCTCAGCAGACAGTATCACACAGGAGAGGATTAGATACACAGCTCCGCAGACAGTATCACACAGGAAAGGATTAGATACACAGCTCAGCAGACAGTATCACACAGTATAAGATTAGATACACTGCTCAGCAGACAGTATCACACAGGAGAGGATTAGATACACAGCTCAGCAGACAGTATCGCACAGGAGAGGATTAGATACACAGCTCAGCAGACGGTATCGCACAGGAGAGGATTAGATACACGGCTCCACAGACAGTATCACACAGGAGAGGATTAGATACACAGCTCAGCAGATGGTATCACACAGGAAAGGATTAGATACATAGCTCAGCAGACTGTATCACACAGGACAGGATTAGATGCACAGCTCAGCAGACAGTATCACACAGGAGAGGATTAGATACACAGCTCAGCTGACAGTATCACATAGGACAGGATTAGATACACAGTTCATCAGACAGTATCACACAGGAGTGGATTAGATACACGGCTCAGCAGACAGTATCACGAAAGATAGGATTAGATACACAGTTCATCAGACAGTATCACACAGGAGACGATTAGATACACATCTCAGCAGACAGTATCACACATTACATGATTAGATACACAGCTCAGCAGACAGTATCACACAGGATGGGATTAGATACACGGCTCAGCAGACAGTATCACACAGGAGAGGATTAGATACACAGCTCAGCAGACAGTATCACACAGGAGAGGATTAGATACACGGCTCAGCAGACAGTATCACACAGGAAAGGATTAGATACACGGCTCAGCAGACAGTATCACACAGGATAGGATTAGATACACTGCTCTGCAGATAGTATCACACAGGATAGGATTAGATACACGGCTTAGCAGACAGTATCACACAGGAGAGGATTAGATACACGGCCCAGCAGACAGTATCACACAGGATAGGATTAGACACACAGCTCAGCAGACAGTATCACACAGGAGAGGATTAGATACATAGCTCAGCAGACGGTATCACACAGGACAGGTTTAGATATACAGCTCAGCAGACAGTATCACACAGTAGGGGATTAGATACACAGCTCAGCAGACAGTATCACACAGGAGAGGATTAGATACACAGCTCAGCAGACAGTATCACACAGGAGGGGATTAGATACACAGCTCAGCAGACAGTATCACACAGTATAAGATTAGATACACTGCTCAGCAGACTATCACACAGCATAGGATTAGATACACGGCTCAGCAGACAGTATCACACAGGAGGGGATTAGATACACAGCTCAGCAGACAGTATCACACAGTATAAGATTAGATACACTGCTCAGCAGACTATCACACAGCATAGGATTAGATACACGGCTCAGCAGACAGTATCACACAGGAGAGGATTAGATACACAGCTCAGCAGACAGTATCACACAGGAGGGGATTAGATACACAGCTCAGGAGACAGTATCACACAGTATAAGATTAGATACACTGCTCAGCAGACAGTATCACACAGGAGAGGATTAGATACACAGCTCAGCAGACAGTATCGCACAGGAAAGGATTAGACACACTGCTCAGCAGACGGTATCGCACAGGAGAGGATTAGATACACGGCTCAGCAGACAGTATCACACAGGAAAGGATTAGATACATAGCTCAGCAGACGGTATCACACAGGACAGGATTAGATGCACAGCTCAACAGACAGTATCACACAGGAGAGGATTAGATACACAGCTCAGCTGACAGTATCACATAGGACAGGATTAGATACACAGTTCATCAGACAGTATCACACAGGAGTGGATTAGATACACAGCTCAGCTGACAGTATCACATAGGACAGGATTAGATACACAGTTCATCAGACAGTATCACACAGGAGAGGATTAGATACACAGCTCAGCAGACAGTAACGCACAGGAGAGGATTAGATACACAGCTCAGCACACAGTATCACACAGGAGAGGATTAGATACACGGCTCAGCAGACAGTATCACACAGGAGAGGATTAGATACACAGCTCAGCAGACAGTATCACACAGGATAGGATTAGATACACTGCTCAGCAGATGGTATTACACAAGATAGGATTAGATACACAGCTCAGCTGACAGTATCACACAGGATAGGATTAGATACACGGCTCAGCAGACATTATCACACAGGAGATGATTAGATACACAGCATAGGATTAGATACACAGCTCAGCAGACAGTATCACACAGCATAGGATTAGATACACTTCTCAGCAGACAGAATCACACAGGAGGGGATTAGATACACAGCTCAGCAGACAGTATCACAGGATAAGATTAGATACACTGCTCAGCAGACGGTATCACACAGGACAGGATTAGATGCACAGCTCAGCAGACAGTATCACACCAAATAGGATTAGATACACAGCTCAGCAGACAGTATCGCACAGGGCGGGATTAGATACACGACTCAGCAGATGGTATCACACAAGATAGGATTAGATACACAGTTCATCAGACAGTATCACACAGGATAGGATAAGATACACATCTCAGCACACAGTATCACACAGGAGAGGATTAGATACACGGCTCAGCAGACAGAGTCACACAGGAGAGGATTAGATACACAGCTCATCAGACAGTATCACACAGGAGAGGATTAGATACACAGCTCAGCAGACAGTATCACACAGGAGAGGATTAGATACACAGCTCAGCAGACAGTATCACACAGGAGAGGATTAGATACACAGCTCAGCTGACAGTATCACACAGGAGAGGATTAGATACACAGCTCAGCAGACAGTATCACACAGGAGAGGATTAGATACACAGCTCAGCAGACAGTATCACACAGGGTAGGATTAGAGATACAGCTCAGCAGACAGTATCACACAGGAGAGGATTAGATACACAGTTCATCAGACAGTATCACACAGGAGAGGATTAGAAACACAGTTCATCAGACAGTATCACACAGGAGAGGATTAGATATACAGCTCAGCAGACAGTATCACACAGCATAGGATTAGATACACAGCTCAGCAGACTGTATCACACGGGTGGATTAGATACACGGCTCAGCAGACAGTATCGCACAGGGCGGGATTAGATACACGGCTCAGCAGACAGTATCACACAGGATAGGATTAGATACACAGTTCATCAGACAGTATCACACAGGAGAGGATTAGATACACAGCTCAGCAGACAGTATCACACAGGAGAGGATTAGATACACAGCTCATCAGACAGTATCACACAGAGGATTACATACACAGCTCAGCACACAGTATCACACAGGAAAGGATTAGATACACAGCTCAGCAGAGAGTATCGCACAGGAGAGGATTAGATACACAGCTCAGCAGCCGGTATCACACAGGAGAGGATTAGATACACTGCTCAGCAGACGGTATCACACAGGAGAGGATTGGATACACGGTTGAGCAGACAGTATCACACAGGGTAGGATTAGAGATACAGCTCAGCAGACAGTATCACACAGCATAGGATTAGATACACAGCTCAGCAGACAGTATCACACAGCATAGGATTAGATACACAGCTCAGCAGACAGTATCACACAGGGTAGGATTAGAGATACAGCTCAGCAGACAGTATCACACAGGAGAGGATTAGATACACAGTTCATCAGACAGTATCACACAGGAGAGGATTAGAAACACAGTTCATCAGACAGTATCACACAGGAGAGGATTAGATATACAGCTCAGCAGACAGTATCACACAGCATAGGATTAGATACACAGCTCAGCAGACTGTATCACACGGGTGGATTAGATACACGGCTCAGCAGACAGTATCGCACAGGGCGGGATTAGATACACGGCTCAGCAGACAGTATCACACAGGATATGATTAGATACACAGTTCATCAGACAGTATCACACAGGAGAGGATTAGATACACAGCTCAGCAGACAGTATCACACAGGAGAGGATTAGATACACAGCTCATCAGACAGTATCACACAGAGGATTACATACACAGCTCAGCACACAGTATCACACAGGAAAGGATTAGATACACAGCTCAGCAGAGAGTATCGCACAGGAGAGGATTAGATACACAGCTCAGCAGCCGGTATCACACAGGAGAGGATTAGATACACTGCTCAGCAGACGGTATCACACAGGAGAGGATTGGATACACGGTTGAGCAGACAGTATCACACAGGGTAGGATTAGAGATACAGCTCAGCAGACAGTATCACACAGCATAGGATTAGATACACAGCTCAGCAGACAGTATCACACAGCATAGGATTAGATACACAGCTCAGCAGACAGTATCACACAGTATAAGATTAGATACACAGCTCAGCAGACAGTATCACACAGGAGAGGATTAGATACACAGCACAGCAGTCAGTATCACACAGGAGAGGATTTGATACACAGCTCAGCAGACAGTATAACACAGGAGAGGATTGGATACACGGATCAGCAGATGGTATCAAACAGGATGGAATTAGATACACTGCTCAGCAGACAGTATCACACAGGACAGGATTAGATACACAGCTCAGCTGACAATATCACACAGGAGAGGATTAGATACACAGCTCACCTGACAGTATCACACAGTAGAGGATTATATACATGGCTCAGCAGACAGTATCACACAGGATAGGCTTAGATACACAGCTCAGCAGGCAGTATCACACAGGAAAGGATTAGATACACAGCTCAGCATACAGTATCACACAGGAGAGGATTAGATACATAGCTCAGCAGACAGTATCACACAGGAGAGGATTAGATACATAGCTCAGCAGACAGTATCACACAGGAGAGGATTAGATGCACAGCTCAGCAGACAGTATCACACAGGAAAGGATTAGATACACAGCTCAGCAGATGGTATCACACAGGATAGGATTAGATACACAACTCAGCTGACAGTATCACACAGCACAGGATTAGATACAAAGCTCAGCAGATAGTATCACACAGGAGTGGATTAGATACACGGCTCAGCAGACAGTATCGCACAGGGCGGGATTAGATACACGGCTCAGCAGACAGTATCACACAGGATAGGATTAGATACACAGTTCATCAGACAGTATCACACAGGAGTGGATTAGATACACGGCTCAGCAGACAGTATCGCACAGGGCGGGATTAGATACACAGCTCAGCAGACAGTATCACACAGGAGTGGATTAGATCCACGGCTCAGCAGACAGTATCGCACAGGGCGGGATTAGATACACGGCTCAGCAGACAGTATCACACAGGATAGGATTAGATACACTGCTCAGCAGATAGTATCACACAGGATAGGATTAGATGCACAGCTCAGCAGACAGTATCACACAGGATAGGCTTAGATACACAGCTCAGCAGGCAGTATCACACAGGAAAGGATTAGATACACAGCTCAGCAAACAGTATCACACAGGAGAGGATTAGATACATAGCTCAGCAGACAGTATCACACAGGAGAGGATTAGATACACGGCTCAGCAGACGGTATCACACAGGAGAGGATTAGATACACAGCTCAGCAGACAGTATCACACAGGAAAGGATTAGATACACAGCTCAACAGATGGTATCACACAGGATAGGATTAGATACACAACTCAGCTGACAGTATCACACAGCACAGGATTAGATACAAAGCTCAGCAGATAGTATCACACAGGAGTGGATTAGATACACGGCTCAGCAGACAGTATCGCACAGGGCGGGATTAGATACACAGCTCAGCAGACAGTATCACACAGGAGTGGATTAGATCCACGGCTCAGCAGACAGTATCGCACAGGGCGGGATTAGATACACGGCTCAGCAGACAGTATCACACAGGATAGGATTAGATACACTGCTCAGCAGATAGTATCACACAGGATAGGATTAGATGCACAGCTCAGCAGACAGTATCGCACAGGAGAGGATTAGATACACAGTTCATCAGACTGTATCACACAGGAGAGGATTAGATACACTGCTCAGCAGACGGTATCACACAGGAGAGGATTAGATACACAGCTCAGCAGACAGTATCACACAGGATGGGATTAGATACACGGCTCAGCAGACAGTATCACACAGGAGAGGATTAGATACACAGCTCAGCAGACAGTAACGCACAGGAGAGGATTAGATACACAGCTCAGCACACAGTATCACACAGGAGAGGATTAGATACACGGCTCAGCAGACAGTAACACACAGGAGAGGATTAGATACACAGCTCAGCAGACAGTATCACACAGGATAGGATTAGATACACTGCTCTGCAGATAGTATCACACAGGATAGGATTAGATACACGGCTCAGCAGACAGTATCACACAGGATAGGATTAGACACACAGCTCAGCAGACAGTATCACACAGGAGAGGATTAGATACATAGCTCAGCAGACGGTATCACACAGGACAGGTTTAGATATACAGCTCAGCAGACAGTATCACACAGTAGGGGATTAGATACACAGCTCAGCAGACAGTACCACACAGTATAAGATTAGATACACTGCTCAGCAGACAGTATCACACAGGAGAGGATTAGATACACAGCTCAGCAGACAGTATCACACAGGAGGGGATTAGATACACAGCTCAGCAGACAGTATCACACAGTATAAGATTAGATACACTGCTCAGCAGACTATCACACAGCATAGGATTAGATACACGGCTCAGCAGACAGTATCACACAGGAGAGGATTAGATACACAGCTCAGCAGACAGTATCACACAGGAGGGGATTAGATACACAGCTCAGGAGACAGTATCACACAGTATAAGATTAGATACACTGCTCAGCAGACAGTATCACACAGGAGAGGATTAGATACACAGCTCAGCAGACAGTATCGCACAGGAAAGGAGTAGACACACTGCTCAGCAGACGGTATCGCACAGGAGAGGATTAGATACACGGCTCAGCAGACAGTACCGCACAGGAGAGGATTAGATACACAGCTCAGCAGACAGTATCACACAGGAAAGGATTAGATACATAGCTCAGCAGACGGTATCACACAGGACATGATTAGATGCACAGCTCAACAGACAGTATCACACAGGAGAGGATTAGATACACAGCTCAGCTGACAGTATCACATAGGACAGGATTAGATACACAGTTCATCAGACAGTATCACACAGGAGATGATTAGATACACAGCTCAGCAGACAGTATCACATAGGACAGGATTAGATACACAGTTCATCAGACAGTATCACACAGGAGAGGATTAGATACACAGCTCAGCAGACAGTAACGCACAGGAGAGGATTAGATACACAGCTCAGTACACAGTATCACACAGGAGAGGATTAGATACACGGCTCAGCAGACAGTATCACACAGGAGAGGATTAGATACACAGCTCAGCAGACAGTATCACACAGGATAGGATTAGATACACTGCTCAGCAGATGGTATTACACAGGATAGGATTAGATACACAGCTCAGCTGACAGTATCACACAGGATAGGATTAGATACACGGCTCAGCAGACATTATCACACAGGAGATGATTAGATACACAGCATAGGATTAGATACACAGCTCAGCAGACAGTATCACACAGCATAGGATTAGATACACTTCTCAGCAGACAGAATCACACAGGAGGGGATTAGATACACAGCTCAGCAGACAGTATCACAGGATAAGATTAGATACACTGCTCAGCAGACGGTATCACACAGGAGAGGATTAGATGCACAGCTCAGCAGACAGTATCACAAAGGAGAGGATTAGATAAACAGCTCAGCAGACAGTATCACACAGGAGAGGATTAGATACACAGTTCATCAGACAGTATCACACAGGAGTGGATTAGATACACGGCTCAGCAGACAGTATCGCACAGGGCGGGATTAGATACACGACTCAGCAGATGGTATCACACAAGATAGGATTAGATACACAGTTCATCAGACAGTATCACACAGGATAGGATAAGATACACATCTCAGCACACAGTATCACAAAGGAGAGGATTAGATACATAGCTCAGCAGACAGTATCACACAGGAGAGGATTAGATACACGGCTCAGCAGACGGTATCACACAGGAGAGGATTAGATACACAGCTCAGCAGACAGTATCACACAGGAGAGGATTAGATACACAGCTCAGCAGATGGTATCACACAGGATAGGATTAGATACACGGCTCAGCAGACAGTATCACACAGGAAAGGATTAGATACACAGCTCAGCAGATGGTATCACACAGGATAGGATTAGATACACAACTCAGCTGACAGTATCACACAGCACAGGATTAGATACAAAGCTCAGCAGATAGTATCACACAGGAGTGGATTAGATACACGGCTCAGCAGACAGTATCGCACAGGGCGGGATTAGATACACAGCTCAGCAGACAGTATCACACAGGAGTGGATTAGATCCACGGCTCAGCAGACAGTATCGCACAGGGCGGGATTAGATACACGGCTCAGCAGACAGTATCACACAGGATAGGATTAGATACACTGCTCAGCAGATAGTATCACACAGGATAGGATTAGATACACGGCTCAGCAGACAGTATCACACAGGAGAGGATTAGATACACAGCTCAGCAGACAATATCGCACAGGAGAGGATTAGATACATAGATCAGCGGACTGTATCACACAGGACAGGATTAGATACACAGCTCAGCAGACAGTATCACAGGAGAGGATTAGATACACGGCTCAACAGACATTATCACACAGGAGAGGATTAGATACACAGCTCAGCAGACAGTATCACAAAGGATAGGATTAGATACACAGCTCAGCAGCTGGTATCACACAGGATAGGTTTAGATACACTGCTCAGCAGATGGTATCACACAGGATATGATTAGATACAGGGCTCAGCAGACAGTATCACACAGGAGAGGATTAGTTACACGGCTCAGCAGATGGTATCACACAGGATAGGATTAGATACACAGCTCAGCAGACAGTATCACACAGGGCAGGATTAGATACACGGTTCAGCAGACAGTATCACACAGGGTAGGATTAGATACACGGCTCAGCAGACAGTATCACACAGGAGAGGATTTGATACACAGCTCAGCAGACAGTATCACACAGGAGAGGATTAGATACACAGCTCAGCAGATGGTATCACACAGGATAGGATTAGATACACTGCTCAGCAGACAGTATCACACAGGGCAGGATTAGATACACGGTTCAGCAGACAGTATCACACAGGGTAGGATTAGATACACGGCTCAGCAGACAGTATCACACAGGAGAGGATTTGATACACAGCTCAGCAGACAGTATCACACAGGAGAGGATTAGATACACAGCTCAGCAGATGGTATCACACAGGATAGAATTAGATACACTGCTCAGCAGACAGCATCACACAGGGCAGGATTAGATACACGGTTCAGCAGACAGTATCACACAGGGTAGGATTAGATACACGGCTCAGCAGACAGTATCACACAGGAGAGGATTAGATACACAGCTCAGCAGACAGTATCACACAGGAGAGGATTAGATGCACAGCTGAGCAGACAGTATCACACAGGAGAGTATTAGATACACGGCTCATCAGACAGTATCACACAGGAGAGGATTAGATACATAGCTCATCAGACAGTATCACACAGGACAGGATTAGATACACAGCTCAGCAGACAGTATCACACAGGAGAGGATTAGATACACAGCTCAGCTGACAGTATCACACAGGAGAGGATTAGATATACAGCTCAGCAGACAGTATCGCACAGGAGAGGATTAGATACACAGTTCATCAGACAGTATCACACAGGAGAGGATTAGATACACTGCTCAGCAGACGGTATCACACAGGAGAGGATTAGATACACAGCTCAGCAGACAGTATCACACAGGATGGGATTAGATACACGGCTCAGCAGACAGTATCACACAGGAGAGGATTAGATACACAGCTCAGCAGACAGTAACGCACAGGAGAGGATTAGATACACAGCTCAGCACACAGTATCACACAGGAGAGGATTAGATACACGGCTCAGCAGACAGTAACACACAGGAGAGGATTAGATACACAGCTCAGCAGACAGTATCACACAGGATAGGATTAGATACACTGCTCTGCAGATAGTATCACACAGGATAGGATTAGATACACGGCTTAGCAGACAGTATCACACAGGAGAGGATTAGATACACGGCTCAGCAGACAGTATCACACAGGATAGGATTAGACACACAGCTCAGCAGACAGTATCACACAGGAGAGGATTAGATACATAGCTCAGCAGACGGTATCACACAGGACAGGTTTAGATATACAGCTCAGCAGACAGTATCACACAGTAGGGGATTAGATACACAGCTCAGCAGACAGTACCACACAGTATAAGATTAGATACACTGCTCAGCAGACAGTATCACACAGGAGAGGATTAGATACACAGCTCAGCAGACAGTATCACACAGGAGGGGATTAGATACACAGCTCAGCAGACAGTATCACACAGTATAAGATTAGATACACTGCTCAGCAGACTATCACACAGCATAGGATTAGATACACGGCTCAGCAGACAGTATCACACAGGAGAGGATTAGATACACAGCTCAGCAGACAGTATCACACAGGAGGGGATTAGATACACAGCTCAGGAGACAGTATCACACAGTATAAGATTAGATACACTGCTCAGCAGACAGTATCACACAGGAGAGGATTAGATACACAGCTCAGCAGACAGTACCGCACAGGAGAGGATTAGATACACAGCTCAGCAGACAGTATCACACAGGAAAGGATTAGATACATAGCTCAGCAGACGGTATCACACAGGACAGGATTAGATGCACAGCTCAACAGAAAGTATCACACAGGAGAGGATTAGATACACAGCTCAGCTGACAGTATCACATAGGACAGGATTAGATACACAGTTCATCAGACAGTATCACACAGGAGATGATTAGATACACAGCTCAGCAGACAGTATCACATAGGACAGGATTAGATACACAGTTCATCAGACAGTATCACACAGGAGAGGATTAGATACACAGCTCAGCAGACAGTAACGCACAGGAGAGGATTAGATACACAGCTCAGTACACAGTATCACACAGGAGAGGATTAGATACACGGCTCAGCAGACAGTATCACACAGGAGAGGATTAGATACACAGCTCAGCAGACAGTATCACACAGGATAGGATTAGATACACTGCTCAGCAGATGGTATTACACAGGATAGGATTAGATACACAGCTCAGCTGACAGTATCACACAGGATAGGATTAGATACACGGCTCAGCAGACATTATCACACAGGAGATGATTAGATACACAGCATAGGATTAGATACACAGCTCAGCAGACAGTATCACACAGCATAGGATTAGATACACTTCTCAGCAGACAGAATCACACAGGAGGGGATTAGATACACAGCTCAGCAGACAGTATCACAGGATAAGATTAGATACACTGCTCAGCAGACGGTATCACACAGGAGAGGATTAGATGCACAGCTCAGCAGACAGTATCACAAAGGAGAGGATTAGATAAACAGCTCAGCAGACAGTATCACACAGGAGAGGATTAGATACACAGCTCAGCAGACAGTATCACACAGGAGAGGATTAGATACACAGTTCATCAGACAGTATCACACAGGAGTGGATTAGATACACGGCTCAGCAGACAGTATCGCACAGGGCGGGATTAGATACACGACTCAGCAGATGGTATCACACAAGATAGGATTAGATACACAGTTCATCAGACAGTATCACACAGGATAGGATAAGATACACATCTCAGCACACAGTATCACAAAGGAGAGGATTAGATACACGGCTCAGCAGACAGTATCACACAGGAGAGGATTAGATACACAGCTCATCAGACAGTATCACACAGGAGAGGATTAGATACACAGCTCAGCAGACAGTATCACACAGGAGAGGATTAGATACACAGCTCAGCAGACAGTATCACACAGGAGAGGATTAGATACACAGCTCAGCTGACAGTATCACACAGGAGAGGATTAGATACACAGCTCAGCAGACAGTATCACACAGGAGAGGATTAGATACACAGCTCAGCAGACAGTATCACACAGGAGAGGATTAGAAACACAGTTCATCAGACAGTATCACACAGGAGAGGATTAGATATACAGCTCAGCAGACAGTATCACACAGGAGAGGATTAGATACACAGCTCAGCAGACAGTATCACACAGGAGAGGATTAGATACACTGCTCAGCAGACAGTATCACACAGCATAGGATTAGATACACAGCTCAGCAGACTGTATCACACGGGTGGATTAGATACACGGCTCAGCAGACAGTATCGCACAGGGCGGGATTAGATACACGGCTCAGCAGACAGTATCACACAGGATAGGATTAGATACACAGTTCATCAGACAGTATCACACAGGAGAGGATTAGATACACAGCTCAGCAGACAGTATCACACAGGAGAGGATTAGATACACAGCTCATCAGACAGTATCACACAGAGGATTACATACACAGCTCAGCACACAGTATCACACAGGAAAGGATTAGATACACAGCTCAGCAGAGAGTATCGCACAGGAGAGGATTAGATACACAGCTCAGCAGCCGGTATCACACAGGAGAGGATTAGATACACTGCTCAGCAGACGGTATCACACAGGAGAGGATTGGATACACGGTTGAGCAGACAGTATCACACAGGGTAGGATTAGAGATACAGCTCAGCAGACAGTATCACACAGCATAGGATTAGATACACAGCTCAGCAGACAGTATCACACAGTATAAGATTAGATACACAGCTCAGCAGACAGTATCACACAGGAGAGGATTAGATACACAGCACAGCAGTCAGTATCACACAGGAGAGGATTTGATACACAGCTCAGCAGACAGTATCACACAGGAGAGGATTGGATACACGGATCAGCAGATGGTATCAAACAGGATGGAATTAGATACACTGCTCAGCAGACAGTATCACACAGGACAGGATTAGATACACAGCTCAGCTGACAATATCACACAGGAGAGGATTAGATACACAGCTCACCTGACAGTATCACACAGTAGAGGATTATATACATGGCTCAGCAGACAGTATCACACAGGATAGGCTTAGATACACAGCTCAGCAGGCAGTATCACACAGGAAAGGATTAGATACACAGCTCAGCAAACAGTATCACACATGAGAGGATTAGATACATAGCTCAGCAGACAGTATCACACAGGAGAGGATTAGATACACGGCTCAGCAGACGGTATCACACAGGATAGGATTAGATACACAACTCAGCTGACAGTATCACACAGCACAGGATTAGATACAAAGCTCAGCAGATAGTATCACACAGGAGTGGATTAGATACACGGCTCAGCAGACAGTATCGCACAGGGCGGGATTAGATACACGGCTCAGCAGACAGTATCACACAGGATAGGATTAGATACACAGTTCATCAGACAGTATCACACAGGAGTGGATTAGATACACGGCTCAGCAGACAGTATCGCACAGGGCGGGATTAGATACACAGCTCAGCAGACAGTATCACACAGGATAGGATTAGATACAGCTCAGCAGACAGTATCACACAGGAGTGGATTAGATCCACGGCTCAGCAGACAGTATCGCACAGGGCGGGATTAGATACACGGCTCAGCAGACAGTATCACACAGGATAGGATTAGATACACTGCTCAGCAGATAGTATCACACAGGATAGGATTAGATGCACAGCTCAGCAGACAGTATCACACAGGAGAGGATTAGATACACAGCTCAGCAGACAATATCGCACAGGAGAGGATTAGATACATAGATCAGCGGACTGTATCACACAGGACAGGATTAGATACACAGCTCAGCAGACAGTATCACACAGGAGAGGATTAGATACACGGGTCAGCAGACATTATCACACAGGAGAGGATTAGATACACAGCTCAGCAGACAGTATCACAAAGGATAGGATTAGATACACAGCTCAGCAGCTGGTATCACACAGGATAGGTTTAGATACACTGCTCAGCAGATGGTATCACACAGGATATGATTAGATACAGGGCTCAGCAGACAGTATCACACAGGAGAGGATTAGTTACACGGCTCAGCAGATGGTATCACACAGGATAGGATTAGATACACAGCTCAGCAGACAGTATCACACAGGGCAGGATTAGATACACGGTTCAGCAGACAGTATCACACAGGGTAGGATTAGATACACGGCTCAGCAGACAGTATCACACAGGAGAGGATTTGATACACAGCTCAGCTGACAGTATCACACAGGAGAGGATTAGATACACAGCTCAGCAGATGGTATCACACAGGATAGGATTAGATACACTGCTCAGCAGACAGTATCACACAGGGCAGGATTAGATACACGGTTCAGCAGACAGTATCACACAGGGTAGGATTAGATACACGGCTCAGCAGACAGTATCACACAGGAGAGGATTTGATACACAGCTCAGCAGACAGTATCACACAGGAGAGGATTAGATACACAGCTCAGCAGATGGTATCACACAGGATAGAATTAGATACACTGCTCAGCAGACAGTATCACACAGGGCAGGATTAGATACACGGTTCAGCAGACAGTATCACACAGGGTAGGATTAGATACACGGCTCAGCAGACAGTATCACACAGGAGATGATTAGATACACAGCTCAGCAGACAGTATCACACAGGAAAGGATTAGATACACAGCTCAGCAGACAGTATCACACAGGAGAGGATTAGATACACAGCTCAGCAGACAGTATCACACAGGAGAGGATTAGATACACTGCTCAGCAGATAGTATCACACAGGAGAGGATTAGATGCACAGCTGAACAGACAGTATCACACAGGAGAGTATTAGATACACGGCTCATCAGACAGTATCGCACAGGAGAGGATTAGATACACAGCTCAGCAGACAGTATCACACAGGAGAGGATTAGATACATAGCTCATCAGACAGTATCACACAGGACAGGATTAGATACACGGCTCAGCAGACAGTATCACACAGGAGAGGATTAGATACACAGCTCAGCTGACAGTATCATACAGGAGAGGATTAGATACACAGCTCAGCAGACAGTATCGCACAGGAGAGGATTAGATACATAGCTCATCAGACAGTATCACACAGGACAGGATTAGATACACAGCTCAGCAGACAGTATCACACAGGAGAGGATTAGATACACAGCTCAGCTGACAGTATCACACAGGAGAGGATTAGATACACAGCTCAGCAGACAGTATCGCACAGGAGAGGATTAGATACACAGCTCAGCAGCCGGTATCACACAGGAGAGGATTAGATACACTGCTCAGCAGACGGTATCACACAGGAGAGGATTAGATACACGGTTGAGCAGACAGTATCACACAGGGTAGGATTAGAGATACAGCTCAGCAGACAGCATCACACAGGATAGGATTAGATACACAGCTCAGCAGACAGTATCACACAGCATAGGATTAGATACACAGCACAGCAGTCAGTATCACACAGGAGAGGATTTGATACACAACTCAGCAGACAGTATCACACAGGAGAGGATTAGATACACAGCTCAGCTGACAATATCACACAGGATAGGATTAGATATACAGCTCAGCAGACAGTATCACACAGGAGAGGATTAGATACATGGCTCAGCAGACAGTATCGCACAGGACAGGATTAGATACACAGCTCAGCAGACAGTATCACACAGGAGAGGATTAGATACACGGCTCAGCAGACAGTATCACACAGGATAGGATTATATACATGGCTCAGCAGACAGTATCACACAGGATAGGCTTAGATACACAGCTCACCTGACAGTATCACACAGTAGAGGATTATATACATGGCTCAGCAGACAGTATCACACAGGATAGGCTTAGATACACAGCTCAGCAGGCAGTATCACACAGGAAAGGATTAGATACACAGCTCAGCAAACAGTATCACACAGGAGAGGATTAGATACATAGCTCAGCAGACAGTATCACACAGGAGAGGATTAGATACACAGCTCAGCAGACAGTATCACACAGGAAAGGATTAGATACACAGCTCAGCAGATGGTATCACACAGGATAGGATTAGATACACAACTCAGCTGACAGTATCACACAGCACAGGATTAGATACAAAGCTCAGCAGATAGTATCACACAGGAGTGGATTAGATACACGGCTCAGCAGACAGTATCGCACAGGGCGGGATTAGATACACGGCTCAGCAGACAGTATCACACAGGATAGTTTTAGCTACACAGTTCATCAGACAGTATCACACAGGAGTGGATTAGATACACGGCTCAGCAGACAGTATCGCACAGGGCGGGATTAGATACACAGCTCAGCAGACAGTATCACACAGGAGTGGATTAGATCCACGGCTCAGCAGACAGTATCGCACAGGGCGGGATTAGATACACGGCTCAGCAGACAGTATCACACAGGATAGGATTAGATACACTGCTCAGCAGATAGTATCACACAGGATAGGATTAGATGCACAGCTCAGCAGACAGTATCACACAGGAGAGGATTAGATACACAGCTCAGCAGAGAATATCGCACAGGAGATGATTAGATACATAGCTCAGCGGACTGTATCACACAGGACAGGATTAGATACACAGCTCAGCAGACAGTATCACACAGGAGAGGATTAGATACACGGCTCAGCAGACATTATCACACAGGAGAGGATTAGATACACAGCTCAGCAGATGGTATCACACAGGAAAGGATTAGATACACAGCTCAGCAGACAGTATCACAAAGGATAGGATTAGATACACAGCTCAGCAGCTGGTATCACACAGGATAGGTTTAGATACACAGCTCAGCAGATGGTATCACACAGGATATGATTAGATACAGGGCTCAGCAGACAGTATCACACAGGAGAGGATTAGTTACACGGCTCAGCAGATGGTATCACACAGGATAGGATTAGATACACAGCTCAGCAGACAGTATCACACAGGGCAGGATTAGATACACGGTTCAGCAGACAGTATCACACAGGGTAGGATTAGATACACGGCTCAGCAGACAGTATCACACAGGAGAGGATTTGATACACAGCTCAGCAGACAGTATCACACAGGAGTGGATTAGATACACGGCTGAGCAGACAGTATCGCACAGGGCGGGATTAGATACACGGTTCAGCAGACAGTATCACACAGGAGAGTATTAGATACACTGCTCAGCAGACAGTATCACACAGGAGAGTATTAGATACACAGCTCAGCAGACTGTATCACACAGGAGAGAATTAGATACACAGCTCAGCAGACGGTATCACACAGGAGAGGATTAGATACACGGCTCAGCAGACAGTGTCACACAGGGTAGGATTAGAGATACACGGCTCAGCAGACAGTATCGCACAGGATAGGATTAGATACACGGCTCAGCAGACAGTATCACACAGGAGAGGATTAGATACACAGCTCAGCAGACAGTATCACACAGGGGATGATTAGATACACTGTTTAGCAGATAGTATCACACGGGATAGGATTAGATGCACAGCTCAGCAGACAGTATCACACAGGACAGGATTAGATACACAGCTCAGCAGACAGTATCACACAGGATAGGATTAGATACACTGCTCAGCAGACAGTATCACTGTACAGGATTAGATACACGGCTCACCAGACAGTATCACACAGCATAGGATTAGATACACAGGTCAGCAAACAGTATCACACAGGATAGGATTAGATACACTGCTCAGCAGATGGTATCACACAGGATAGGATTAGATACACAGCTCAGCAGACAGTATCACACAGGATAGGATTAGATACACGGCTCAGCAGACAGTATCACAGGAGGGGATTAGATACACGGCTCAGTAGACAGTATCACACAGGAGAGGATTAGATACACATAGGATTAGATACACAGCTCAGCAGACAGTATCACACAGGAGGGGATTAGATACACAGCTCAGCAGACAGTATAACACAGGAGAGGATTAGATACACGGCTCAACACACAGTATTACACAGAGGATTAGATACACGGCTCAGCAGACAGTATCACACAGGAGAGGATTAGATACACAGCTCAGCTGACAGTATCACACAGCATAGGATTAGATACACAGCTCAGCAGACAGTATCACACAGGAGTGGATTAGATACACGGCTCAGCAGACAGTATCGCACAGGGCGGGATTAGATACACGGCTCAGCAGACAGTATCACACAGGATAGGATTAGATACACAGTTCATCAGACAGTATCACACAGGAGACGATTAGATACACAGCTCAGCAGACAGTATCACACATTAGAGGATTAGATACACTGCTCAGCAGACAGTATCACACAGGAGAGGATTAGATACACAGCTCAGCAGACAGTATCACACAGGATGGCATTAGATACACAGCTCAGCACACAGTTTCACCAGGAGAGGATTAGATACACGGCTCAGCAGACAGTATCGCACAGGAGAGGATTAGATACACTGCTCACCAGACAGTATCACACAGCATATGATTAGAAACACTGCTCAGCAGACAGTATCACACAGGAGTGGATTAGATACACGGCTCAGCAGACAGTATCGCACAGGGCGGGATTAGATACATGGCTCAGCAAACAGTATCACACAGGATAGGATTAGATACACAGTTCACCATCACTGCGTCATAATAGCACTGCAGTATGTGGTGAGGGACTACAACTCCCAGCAAGTGACAGTGCAGGCACCGATCATGTAACTAAACCATCACTGCGTCATAATAGCACTGCAGTATGTGGTGAGGGACTACAACTCCCAGCAAGTGACAGCGCAGGCACTGGTCATGTAACTAAACCATCACTGCGTTATAATAGCACTGCAGTATGTGGTGAGGGACTACAACTCCCAGCAAGTGACAGCGCAGGCACCGATCATGTAACTAAACCATCACTGCGTCATAATAGCACTGCAGTATGTGGTAAGGGACTACAACTCCCAGCAAGTTTATTTATTTTTATTTTACACGCTGCTGTTTTCCACAGTGAATTACCAGAAAGATCTGCACCAAAATCATGGAGTGCAAATTTGCTGTTGTGGATTTTTGCTAATTTGCTCTGATTTTCTATGGAAATCCTCCAGGAACAATCTGCCACATTTGAACAGATCTTCAGGCCTCATTCAGACATCTGTAGTTTTCTGGTACATTAAAAAAAAGCAAAAAAAACAAAACTGATTTTCATCAAAGGGATCGATCCGAATTGTATCAATGTTTGTTACTATATGCAAATAAAAAAAAATATATATATATGGATATGTGAACTGCCCCATAGATGATAAAGGTGCGTATTATGTCTGTCAATAACATGGATGTAAAAAAACAGACGTCTGAATGAGACGTTCACCCACAAGATCATCTAGCAATAGTGCAGCTCTGACCTGACACATAGCATTCACAGAAAGGCTCCTGATCAGCACATATGATGTCTGTGATCTATAAAGAGTCCTCCACATTGTACCCACTACATATACATTCACAATAAAGCTGCTCCCGTAACATCAACTGCCCCACACCTACCACATATAGCCAGGTCCCCGCTCCCCCACACACAGTATATAGCCAGGTCCCCGCTCCCCCACACACAGTATATAGCCAGGCCCCCGCTCCCCCACACAAAGTATATAGCCAGGTCCCCGCTCCCCCACACAAAGTATATAGCCAGGTCCCCGCTCCCCCACACAAAGTATATAGCCAGGTCCCCGCTCCCCCGCACACAGTATATAGCCAGGTCCCCGCTCCCCCACACACAGTATATAGCCAGGCCCCCGCTCCCCCACACAAAGTATATAGCCAGGTCCCCGCTCCCCCACACAAAGTATATAGCCAGGTCCCCGCTCCCCCACACAAAGTATATAGCCAGGTCCCCGCTCCCCTACACAAAGTATATAGCCAAGATCCCCGCTCCCCCACACACAGTATATAGCCAAGATCCCCGCTCCCCCACACACAGTATATAGCCAGGCCCCCGCTCCCCCACACACAGTATATAGTCAGGTCCCCGCTCCCCCACACACAGTATATAGTCAGGTCCCCGCTCCCCCACACACAGTATATAGCCAAGATCCCCGCTCCCCCACACAAAGTATATAGCCAGGTCCCCGCTCCCCCACACAAAGTATATAGCCAGGTCCCCGCTCCCCCACACAAAGTATATAGCCAGGCCCCCGCTCCCCCACACACAGTATATAGTCAGGTCCCCGCTCCCCCACACACAGTATATAGCCAGGCCCCCGCTCCCCCACACACAGTATATAGTCAGGTCCCCGCTCCCCCACACACAGTATATAGACAAGGTCCCCGCTCCCCCACACACAGTATATAGCCAGGTCCCCGCTCCCCCACACACAGTATATAGTCAGGTCCCCGCTCCCCCACACACAGTATATAGCCAAGATCCCCGCTCCCCCACACAAAGTATATAGCCAGGTCCACGCTCCCCCACACAAAGTATATAGCCAGGTCCCCGCTCCCCCACACAAAGTATATAGCCAGGTCCCCGCTCCCCCACACAAAGTATATAGACAAGCTCCCCTCCTCCATGTATAGCATATTTATCCAGGTCTCCGCTCCCCCACATATAGCAAAGAGAACCAAGTCCAGCACCCCCTCCCCCACCACACAGCATACGGTATATAGACAAGTCCCCCACACACAGCATACGGTATATAGACAAGACCCCCACACACAGCATACGGTATATAGACAAGTCCCCCACACACAGCATACGGTATATAGACAAGTCCCCCACACACAGCATACGGTATATAGACAAGTCCCCCACACACAGCATACGGTATATAGACAAGTCCCCCACATACAGCATACAGTATATAGACAAGTCCCCCACACACAGCATACGGTATATAGACAAGTCCCCCCCACACAGCATATAGTATATAGACATGTCCCCCACACACAGCATACGGTATATAGACAAGTCCCCCACACACAGCATACAGTATATAGACAAGTCCCCACACACAGCATACAGTATATAGACAAGTCCCCCACACACAGCATACGGTATATAGACAAGCCCCCCACACAGCATACGGTATATAGACAAGTCCCCCACACACAGCATACGGTATATAGACAAGTCCCCCCCACACAGCATACGGTATATAGACAAGTCCCCCACACACAGCATACAGTATATAGACAAGTCCCCCACACACAGCATACGGTATATAGACAAGACCCCCACACAGCATACAGTATATAGACAAGTCCCCTACACAGCATACAGTATATAGACAAGTCCCCCACACACAGCATACGGTATATAGACAAGTCCCCCACACACAGCATACGGTATATAGACAAGTCCCCCACACAGCATACGGTATATAGACAAGTCCCCCCCACACAGCATACGGTATATAGACAAGTCCCCCCCACACAGCATACAGTATATAGACAAGTCCCCCACACACAGCATACAGTATATAGACAAGTCCCCCATACACAGCATACAGTATATAGACAAGCCCCCACACACAGCATACGGTATATAGACAAGTCCCCCCCACACACAGCATACAGTATATAGACAAGTCCCCCCCACACAGCATACGGTATATAGACAAGTCCCCCCCACACAGCATACAGTATATAGACAAGTCCCCCCACACAGCATACGGTATATAGACAAGTCCCCCCCACACACAGCATACGGTATATAGACAAGTCCCCCCCATACGGTATATAGACAAGTCCCCCACACACAGCATACGGTATATAGACAAGTCCCCCACACAGCATATGGTATATAGACAAGTCACCCACACACAGCATACAGTATATAGACAAGTCCCCCCCACACAGCATACGGTATATAGACAAGTCCCCCCCACACAGCATACGGTATATAGACAAGTCCCCCCCACACAGCATACGGTATATAGACAAGTCACCCACACACAGCATACAGTATATAGACAAGTCCCCCCCACACAGCATACGGTATATAGACAAGTCACCCACACACAGCATACAGTATATAGACAAGTCCCCCACACACAGCATACGATATATAGACAAGTCCCCCACACACAGCATACAGTATATAAACAAGTCCCCCATACACAGCATACGGTATATAGACAAGTCCCCCACACACAGCATACGGTATATAGACAAGTCCCCCACACACAGCATACGGTATATAGACAAGTCCCCCACACACAGTATACAGTATATAGACAAGTCCCCCCACACAGCATACGGTATATAGACAAGTCCCCCACACACAGTATACGGTATATAGACAAGTCCCCCACACACAGCATACGGTATATAGACAAGTCCCCCACACACAGCATACAGTATATAGACAAGTCCCCCATACACAGCATACGGTATATAGACAAGTCCCCCATACACAGCATACGGTATATAGACAAGTCCCCCACACACAGCATACGGTATATAGACAAGTCCCCCCCACACAGCATACGGTATATAGACAAGTCCCCCACACACAGCATACGGTATATAGACAAGTCCCCCCCACACAGCATACGGTATATAGACAAGTCCCCCACACACAGCATACGGTATATAGACAAGTCCCCCATACACAGCATACAGTATATGGACAAGTCCCCCACACACAGCATACGGTATATAGACAAGTCCCCCACACACAGCATACGGTATATAGACAAGTCCCCCACACAGCATACGGTATATAGACAAGTCCTCCACACACAGCAAACGGTATATAGACAAGTCCCCCACACACAGTATACAGTATATAGACAAGTCCCCCACACAGCATACAGTATATAGACAAGTCCCCCACACACAGCATACGGTATATAGACAAGTCCCCCACACAGCATACGGTATATAGACAAGTCACCCACACACAGCATACAGTATATAGACAAGTCCCCCCCACACAGCATACAGTATATAGACAAGTCCCCCACACACAGCATACAGTATATAGACAAGTCCCCCATACACAGCATACAGTATATAGACAAGTCCCCCACACACAGCATACAGTATATAGACAAGTCCCCCATACACAGCATACAGTATATAGACAAGTCCACCACACACAGCATACGGTATATAGACAAGTCCCCCCCACACACAGCATACAGTATATAGACAAGTCCCCCCCACACAGCATACGGTATATAGACAAGTCCCCCCCACACAGCATACAGTATATAGACAAGTCCCCCCACACAGCATACGGTATATAGACAAGTCCCCCCCACACACAGCATACGGTATATAGACAAGTCCCCCCCATACGGTATATAGACAAGTCCCCCACACACAGCATACGGTATATAGACAAGTCCCCCACATAGCATATGGTATATAGACAAGTCACCCACACACAGCATACAGTATATAGACAAGTCCCCCCCACACAGCATACGGTATATAGACAAGTCCCCCCCACACAGCATATGGTATATAGACAAGTCACCCACACACAGCATACAGTATATAGACAAGTCCCCCCCACACAGCATACGGTATATAGACAAGTCACCCACACACAGCATACAGTATATAGACAAGTCCCCCACACACAGCATACGATATATAGACAAGTCCCCCACACACAGCATACAGTATATAAACAAGTCCCCCATACACAGCATACGGTATATAGACAAGTCCCCCACACACAGCATACGGTATATAGACAAGTCCCCCACACACAGCATACGGTATATAGACAAGTCCCCCACACACAGTATACAGTATATAGACAAGTCCCCCCACACAGCATACGGTATATAGACAAGTCCCCCACACACAGTATACGGTATATAGACAAGTCCCTCACACACAGCATACGGTATATAGACAAGTCCCCCACACACAGCATACAGTATATAGACAAGTCCCCCATACACAGCATACGGTATATAGACAAGTCCCCCATACACAGCATACGGTATATAGACAAGTCCCCCACACACAGCATACGGTATATAGACAAGTCCCCCCCACACAGCATACGGTATATAGACAAGTCCCCCACACACAGCATACGGTATATAGACAAGTCCCCCCCACACAGCATACGGTATATAGACAAGTCCCCCACACACAGCATACGGTATATAGACAAGTCCCCCATACACAGCATACAGTATATAGACAAGTCCCCCCACACAGCATACAGTATATAGACAAGTCCCCCACACACAGAATACAGTATATAGACAAGTCCCCCCACACAGCATACAGTATATAGACAAGTCCCCCACACACAGCATACAGTATATAGACAAGTCCCCCCCACACAGCATACGGTATATAGACAAGTCCCCCCCACACAGCATACGGTATATAGACAAGTCCCCCACACACAGAATACAGTATATAGACAAGTCCCCCCACACAGCATACAGTATATAGACAAGTCCCCCACACAGCATACGGTATATAGACAAGTCCCCCACACAGCATACGGTATATAGACAAGTCCCCCACACACAGAATACAGTATATAGACAAGTCCCCCCACACAGCATACAGTATATAGACAAGTCCCCCACACAGCATACGGTATATAGACAAGTCCCCCACACAGCATACGGTATATAGGCAAGTCCCCCACACACAGAATACAGTATATAGACAAGTTCCCCCACACAGCATACAGTATATAGACAAGTCCCCCACACACAGCATACAGTATATAGACAAGTCCCCCCCACACAGCATACGGTATATAGACAAGTCCCCCCCACACAGCATACGGTATATAGACAAGTCCCCCCCACACAGCATACGGTATATAGACAAGTCCCCCCACACACAGCATACGGTATATAGACAAGTCCCCCATACACAGCATACGGTATATAGACAAGTCCCCCATACACAGCATACAGTATATAGACAAGTCCCCCACACACAGCTTACGGTATATAGACAAGTCCCCCCACACACAGCATACGGTATATAGACAAGTCCCCCATACACAGCATACGGTATATAGACAAGTCCCCCCACACAGCATACAGTATATAGACAAGTCCCCCCCACACAGCATACGGTATATAGACAAGTCCCCCACACACAGCATACAGTATATAGACAAGTCCCCCACACACAGCATACGGTATATAGACAAGTCCCCCCACACACAGCATAAGGTATATAGACAAGTCCCCCATTCACAGCATAAGGTATATAGACAAGTCCCCCACACACAGCATACAGTATATAGACAAGTCCCCCACACACAGCATACGGTATATAGACAAGTCCCCCACACACAGCATAAGGTATATAGACAAGTCCCCCCACACACAGCATAAGGTATATAGGCAAGTCCCCCATACACAGCATAAGGTATATAGACAAGTCCCCCCCACACAGCATACAGTATATAGACAAGTCCCCCACACACAGCATACGGTATATAGACAAGTCCCCCACACACAGCATACGGTATATAGACAAGTCCCCCCGCACAGCATACGGTATATAGACAAGTCCCCCCCACACACAGCATACGGTATATAGACAAGTCCCCCATACACAGCATACGGTATATAGACAAGTCCCCCACACATCATACGGTATATAGACAAGTCCCCCACACACAGCATACGGTATATAGACAAGTCCCCCACACACAGCATACGGTATATAGACAAGTCCCCCCACACACAGCATACGGTATATAGACAAGTCCCCCCGCACAGCATACGGTATATAGACAAGTCCCCCCCACACACAGCATACGGTATATAGACAAGTCCCCCATACACAGCATACGGTATATAGACAAGTCCCCCACACAGCATACGGTATATAGACAAGTCCCCCACACACAGCATACAGTATATAGACAAGTCCCCCACACACAGCATACAGTATATAGACAAGTCCCCCACACAGCATACGGTATATAGACAAGTCCCCCACGCAGCATACTGTATATAGACAAGTCCCTCACACACAGCATACAGTATATAGACAAGTCCACCACACACAGCATACAGTATATAGACAAGTCCCCCACACACAGCATACAGTATATAGACAAGTCCCCCACACAGCATACGGTATATAGACAAGTCCCCCTCACACACAGCATACAGTATATAGACAAGTCCCCCTCACACACAGCATACAGTATATAGACAAGTCCCCCACACACAGCATACAGTATATAGACAAGTCCCCCACACAGCATACGGTATATAGACAAGTCCCCCTCACACACAGCATACAGTATATAGACAAGTCCCCCACACACAGCATACAGTATATAGACAAGTCCACCACACACAGCATACGGTATATAGACAAGTCCCCCTCACACACAGCATACAGTATATAGACAAGTCCCCCCCACACAGCATACGGTATATAGACAAGTCCCCCCCACACAGCATACAGTATATAGACAAGTCCCCCCACACAGCATACGGTATATAGACAAGTCCCCCCCCACACACAGCATACGGTATATAGACAAGTCCCCCCCACACAGCATACGGTATATAGACAAGTCCCCCCACACAGCATACGGTATATAGACAAGTCCCCCACACACAGCATACTGTATATAGACAAGTTCCCCACACACAGCATACAGTATATAGACAAGTCCCCCACACGCAGCATACTGTATATAGACAAGTCCCCCACACACAGCATACAGTATATAGACAAGTCCCCCACACGCAGCATACTGTATATAGACAAGTCCCCCACACACAGCATACAGTATATAGACAAGTCCCCCACACAGCATACGGTATATAGACAAGTCCCCCCACACAGCATACAGTATATAGACAAGTCCCCCACACACAGCATACAGTATATAGACAAGTCCCCCACACACAGCATACAGTATATAGACAAGTCCCCCACACACAGCATACTGTATATAGACAAGTCCCCCACACACAGCATACAGTATATAGACAAGTCCCCCACACGCAGCATACTGTATATAGACAAGTCCCCCACACACAGCATACAGTATATAGACAAGTCCCCCACACAGCATACGGTATATAGACAAGTCCCCCCACACAGCATACAGTATATAGACAATTCCCCAACACACAGCATACAGTATATAGACAAGTCCCCCATACACAGCATACGGTATATAGACAAGTCCCCCACACACAGCATACAGTATATAGACAAGTACCCCACACACAGCATACGGTATATAGACAAGTCCCCCACACACACCATACAGTATATAGATAAGTCCCCCACACACAGCATACGGTATATGGACAAGTCCCCCACACACAGCATACGGTATATAGACAAGTCCCCCACACACAGCATACGGTATATAGACAAGTCCCCCACACACAGCATACGGTATATAGACAAGTCCCCCCCCCCACACACAGCATACGATGTATAGACAAGTGCATAGCTGTGGTAGGGTAGGAGTGGGAGGAGCCTTCCTTCTCTTGTCAGTGCTGGCCCTGCAGTGGAGCCCACCGGGGAATTCCCCAGCAGGCCATTCCGAGCCTGGTCACATGCTGACTAGAGTCTCAGACACCTCTCTGAGTAGCCCACTGATAGAAGTGGATGAGAATCTAGTCGGCATTTGACCTCAACTATTACATCATAACACCGGCTTTATCTTTTTAAAGCTTTGTAACCTTTACTCACTTTATGAATCAGCCATAGATAAAACTCAGTAAGGATGGGTTGCTACTGTGTGCAATTTGCCAGCCAGCCCAGAACAGCGGTGACCTGAGCCGACAGCAGCGACTTGAGTAGACTGTGGCCACCTGAGCCAACAGCGGCATTTATATTGTGCTATCGCCAGGAAATGGATGACAATGGCAGTCAGGGGAATGGTGAAGGCCTGCATGGCTGCCATCTTGGTACTCCTGTGAAGTTCATCCACAGTCTGGACTTAATCTTATAAACTGTATACTGCATTACTAGAGGATTACTGTATATAGAATAAGCAGTCAAGAGATTGCAGGTTCAAGTGCCCTAAGGGGACATAAAAAAAGAAAGTAAAAATGGAAAAAAAAGAAAAAGTTTTATAAAGGAAAAAAAATAAACAAAAATGTTAAATCACCCCTATTTTCCGAGGTAAAAAAAAAGAAATTAAAAAAGAAACATTTTATATTGTCGTGTCTGTAAAAGTCCGACCTATCAAAGCCCAAATTATTTAAACCGCACGTTAAATAGCGGAAAAATAAATGAAAAAGCCAGAATTGCCGTATTATGGTGTCACCAAACAGTAATAAATAACCCGGTATTGTGTCACCATTTTGTGAGACCCTGCATTTGTTCCATGTTTCTGCTGATGAATCTGGGCGAGGTTCGCTTTCTGCTCGCCGACCTGCGGGGGTTATTGATGCCATTCTCTGCTGTCTACAAACTTTTCATCTCTTTTTGATGCATTTTTTGGGAGGTAAAATTACCCAAAAAGAAAAAAAAATTGGGTGTTTAGATTATCTTTGCTGTTGGGCATTTGCTGTAGGGGTTAATATATTTATGATTTGATAGATTGGACTTTTTGTCAGTGTGTCAATACTAAATAAATAAATATATATATATAATCGTTTAGTCTTGCTTTGTATTGACAAATGGAGGGAGGAAATTTCAAAGGATTTTTTTATATATATAAATTTTAATTTTAATCCTTTTCTATCACATTATTTTTTGGTCCCGTTGGGCAACTTGAACCAAAAATCCACAACTCATTGGAATTGCGACACTTAAATTCTGCAGATGTCGGGAAGGGGATAAAGAGAATAAAGTAACTTTGCAGAATGCTTCCGTTTTGTGTACACAGCTCCTGTGCTGACTTACTGTTCTCTTTGGTTACACCACACACCCATTCTGTGTCCGGCCCCCACAGATCGCCATCTCCATATATATGGGGGGATTTCCTCATGTGACGACCCCTCTGCCGATGTATACAGATCACATGTGGCTTCACCTTCAGCTTTGATCTCCGCAGTCTTCAGTTCCGGATCCTCCAGGATGAGGGATAAATCTTTCTTGCTCTTCATTCCCCTCCGTGGCTGATACAGCAGCTCCACCGCGCCGACGTTCCCCTCATAGGGAGGAATCGCTCCGCAAAGACTGTTCTCAGCCACAGGACGATCCGCCGGATACAGGAGGAAAGTTCTCCTCTCTGCAATGAAGGATTATTCAACTTTTCTGCCATTTGTAAGATCTCTGCTTGTTGTCTGAGAATAAAATCATTCTTGTTAATATCCAGAACCTGAAAAAAATCTAATCCTGACAGCAGCGGAGCATTTATTACAATGGTATTCAGTCTAGACGATCCCCCTCCTGTCCTGACCGTTTGCTACAATGTATCAGTGCAGGGAAAATCTATCAGTTTGGACTTGGTTTCCCTTACAGAGGATTGTCCAGGCCAGACACCATTGTACCGAGTGGCGTCCCGCCAATGGCTCCAGGCCACGCGACTGCTATGGGGCCCGTGAGCTGGGGGGGCCCCATAGCAGTCGCCTGCACTGTGTACCCCCGCATCGGGTCCCCCTCCTGCACCCAGGTAAGAGACGGGGCCCTGAGCAGGCGGGGGGCTTACTCACCATCGGGCATCCCGGCGCACTATGGGCCCCCCCGCCTGCTCAGGGCCCCGGCCGTCACAATAATTACCTCTTCCTGTGCCCTAGACGCTAGAATGTATGGGATCCTTCCAGGTGTGATGTCATTTCCGGGGGCGTGTTCTAGTTCAGCACCAGACACCAGAGTCTCATGCAGAGACAGAGCTGCCGGTGAAGCTGCAGGAGGAGGTCAGTATCCTAAGCTGAGAAACAGGAGATTGTTCTATTAATTGCTGGTCTGATGTCTTTTCTTCTTGTTGTTTTTGGGGTGAGGGGGCTTGATACTTGCGAGTGAGGGATTTGGGGGGGTTAATGCTGGAGGGCAGTCTGGTGGGGTTAATTAATGCTTGTGGAGATCTTAGGGGGCTCTGGGGAATATTGCAGGGATAATGCGTGCTTGTGGGTGCCCTAAGGGGATGCTACGGGGTTGTGAGGGCTCTGGGGGGGATGCTGCGGGCTTAGGGGGGCCCTAAGGGGGATTCTGCGGTCTTGTGGGGGCTCTGGGGGGGATGCTGCGAGCTTGTGGGGGCTCTGGGGGGGTGAATGCTGTGGGCTTGTGGGGCCCTGGGGGGGATGCTGCGGGCTTGTGGGGCCCTGGGGGGATGCTGTGGGCTTGTGGGTGCTCTGGGGGGGATGCTGCGGGCTTGTGGGGCCCTGGGGGGGATGCTGTGGGCTTGTGGGGGCTCTGGGGCGGGAATGCTGTGGGCTTGTGGGGCCCTGGGGGGGATGCTGCGGGCTTGTGGGGCCCTGGGGGGATGCTGTGGGCTTGTGGGGCCCTGGGGGGATGCTGTGGGCTTGTGGGTGCTCTGGGGGGGATGCTGCGGGCTTGTGGGGCCCTGGGGGGATGCTGTGGGCTTGTGGGTGCTCTGTGGGGGGATGCTGCGGGCTTGTGGGTGCTCTGGGGGGGGATGCTGCGGGCTTGTGGGTGCTCTGGGGGGATGCTGCGGGCTTGTGGAGGCTCTGGGGGGGATGCTGCGAGCTTGTGGGGGCTCTGGGGGGGGATGCTGTGAGCTTGTGGGGGCTCTGGTGGGGGAATGCTGTGGGCTTGTGGGGGCCCTGGGGGGGATGCTGTGGGCTTGTGGGGGCCCTTGGGGGATACTGCGGGCTTGTGGGAGCTCTGGGGGGGGTGTGCTGCAGGCTTGTGGGGGCCCCGGGGGGATGCAGCAGGCTTGTGGGGGCCCTGGGGGGGATGCATCGGGCTTGTGGGTGCTCTGGGGGGGATGCAGCGGGCTTGTGGGTGCTCTGGGGGGGATGCTGCCGGCTTGTGGGTGCTTTGGGGGGGGATGCTGCGGGCTTGTGGGGGCTCTGGGGGGGATGCTGCAGGCTTGTGGGGGGCTTGTGGGGCCTCTGTATGGGGTCCAGCCTGCATATGGCATTACATGGGGACCAGGCAGTATTTTCTATGGTAAATTATATGAGATCCAGTATTTTGTATGGAGCATTATATGGGGCTCATAAGACTGTATGGAGGACTATGTTGTGCCCATAATATTGTATGGAGGACTTAGTGGTGCCATAACACTGTATGGAGGACTATACTGTCCGGTCTGCACTGTGCGCTGTGAGGATTCACCGGTTTCTGAGCTATTGTAGAATTTACAGTAGATATCACTCATGAAATGTAAGAAGTCAGTGACATTTTTGGCATTGTACTATGTCTATATCTATAATTTCTCTGCTGTATCTGTGCATCATGAATGGTTGGATGTGTTAAAGGGGCCACTGAGACTCTTTCGCCCGGGGCCCACGAAAACCTGGAGGAGGGAGCATCATGTGACACTCCCTCTCCCATCATTCCTCCTCTGCGTCTGACGCAGCGGCATGATGACGCGCCACGCTGTGTCAGACAGTGGAGCTGGCAGCTGCTGAGGTGATCAGCTGCAGAGACTGAAGCAGCGGGGAACGAGGAGCGGTAAGTATGTATTTATTTTTAAATCAGTGTGTACTGATAATACTGGAGGACTGGGGCTGCATTTTACCCTACGGGTGGGGGGGGGGCTGCATTTTACCCTATGGGGGGCTGCATTATACTGCATACAGGACCATGGGGGAATGCATTATACTGAGTGGAGGACCATGGGGGAGTGCATTGTACTGTGTGGAGGACCATGGCGAGTGTCTTATACTGTGTGGAGGACCATGGGGGAGTACATTGTACTGTGTGGAGGACCATGGGGGAGTGCATTGTACTGTGTGGAGGACCATGGGGGAGTGCATTGTACTGTGTGGAGGACCATGGAGGAGTGCATTGTGCTGTGTGGAGGACCATGGGGGAGTGCATTGTACTGTGTGGAGGACCACGAGGGAGTGCATTATACTGCGTGGAGGACCACGAGGGAGTGCATTATACTGCGTGGAGGACCATGGGGAGTGTATTATACTGCGTGGAGGACCATGGCGAGTGCCTTATACTGTGTGGAGGACCATGGCAAAAGTTTTATACTGTGTGGAGGACCATGGCGAGTGCATTATACTCTATGGTGTGTGGAGAGGTGTGGGGCAGTTGGGGGATCATACTGTGTTGGTGTCATACTTTACCCTGTGAGTTGAGGTGGGGTACAGTAGGGTCATTATACTGTGCATATGGAGGAATTCACCATGGGGGTATCATACCGTGTTTGGGGGGCACTTTTGTTGGCACCACACTTTATGGGCAATGAAAAAGGGATCTAGGACTTCAGCAGGAGGAAAATTACTATGTAAAGGCTGGAAGGTTGTGAGATCTGCTCTTCTATGACCCCGACAATTATTTACATTTTTACATATTTTTGTTGGGGGGGGGCCCAATTAGAACTTCTGCTATGGGGCCCCATGATTCCTATGTACGCCTCTGATTGTACCAAATCCTCAGCTGTGCTGGTACTAAGGATATGGACACTCAGACATTTTGGGCTAAATATATACATACAAATATTTTTTCAATAACGTTTCATAAACAATTTGGCTTTTTTATTTCCTTTGCATTGCTAGTTGCAGATTGAGCTCACTGAGAATTTATCAGTGAGCTCATTCTGACCTTCTCTGTGCTGATTATGTTCACAGACCAGCATGAAAGTTGGGCTGATCTCTGATGCAGTCATAAATCATCGCAGAAATAAAAGAGCTGGAAACTCCACATCATAAGGAGCTCACTGACTGAATCTCAAGTTAACTCATTCTGCAGCCATCAATGTGCTGCTGGGAAACAAAAAGCTGGTAAAGGCCGAACAGAGCAAATGTTACATGAAGAGAAATAGTAAAAAGTATTTTTAGACCAATATACATGTATTTAAAGGGATTGTCCGGTGTGAAGCTGAAGGCCTGCAGTCATCTGTGTGACTCTCTGTGACTGCAGACTTGTAATCCTCACATCATGTAGACTGCGCGCTGCCAGCATTATTCTCAGCCCAGAGATGGCAGAAGCCCCTGTATCATGTGTACAGGAATTGTGCCCCCTCTCCCCGAGGAGCAGCAGTGCCTCGTCCTCCAGATACATGAGGGTCCCATCGGGGAGATCCGCATGTACCGGCCATGATGTCATCTCCATGGATACGGCATCAATGTGCAGAGCAGAAGACCCCTGTAAGGGAGAGCTCAGACGTGGGGGGATTGATGTGGATGTGAGGAGCAGATCCCCCCATATTCACAGATTATCGCACAATACATGTGGCCTTGCACAGGAAAAACTGTGAGGAAAGAAGAAATCAGATTTCTTACAATATAGAATAATGTCCTCCTGCCCTCGCTCATGTCCAGTATTATTTATCCCCTGACCTTTTGGGTGGGGAACCCCTCCTGAGCCCCCTCCATTATATAGGAGCCATATATCTGCTCCATTACTGGCAGAAGGTAAGGAGCCAATCACACTGCACGGCTTCTACTTCCTGTTCTAAGCCCCGCCCACCTGCCTTTCCTTGAGATCTCCATGACAACCCTTGTGTGACTACAGTGACAGGCCACGCCCCCGAGGATTCTGATCAGTGCGGATGTCTCCATATTGCTGAGGACTGTGAGCGGCTGATGGGCGGAGCCAGCAGCGATGTGAGGGGCGGAGCCAGCAGCGATGTGAGGGGCGGAGCCAGCAGCGAGATGAGGGGCGGAGCCAGCAGTGATATGAGGGGCGGAGCCAGCAGCGATATGAGAGGCGGAGCCAGCAGAGACATGAGGGGCGGAGCCAGCAGCGACATGAGGGGCGGAGCCAGCAGCGATGTGAGGGGCGGAGCCAGCAGCGATGTGAGGGGCGGAGCCAGCAGCGATATGAGGGGCAGAGCCAGCAGCGATATGATGAGCGGAGCCAGCAGCGATATGAGGGGCGGAGCCAGCAGCGATATGAGGGGCGGAGCCAGCAGCGATATGAGGGTCAGAGCCAGCAGCGATATGAGGGGCAGAGCCAACAGCGATATGAGGGGCGGAGCCAGCAGCGATATGAGGGGCGGAGCCAACAGCGACATGAGGGGCGGAGCCAGCAGCGATATGAGGGGCGGAGCCAGCAGCGACATGAGGGGCAGAGCCAGCAGCGATATGATGGGCGGAGCCAGCAGCGATATGAGGGGCGGAGCCAGCAGCGATATGAGGGGCAGAGCCAGCAGCGATATGAGGGGCGGAGCCAGCAGCGATATGAGGGGCGGAGCCAGCAGCGATATGAGGGGCGGAGCCAGCAGCGATATGAGGAGCGGAGCCAGCAGCGATATGAGGGGCGCTCTCAGCACTGACAGGAGCAGGTGTGTGTGCAGCCAGTTCCTCTGCTGTGGGTGTTGTGGTGTGTGAGCTTCGCCGTGTATATAATATACACACATATATATATATATATACAGAGTTGAAATCAGAAGTTTCCATACACTGTATAAATAGACACATCTGCAGGTTTTTCTCAATATCTGACATGAAATCAGAATAAACCTTTCCCATTTTAGGTCAATTAGGATTACCATCATTTTTAATATTTGCCAAATGCCAGAATAATGGGAGAGAGAGAATGTTTTAGGACATTTTTATTACTTACTGCTAAGTCAAAAGTTTACCTCTTTCCCTCTCCTCATTCATTGGGAGTGGGGCGCGGAGGATGCTGGGTGGGACGCGCGGGGTAACCCCCGCCCACAGCCCAGCATCCACCACGGGGTCCGCGACACTAATGTCACCCCTCATTTGACGTGACATCAGCGGAAGAAAGAGCCGGCTGCAGCCGGGAGGTCACGTGATGCCTGTGAGTGGCGCTATCGCCAGTCCCTCCTACAGGAAATCAACCCCACATGATGCTGCCTCCCCCGTGTTTCACAGTTGGGATGGTGTTCTTAGGCTTCCAAGCTTCTCCTTTTTTCTTCCAAAAGTAACGATGGTCACTATGCCCAAAAAGTTCAATTTTAGTTTCATCAGACCACGGGACATGTCTCCAAAAATTAAGGTCTTTGTTCCTGTGTGCATTTGCAAACATTAATCTGGCTTTTTTATCTTTCTTTTGGAGTAATGGCTTCTTCCTGGCACAGTGGCCTTTCAGCCTATATTGATACAGAACTCATTTCACTGTGGATATAGACACAATCTTATCAGCTTTCCCTATCATCTTCACAAGATCTTTTGCTTTTGTCCTTGATATGCACATATCGGACCAAAGCACGTTCATGTCTGGGACACAGAACCCGTCTCCTTCCTGAGCGGTATGATGGCTGGACATTCCCATCTTGTTTGTACTTGCATATAATTGTTTGTACAGATTAACGAGGCACCTTCAGGTATCTTGAAATTGTACCCAAGGATGAGCCAGACTTGTGCAAGTCCACAATTCTCTTCCTGATATCTTGGTTGATTTCTTTAGACTTTCCCATGATGCTACACAAAGAAGCAGTGTGTTTCAGGTGTGCATTAAAATACATCCACAGGTGTGTCTCTAATTAACTGAGATGTTGCCAAAAAAACTATCAGAAGTTTCCAAACACATGACATCATCATATGGGCAGTCCAGAATTGTTTAAAGGTATAGCAATATTAGTGTATGTAAACTTATGACTTTGCAGTAAGTAATAAAAATGCTTTAAAACATTCTCTCTCTCTCTTATTATTCTGGCATTTGGCAAATATTAAAAATTATGGTAATCCTAATTGACCTAAAACGCGAAGGTTTATTCTGATTTCATGTCAGATATTGAGAAAAACCTGCAGATGTGTCTTTTTATTGTTATGATCTGCAACAAGTACTAAGGAAAGAAAGGAGAAAGCTATCCCTACAGTAAGACTAAGCTGAATCCCTACGATGTAGCGGCTGCCTGTTCCTAACGAACAGACCCGCCTTAGTCCTCGGCTAGTCTGAACGAAGACCTATAGCATAAAGGAGAGGGGTCCCAAAAAGAACTAAGGACTGGAACAAAAATGGGACATCTCCTAAACAGAGAAGTTGTTACAAAACACAAAAAGGTAAACTGACAAAAAGGTACTAGAGGTCCCAGAAGGACCAAGCGAACTGACAGAGAAAGGCACAGAAGCACCTGGCTAGAAAAGCAGTCAAACAACACTGAAGTCCAACACAGCCAAAAGGGCGGAGCTGGAATATAAAGGCAGATGGTCTTGTGACCGCAAAACACAAGATGGAAAAAACAAACAGGAGGGTTCTAACATTTATATAGTGTATGTAAATTTCTGGTTTCAACTGTGTATACAGGTGACAGGAGCAGGTGTGTGTGCAGCCAGGTCCACTCTTTTTGTGGCGCCGCAGCGGAGCGTGTTGTGGTGTGTGAGCTCTGCCGTGTATATAGTACAGAGGAGTATATATATATGTGTATGTATATATATATATATATATACATACACACACACGGGGCATGCAGGAGTTTTTAGTTTACCAGTTTGGGTCCATGCGGAGCAGCTATAGGATTCACTGGGAACATTTTGGGGAACAGACGTTTTTATAATTTTTATTCCATTTTTCTTTTGCGTGAGATTAATAAAAAAACAATTCTGCTGATGTTTTTTTATTTTTTCCAGCATTCAATGGCAAAACCCCAGGAATGGTTCTTATATTTTTTCTTTCCAGCGTTTATCGTGCAGTATAGAGACAAAATGAACAAAAGCTACAATTTTGCCATTAATTATTACTATTTTATTCTTGATGCTGTTTTTCGTGCCGGATAAATCATGTGATCGTTGTACAGTTTGGATTGTTGTTCTCTGCGATGTTAATCAGGTTTAGTTTTTTTGTTCTTGTTTTTTGGGGGTTTATTTTAATAAAATCAAGTTTTAATGTAAGAAAAAAAATTATATTTGAGTTTTTACTTTGTATATTTCCAAATATTTTATTGAAACGGAGTAAAGGAAAGAAGGGTGAACTAGTGGGAGAGCAACTGTAAAGGACCCCTGCCAGTCCCTAAAACTAAAGGGGCCTGTGACGACACAGCATTTAATCGTAATTATCCAGATATAAATTCCATAGGCCCAGAATGATAGACTATTGCCTGAATTATTAACTATTGAATTTATGTGTTTCTTTCTTCGGTTGGTCAACGCACATGATCTTTTGTCATGAGTCTGAATGTTGACTCATCTTGTAGGTTGAGGTGATATTTGTTCATTGATAAATGGTTATTTACCTCTTATATCAACTCTTCTGGTTTATTGTACTGTTATCTTTGCAATACAGGGACGCAGGCTCTTTGAACAATGGATGTTTGCTAAATATGTTGATTACCATTTTAGAAGTCCATGCAATTTGTTGACTTGCATTGTTTCGGAATTTATAGTTTATCCTTCAATGTTTGCAATGTTTGCAAGTCAACATTGGGGGATGAACTGTGGATGCTCCAGTAATGAGAATTAGTAACACCACCCCTTTCTCTTGACCTGTGAATGAAGTCTTGAAGAAGGACAGTTGTGAACTACATAAAGGAGTCTTTTTTCAAAACCACTGCCAGGAACACTCTATGGGACAGCTCTACAGAACACCATGAATCCATTAAGAGGGACATAGATTTGGTTTCTACAGGATGCCAGCTTAAGGGACCACAGCCCTGGCTGGAGGAATACAGATCTGCTCCATTGACTACTATAGAACCCATGGATACATCTGGGAAAACCAGGTTGGGACCCACCAGTCACCTGGTCCCATGGAGATGTTTGGAGTAGCCAGGTTGGGACACTCCGGCCACCTGGAACTCGTGAATATGCTCGGAAAAAGCCAAGTCGGGACCTTCCGGTCACCTAGTTCCATGGATATGTTCGGAGAAGCCAGGTTGGAACTTTCTGGTCTCCTGGCCACGTACCTCAATGGACTGTCAGCTTTCTAAGCTTGTTGTTACCTCCTCTTTGTGGGTGCTCTTTGGTGGGGGTGCCATTGGTGGGGGTAGTCAGCCCCAGAAGCCCCTCGGATTGGCAGCTGCTTTAATCCCGGCGAGTCAGCGGAAGGGTGAGACTCTGTAATTTGCACCATATTAGGTATTTGCTGGGACTGTTCGATATGTTTATTGTGTGTTTGGTGGCTCAATAAAATATTGCCTCACTGTTTTACAATCATCCTGTGTTGTTGTTTATGTATCTTCTATCAGTGATGGATTATAATGAGTGTGATCTGCTCCACCATGAGGGGCCCGATCCTCCCAGGGGCCCACGTTCAAAGATCCCAGCACGGCTCAGGACGGATTCTTGTAGTGCTGATGTTTGATAAATAGGATAATAGAGCGCTCATAAAAAATAAATGTCTGACCTCTTCTTTCTGATGGGCATTTTAGAGCGAGGAGCTGCGCTCTGGACTCACCGCTGCACTCCCCATGCCATTGCGGTGGCCATCTTAATATCGATCTGTGCGGAGGAGACTGTGGGAGTCAGACGGAGGTGTCAAATGTACGGACCCTTTTAATCACAGGATGGAGGGTCACTGTGAATATTAATTCATGAACCACTGTGCATAGTGACTCGCCCCCAGGGCCGTGGGGCACTCGGAAGCCGGGCCTCTGGTTGCCGGGGGATATCACGGTGGCTGGCCCAGTCCGTGGCCCAGGGCGGTCACTCAAAGGGGGGGGGAATGCTTATAGGGGAAATTGTCGTGACGCCACCTGTGGATTCTGGTAAGAGGTTACCAGCGCTGCGACAGTCCACTGAGGCTGATGTTAGGGGCAGCTATGATGGGACGGCTCCCCACAGGTAGAGCAGGCCTCAGGGCAGTGTAGAGGTGTAGAAAGATGGTGGAAGCAGGAGGGAGATGGCAGGACGGTTCCAGAAGAAGTACAGGCACACACACAAGGGTAAACTTCAATACCTTTACTGGTGGTGATGCAGGTACGGTCCAGGGCTTGTGGGGGCCCCGGGGGGATGCTGCGGGCTTGTGGGGGCCCTAAGGGGATGCTGCGGGCTTGTGGGGCCCTGGGGGGGATTCTGCGGGCTTGTGGGGCCCTGGAGGGGATGCTGTGGGCTTGTGGGTGCTCTGGGGGGGATGCTGCAGGCTTGTGGGGTCTATGGGGGGGATGCTGCAGGCATGTGGGGGCTCTGGGGGGGGGGGTGATGCAGGCTTGAGGGGGGCCCTGGGGGGATGCAGCCGGCTTGTGGGGGCCCCGGGGAGGATGCAGCGGGCTTATGGGGCCTCTGTATGAGGTCCAGCCTGCATATGGCATTACATGGGGACCAGGCAGTATTCTCTATGGTGAATTATATGGGATCCAGTATTTTGTATGGAGCATTATATAGGGCTCATAATACTGTATAGAGGACTATGTGGTGCCATAACACTGTATGGAGGACTATACTGTCCGGTCTGCACTGTGCGCTGTGAGGATTCACCGGTTTCTGAGCTATTGTAGAATTTACAGTAGATATCACTCCTGAAATGTAAGAAGTCAGTGACATTTTTGGCATTGTACTATATCTATATCTATAATTTCTCTGCTGTATCTGTGCATCATGAATGGTTGGATGTGTTAAAGGGGCCACTGAGACTCTTTCGCCCGGGGCCCACGAAAACCTGGAGGAGGGAGCATCATGTGACACTCCCTCTCCCATCATTCCTCCTCTGCGTCTGACGCAGCAGCATGATGACGCGCCACGCTGTGTCAGACAGTGGAGCTGGCAGCTGCTGAGGTGATCAGCTGCAGAGACTGAAGCAGCGGGGAACGAGGAGCGGTAAGTATGTATTTATTTTTTAAATCATTGTGTACTGATAATACTGGAGGACTGGGGCTGCATTTTACCCTACGGGTGGGGGGGGGCCTGCATTTTACCCTATGGGGGGCTGCATTATACTGCGTACAGGACCATGGGGGAATGCATTATACTGAGTGGAGAACCATGGCGAGTGTCTTAAGGCCCCGTCACACTAAGCGATGCAGCAGCGATCCCGACAACGATACGACCTGTCAGGGATCGTTGCTGCATCGCTAATACATCGCTGGGGAGCTGTCAAACAGGCAGGCTCACCAGCGATCAGGGGAGCAGCGATATCGTGGAAAGAATCGTTCCACGATGTCCTGCTCCTGTTACCAGCCTGCTGCTTAAGCAGGAGCAGGCTGGTAACTATGGTAAACATCAGGTTACTAAGTGCGCGTGTGCCCCTAGTTACCCGCTGTTTATCATGGATACGACTCTGCTAAGGTGAACGGTAGCCTCCGCGCACCGTCGCAGAGTGGTATCCATGGTAAACAGCGGGTTACTAAGTGCGCGCGTGCCCCTAGTAACCCGCTGTTTATCATGGATACCACTCTGCTAAGGTGAACGGTAGCCTCCGCGCACCGTAGCAGAGTGGTATCCATGGTAAACAGCGGGTTACTAAGTGCGCGCGTGCCCCTAGTAACCCGATGTTTACCATGGTTACCAGCCAGATCGTTGGTCCCGCTGGTCACACACAGCGATGTGTGCTGGCCAGCGGGAGGCCAATGACCAAAAAATGGTCCAGGACACTTTGCAGCGATCAGCAACCTCACAGCAGGGGCCTGATCGTTGCAAAGTGTCACACATAGCGACATCGCTGGTGAGGTCGCTGGTGAGTCACCAAAACCGTGACACAGCAGCGATCTCGCTAGCGATATCGCTATGTGAGACGGGGGCTTTATACTGTGTGGAGGACCATGGGGGAGTACATTGTACAGTGTGGAGGACCATGGGGGAGTGCATTGTACTGTGTGGAGGACCATGGGGGAGTGCATGGTACTGTGTGGAGGACCATGGGGGAGTGCATTGTACTGTGTGGAGGACCACGGGGAGTGCATTGTACTGTGTGGAGGACCACGAGGGAGTGCATTATACTGCGTGGCGGACCACGTGGGAGTGCATTATACTGCGTGGCGGACCACGTGGGAGTGCATTATACTGCGTGGAGGACCACGAGGGAGTGCATTATACTGCGTGGAGGACCATGGCGAGTGCCTTATACTGTGTGGAGAACCATGGCGAGAGTCTTATACTGAGTGCATTATACTCTATGGAGTGTGGAGAGGTGTGGGGCAGTTGGGGGATCATACTTTACCCTGGGAGTTGAGGTCGGGTACAGTAGGGTCATTATACTGCGCATATGGAGGAATTCACCATGGGGGTATCATACCGTGTTTGGGGGGCACTTTTGTTGGCACCACACTTTATGGGCAATGAAAAAGGGATCTAGGACTTCAGCAGGAGGAAAATTACTATGTAAAGGCTGGAAGGTTGTGAGATCTGATCTTCTGCGACCCCGACAATTATTTACATTTTTGTTGCTGGGGGGGGGCCCAATTAGAACTTCTGCGTCCTATGTACGCCCCTGATTATACCAAATCCTCAGCTGTGCTGGTACTAAGGATATGGACACTCAGACATTTTGGGCTAAATATATACATACAAATATTTTTTCAATAACGTTTCATAAACAATTTGGCTTTTTTATTTCCTTTGCATTGCTAGTTTCAGAATGAGCTCACTGAGAATTTATCAGTGAGCTCATTCTGACCTTTTCTGTGCTGATTATGTTCACAGACCAGCATGAAAGTTGGGCTGATCTCTGATGCAGTCATAAATCATCGCAGAAATAAAAGCGCTGGAAACTCCACATCATAAGGAGCTCACTGACTGAATCTCAAATTAACTCATTCTGAAGCCATCAATGTGCTGCTGGGAAACAAAAAGCTGGTAAAGGCCGAACAGAGCAAATGTTACAAGAAGCAAAATAGTAAAAAGTCTTTTTAGACCAATATACATGTATTTAAAGGGATTGTCCGGTGTGAAGCTGAAGGCTGCAGTCATCTGTGTGACTCTCTGTGACTGCAGACTTGTAATCCTCACATCATGTAGACTGCGCGCTGCCAGCATTATTCTCAGCCCAGAGATGGCAGAAGCCCCTGTATCATGTGTACAGGAATTGTGCCCCCTCTCCCCGAGGAGCAGCAGTGCCTCGTCCTCCAGATACATGAGGGTCCCATCGGGGAGATCCGCATGTACCGGCCATGATGTCATCTCCATGGATACGGCAGAAGACCCCTGTAAGGGAGAGCTCAGACGTGGGGGGATTGATGTGGATGTGAGGAGCAGATCCCCCCCATATTCACAGATTATCGCACAATACATGTGGCCTTGCACAGGAAAAACTGTGAGGAAAGAAGAAATCAGATTTCTTACAATATAGAATAATGTCCTCCTGCCCTCGCTCATGTCCAGTATTATTTATCCCCTGACCTTTAGGGTGGGGAACCCCTCCTGAGCCCCCTCCATTATATAGGAGCCATATATCTGCTCCATTACTGGCAGAAGGTAAGGAGCCAATCACACTGCACGGCTTCTACTTCCTGCTCTAAGCCCCGCCCACCTGCCTTCCCTTGAGATCTCCATGACAACCCTTGTGTGACTACAGTGACAGGCCACGCCCCCGAGGATTCTGATCAGTGCGGATGTCTCCATATTGCTGAGGACTGTGAGCGGTTGATGGGCGGAGCCAGCAGCGATTTGAGGGGCAGAGCCAGCAGCGATATGAGGGGCTTAGCCAGCAGCGATATGAGGGGCGGAGCCAGCAGTGATATGAGAGGCGGAGCCAGCAGCGATATGAGGGGCGGAGCCAGCAGCGATATGAGGGGCGGAGCCAGCAGCGACATGAGGAGCGCTCACAGCACTGACAGGAGCAGGTGTGTGTGCAGCCAGTTCCTCTGCTGTGGGTGTTGTGTTGTGTGAGCTTCGCCGTGTATATATTATACACATATATATATATATATATATATATATATATATATATATATATACATACACAGTTGAAATCAGAAGTTTCCATACACTGTGTAAATAGACACATCTGCAGATTTTTCTCAATATCTGACATGAAATCAGAATAAACCTTTCCCATTTTAGGTCAATTAGGATTACCATCATTTTTAATATTTGCCAAATGCCAGAATAATGAGCGTCTCTTGTAAGGGGCATTAAAAGAGTCTTGTTATACCACTCTGACCTCCACGTGTCTTGTAAGGGGCATTAAAACCGTCTTGTTATACCACTCTGACCTCCACGTGTCTTGTAAAGGGCATTAAAACCGTCTTGTTATACCACTCTGACCTCCACGTCTCTTCAGAGGGGCATTAAAACCGTCTTGTTATACCACTCTGACCTCCACGTCTCTTCTGAGGGGCATTAAAACCATCTTGTTATACCACTCTGACCTCCACGTCTCTTGTAAGGGGCATTAAAACCGTCTTGTTATACCACTCTGACCTCCACGTCTCTTCTGAGGGGCATTAAAAGCATCTTGTTATACCACTCTGACCTCCACGTGTCTTGTAAGGGGCATTAAAACTGTCTTGTTATGCCACTCTGACCTCCACGTCTCTTGTGAGGGGCATTAAAAGCGTCTTGTTAAGCTACTGGGATCTCCACGACTCTTCGAACGGGCATTGCATTTCCTCATAATTTTTGGAAGCTTTTGCTTGGAAGGCATAAGCAAATACTATGGGAGACCCACTCCCCAATAATGGGAATAATGTTTTTAAGATGCTGTACTGTATGGCTCTTGTAAGGGGCATTAAAACCGTCTTGTTAAGCTACTGTGACCTCCACGTCTCTTCAAAGGGGCATTAAAAGCGTCTTCTTAAGCCACTCTGAACTCCACAGCTCTTCCAAGGGGCATTGAAATGTTGTTTTTAATTACCTTACCTCTAATCTCCATGACTCTTCCAACGGGCATTGCATTTCCTCCTAATTTTAGTCAGCTTTTGCTTTTCAATGCAAAGGTGAAAACTAAGGGAGACACACTCCCCAATAATGGGTAGAAGGTTTTTAGTACGCTGTAATCCAGGTCTGTTTCCAGGGGCATTGCAGTTCCTTATAATTTTTGGAAAGCCTTCCATTCACTGCTTAGGCCAACAGTGCACAGGAGACCCAGTTGCCATAAATGGAAAAAAAGGTTTAGTTAAGGCCCTCTGACCTCCATGTCATTTCCAAGGGGCATTGGAGTGCCTCAAAAGTTTTGGTAGGCATTGCACTCACTGTATGCCCTATAACTGTGTAGCCAAACCGCTCCTTTTGTTACAGAAACATATCCTACAAGACATATGTGGTTGACTGGCCTGATATTGATGTGAATGGTCCCTGTTCCTCCTGCTCTTTCTCCTTTGCCACTACCTCATCCATCATTTATCACTTGAAGCTTTGTTTTAACGAGAGTCATAGAACTTGGATAGTAGCAGGAAAACATCCAGCAATCCTCGGAGGAGGTAGGATATGCGCCAAAACGCTGACCACCTCAGGCCTAGCCGCTACTACATACATGCGCTTGCATTCCTTGAAAACAAAGCAGATGCTAACTTCTATCATCCTCATCATGCTCCTCACCTTGGCACTCTCAACTCCCCTGATAGAGAAGCCAGGGCCCACCGGAGAAGTCGGGTTCTTTGGTGGGCTCGTCCAATGCTGCCCTAAAGCAGGCCAGTCTAAGAAAAGTGTGTGGGGATGTTCCGCGGAGAAATCGGGGCGGCTTGGAACCGTTTATGGACACCTGGCCGCGGGGCGGCTGGGGACCGAGTGTGGACACCCGGCCGCCCCCTGGCGGCTGGGGACCGAGCATGGACACCCGGCCGCCGGGCGGCTGGGGACTGAATATCGATACCTCGCTGCCGAAGCAGCCATGAGGTAGTGGCCAGCTCTGGCCTCCACATGCCTAAAAGGCCCAATTTCAAGTGCACGCATGCTAGCAGTATCGTATTGCAGCCTCGGGGTGGGTTGGTGGCAGGTTGCACACTTATGCTTGCATTCCAACAAAACAAAGCAGATGCTAACTTCTATCATCATCATGCTCCTCACCTTGGCATTCTCACCTCCCCTGATGGAGTTGGGTTCTCTAGTGGGCTCGTCCAATGCTGCCCTAAAGCAGGCCAGTCTAAGAAAAGTGTGTGGGGATGTTCCGCGGAGAAATCGGGGTGGCTGGGGACCGTCTATGGACACCCCGCTGCCCCCTGGCGGCTGGGGACCAGGTGTGGACACCCGGCCGCCGGGCGGCTGGGGACTGAGTATGGATACCTCGCTGCCGAAGCAGCCATGAGGTAGTGGCCAGCTTCGGCCTCCTCAAAACTAAAAGGCCCAATTTCAAGTGCAAGCTAGCAGTATGGTATTGCAGCCTGGGGGTGGGTGGGTGGTTGGCTGCATATTTGCGCTTGCATTGCAAGGAATGGGGGAGGTACAATTGAACACTGCCCTGGGACAAGGACTTGCACGGGGATAGTTGCAAGTCTGCATCTTCTGATGCGGCAAGGATCACTTTTGATGGGCACACTTTTAGGCAGTGACCTGGGAGTCAGAGATCCTTCCAGGGGTCTTCCCCATGCTGTTCCCATGTCTTTTCAGCACTGTATGCATGTGTCACACAGCACATGGCCAGATAAGGTTGTAAAATGTTAAAATGACATTTCCCGGTGAATGCATTTGTCACGGTTGAAAGCAATACAAACGTGCAAAAACGCATAAAAAATGCTACTTGTGAACATAGCCCAAGGTGTGGAGGAGTATTTTTGTTTTTGGTTATTTATTTTACCTTATACACAAGTCTTTACCCTGGAAAAGAAATTCCTTAACATATTTCACAGGAAAAAAGTTTCACTTTCGTTTTTGAACATTTTCTTATGAGCCTGTAAAAGTGGCTTAATACCTCTGACCACGTTGTTGACAACAGTGACCTGGGGGTCAGAAATGCTTCCTGGGGCGATCCCCATGCTGTCCCCATGTCATCTGAGCACTGTCACTATCATTTTGGGCACTTTTTAGGCTTTCTACAGACTGCCGGGGGTGCCTCCGCAAAAATGCTCGGGTCTCCCATAGACTAACATGGGCTCGTTGCTCGGGTCGAGCACCCGAGTATCACGGCGAGCTTGGGCCGAGCTTCGAGCACCCGAGCATTTTAGTGCTCGCTCAACACTATTTATAACGGGGGCACAAGCTAGTGACTGATTTATATTCTCAGTGGAGCAGACTTCATTGTGGTGAATGATATACTCATGGGCACAGTGTGGCACATATTTGCATTTGGTAGCACAGTGGGCGGCATTATTTATTTAAGTCGCTTATATTTGTAACATTTTTGTTTTTCAGGAGTGCGGTGATCTGCTGAAAAGTGCGGAGCAGCCGAAACCTGGACTGCAAACTGCAAAGACGAATCATGGCGGGAAGTCGTCACGAAAGACTGGACTAGGTAAAGAAGAGAAGAAAGAGAGCGACTGCAGTGTATAAACTGGAGGGTTAGGTGGGGCCCATTATATTATAATAAATCTATGTGGGGCCCATTATATTATAATAAATCTATGTGGGGCCCATAATATTATAATAAATCTATGTGGGGTCCATAATATTATAATAAATCTATGTGGGGTCCATAATATTAAAGGGACGGATATGTGGGGCCCATTATATTATAATAAATCTATGTGGTGCCCATTATATTAAAGGGAAAGCTATGTGGGGCCAATTATATTAAAGGGAAAGCTATGTGGGGCCAATTATATTAAGGGGAAAGCTATGTGGGGCCCGTTATATTAAAGGGAAAGCTATGTGGGGCCCATTATATTAAAGAGAAAGCTATGTGGGGCCCATTATATTAAAGAGAAAGCTATGTGGGGCCCATTATATTAAAGGGAAAGCTATGTGGGGCCCATTATATTAAAGAGAAAGCTATGTGGGGCCCATTATATTAAAGAGAAAGCTATGTGGGGCCCATTATATTAAAGAGAAAGCTATATGGGGCCCATTATATTAAAGGGAAAGCTATGTGGGGCCCATTATGTTAAAGAGAAAGCTATGTGGGGCCCATTATATTAAAGAGAAAGCTATGTGCGGCCCATTATATTAAAGAGAAAGCTATGTGGGGCCCATTATATTAAAGAGAAAGCTATGTGGGGCCCATTATATTAAAGAAAAAGCTATGTGGGGCCCATTATATTAAAGAAAAAGCTATGTGGGGCCCATTTTATTAAAGGGAAAGCTATGTGGGGCCCATTATGTTAAAGGGAAAGCTATGTGGGGCCCATTATATTAAAGGGAAAGCTATGTGCGGCCCATTACATTTAAGAGAAAGCTATGTGGGGCCCATTTTATTAAAGAGAAAGCTATGTGGGGCCCATTATATTAAAGAGAAAGCTATGTGGGGCCCATTATATTAAAGGGAAAGCTATGTGGGGCCCATTATATTAAAGAAAAAGCTATGTGGGGCCCATTATATTAAAGAGAAAGCTATGTGGGGCCCATTATATTAAAGGGAAAGCTATGTGGGGCCCATTATATTAAAGGGAAAGCTATGTGGGGCCCATTATATTAAAGGGAAAGCTATGTGGGGCCCATTATATTAAAGAGAAAGCTATGTGGGGCCCATTATATTAAAGGGAAAGCTATGTGGGGCCCATTATATTAAAGGGAAAGCTATGTGGGGCCCGTTATCTTAAAGGGACATCTACGTAGGGCCCATTATATTAAATGGATGGCTATGTGGGGCCCATTATATTAAAGAGAAAGCTATGTGGGGCCCATTATATTAAAGAGAAAGCTATGTGGGGCCCATTATATTAAAGGGAAAGCTATGTGGGGCCCATTATATTAAAGAGAAAGCTATGTGGGGCCCATTATATTAAAGGGAAAGCTATGTGGGGCCCATTATATAATAATAAAATCTATGTGGGGCCCATTATATTAAAGGGAAAGCTATGTGGGGCCCGTTATCTTAAAGGGACATCTACGTATATGATAAATTCTATATGGGGCCCATGATATTTAATGGAAGGCTATGTGAGGCCCATTATATTAAATAGAGAGCTATGTGGGGACCAATACATTAAAAAGAAAGCTAATTGGGGCCCACTATGTTATCTGGAAGGTTTTGTGGGGCCCTCTGTATTAAATTGAGGGCTATGTGAGGCCTATTAAATTAAATGGAAAGCGTTGCGGGGCCCATAATATTATATGGAGGGCTATGTGAGGCGCATTTATCAAATAAAGGGCTATGTAGCGCCAATTATATTAAATGGAAGCCTGTGTTTTGTCCATTATATTAAATAGAGATGTATCTTGGCTCCATTATAATAAATGGAAGGCAATGTGGGGACCATTATATTAAATGGAGGGTTATGTGGGGCCCATTATATTAAATGGAAGCCTATATGGAGCCCAGTAAATTAAATGTAAAGCTATGTGGGGCCCAATATTTTAAATGGAAGGTTAAGTGGGGCCAATTGTATTAAATAGAGGGCTATGTGGTGCCCAATATAAAACATGGAAGGCTTTTTGGTGCCCATTATATTAAATAGAGGGATATTTTGGCCCCATTTTATTAAATGGAAGGCTATGTCAGGTCCAATATATTAAATGGAGTCCAGTGCGGCCTATTATATTAAATTGACGGTTATGTGGGGTTCAATAAATTAAATGAAAAGCTATGTGGAGCCCAATAAATAAAATTATAGTACATGGAAGGCAATGTGCGGCTCACTATACTATATAGAGGGCTATGTGGGGGCCATTATACTTTATAGAATTCTATGTGGGGGTCCATTATACTTTTGCCAATGGCAAATTGTGTGTTCCGGTGGCACTCCAAAGGTAAAGGGTGTGCTCCGGTGGCACTCCAACGTCGTAGGGTGTGCTCTGGTGGCACACCAATGGCAAAAAGGCCAAAGAGTAGACTCTGGTGGCAGACTGAGCAGCCCTAGAGTGCGCCCCAGTGATAAGCAATAAGGCCAAAGAATGTACCCTGGTGGTAGGCTAATAAGCCCTACAGTGCGCCCTAGTGGTAAGCAATAAGGCCAAAAAGTGCACCCCGGTGGCAGGCTAAAAAAGCCTAAAATGAGTGCCCCGGTGGTAAGCAAAATGGTCAGAGTGTACCCCGGTCGCAGTTAAAAAGCCCAAGTTGGGTGCCCCGGTGGTAAGCTAAAAGGCCAAAGAGTGCACCCTGGTGGAAGCTAAAAAGCCCAAGATGGGTGCCCCGGTGGTAAGCAAAAATGGTCACATATTGGGCCCCTCTGGTAGGCCTACGGGAAATAGAGTTCTCCGATGGCACACCAACGGTAAAGGGTGTGCCCGATGGTACTCCAATGGTAAAGGGTGTGCTTCAGTGGCATGCCAGTGGCAAAAAGTGTACTCCGGTGGCATGCTAATGGTGAAAGGTGTGCTCTGTTAGCACCCCAACTGTAAAGAGTGTGTTCCAGTGACACCCCAGCAGCCAATGGTGTACTTCGGTGGCAGATCATCGGGAAATGGTGTGATATGTAAGGCTCATCATAACAAAAGGGAGGGCTATGTGGGACCCATTATTTTATATGGAAAGCAAGGTGGGGCCCATTATATTAATTAGGGGCTTATGTGGGGCTCTTTATATTAAATAAAAACATATGTGGGTCCCATTAAATAAAATGGAAGGCTATGTGGACCCCATTAAATTAAATGGAAGGCTATGTGGACCCCATTAAATTAAATGGAAGGCTATGTGGGGCCCATTATATTAAATGGAAGCCTATATGGGGCCCAATAAATTAAATGAAAAGCTACAGTATGTACAGCAATAATAAAAATGGTAATAATACAGGGTGGGCTATTTATATGGATACACCTAAATTAAATGGGAATGGTTGGTGATGTCAACTTCCTGTTTATGGCACATTAGTATATGGGAGGGGGAAACTTTTCCAGATGGGTGGTGACTATGGCGGCCATTTTGAAGTCGGCCATTTTGGATCTAACTTTATTTTTTTCAATGGGAAGAGGGTGATGTGACACATCAAACTCATTGAGAATTTCATAAGAAAATACAATGGTGTGCTTGGTTTTAACATAACTTTATTCTTTCATGAATTTTTTACAAGTTTATGACCACTTATAAAATGTGTTTAAAGTGCTGCCCATTGTGTTGGATTGTCAATGCAACCCTCTTCTCCCACTCTTGACACACTGATAGCAACACCGCAGAAGAAATGCTAGCACAGGCTTTCAGTATCCGTTGTTTCAGATGCTGAAAGGTTATATGGGGCCTATTAAAATAAATGGAAGACTATGCAGGACCTCTTGTAATAACTAGAAGGCAATTTGTGGCCCATTATATTAAACTAGATGGTGGCCCGATTCTAACTCATCGGGTATTCTAGAATATGTATGCGGCCGGCCGCGACCAATCAGCGAACCGTGTTAGTGAGGACCGGAGAGCATGTTTAAATTTGGCGCCAATACCGGTGATTGGTCACGGCTGGCGGCCACGACCAATCAGCGAATCGTATTAGTGAGAACCGGGGAGCGGGTACTTCCACTGTGAGCAGCCGGGAGATGACCGGCTGCTCGCAGCAGAAGTATCCCAACCGGCGACGCCGCTCCCCGGTCCTCCCTTCACACTTGCCGTCGGGAGATCAGCGGCCCTAGCCGCTGATCTAGCGACGGTAGCCGCATGGAGGTCAGCGGCGCCGCAGGTCAGGGTACTTCTGCTGCAAGCAGCCGGGAGATGACCGGCTGCATCGCCACTGACCTCTGTGCAGAGCGGTGTTTAAATTTGGAGCCAATATCGCTGATTGGTCGTGGCCGCCGAATCGTATTAGTGAGGACAGGGGAGCGGCGCTGCCTGTGCGGGTACTTCCACTGCGAGCAGCCGGGAAATGACCGGCTGCTCGCAGCAGAAGTATCCCGACCGGTGGCGCCGCTCCCCGGTCCTCCCTTCACACTTTCCGTCGGAAGATCAGCGGCCCTAACCGCTGATCTCCCGACGGTAGCCGCATGGAGGTCAGCGGCGCCGCTGGTCGGGGTACTTCTGCTGCGAGCAACCGGGAGTTGACCGGCTAGCGCCGGTCATCTCCCGGCTACATCGCCGCTGACCTCCGTGCGGCAGATGAGCTGCTAATGGCCCCCATCTTTTTCTGAAATCCCACGTCGCTGATTGACCACGGTCGGACCAATCAGCGACGCAGGACTTCCTGGACAGAAGGACAGACAGACAGACATGATAAGACGATTATATATATTAAATGTAAGGTTATGTAGGGCCCAATATATTCAATGATAAACTATATGGGCCCATTATATAAAAGAAAAAGCTAAGTGTGGCCCATTTTATTAAATGGATGATGGCGTGCTCCCTTGGCAAGCCAGCGGGAAAGTGGCGTGCTTCCGGTGGCAAGCCAGCGGGACAGTGGCGTGCTCCGGTGGCAAGCCAGCGGGAAAGTGGCGTGCTCCGGTGGCAAGCCAGCGGGAAAGTGGCATGCTCCGGTGGCAAGCCAGCGGGAAAGTGGCGTGCTGCGGTGGCAAGCCAGCGGGAAAGTGGCGTGCTCCGGTGGCAAGCCAGCGGGAAAGTGGCGTGCTCCGGTGGTAAGCCAGCGGGAAAGTGGCGTGCTCCGGTGGCAAGCCAGCGGGAAAGTGGCGTGCTCCGGTGGCAAGCCAGCGGGACAGTGGCGTGCTCCGGTGGCAAGCCAGCGGGACAGTGGCGTGCTCCGGTGGCAAGCCAGCGGGACAGTGGCGTGCTCCGGTGGCAAGCCAGCGGGAAAGTGGCGTGCTCCGGTGGAAAGCCAACGGGAAAGTGGCGTGCTCCGGTGGCAAGCCAACGGGAGAGTGGCGTGCTCCGGTGGCAAGCCAACGGGAAAGTGGTGTGCTCCGGTGGCAAGCCAACGGGAAAGTGGCGTGCTCCGGTGGCAAGCCAACGGGAAAGTGGCGTGCTCCGTTGGCAAGCCAACGGGAAAGTGGCGTGCTCCGGTGGCAAGCCAACGGGACTGTGGCGTGCTCCGGTGGCAAGCCAACGGGAAAGTGGCGTGCTCCGGTGGCAAGCCAACGGGAAAGTGGCGTGTTCCGGTGGCAAGCCAACGGTAAAGTGGCGTGCTCCGGTGGCAAGCCAACGGGAAAGTGGCGTGCTCCGGTGGCAAGCCAACGGGAAAGTGGCGTGCTCCGGTGGCAAGCCAACGGGACAGTGGCGTGCTCCGGTGGCAAGCCAACGGGACAGTGGCGTGCTCTGGTGGCAAGCCAACGGGACAGTGGCGTGCTCCGATGGCAAGCCAACGGGAAAGTGGCATGCTCCGGTGGCAAGGCAACGGGAAAGTGGCGTGCTCCGGTGGCAAGCCAACGGAAAAGTGGCGTGCTCCGGTGGCAAGCCAACGGGAAAGTGGCGTGCTCCGGTGGCAAGCCAACGGGAAAGTGGCGTGCTCCGGTGGCAAGCCAACGGGAAAGTGGCGTGCTCCGGTGGCAAGCCAACGGGAAAGTGGCGTGCTCCGGTGGCAAGCCAACGGGTAAGTGGCGTGCTCCGGTGGCAAGCCAACGGGAAAGTGGCGTGCTCCTGTGGCAAGCCAACGGGAAAGTGGCGTGCTCCGGTGGCAAGCCAACGGGAAAGTGGCGTGCTCCGGTGGCAAGCCAACGGGAAAGTGGCGTGCTCCGGTGGCAAGCCAACGGGACTGTGGCGTGCTCCGGTGGCAAGCCAACGGGAAAGTGGCGTGCCCTGGTGGCAAGCCAACGGGAAAGTGGCGTGCTCCGGTGGCAAGCCAACGGGAAAGTGGCGTGCTCCGGTGGCAAGCCAACGGGAAAGTGGCGTGCTCCGGTGGCAAGCCAACGGGAAAGTGGCGTGCTCCGGTGGCAAGCCAACGGGAAAATGGCGTGCTCCGGTGGCAAGCCAACGGGACAGAGGCGTGCTCCGGTGGCAAGCCAACGGGACAGTGGCGTGCTCCGGTGGCAAGCCAACGGGACAGTGGCGTGCTCCGGTGGCATGCCAACGGGACAGTGGCGTGCTCCGCTGGCAAGCCAACGGGAAAGTGGCGTGCTCCGGTGGCAAGCCAACGGGAAAGTGGCGTGCTCCGGTGGCAAGCCAACGGAAAAGTGGCGTGCTCCGGTGGCAAGCCAACGGGAAAGTGGCGTGCTCCGGTGGCAAGCCAACGGGACTGTGGCGTGCTCCGGTGGCAAGCCAACGGGATAGTGGCGTGCTCCGGTGGCAAGCCAACGGGAAAGTGGCGTGCTCCGGTGGCAAGCCAACGGGAAAGTGGCGTGCTCCGGTGGCAAGCCAACGGGAAAGTGGCGTGCTCCGGTGGCAAGCCAACGGGAAAGTGGCGTGCTCCGGTGGCAAGCCAACGGAAAAGTGGCGTGCTCCGGTGGCAAGCCAACGGGAAAGTGGCGTGCTCCGGTGGCAAGCCAACGGGACTGTGGCGTGCTCCGGTGGCAAGCCAACGTGATAGTGGCGTGCTCCGGTGGCAAGCCAACGGGAAAGTGGCGTGCTCCGGTGGCAAGCCAACGGGAAAGTGGCGTGCTCCGGTGGCAAGCCAACGGGAAAGTGGCGTGCTCCGGTGGCAAGCCAACGGGAAAGTGGCGTGCTCCGGTGGCAAGCCAACGGGAAAGTGGCGTGCTCCGGTGGCAAGCCAACGGGAAAGTGGCGTGCTCCGGTGGCAAGCCAACGGGACAGTGGCGTGCTCCGGTGGCAAGCCAACGGGACAGTGGCGTGCTCCGGTGGCAAGCCAACGGGACAGTGGCGTGCTCCGGTGGCAAGCCAACGGGAAAGTGGCGTGCTCCGGTGGCAAGCCAACGGAAAAGTGGCGTGCTCCGGTGGCAAGCCAACGGGAAAGTGGCGTGCTCCGGTGGCAAGCCAACGGGAAAGTGGCGTGCTCCGGTGGCAAGCCAACGGGAAAGTGGCGTGCTCCGGTGGCAAGCCAACGGGAAAGTGGCGTGCTCCGGTGGCAAGCCAGCGGGACTGTGGCGTGCTCCGGTGGCAAGCCAGCGGGAAAGTGGCGTGCTCCGGTGGCAAGCCAACGGGAAAGTGGCGTGCTCCGGTGGCAAGCCAACGGGACTGTGGCGTGCTCCGGTGGCAAGCCAACGGGACTGTGGCGTGCTCCGGTGGCAAATCAACGGGACAGTGGCGTGCTCCGGTGGCAAACCATCGGGAAAGTGGCCTGCTTCGGTGGCAAGCCAACGGGAAAGTGGCGTGCTCCGGTGGCAAGCCAACGGGAAAGTGGCGTGCTCCGGTGGCAAGCCAACGGGACTGTGGCGTGCTCCGGTGGCAAGCCAACGGGAAAGTGGCATGCTCCGGTGGCAAGCCAACGGGAAAAGGTGTGCTCTGGTGGCATGTTAATGGTAAAGGTGTGCTCCAGTGGCATTCTAACGGTAAAGGTGTGCTGCGGTCACATGCTAATGGTAAAGTGTGCTCCGGTGGCATGCTAACGGGAATAGGTGTGCTCCGATGGCATGCTAACGGGAATAGGTGTGCCCGGTGGCATACTAACGGGAAAAGGTGTGCTACGGTGGCATGCTAGCCGGAAATGGTGTGCTTCGGTGGCATGATAACGACAAATGGGGTACTCCATTGGCACCACAATGGTCAAGGGACTTGGAAATGTCACATGTGAAGTCATACTCGCATAGTGTCTGTTGTTGCAGGGATCAAAAGAGCGACCCGGTGGAACAAGATGTGGACACTGTGCGGCAGATGGTGGTTTAAGGACAGCAAACAGCAAAATAAGACCAAGCAACAGCAAGAAAACAATCCAAGAATTACCGCAGCAGACAAGTAAGTGATTGTGATTCTTTTAAACGGTGATGTATGATCAGATGAAGTTGAATGCAGTAAGTTTGGAAATATGATTAACATGTTAATAAAGTGTCTGAAATGTATGAGCGAGAAAGAGAAAAAGGTGGATTGTTACAGGGGGACAGCTGAGAGTAGGGAGTTGCAGAGAAAGTTCTTGTGACAGGTTTAGGATGTATACGGCGGTTTATTGCCTCCTCCACATACAAAGGCAGGAGATGAGACTATCAAACTATTGAACTTGGATTTGTCAGTAATGTTGGAGGTGAAATTAATAAAGCAAGTAAAATGGGAAAGAAAAAAAGGGGTTGTATGTTTGCCTGGTCAGAGGGATGTTTGCCTGGTCATGGTGATGTTTGTCTGGTCAGGGGGATGTTTGCCTGGTCAGGGGGATGTTTGCCTGGTCAGGGGGATGTTTGCTGGTCAGGGGGATGGTTGCCTGGTCAGGGGGATGTTTGCCTGGTCAGGGGGATGTTTGCCTGGTCAGGGGGATGGTTGCCTGGTCAGGAGGATGTTTGCCTGGTCATGGGGATGTTTGTCTGGTCAGGGGGATGTTTGCCTGGTCAGAGGGATGTTTGCCTGGTCAGGGGGATGTTTGCCTGGTCAGGGGGATGTTTGCCTGGTCAGGGGGATGGTTGCCTGGTCAGGAGGATGTTTGTCTGGTCAGGTGGATGTTTGTCTGGTCAGAGGGATGTTTGTCTGGTCAGAGTGATGTTTGTCTGGTCAGAGGGATGTTTGCCTGGTCAGGGGGATGTTTGCCTGGTCAGGGGGATGTTTGCCTGGTCAGGGGGATGTTTGTCTGGTCAGGGGGATGTTTGTCTGGTCAGAGGGATGTTTGCTTCACGTTGGGGAAGAGGGAAAGGACTGAATGATCCGGCACCTGTCCTATCCACAGGATGGTCAGCTAGTGCCGCCATAGGGAAAGAGCTGACCTAGTGTCACTATCAATCATCTGAGTCTGCAGTACAACTGATTAGGGGTCCAGCAGGGGGGCGCTGATGACACAGGTGGACCTTGGGGCGGTTTTCCGGTTGCGGACGCTGCACCTAGAGGGTTTTCTTCATGTAATTATCCTCCTCACATTGCAGACTTGTGAACTTTATACATTTTCTTCATTTGCTTATTTTCTTCCTTCTCTCCCAAACACGTTGCTGAAGTGCTGTCTCACCCCCACTGCCCCCATCCAGAAGCTTCTTGTGGCTGCTGTTCAGTGAGATTTGTCCTCTATATACCAGCAGTCTGTGTATGGGCCTGTCCCTGTCTGATCCTCTCTGCTCTCCACCCCTGCACTCAGACATAGGAAACCCTGTACTCGGATTACTTCACATCTTGGTGAACAACAGCTGAAAGGACCCTATAAAGGAGCCTGTACCAGGCAGGTGACAGCGGTGCAGCATTGTGCTTGTGGGGGCAATCGGGCGGTGGAGTCAGAAATTGGGGAATACTTGGGTGCTCTCTGGACGGACAATATTAGTGCTGCAGTAATTTCCCACAAGTTTTTGCACAGAGCGGCCACTAATATAGAATAAAGTAAAACAATTGTGCCCTGTAAATAATGGCTGTGCTTTGCTACAAATGCTCCATGTTCGCAGGAGGTTTTTTTTTCTTTAATAAATTTTATTTAGTTTATAATTGATTTTTTCTCTTTCTGCTAGATATCAGCACATGATAGAGGCCGTACGGGACTGATATAAGAAGTTCTTGGCTGAGAAGGAAAGAAGCTTCATTCCTCCATGAGCTGCAGTTCTTTGTGTCCAGTCGGGAACTCTATTAGTAAGTAGATTTTATCACCGGCGCAGACATTTCCGGGAAGGTTCCAATTGGCCGAATACAAGACGTTCATTAAACTCTTCATTTGAAATAAACGTCTGGTTATCATCCACAATACTTAATACCGATCACTTGTCACAAATTTGTATATTTTTTACCTGTTATAAAATGCTGCTCATCCCTTGAATCTTTTCTTTTTTTTTGTCATTTTAGACAAAACATTACATATTTCTGACAAGTTCCAGGTCTTTTCACACCACTCCTTTTGCAGGTTCTTTAATACTACAGCACTTATGTTATTGGGGTCATTTTTGTGCAGTTTGCAGTTACATGATTTTTTATACATGTTTTTTTTAGGTTTGTCTTGTTATTACATCACATTCATCTTTTTCCTCTCTTGCTTTCCTGGACTGAAGGAAACATATCTCCAAGTCACTCTGAGCTGCCGGCAGGAGAGATGGACCCTCAGGATCCTCCTAGTCTTCAGAATCCACATGAAGGAGAAGTCCAAGAACAAGAAAGGCCTCCGACAGCAGAGCAACCTGTCCGCCAAAAAGTCCCAGAAGAAGAAGCGATGGTCCCGCAGCTCATCTGTGTTTTTCCTAAATGTGGTTTATACTTTTACTGATTGTAATTTTCTTGGTCGATACCAGATAAAGTTTTGGATGACAACTGTCTGGACTTGTGTCTTATTTTACATTTCTCCTTTTTTCTTCTTGCTTCCCCTCCAGTGAGATCTGGCTTAGGTGATAAAAGCCTTTCTCTATCCAGCATTTTTGCAGCAGGCTGGAGAATTACTTTCTGGATGATAACTTGCCTTAGTCTCAGGTGCCCATACACTAGTTAGCTTTAGACCGGACGCTTGTCCACACAACACATCCCGACTCCCCCATATACATGAATGTGGTTATATGTGTGGGGGAGATGGCCCCATACACAGCACATGGTCGGCTGCTCCAGCAAAAATCCTTGGGTTTGACCTACCTTCCTGTAATATATATGGGGGGCCATTAGTTGGATGTTTGCAGGACCCCTCTTTGTCCGACAGCTTCCCTCCCCCACACATAGCAAGCAGTGTACATACAAGCTCCCTTCCCGCACATACAGTATATATAGCATATAAAGAAAAAACCTAGAAGTCTGAACTGAAACATAAATTGATGTGCATGCAAAATGTAAATGCATGTTCACACAAGGCCACTAGACAAAGAAAAACCAAAGACAAGCAAAATACCCAAGTAACCGGAAGTGAATGGGTAAATCGCAAAGTGCAAAAATAATAAATAATGAAGGGTATTTAGTTAACATAATTTTGATAAAAATAATGCAAAAGCTATCCCGCAACATCACGGCAACCCTTATGGGACAGTCCTAACTCTAATATTAAAACCTTACCATTTGTCAAGTGACGTACATATGGATAAGGGCAGAGAGACTGACCCCCTAGTAGAAGCATAGACCTGAGGCAGAATAAACATTTCAGCTCAGACAAAGGGTGGCCACACCCTAATATGCACTAAAGCACACTGAACTACAAAGAAAAAACCTAGAAGTCTGAACTGAAACATAAATTGCAGGCAAAATGTAAATGCATGTTCACATAAGGCCACTAGACAAAGAAAAACCAAAGGCAAGCAAAATACCCAAGTAACCGGAAGTAAATGGGTAAATCGCAAAGTGCAAAAATAATAAATAATGAAAGGTATTTAGTAGTGAAGAGCGAGCACTAAAATGCTCGGGTGCTCGAAGTTCGGGCCGAGCTCGCCATGATACTCGGGTGCTCGACCTGAGCCACGAGCCCAATGTTAGTCTATGGGAGACCCGAGCATTCTCGCGGCGGCATCCCCGGATGTCTTTTAAAAGCCTAACAAGTGCCCAAAACGATAGTGACAGTGCTCAAATGACATGGGGACAGCATGGGGATCGCCCCAGGAAGCATTTCTGACCCCCAGGTCACTGCTGTCAACAATGTGGTCAGAGGTATTAAGCCACTTTTAAGGGCTCACAATAAAACGTTCAAAAACTAAACTGAAATTGCTTTCCTGTGAAATATGTTAAGGAAGTTCCTTTCCAGGGTAAAGACTTGTGTATAAGGTAAAATAAATAACCCAAAAAAAAATACTCCTCCACACCTTGGGCTATGTTCACAAGTAGCATTTTTAATGCGTTTTTGCACTTTTGCTTCAATCGTGACAAATGCATTCACTGGGAAATGTAATTTTAACATTTTACAACCTTATCTGGCCATGTGCTGTGTGACACATGCATACAGTGCTGAAAAGACATGGGGACAGCATGGGAAAGACCCCTGGAAGCATCTCTGACTCCCCAGTCACTGCCTAAAAGTGTGCCCATCAGAAGTCATCCTTGCCGCATCAGAAGATGCAGACTTGCAACTATCCCCGTGCAAGTTCTTGTCCCAGGGCAGGGTTCAATTGTACCTCCCCCATTCCTTGCAATGCAAGCGCAAATATGCAGCCAACCACCCACCCACCCCCAGGCTGCAATACCATACTGCTTGCTTGCACTTGAACTTGGGCCTTTTAGGCATGTGGAGGTGGAATCTGGCCACCATGTCATGGCAGCGTTGGCGGCCTGGTATCCATACTCAGTCCCCAGCCGCCCGGCGGCGGGGTGTTCACACTCGGTCCCCAACCGCCAGGTGGCGGCCGGGTGTCCATACTCAGTCCCCAGCCGCCTGGGGGCAGCCGGGTGTCCATAAACGGTCCCCAGCCGCACCTATTTCTCCTTGGAACATCCCCTCACACACTTTTCTTAGCCCGGCCTGCTTTAGGGCAGCATTGGACGAGCCCACCAGAGAACCAGACTCCTCCGGTGGGCCCTGGCTTCTCCATCAGGGGAGTTGAGAGTGACAAGGTGAGGACCATGATGATGATGATACAAGTTAGCATCTGCTTTGTTTTCTTGGAATGCAAGCGTAAGTGTGCAGCCTGCCACCCACCCACCGCCAGGCTGCATTACCATACTGCTTGCTTGCTTGCACTTGAAATTGGGCCTTTTTAGGCACGTGGAGGCGGAATCTGACCACCGAGTCATGGCAGCATTGGCGGCCTGGAATCCATACTCAGTCCCCAGCCGCCCGGCTGCCAGGTGTTCACACTCGGTCCCCAGCCGCCAGGGGGCGGCCGGGTGTCCATACTCGGTCCCCAGCCGCCCCGCGGCCGGGTGTTCACACACGGTCCCCAGCCCCCTGGGGGCAGCCGGGTGTCCATAAACGGTCCCCAGGGGCCCCTATTTCTCCTTGGAACATCCCCCCACACACTTTTCTTAGCCTGGCCTGCTTTAGGGCAGCATTGGACGAGCCCACCAGAGAACCAGACTCCTCCGGTGGGCCCTGGCTTCTCCATCAGGGGAGTTGAGAGTGCCAAGGTGAGGACCATGATGATGATGATACAAGTTAGCATCTGCTTTGTTTTCTTGGAATGCAAGCGCATGTATGTAGTAGCGACTAGGCCTGAGGTGGTCAGCGTTTTGGCGCATATCCTACCTCCTCCGAGGATTGCTGGATGTTTTCCTGCTACTATCCCAGTTCTATGACTCCCATTAAAACAAAGCTTCAGGTGATGAATGATGGATGAGGTGGTGGCAAAGGAGAAAGAGCAGGAGGAACAGGGACCATTCACATCAATATCAGGCCAGTCAACCACATATGTCTTGTAGGATATGTTTCTGTAACAAAAGGAGCGGTTTGGCTACACAGTTATAGGGCATACAGTGAGTGCAATGCCTACCAAAAATTTTGAGGCACTCGAATGTACCTTGGAAATGACATGGAGGTCAGAGGGCCTTAACTAAACCGTTTTTTCCATTTATATCAACTGGGTCTCCTGTACACTGTTGGCCTAAACAGTGAATGGAAGGCTTTCCAAAAATTATGAGGAACTGCAATGCCCCTTGAAACAGACGTGGATTACAGCGTACTAAAAACCTTCTACCCACTATTGGGGAGTGGGTCTCCCTTAGTTTTCGCCTTTGCATTGAAAAGCAAAAGCTGATTAAAATTAGGAGGAAATGCAATGTCCGTTGGAAGAGTCGTGGAGGTTAGAGGTAATTAAAAACAACATTTCAATGCCCCTAGGAAGAGCTGTGGAGTTCAGAGTGGCTTAAGAAGACTTTTGATGTCCCTTTGAACAGACGTGGAGGTCACAGTAGCTTAACAAGATGGTTTTAATGCCCCTCGGAAAAGACGTGGAGGTCCCAGTAGCTTAACCAGACGTTTTGAATGCCCCTTGGAAAAGGGGCTTTTAATGCCCCTTCCAAGAGCCATACAGTACAGCATAGTACAAACATTATTCCCATTATTGGGGAGTGTGTATCCCATAGTCATAGCTTATGCCTTCCAAGCAAAAGCTGCCAAAAATTAGGATGGAGAAACTTGCAATGCCCCTTACAAGAGCCATGCAGTACAGCATATTCCAAACATTATTCCCATTATTGGGGAGTGGGTCTCCCATAGTCTTTACTTATGCCTTCCAAGCAAAAGCTGCCAAAAATTAGGACGAAGGAGCTTGCAATGCCCCTTACAAGAGCCATGCAGTACAGCATATTAAAAACATTATTCCCATTATTGGGGAGTGGGTCCCCCATAGTCTTTGCTTATGCCTTCCAAGCAAAAGCTGCCAAAAATTAGGACGGAGGAACTTGCAGTGCCCCTTACAAGAGCCATGCAGTACAGCATATTACAAACATTATTCCCATTACTGGGGAGTGGGTCTCCCATAGTATTTGCTTATGCCTTCCAAGAAAAAGCAGCCAAAAATTAAGAGGAAATGCAATGCCCGTTCGAAGAGTCGTGGAGGTTAGAGTTAATTAAAAACAACATATCAATGCCCCTTGGAAGAGTTGTGGAGTTCAGAGTGGTTTAACAAGACACTTTTAATGCCCCTCAAAAGAGATTTGGAGGTCCCAGTAGCTTAACAAGACGGTTTTAATGCCCCTCAGAAAAGTGGTGGAGGTCACAGTAGCTTAAGAAGACGCTTTTAATGCCCCTCAGAAGAAACGTGGAGATCCTAGTAGCTTAACAAGATGGTTTTAATGCCCCTTGGAAAAGTGGTGGAGGTCGCAGTAGCTTAACAAGACGGTTTGAATGATCCTTGGAAGAGACGTGGAGGTCACAGTACCTTAAGAAGACGGTTTGAATGCCCCTTGGAAGAGACGTGGAGGTCGCAGTAGCTTAACAAGAAGCTATTAATGCCCCTCAGAAGAGATGTGGAGGTCCCAGCAGCTTAACAAGACGGTTTTAATGCTCCTCAGAAAAGTGGTGGAGGTCCCAATAGCTTAACAAGATGATTTTAATGCCCCTCAGAAACGTGTTAGAGGTCCCAGTAGCTTAACAAGACTGTTTGAATGCTCCTTGGAAGAGACGTGGAGGTCCCAGTAGCTTAACTGGCCGGTTTAAATGCCCCTCGGAAAAGTGGTGGAGGTCACAGTAGCTTAACAAGACACTATTAATGCCCCTCAGAAGAGAAGTGGAGGTCCCAGTAGCTTAACAAGACAGTTTGAATGCCCCTTGGAAGAGACGAGGAGGTCCCAGTAGCTTAACAAGACGGTTTTAATGCTCCTCGGAAAAGTGGTGGAGGTCACAGTAGCTTAACAAGACGCTTTTAATGCCCCTCGGAAGAGACGTGGAGGTCCAAGTAGCTTAACAAGACGGTTTGAATGCCCCTTGGAAGAGACGTGGAGGTCCCAGTAGCTTAACAAGACGGTTTGAATGCCCCTCGGAAGAGACGTGGAGGTCCCAGTATCTTAGCAAGGTGGTTTTAATGCCCCTCGAAAAAGTGGTGGAGGTCACAGTAGCTTAACAAGACGCTTTTAATGTCCCTCAGAAGAGACGTGGAGGTCCCAGTAGCTTAACAAGACGGTTTGAATGCCCCTTGGAAGAGACGTGGAGGTCCCAGTAGCTTAACAAGACGGTTTTCATGCTCCTCAGAAAAGTGGTGGAGGTCCCAGTAGCTTAACAAGATGCTTTTAATGCCCATCGGAAAAGTGGTGGAGGTCCCAGAAGCTTAACAAGACGGTTTTAATGCCCCTTGGAAAAGTGGTGGAGGTCGCAGTAGCTTAACAAGACGGTTTGAATGCCCCTTGGAAGAGACGTGGAGGTCCCAGTAGCTTAACAAGACGGTTTGAATGCCCCTCGGAAGAGACGTGGAGGTCCCAGTAGCTTAACAAGACGGTTTTATTGCCCCTTGAAAAAGTGGTGGAGGTCACAGCAGCTTAACAAGACACTTTTAGTGCCCCTCAGATAAGTGGTGGAGGTCCCAGTAGCTTAACAAGACGGTTTGAATGCCCCTTGGAAGAGACGTGGAGGTCCCAATAGCTTAACAAGATGGTTTTAATGCCCCTCAGAAAAGTTGTGGAGGTCACAGTAGCTTAACAAGATGCTTTTAATGACTATCAGAAGAGACGTGGAGGTCCCAGTAGCTTAACAAGATGGTTTGAATGCCCCTTGGAAGAGACGTGGAGGTCCCAGTAGCTTAACAAGACGGTTTGAATGCCCCTTGGAAGAGACGTGGAGGTCCCAGTAGCTTAACAAGACGGTTTTAATGCTTCTCGGAAAAGTGGTGGAGGTCCCAGTAGCTTAATAAGACGCTTTTACTGCCCCTCGAAAAAGTGGTGGTCGCAGTAGCTTAACAAGACGGTTTGAATGCCCCTTGGTGGAGACGTGGAGGTCCCAGTAGCTTAACAAGACGGTTTGAATGCCCCTTGGAAGAGACGTGGAGGTCCCAGTAGCTTAACAAGACGGTTTTAATGCCCCTCGGAAAAGTGGTGGAGGTCACAGTAGCTTAACAAGTCGCTTTTCATGCCCCTGAGAAGAGAAGTGGAGGTCGCAGTAGCTTAACAAGACGGTTTGAATGCCCCTTGGAAGAGACGTGGAGGTCCCAGTAGCTTAACAAGACGGTTTTAATGCTTCTCAGAAAAGTGGTGGAGGTCCCAGTAGCTTAATAAGACGCTTTTACTGCCCCTCGAAAAAGTGGCGGAGGTCGCAGTAGCTTAACAAGACGGTTTGAATGCCCCTTGGTAGAGACGTGGAGGTCGCAGTAGCTTAACAAAACGGTTTGAATGCCCCTTGGAAGAGACGTGGAGGTCCCAGTAGCTTAACAAGACAGTTTGAATGCCCCTCGGAAGAGACGTGGAGGTCCCAGTAGCTTAACAAGACGGTTTTATTGCCCCTCGAAAAAGTGGTGGAGGTCACAGCAGCTTAACAAGAAGCTTTTAATGCCCCTCAGATAAGTGGTGGAGGTCCCAGTAGCTTAACAAGACGGTTTGAATGCCCCTTGGAAGAGACGTGGAGACGTGACATGCTAATGGTAAAGGTGTGCTCCGGTGGCATGCTAACGGGAATAGGTGTGCTGCGATGTCATGCTAACGGGAATAGGTGTGCCCGGTGGCATACTAACGGGAAAAGGTGTGCTACGGTGGCATGCTAGCGGGAAATGGTGTGCTTCGGGGGCATGATAATGAGAAAAGGGGTACTCCATTGGCACCACAATGGTAAAGGGACTTGGAAATGTCACATGTGAAGTCATACTCGCATAGTGTCTGTTGTTGCAGGGATCAAAAGAGCGACCCGGTGGAACAAAATGTGGACACTGTGCGGCAGATGGTGGTTTAAGGACAGCAAACAGCAAAATAAGACCAAGTAACAGCAAGAAAACAATCCAAGAATTACAGCAGCAGACAAGTAAGTGAGTGTGATTCTTTTAAACGGTGATGTATGATCAGATGAAGTGGAATGCAGTAAGTTTAGAAATTTGATTAACATGTTAATAAAGTGTCTGAAATGTATGAGCGAGAAAGAGAAAAAGGTGGATTGTTACAGGGGGACAGCTGAGAGTAGGGAGTTGCAGAGAAAGTCCTTGTGACAGGTTTAGGATGTATATGGCTGTTTATTGTCTCCTCCACATACAAAGGCAGGAGATGAGACTATCAAACTATCGAACTTGGAGTTGTCGGTAATGTTGGAGGAGAAATTAATAAAGGAAGTAAAATGGGAAAGAAAATAAGGGGTTGTATGTTTGCCTGGTCAGAGGGATGTTTGCCTGGTCAGAGGGATGTTTGCCTGGTCAGGGGGATGTTTGCCTGGTCATGGGGATGTTTGCCTGGTCAGGGGGATGTTTGTCTGGTCAGGGGGATGTTTGCCTGGTCAGGGGGATGTTTGCCTGGTCAGGGGGATGTTTGCCTGGTCAGGGGGATGTTTGTCTGGTCAGGGGGATGTTTGTCTGGTCAGGGGGATGTTTGTCTGGTCAGAGGGATGTTTGCTTCACGTTGGGGAAGAGGGATAGGACTGAATGATCCGGCACCTGTACTATCCACAGGATGGTCAGCTAGTGCCGCCATAGGGAAAGAGCTGACCTAGTGTCACTATCAATCATCAGAGTCTGCAGTACAACTGATTAGGGGTCCAGCAGGGGGGCGCTGATGACACAGGTGGACCTTGGGCGGTTTTCTGGTTGCCGACGCTGCACCTAGAGGGTTTTCTTCATGTAATTATCCTCCTCACATTGCAGACTTGTGAACTTTATAAATATTCTTCATTTGCTTATTTTCTTCCTTCTCTCCCAAACACGTTACTGAAGTGCTGTCTCACCCCCACTGCCCCCATCCAGAAGCTTCTTGTAGCTGCTGTTCAGCGAGATTTGTCCTCTATATACCAGCAGTCTGTGTATGGGCCTGTCCCTGTCTGATCCTCTCTGCTCTCCACCCCTGCACTCAGACATGGGAAACCCTGTACTCGGATTACTTCACATCTTGGTGAACAACAGCTGAAAGGACCCTATAAAGGAGCCTGTACCAGGCAGGTGACAGCGGTGCAGCATTGTGCTTGTGGGGGCAATCGGGCGGTGGAGTCAGAAATTGGGGAATACTTGAGTGCTCTCTGGACGGACAATATTAGTGCTGCAGTAATTTCCCACAAGTTTTTGTACAGAGCGGCCACTAATATAGAATAAAGTAAAACAATTGTGCTCTGTAAATAATGGCTGTGCTTTGCTACAAATGCTTCATGTTCGCAGGAGGTTTTTTTTTCTTTAATAAATTTTATTTAGTTTATAATTGATTTTTTCTCTTTCTGCTAGATATCAGCACATGATAGAGGCCGTACGGGACTGATATAAGAAGTTCTTGGCTGAGAAGGAAAGAAGCTTCATTCCTCCATGAGCTGCAGTTCTTTGTGTCCAGTCGGGAACTCTATTAGTAAGTAGATTTTATCACCGGCGCAGACATTTCCGGGAAGGTTCCAATTGGCCGAATACAAGACGTTCATTAAACTCTTCATTTGAAATAAACGTCTGGTTATCATCCACAATACTTAATACCGATCACTTGTCACAAATTTGTACATTTTTTAGCTGTTATAAAATGCTGCTCATCCCTTGAATCTTTTTTTTTTGTTGTCATTTTAGACAAAACATTACATATTCCTGACAAGTCCCAGGTCTTTTCACACCACTCGTTTTGCAGATTCTTTAATACTACAGCACTTACGTTATTGGGGTCATTTTTGTGCAGTTTGCAGTTACATGATTTTTTATACATGTTTTTTTTTAGGTTTGTCTTGTTATTACATCACATTCATCTTTTTCCTCTCTTGCTTTCCTGGACTGAAGGAAACATATCTCCAAGTCACTCTGAGCTGCCGGCAGGAGAGATGGACCCTCAGGAGCCTCCTAGTCTTCAGAATCCACATGAAGGAGAAGTCCAAGAACAAGAAAGGCCTCCGACAGCAGAGCAACCTGTCCGCCAAAAAGTCCCAGAAGAAGAAGCGATGGTCCCGCAGCTCATCTGTGTTTTTCCTAAATGTGGATTATACTTTTACTGATTGTAATTTTCTTGGTCGATACCAGATAAAGTTTTGGATGACAACTGTCTGGACTTGTGTCTTATTTTACATTTCTCCTTTTTTCTTCTTGATTCCCCTCCTGTGAGATCTGGCTTAGGTGATAAAAGCCTTTCTCTATCCGGCATTTTTTCAGCAGGCTGGAGAAAGACTTTCTGGATGATAACTTGCCTTAGTCTCAGGTGCCCATACACTAGTTAGCTTTAGACCGGACGCTTGTCCACACAACACATCCCGACTCCCCCATATACATGAATGTGGTTATATGTGTGGGGGAGATGGCCCCATACACAGCACATGGTCGGCTGCTCCAGCAAAAATCCTTGGGTTTGACCTACCTTCCTGTAATATATATGGGGGGCCATTAGTTGGATGTTTGCAGGACCCCTCTTTGTCCGACAGCTTCCCTCCCCCATACATAGCAAGCAGTGTACATACAAGCTCCCTTCCCGCACATACAGCATATATAGCATATAAAGAAAAAACCTAGAAGTCTGAACTGAAACATAAATTGATGTGCATGCAAAATGTAAATGTATGTTCACACAAGGCCACTAGACAAAGAAAAACCAAAGACAAGCAAAATACCCAAGTAACCGGAAGTGAATGGGTAAATCGCAAAGTGCAAAAATAATAAATAATGAAGGGTATTTAGTAGTGAAGAGCGAGCACTAAAATGCTCGGGGGCTCGAAGCTCGGGCCGAGCTCGCCATGATACTCGGTTGCTCGACCTGAGCCACGAGCCCAATGTTAGTCAATGGGAGACCCGAGAATTTTCGCGGCGGCATCCCCGGCTGTCTGTTAAAAGCCTAACAAGTGCCCAAAACGATAGTGACAGTGCTAAAATGACATGGGGACAGCATGGGGATCGCCCCAGGAAGCATTTCTGACCCCCAGGTCACTGCTGTCAACAACGTGGTCAGAGGTATTAAGCCACTTTTAAGGGCTCACAATAAAACGTTCAAAAAACGAAACTGAAACTGCTTTCAGTTAAGGAAGTTCCTTTCCAGGGTAAAGACTCGTGTATAAGGTAAAATAAATAACAAAAAAAAAAATACTCCTCCACACCTTGGGCTATGTTCACAAGTGGCATTTTTTATGCGTTTTTGCACTTTTGTATTGCTTCAACCGTGACAAATGCATTCACCGGGAAATGTCATTTTAACATTTTACAACCTTATCTGGCCATGTGCTGTGTGACACATGCATACAGTGCTGAAAAGACATGGGGACAGCATGGGGAAGACCCCTGGAAGCATCTCTGACTCCCCGGTCACTGCCTAAAAGTGTGCCCATCAGAAGTCATCCTTGAAGCATCAGAAGATGCAGACTTGCAATTATCCCCGTGCAAGTTCTTGTCCCAGGGCAGGGTTCAATTGTACCTCTCCCATTCCTTGCAATGCAAGCGCAAATATGCAGCCAACCACCCACCCACCCCCAGGCTACAATACCATACTGCTTGCTTGCACTTAAAATTGGGCCTTTTAGGCATGTGGAGGCGGAATCTGGCCACCATGTCATGGCAGCGTTGGCGGCCTGGTATCCATACTCAGTCCCCAGCCGCCCGGCGGCGGGGTGTCCACACTCGGTCCCCAACCGCCAGGGGGCGGCCGGGTGTCCATACTCGGTCCCCAGCCGCCTGGGGGCAGCCGGGTGTCCATAAACGGCCCCCAGCCGCCCCTATTTCTCCTTGAAACATCCCCCCACACACTTTTCTTAGCCCGGCCTGCTTTAGGGCAGCATTGGACGAGCCCACCAGAGAACCAGACTCCTCCGGTGGGCCCTGGCTTCTCCATCAGGGGAGTTGAGAGTGACAAGGTGAGGACCATGATGATGATGATACAAGTTAGCATCTGCTTTGTTTTCTTGGAATGCAAGCGAAGTGTGCAGCCTGCCATCCACCCACCCACCGCCAGGCTGCAATACCATGCTGCTTGCTTGCTTGCACTTGAAATTGGGCCTTTTTAGGCACGTGGAGGCGGAATCTGACCACCGCGTCAAGGCAGCATTGGCGGCCTGTAATCCATACTCAGTCCCCAGCCGCCCGGCTGCCAGGTGTCCACACTCGGTCCCCAGCCGCCAGGGGGCGGCCGGGAGTCCATACTCGGTCCCCAGCCGCCCCGCGGACGGGTGTTCACACACGGTCCCCAGCCCCCTGGGGGCAGCCGGGTGTCCATAAACGGTCCCCAGTCGCCCCTATTTCTCCTTGGAACATCCCCCCACACACTTTTCTTAGCCTGGCCTGCTTTAGGGCAGCATTGGACGAGCCCGCCAGAGAACCAGACTCCTCCGGTGGGCCCTGGCTTCTCCATCAGGGGAGTTGAGAGTGACAAGGTGAGGACCATGATGATGGTGATACAAGTTAGCATCTGCTTTGTTTTGTTGGAATGCAAGCGCATGTATGTAGTAGCGGCTAGGCCTGAGGTGGTCAGCGTTTTCGCGCATATCCTACCTCCTCCGAGGATTGCTGGATGTTTTCCTGCTGCTATCCCAGTTCTATGACTCCCGTTAAAACAAAGCTTCAGGTGATGAATGATGGATGAGGTGGTGGCAAAGGAGAAAGAGCAGGAGGAACAGGGACCATTCACATCAATATCAGGCCAGTCAACCACATATGTCTTGTAGGATATGTTTCTGTAACAAAAGGAGCAGTTTGGCTACACAGTTATAGGGCATACAGTGAGTGCAATGCCTACCAAAAATTTCGAGGCACTCCAATGTACCTTGGAAATGACATGGAGGTCAGAGGGCCTTAACTAAACCGTTTTTTTCCATTTATAGCAACTGGGTCTCCTGTACACTGTTGGCCTAAGCAGTGAATGGAAGGCTTTCCAAAAATTATGAGGAACTGCAATGCCCCTTGAAACAGACATGGATTACAGCGTACTAAAAACCTTCTACCCACTATTGGGGAGTGGGTCTCCCTTAGTTTTCGCCTTTGCATTGAAAAGCAAAAGCTGACTAAAATTAGGAGGAAATGCAATGTCCGTTGGAAGAGTCGTGGAGGTAAGAGGTAATTAAAAACAACATTTCAATGCCCCTAGGAAGAGCTGTGGAGTTCAGAGTGGCTTAAGAAGACTTTTGATGTCCCTTTGAACAGACGTGGAGGTCACAGTAGCTTAACAAGATGGTTTTAATGCCCCTCGGAAAAGACGTGGAGGTCCCAGTAGCTTAACCAGACGATTTGAATGCCCCTTCCAAGAGCAATACAGTACAGCATAGTACAAACATTATTCACATTATTGGGGAGTGGGTCTCCCATAGTATTTGCTTATGCCTTCCAAGCAAAAGCTGCCAAAAATTAGGACGGAGGAACTTGCAATGCCCCTTACAAGAACCATGCAGTACAGCATGTTACAAACATTATTCCCATTATTGGGGAGTGGGTCTCCCATAGTCTTTGCTTATGCCTTCCAAGCAAAAGATGCCAAAAATTAGGACGGAGGAACTTGCAGTGCCCCTTACAAGAGCCATGCAGTACAGCATATTACAAACATTATATTAAGAGGAAATGCAATGCCCGTTCGAAGAGTCGTGGAGGTTAGAGTTAATTAAAAACAACATATCAATGCCCCTTGGAAGAGCTGTGGAGTTCAGAGTGGTTTAACAAGACACTTTTAATGCCCCTCAAAAGAGATGTGGAGGTCCCAGTAGCTTAACAAGACGGTGTTAATACCCCTTGGTAAAGTGGTGGAGGTCCCAGTAGCTTAACAAGACGGTTTTAATGCCCCTCGGAAAAGGGGTGGAGGTCACAGTAGCTTAAGAAAAAGCTTTTAATGCCCCTCAGAAGAAAAGTGGAGATCCCAGTAGCTTAACAAGACGGTTTTAATGCCCCTTGGAAAAGTGGTGGCGGTCACAAAAGCTCAACAAGACGCTATTAATGCCCCTCAGAAGAGACGTGGAGGTCCCAGTAGCTTAACAAGACGGTTTGAATGCCCCTTGGAAGAGACGTGGAGGTCCCAGTAGCTTAACAAGACGGTTTTAATGCTCCTCAGAAAAGTGGAGGAGGTCCCAGTAGCTTAACAAGACGGTTTTAATGCCCCTCGGAAAAGTGGTGGAGGTCACAGTAGCTTAACAAGACGCTTTTAATTCCCTCGGAAGAGACGTGGAGGTCGCAGTAGCTTAACAAGACGGTTTGAATGCCCCTCGGAAGAGACGTGGAGGTCCCAGTATCTTAACAAGACGGTTTTAATGCCCCTCGGAAAAGTGGTGGAGGTCACAGTAGCTTAACAAGACGCTTTTAATGCCCCTCAGAAGAGACGTGGAGTTCCCAGTAGCTTAACAAGACGGTTTGAATGCCCCTTGGAAGAGACGTGGAGGTCCCAGTAGCTTAACAAGATGGTTTAAATGCTCCTCAGAAAAGTGGTGGAGGTCCCAGTAGCTTAACAAGATGCTTTCAATGCCCCTCGGAAAAGTGGTGGAGGTCCCAGTAGCTTAACAAGACGGTTTTAATGCCCCTTGGAAAAGTGGTGGAGGTTGCAGTAGCTTAACAAGATGGTTTGAATGCCCCTTGGAAGAGACGTGGAGGTCCCAGTAGCTTAACAAGACGGTTTGAATGCCCCTCGGAAGAGACGTGGAGGTCCCAGTAGCTTAACAAGACGGTTTTAATGCCCCTCGAAAAAGTGGTGGAGGTCACAGTAGCTTAACAAGACGCTTTTAATGCCCCGCAGATAAGTGGTGGAGGTCCCAGTAGCTTAACAAGACGGTTTGAATGCCCCTTGGAAGAGACATGGAGGTCCCAGTAGCTTAACAAGACGGTTTTAATGCCCCTCGGAAAAGTGGTGGAGGTCACAGTAGCTTAACAAGACGCTTTTAATGCCTCTCAGAAGAGACATGGAGGTCCCAGTAGCTTAACAAGATGGTTTGAATGCCCCTTGGAAGAGACATGGAGGTCCCAGTAGCTTAACAAGACTGTTTTAATGCCCCTCGGAAAAGTGGTGGAGGTCCCAGTAGCTTAACAAGACGGTTTTAATGCCCCCTTGAATAGTGGTGGAGGTCGCAGTAGCTTAACAAGACGGTTTGAATGCCCTTTGGAAGAGACGTTTAGGTCCCAGTAGCTTAACAAGACGGTTTGAATGCTCCTTTGAAGAGACGTGGAGGTCCCAGTAGCTTAACAAGTCGGTTTTAATGCCCCTTGCCAAAGTGGTGGAGGTCGCAGTAGCTTAGCAAGACGGTCAGAATGCCCCTTGGAAGAGACGTGGAGGTCACAGTAGCTTAACAAGATGGTTTTAATGCTCCTCGGAAAAGTGGTGGAGGTCCCAGTAGCTTAGCAAGATGGTTTTAATGCTCCTCGGAAAAGTGGTGGAGGTCCCAGTAGCTTAACAAGATGCTTTTAATGCCCCTCGGAAAAGTGGTGGAGGTCCCAGTAGCTTAACATGACGCTTTGAATGCCCCTTGGAAGAGACGTGGAGGTCCCAGTAGCTTAACAAGACTGTTTGAATGCCCCTTGGAAGAGACGTGGAGGTCCCAGTAGCTTAACAAGACGGTTTGAATGCCCCTCGGAAAAGTGGTGGAGGTCACAGTAGCTTAACAAGACGCTATTAATGTCCTCAGAAGAGACGTGGAGGTCTAAGTAGCTTAACAAGACTGTTTGAATGCCCCTTGGAAGAGACGTGGAGGTCCCAGGAGCTTAACAAGACGGCTTGAATGCCCCTTGGAAGAGACGTGGAGGTCCCAGTAGCTTAACAAGACGGTTTTAATGCTTCTCGGAAAAGTGGTGGAGGACCCAGTAGCTTAATAAGACGCTTTTTGCTGCCCCTCGAAAAAGTGGTGGAGGTCGCAGTAGCTTAACAAGACGGTTTGAATGCCCCTTGGTAGAGACATGGAGGTCCCAGTAGCTTAACAAGACGGTTTGAATGCCCCTTGGAAGAGACATTGAGGTTCCAGTAGCTTAACAAGACTGTTTTAATGCCCCTCGGAAAAGTGGTGGAGGTCACAGTAGCTTAACACGTCGCTTTTAATGCCCCTCAGAAGAGAAGTGGAGGTCCCAGTAGCTTAACAAGACGGTTTGAATGCCCCTTGGAAGAGACGTGGAGGTCCCAGTAGCTTAACAAGACTGTTTTAATGTCCCTCGGAAAAGTGGTGGAGGTCGCAGTAGCTTAACAAGACGGTTTGAATGCCCCTTGGTAGAGACATGGAGGTCCCAGTAGCTTAACAAGACGGTTTGAATGCCCCTTGGAAGAGACATTGAGGTCCCAGTAGCTTAACAAGACTGTTTTAATGCCCCTCGGAAAAGTGGTGGAGGTCACAGTAGTTTAACACGTCGCTTTTAATGCCCCTCAGAAGAGAAGTGGAGGTCCCAGTAGCTTAACAAGACGGTTTGAATGCCCCTTGGAAGAGACGTGGAGGTCCCAGTAGCTTAACAAGACTGTTTTAATGTCCCTCGGAAAAGTGGTGGAGGTCCCAGTAGCTTAACAAGACGGTTTTAATGCCCCTTTGAATAGTGGTGGAGCTCGCAGTAGCTTAACAAGACGGTTTGAATGCCCCTTGGAAGAGACGTTTAGGTCCCAGTAGCTTAACAAGACGGTTTTAATGCCCCTTTGAAGAGACGTGGAGGTCCCAGTAGCTTAAGAATCGGTTTTAATGCCCCTCGCCAAAGTGGTGGAGGTCGCAGTAGCTTAGCAAGACGGTCAGAATGCTCCTTGGAAGAGACGTGGAGGTCACAGTAGCTTAACAAGATGGTTTTAATGCTCCTCGGAAAAGTGGTGGAGGTCCCAGTAGCTTAACAAGATGGTTTTAATGCTCCTCGGAAAAGTGGTGGAGGTCCCAGTAGCTTAACAAGATGCTTTTAATGCCCCTCGGAAAAGTGGTGGAGGTCCCAGTAGCTTAACATGACGCTTTGAATGCCCCTTGGAAGAGACGTGGAGGTCCCAGTAGCTTAATAAGACTGTTTGAATGCCCCTTGGAAGAGACGTGGAGGTCCCAGTAGCTTAACAAGACAGTTTGAATGCCCCTCGGAAAAGTGGTGGAGGTCACAGTAGCTTAACAAGACGCTATTAATGTCCTCAGAAGAGACGTGGAGGTCTAAGTAGCTTAACAAGACTGTTTGAATGCCCCTTGGAAGAGACGTGGAGGTCCCAGTAGCTTAACAAGACGGTTTTAATGCTCCTCAGAAAAGTGGTGGAGGTCCCAATAGCTTAACAAGATGCTTTTAATGCCCCTCGGAAAAGTGGTGGAGGTCCCAGTAGCTTAACAAGACGGTTTTAATGCCCCTTGGAAAAGTGGTGGAGTTCGCAGTAGCTTAACAAGACTGTTTGAATGCCCCTTGGAAAAGTGCTGCAGGTCCCAGTAGCTTAACAAGACGGTTTGAATGCCCCTTGGAAGAGACATGGAGGTACCAGTACCTTAAAAAGACGCTTTTAATGCCCCTTGGAAGAGACGTGGAGGTCCCAGTAGCTTAGCAAGACGGTTTTAATGCTTCTCGGAAAAGTGGTGGAGGTCCCAGTAGCTTAATAAGACGCTTTTAATGCCCCTCGAAAAAGAGGTGGAGGTCGCAGTAGCTTACCAAGACGGTTTGAATGCCCCTTGGAAGAGACGTGGATGTCCCAGTAGCTTAACAAGACAGTTTGAATTCCCCTTGGAAGAGACGTGGAGGTCCAACTAGCTTAACAAGACGTTTTTAATGCCCCTCGGAAAAGTGGTGGAGATCGCAGTAGCTTAACAAGACGGTTTGAATGCCCCTTGGAAGAGACGTGGAAGTCCCAGTAAATTAACAAGACGGTTTTAATGCTCCTCGGAAAAGTGGTGGATGTCTCAGTAGCTTAACAAGATGCTTTTAATGGCCCTCGGAAAAGTGGTGGAGGTCACAGTAGCTTAACAAGATGCTTTTCATACTCCTCGGAATAGTGGTGGAGGTCGCAGTAGCTTAACAAGACGCTTTTAATGCCCCTTACAAGAGCCATACAGTACAGCATTTTAAATATATTATTCCCATTATTGGGGAGTGGGTCTCCCACAGTCTTTGCTTATGCCTTCCAAGCAAAAGCTGACAAAAATAAGGACTGAGGAACTTTCAATAATGGCAACACGGACCACGGTCACCCTGGTGGTATAGTGGTGGTGGAGGCTGAGGATAAGGAGAAGAACATAAAACAGCCGAAATGAGGAAGCGTATACCCATGTGTGGGTGTGAAGTGGTGCATTTGAATACACCTCCCGAAATAACACTGTGGATTTGACTTTATGTTACTCTGCTGTCATTTGGTGGTGATGAGAAGTCTGGCCCAATCCAGCTCTTGTTCATTTTGATAAGGGTCAGCTTGTCAGCATTGTCAGTTGACAGGCGAGTGCGCTTATCAGTTATAATTACCCCAGCAGCACTAAAAACACGCTCCGATAACACGCTAGCGGCAGGGCAGGCCAGGACCTCCAAGGTGTACAGAGCGATTTCATTCCAAGTGTCCAGCTTGGATACCCAATAATTAAAAGGCACAGAGGAATCACGGAGGACGCTGGTACGGTCGGCAAGGTACTCCCTCACCATCTTTTGAAACTTTCCACTCCTTGTGAGAGTACCCCGCGCCTCAGGGCCTGTAAGCTGGGCAGGTCTCAGAAAACTGTCCCAGAATGTTGACAGTGTTCCCCTGCCTCTGCTGGATTGGAGTTGCCTCTCTCTCGCTTGTACGCCTTGGTTGGTCAACGAACTCTGACCTCTGCCGCTAGTGTCTTCAGATGGGAATTTTTTTTTAACAGTTCTGCAGCAAGGGCCTTCTGGTACTGCCCCATTTTTGTAGACCTCTCCACCTCAGGAATAAGAGAGTGAACGTTCTCCTTGTAGCGGGGGTCTAAAAGTGTCACCAACCAGTAATGACTGTCACCCAACATTTTGACAACGCGAGGGTCACGGTTAAGGCAGAGTAAGAAAGTCAGCCATGCGCGCCAGACTGGTAACGGGCAAGACTTCCGTGTCCACACCAAGATGACGAATGACCATGCTCTCCTCCTCCTCCTCCCCCCTGTCCTCAGGCCACCCACGCTGAACCGACGGTATGACAGTTGTACAGGTACTACCGCCTACAGCGCATGATACAAGCTCCTGTTCTTCCTCCTCCTCCTCTCCCTCATTGTCCCCCAATGCACGTTGGGATGAGATGAGGCTGGGCTGTGTGTAATCGACCGCTACGGCTTCTTGATCCATCTCATCATACTCTGGCTGCAGTGCCTCCTCTTTAATTCTCTGCAGAGAGCATTGCAAAAGACAGACAAGTGGAATGCTGACGCTAATGATGGAGTCATCGCCACTCACCATCTTGGTGGACTCCTCAAAGTTGGTCAAGATGGTACATACAGTACAGACCAAAAGTTTGGACACACCTTCTCATTTAAAGATTTTTCTGTATTTTCATGACTATGAAAATTGTACATTCACACTGAAGGCATCAAAACTATGAATTAACACATGTGGAATTATATACTTAACAAAAAAGTGTGAAACAACTGAAAATATGTCTTATATTCTAGATTCTTCAAAGTAGCCACCTTTTGCTTTGATGACTGCTTTGCACACACTTGAGAGACTGCCATAAAGACTGAGAGGAGGGGGCATCTTTGCATGCAGTATGGACAGGGGATTGCCATGCACACACAACAGGTGACACCTGCTGACACTGGTCGTGGACCCTGGGGTTCGCCCCACAAAGTCAGGTGCTTTACTGCCATGTGCCTGATCATGCTGGTGGTGGTCAGGCTGGTAGTTTTGTCACCCCTGCTGATGCTGGCATGGCAGGTGGTACAAATGGCCTTTTTGGGGTTATCAGCAGAGTCTTTAAAAAAATTCCAGACTCTGGAAGACCCACAGGTTGTACTGGCAACGTCCCTCGTGTTGGTGTTACGGGGAACTGTTGCCGGCCTTCTGTGTGCGGCCACCACACTGCTTCTTCCTGCCTGTTGGGGTACTCTGTCTCCCTCACCCGGTCTGCTGCTGGCCTTGCTCTGCATGTCCTCCTGCCACATTGGGTCAGTTACTAGATCATCCACCACCTCCTCCTCTTCCACTTGCGCACCACGATCCTCCTCCTCACTTCTTGGCAATTGTGTTTCGTCATCGTCAACCTCTTGTGACAAATTGCCAGCGTTGACTTCCTGTGGCCGTGGCTGTTCAAATATTTGGGCATCTCTACATGGGATCTCCTCTTCCACCACTTCAAGCGGAGCAGGCGAGGGGCACAAATCTGGAAATGGACCAGTGAACAGCTCTTCAGAGTGTCCAAGTGTGGGATCAGTTGCTGTCTGACGATACTCGGCATGGTGGGAGGAAAGAGCATCAGGGTGAGGAGGAGTATGCGGTCGAGACTCACGGCTACTAAGAGTTGACCGTGTGGAAGACAGACCGGAAGTGGTGGTCTGCTATCCAATTAATAACCTGTTCACACTGATCAGTTCGCAATACTGGTGTTGTTCTGTGCTTCCCTAGTAATTCGGTCAAGAAGTGGGAGCGAGAAGATATGGCTGTTGGTTGTGGCACATTTTCACCTTGGCCACGGCCCCGTCCTCTGCATGTACCATCACCAGAACGTCCACTTCCATGTCCCTTGCCACGCGCCTTGCCCATTGTAAAGTAAGTAAAATAGCTTACACTCGCACTATCAATGGAAAAAGGGTAATAAAGTAGATTAGAACCGTGGAAGAGGAAAATCACAGTTCTATTTCTCTGGCCTACACCCGACTCTTTTAAACAATCTGAACAATCAGGGAGAAACTATTACTGTTTTTCTTTGCGGAAAAAATACCAAAAGGTGAATAATAGAGATTTTTACCGTGGAATGGCAAAACCACAGTTATTGTTTACTGGGGTATACCAGAAAATTTTGAATAGATATATTTGCGGCTGAACAATGAGCGACACACTCAAACTGTTTATTTTTAGGTAAAAATGGCCCAAAAGTGGATAATACAAAGATTTGACCCGTGGAACTGCAAAACCACACTTGTATTTCTCGGGCCCACACCAGACTATTTTCAACAGATATATTTGTGTCTGAAAAATCAGGGAGACACTATTAGTTTTTTTTTACGGCAAAAAATGCCAAGATCAGGATAATAGAGATTTTTACCGTGGAACAGCAAAACCACAGTTATAATTTAGTGGTGTATACCAGACTATTTTCAACAGATATATTTGTGTCTGAACAATTAGGAGACACTACTACTGTTTTTCTTTGCGGCAAAAAATGCCAAAAGCAGGATAATAGAGATTTTTTACCGTGGAACAGCAAAACCACAGTTATAATTTACTGGTGAATACCAGACTATTTTCAACAGATATATTTGTGTCTGAACAATCAGGAGACACTATTAGTTTTTTTTTTAAGGTGACACATATTACTATAACTTGCACCCATAGTGCAAAAAAAAAAAAACCCTAAAAAAACACAATGGGTTCAACCGTACTCAAATTGTTAACTAGGAGCAATGATTATTGTGAATAATATAATATTTTGATTGGAGATGATCCACCCTCTGGTTCCACCACTGATCCTGAGAATGAAGGAATGGGGAACCTATCAGCTTTTTTTTTCCTGCACAGCTGTGCTCCCAACCACCCACAGTGCAAAAAAACCCCCTAAAAAAACAATAGGTATAACCGTACTCAAATTGATAATTGGGAGCAACGATTAGTGTGAAGGATATAATATTGTGATTGGCGATGTTCCATCCACTGATTCTGAGAATGAAGAAATGGGGAACCTATCAGCTTTTTTTCCTGCACAGTTGTGCTCCCACCCATTGAGCAAAAATACCCTAAAAAAAAATACCCTAAAAAAATGCACGTACTCAAATTGTTAATTGTGAGCAATGATGAGTGTGAAGGGATATAATATCTTGATTGGCGATGGTCCGACCTGTGGTTCCGCCACCGATCCCAAGAATGAAGGAATTGAGAACCTGTAAGCTTTTTTTCTCCTGCACAGCTGTGCTCCCAACCACCCACCCATAGTGCAAAAAATAAAAAAAACAATAGATCCAACTGTACTCAAATTGTTAAATTGGGAGCGCGAAAAAAATAATGCATCCACTTCTTTCTAAATTAGGCTGTCAGACCCCCAAGAATGACATCCTAGTAATATGCCATGACTTATACCTCTTTAAATGTATGCAAAGGATAAACCTGGATATCCAGGTATACGTTCTATTGATTGATTTCTATAAGGGCCTATTTCCACACGTAAATGTGTATCTGCTACGGACATGAATGATCGGCTGCAGCCCTTCCACGTGGCCAGTCAATGGATCCGCAAATCACAACAAGTAATTCAAGGAAATGGAAAAGTAAAAAAAAAAATTCTAGTAACATTGCATAGCGTACCGGCGATTGCGCTATTTAACTTGCCATCAGTGATTGACGGCATATAAATGGTTAAACAGCAGTGATTGACGCTCCGCTCTGGCCGCTGCTGTTACAGCAAGATGTCAGCTGTGTAGGATGGGGGCTCTGCTCCTGAGCCCACCCGAAACAGCAATCCAATGGACGGTTTCACACACCACATTATCCAGTGGTGTTTAATTTGCTTTTCTATTTAGGAAACAAAACCGTTTTAATAACGTTTTCCTTCTCTGGTATCTAGGAGCCATTTCAGCTATTTGTAAAGGGAATCTGTCAGCAGGTTTTTCTTGGCTATTCTGAGAGCAGCATGATGGGGTGAGCGCCACACTAGGAGTAGGACCACCGAGCCCAGAGCTATTGCAAGACGTGCAGACAATATATACCAGGTATGAATGAATCCAATACAACATTATTGTTACTTAGGAATGAACCTACTTGGATATAATACATCCCTTGATATGTATATACCAAAAGGTCATTATCTTGGGAATGCCTATATTGGCTTTTATTATTTGGGATTATATCCTTTTACTATGTGACCTAGGATATACTATCAGTATGCATTAGCACAATTGGAGCTACTACTATTTAGCCCTGGTGTCTCTGCAATTCAAATATTTACATTATACCTCCTCACTATTATATGGTATTACTATATATATGTGTGTGTGCTCTTTTCTTTCCCGCCATGTACCCAAATTGTTATAATAAAGGTCTTTTTTAACACATTGACCCCTTGTCGGATGTACTATATATTGGTTGTTGTTGAGAGCAGCATGATGTAGAGACAAAGACCCTGATTCTAGGGACGTCTCACTTACAGGGCTGCTGGTTGTAGTTTTGATAAAAATCACACTTTTATTAGCAGAAGATTATCACTAGAGGACTAGTAAACCTGCAGCCAGGTAGTCCAACCACGCCCCCCACCACTGATTGGCAGTTTATATACAGTGTACACAGAAAGCGGCCAATCAGTGGTGTGGGTGGGGTTATTATACAGAGCTCAGCATTCAGAGATCTGCATGAGAAAAAAACCCTGCAATTTTATCAAAATAACACCAAGCAGCCCAGTAAGTGATACATCGTTGGAATCAGGGCCTCGGATTATGCGGCTCTCAAATGGGATAGCAAAAGCCTGCTGACATATTCCATTTAAAGGGGCAGCTGCTACTAAATCCAGACATGGTGCAAAATTTAAATTCTGCTGCAGATTTACTGCTGTAGATTTTTAATTCCTAAAAATACCTGTAGATTCAGAGGATCTCAACCTTTTCAATGCAAATTATTTTCAAGACTTATTCACAGATATTATGAAATATTACAGTAGAAATAAAAAAGAAAAAAAAAAAGCACAATACCTAAAACCCTCCTTGGGAAAAATATACGGCAAGTATAAGAAAGACAAAAATTTATTCTGGAGTCATATTGAAGTGTAAATAGACTTGTAACCATAGAATGTAAACAGCAGCGAATGTAAGTAGGATCCACTGGATCTATATAAGGAGATTTTTGTGTACTCACCGTAAAATCTCTTTCTCTTAGCCTCTAATTGGGGGACACAGGACCATGGGTGTTATGCTGCTGTCCACTAGGAGGCGACACTATGCTTAATCTGAAAAAGATTAATGGTGGCTCTTCCTTTGCAGTATACACCCCTGGACGGCGTCAGCCATCTTCAGTTTTGTGCAAAAGCAGTAGGAGGAACGTAACATGGATAACATAACCATGCCTATAAGAAGGCAACTATGAACGAGCTCAAGAAAAACACCAATATGAGAACTCAACGTAACAACGGCCCGAGACGGGCAACAGGGTGGGAGCTGTGTTCCCCAATTAGAGGCTAAGAGAAAGAGATTTTACGGTGAGTACACAAAAATCTCCTTTACTCTGTCGCCTCATTGGGGGACACAGGACCATGGGACGTCCCAAAGCAGTCCCTGGGTGGGAAGCAATGGACGAATATTGTGTAGACAGGTCCCTATAATTGGGGCACTGCCGCCTGCACGATAGGTCTACCCAGACTCGCGTCTGCCGAGGATTGGGTGTGAACCCTGTAGTGCTTGGTAAACATGTGTAGACTAGTCCAGGTGGCTGCCTTACACACTTGTTGCGCCGAAGCCTGGTGCCGAATGGCCCAGGAGGCCCCTACCGCACGAGTAGAGTGTGCCGTAATACCTGCTGGAAGAGGAGAATTTTTGAGGCGGTACGCCTCTTGTATGGTGGATTTGATCCACCTGGCAAGGGTAGCTTTGGAAGCTGGTAGACCCTTGCGGCCGCCTTCCAGAAGAAGGAAAAGAGAATCAGAGCAGTCCTAGACACATAGATACGTAATGCCCTGACAAGGTCAAGTGTATGCAGAGCCTTTTCCACTCTATGAACCGGGGCCAGACAGAGGGATGGCAGTGAAATTTACTCATTGAGGTGGAAGTTGGACACAACCTTCGGAAGGAAGGATGGAACCGTATGGAGAACTACCTTGTCCTGGTAAAAAGCCAGGAAGGGTTGTCTGCAGGAGAGTGCTGTGAGTTCAGACACCCTACGTAGCGAGGTGATTGCCACTAGGAAAACCACTTTCTGGGATAGAAGGCGGAGTGAGACTTCCCTAAGGGGTTCAAAAGGTGTTTCCTGCAATGCTGTCAGCACCAGGTTGAGATCCAACGTTTATAGTGGCCGTCTGTAGGGAGGAACCAATCGGGAAACCCCCTGAAGAAATTTATTTACTTGCGGCTTGTTAGCAATGCGCGTCTGAAAGAGCACAGAGAGAGCTGACACCTGGCTCTTAAGAGAGCCCAGAGACAGTTTGGCCTCCAGACCCGATTGGAGAAGCTCAAGTACCCTGGGGAGGGAATAAGGGAATGGGGTCTGGTCACGAGAATCGCACCAGGTAAAGAAAGCTTTCCAGGTTCGGTAATAAATCTTTGCAGAGTTTGGCTTTCGTGCTCTGATCATGGTTTTGATGACGTCAGGCGAGAACCCTGACTGGGTTAAAACCCAGGTCTCAATGGCCATGCCGTCAAATTGAGGGCCCCTGAGTTCTGGTGGTAGAACGGGCCTTGTGACAGAAGATCCGGGCAGTTGGGGAGACGCCAGGGGACGTCTGCTGTAAGCTGCACGATGTCAGCGTACCACGTACGTCTGGGCCAGTCTGGTGCGATGAGAATGGTTGGAACTCCTTCTTGCTTGATCTTCCTCACCATTCTGGATATCAGGGGAAGAGGTGGAAAGATGTACAGGAGCTGGAACTGAATCCAGTCCTGAACCAGGGCGTCCGCTCCCAGCGACCGCGGGTCGTGTGTTCTGGTCATGAAGTTGGAGACTTTGGCATTGAAGTGGGATGCCATTAGGTCCACGTCCGGAGTCCCCCAGCGATGGCAGATCTGGTGAAAAACTTCTGGATGGAGAGACCACTCTCCCGAGTCCATTCCTTGCCGGCTGAGGAAGTCTGCTTCCCAGTTGTCCACACCCGGAATGTGGACCGCAGAGAGAACAGAACCTGTGTCTTCCGCCCAGTGGAGAATGTGTGTCACTTCTCGCATCACCTGGGCACTGCGGGTCCCCCCTTGGTGATTTACATATGCCACAGCTATGGCATTGTCCGACAGTACTCTGATGTGAGAGGCTGCCAATAAATGATAGAAGGCTCTCAACTCCAGGAGAATGGCACGAATTTCCAAGATGTTGATGGGCATGGTCGCTTCTGTTGGGGACCACTTGCCCTGTGCTCTGTGGTGTAGGTGTACCGTACCCCAACCCGTCAGGCTCGCGTCGGTGGTCAGAACTTTCCATTGACCCGTGAGAAAGGATTTTCCTTTTGTTAGTGAGGTTGGCTTGAGCCACCAGTGCAGGGATCTCCTGGTTGACGATGTCAACTGAAACTCCCTGTCGAGAGAAAAAGGATTCCTGTCCCATGACTTGAGGATGGCTAGTTGGAGAGGCCTGAGGTGAAGCTGGGCAAATGGGACCGCTTCTATTGCCGCCACCATCCTGCCAAGGACTCTCATGGCAAACCGGAGAGACCAAGGGGGTTTGCGAAGTAGGGTGCGGACTCCTATACGGAGAGGCAGTGCTTTTTCCTTGGGTAGGGGTACCAGACCCTTGAGGGTGTTGAATAACATTCCCAAGAAGGTCAGAGACTGACTCGGGGTTGGTGATTACTTTTTTAAGTTGACTAACCAGCCCAAACGACTCAGAATGTCGATTGTGATTGAGACGCTGATTTCGCAGTCCTTGAAGGTGGGAGCCTTGATGAGGAGATCGTCCAGAGATGGAACGACTATTATGCCTCTGGAGTGCAGGATGTCCATGGTGACTGCCATGACCTTGGTAAACACTCTGGGAGCCGTGGCGAGTCCGAACTGGAGAGCCACGAACTGCTAGTGTTCCTGGTTGATTGCGAACCTCAGAAATCTCTGATGAGCGGGCGTAATTGGTATATGTAGGTATGCATCTTGAATGTCTATGGAGGCGAGAAATTCTCCCTTCTCCATGGACGCAATGATGGACCGAAGGGACTCCATGCGAAAATGACGTACCCGTACATATTTGTTGAGCTGTTTTAGGTCCAATATGGGCCGTATGCTGCCTCCTTTTTTGGGGATTACGAATAAATTTGAGTAGAACCCTTGGAAGCGTTCGGCCGTGGGGACCGATACTATGACACCTGCTTGAAGAAGCGAGGAAACCGCATGGTGGAAGGCACGAGCCTTGGCTGGGGGTTTTGGGGGAACAGACAGAAAGAATCTGTTTGGCGGGTTGGAAGTGAACTCTATTTTGTATCCTGAAGACACTAGTTCCTTGACCCACCTGTACTCTGTAATAGGCAGCCAGACTTGGTGAAAGAGCAAAAGACGGCCGCCTACAGGTGGGGTGTCTTCCGGAGTTCGTGAGTCATGATGAGGAGGAAATAAGAGATTTTCCTCCTTTAAATTTTGACTGGCTTGCCCTTGATTGCCACGTCTTGTCCGACTTTTGCGTCGACCTCGAGTTGTCCCTGCGTGGAGCACGGTTGTTATTCTGTGCTGGTCGCGAGACGGACCAGCCGGAAGAGTTCCGAAAGGATCGGTATCGTGCTTGATTGCACTTTTTGTAAGTGTATGTTTGGGCTTTAGTTGGGGGAGAGAGGTACTCTTACCCCCGGTGGCGTTGGATATCATTGTGTTCAACTGTTCACCGAAAAGCCGACCACTGAGGTATGGGAGGTGTGTGAGGGACTTCTTTGAAGCTGCATCAGCTTTCCATTCCTGCAGCCAGAGGATACGCCGAATCGTGATGGCGTTTGATGCTATCCCGGCTGCACCCCTTGCAGAATCCAGAGCTGCATGGAGCATGCAATCTTCCACAACTGCTATTTGAGCCGCTTGGTCCGACAGTTCAGGGGTAGATGCTTGTAGGCCAGTTTGTACATTTTGGAGGCCCAGGCCAAGATTGCCTTGGCAGCCCAAACTGAGGCGAACGCGGGAGCCAGGGAGGCCCCTGTGGCCTCGAAAATTGAACGAGCCATGCGTTCCACCTGCCGGTCGGCTGTGTCCCTGAGGGTTGAGCTATCTGGCAGTGAAAGGAGTGTCTGTGCTGCTAGTCTGGAGACTGGGGGATCCACTTCAGGTGGAGCTGTCCACTGTTTGGTGACCTCCTGTGGAAAGGGGTACCGCGCCTCCAGATATTTGCGATTAGTAAACTTTTTCTCAGGTTGTGAGAACTGCTTTTTAAGGATCGCATTAAACTCTGGGTGGTCAAAGAAGACCTTAGGCGGTTTCAGGACTCCTTCAAAGGAAATCTTATGTCCTGGTGTCTCCAGGGGTGGATCGGAGATGTCCAGCACCCGATGGATGGATGAGATTAAATCATCAACTAGCACTGTATTGCCAGGGGGAATAGGAATTAGGGACCCTTCGGTTTCCTTGTCTGAGTCGGAATCACAGATATCTTTCGAATCCTGAGTATCACTAAGGCGTCTCCTGCTGGGAGAACCGGAGCAGAGGCCTTCTCTGGTCAGGGATGGCTGTTTGGATCTACGTTGCCTGTCCCTGTCAGGGGACAGTCTAGATGAGCTGGGAGTACGGTGTCTCTCACTGGAAGGGGACGACCGTGTGGGTATGGGATGACGCAAATGAACGTAACCTGTGAGTTCGCTTGTGTCCTGATCTAGACGTGGATGTGACCGTGCCATCATGTCCCCGATTGGAACTCTCCCTTTGCTGAGTAATGTTCATAGCCGAGGCATGAGTCTGCAAAGCCTGAAGCAATGTGGATGTGAGGTTATCTATAGACTGCATCATAGATTGCGACATCTGAGTGACCCATTCCGGTGTGGTATTAGGCACCGAAGTATTGGCAAGTGCTTCATGGGGCTCTGGCGCAGCAGTCTGCCTGCAGTCCTGGCAATGTGGATACGTGATGCCACTAGGGAGAGTATTACTGCAGGCTGTACAGAGTGCATAATAGCAATCCTGCCTGGTTCTCTTGGACTTTGAGCCCGGTATAGTATACAGGGGTGGCTATGCAGAGGGGGCCAGCAAAGCAGAGAAGCTTATAGAATTCACAGCCGAGTGAGAAACTCCAGCTGTGATCTTACCCCACCAGTGTGCCTCTTGAAGTCCAGCGCCGCTTACATCCGCGATCCTGTGCCCCCCGGAGACTAGCTGCCGACCGGTAACTGAAGGGTTAACGCTCCTTCAGTAGATAATGGCCGCCGGAGTGCGGAGAAGAAGGTGGGTGGAGCGCTGAAAGGGGCGGCAGTATGCTGGAAAGCACGCCCTTTCAGTTCATCTCCGCCCCTTCTGACACTGTGTAGTGTCATATTGGTCCTCCGGCCCGGGGGGCGGCAGCTTCGGCTAGGCCGGAGCCGCGGTCTAAATTTATAATCTATGCCCAAAAGGGCTCCAGGCCGGCGCAGTAGTCTGGGGGGGTGCCGGATCTGAACCGGACCCCACCGGTTTTAATGGCAGTGAAGGCGGTGGGGGTATTAGCTTAAGGGGGGCCCTTAAAGGGTCCCCCTGAGGCACCAGAGTGCTGGTGCCAGCAGAGAGACAGAGCTAAGAGTAGCCTTTGTCTCTGATGCCTATCTGCCTGCACTGTCCCCCGGCCCCAGCAGGAGTCTGCAGCAGAGCTGTGATTCCTTGAAGTTGGTACAGAGCATCAGCTACTGGGAACTGTATATTGCTGCCTGCACAGATCCTACCTGCGGTGTCTCAACCTAATAACCCCAGAGGGGGATTAGGGAGGGTGCTGCCGTCACCGTCAGGGGGCTGTCGTCACCGTCAGGGGGCTGTAATTCTCGCCTCGACCTCAACCCAGAGACCAAAAGGAACTGGGGAAGGAGGGGGTTCTCAACTTCGAACCAACACCTGAGGGATTGGGAAGGAGCGACATGGTAGGGAGATGTCTCGACTTCAACTGTGCACCCCTAGAAGGGGGCAGAGGAAGGAGCCATGCCGGGAGTCTCTCCGGAGACTCACTTATCTCCATCTGTAATTCCGTTGAAAAAAGAAAAAAAATCGGAAAAAAATGGAGTAAAAATCTTTAGGTGTGCCTCCTTGCGACACTAAGCAAAAACTGAAGATGACTGACGCTGTCCAGGGGTGTATACTGCAGAGGAGGAGCCACCGTTAATCTTTTTCAGATTAAACCTAGTGTCGCCTCCTAGTGGACAGCAGCATAATACCCATGGTCCTGTGTCCCCCAATGAGGCGACAGAGTAAAGAGGAACATTTTCCAAAGCTGATCTTCTGAGCCCACCGCTATGCTGGCTGCACCGGCATTGTTATCGTCAGCACCTGGAATATACGTCACGTTTTACTGCAGCTCATAGAACCAAATGATAAGACGCAGAGCAGTGCGAGGCTTGTGACTCGCTATACACAAAATATACGACATGTTTGATGAATGGCATAAAGGAAAGCCGATGCATTCAGATGTCTCAGGGCAACTATATGTTGTGATAGGATGCTGCCCCTCACCCTGACAGGAACTTATCTATCGTTGGCCATTATGTCCATACGCAATTATTATCCCCTAATTGTGATGTGCAGTACAAATTGATGTAAATACTTTTATGCCCAAAAATGGCAAAAGTATTCTTGGAGTGATACCTCTATTGGCTAACCAGAAAAAATATATATATATATGCAAACTTACAGAGCACACAGGCTCCTTCTTCAGGCAGGATTACAAATGTTATCAATTCATTTGTAATATTGCCTGAAGAAGGAGCCTCTGTGCTCTGAAAGCTTGCATATACAGTACAGACCAAAAGTTTGGACACAACTTCTCATTTAAAGATTTTTCTGTATTTTCAGGACTATGAAAATTGTACATTCACACTGAAGGCATCAAAACTATGAATTAACACATGTGGAATTATATACTTAACAAAAAAGTGTGAAACCACTGAAAATATGTCTTATATTCTAGGTTCTTCAAAGTAGCCAACTTTTGCTTTGATGACTGCTTGGTTGGAACCAACGATCTCAAATTTGGACTCATCAGACCAAAGCACAGATTTCCACTGGTCTAATGTCCATTTCTTGTGTTCTTTAGTCCAAACAAGTCTCTTCTGCTTGTTGCCTGTCCTTAGCAGTGGTTTCCTAGCAGCTATTTTATCATGAAGGCCTGCTGCACAAAGTCTTCTCTTAACAGTTGTTGTAGAGATGTGTCAGCTGCTAGAACTTGGTCTCTAATTGACCTGGTCTCTAATCTGAGCTGCTGTTAACCTGCGATTTCTGAGGCTGGTGACTCGGATAAACTTATCCTCAGAAGCAGAGGTGACTCTTGGTCTTCCTTTCCTGGGGCGGTCCTCATGTGAGGCAGTTTCTTTTTAGCGCTTGATGGTTTTTGCAACTGCACTTGGGGACACTTTCAAAGTTTGCCCAATTTTTCGGACTGACTGACCTTCATTTCTTAAAGTAATGATGGCCACTCGTTTTTCTTTACTTAGCTGCTTTTTTCTTGCCATAATACAAATTCTAACAGTCTATTCAGTAGGACTATCAGCTGTGTATCCGCTCGACTTCTGCACAACAATACTGATGGTCCCAACCCCATTTATAAGGCAAGAAATCCCACTTATTAAACCTGACAGGGCACACCTGTGAAGTGAAAACCATTTCCGGTGACTACCTCTTGAAGCTCATCAAGAGAATGCCAAGAGTGTGCAAAGCAGTCATCAAGCAAAAGTTGGCTACATTGAAGAACCTAGAATATAAGACATATTTTCAGTTGTTTCACACTTTTTTGTTAAGTATATAATTCCACATGTGTTAATTCATAGTTTTGATGCCTTCAGTGAGAATGTACAAGTTTCATAGTCATGAAAATACAGAAAAATCTTTAAATGAGAAGGTGTGTCCAAACTTTTGGTCTGTACTGTACATCTGACCAACATGCAGGTGGGGGCCTATCAGACTCTAGTTACTCCACTGGGTGGGACCAGATCATTTCCAGGACTCCTTGTTCTTTACATTGAAGATAATTCTTAATGACATTGGCTGTACGTTTGGGGTTGTTGTTCTGCTGAAGAAAACATTTGGATCCAATCAGACACCTCCTTCATGATATTGCATGATTGATAAGTATCTGCCTCTATATCTCAGCATTGAGGGAACCAATAATTCTGACCCAATTTCCACCTCCATTTGCTGAAATGCAGCCCCAATCTTACAGGACCCTCCACCGTGCTTATGCATCACTATTGCCCACAGACACTCATTATTGTACTGCTCTCCAGCCCTTCAGTGAACAAAATCTCTTCTGTAATAACAACATTTTTCATATTTTGACTCAACCGTCCAGAGCACATCCTGCCAATTTTCTACACCCTGGTTCCTCTGTTTTAATGCATAGTTGAGTCACTTGGCCTTGTTTTGATGTGGAAGATATGGCTTTTTCGCCACAATTCTGCTATGAAGACCACTTCTGGCCAGTCTTCTCTGAACAGTAGATGAGTGAAGCTGAGTCCCACAGGTTGCTGCCAGTTCTGAGCTGATGGCACTGCTGGACATCTTCTGCTTTTGAAGGAAAGTAACCATAATGTGTCATACATCTGCTGCACTAAGTTTCCTTGGCCGACCACTGCATCTACTAACCTCAAAGTTGCACATTTTCTTGTGCTTCTTCATAAGTGCTTGAATGACACATCTTGAACCCTCAATCAGATTTGAAATTTGTGCCTTAGAGACCTTGCTGATGTAGTATAACTTCCTTGTGTATTCTTGCTCAGTCTTGCCATGGTGTATGACCAGACACCTGACTGTATTATTACAAAATCCCTGACTTTGCGCAGGTGCACCTAGAAGACTTGATGCTGTTTTAAAGTGAACAGTTGGTCACACCAAATATTGATTGGATCTAGATTTTTCGTTTGTTCATTCACTTGTATTTTGTTAATTGATTAAATAAATCATTAACATTTCTATTTTTGAAGCGTTCTTACTTTACAGCATTTTTTCTACACCTTTCTAAAAATTATTTTTATGTTATTGTGTCTTTTATTTGCTCATTAATAATCTGATATATCTTTTGGTATTTTGTGTATAGTTGTTTTTTTGCTGTTGGGGTAAATTGTAGGATATTGATTTCAGAGTGGCTTCCTGATCCTTTGATTGTAGGAATGAGTGGTATATATGTGCTAATAAATTAGGACAAAATGTAGGAAATTTAGGAAGAAACTGAACCTGAACATCTCAGCAGTAATAACATGCTGATTGTGATGTCATGAAGATGACTTGAATTTCCACCAATCAGAGATCAGCATGTTTCAGGTCACCCAGATAGAACTGTCCATGAAACATGAGTCACGGCCACTGTGAGGTCATAATGCTGATTAGAATTTCCACCAGTCAGAAAACAGAACCGCCCAGAAGAACCACCCAGGAGGTATGAGTCATCGCCACTGTGAGGTCATAATGCTGACCAATCACAGAGCAGCCACACCCAGATTTTCCACCAATCAGAGAGCAGCCACGCCCAGATTTTCCACCAATAAGAGATCAGCAGTGGGTATAAATAGCCGCTGCCGCCTGCCAGGCTTAGCCTTGCACTTGATGGGTCTCTCTTTTTTTCTCTCTCTTGGTATCTCTCCCTCCCCTCTCTCTTCTCTCTCTCTCTCTTTGACCCAACGGCCCTCTTAAGGGCTACCCCAAATGTGTAAAAGATAGAACCAATATTTGTGTTGTTTGTCCGTTTTATGAGCCTGTGATTAACCCCTTCCCACTCTTTGCCATATATATATATTATATACATAGTATGTGCAGGTGGGCCTTAAAGGGAATTTCCAGGACAAACATATTGATGGCCTATCCCCTGGTTAGCTCATTAATATCAGATTTGTGGGGGTCCGGCATGTGGCACCTCCACTACTCAGTTGTTTGAAACTCTGGCAGAGGTCAGATGTAAATGTAGCGCCCCGAGGGTTCGGTTGCTACAGGGGTATTGCACCTCAACCAGAGGTGTGATATTCCACTCCCAGGTAAGGATGGAGTATGGACCAGGGCCCAGTATCTGCATACACACACTCACCCCATTTCCGGGGGACAGTTCGACGGTGCTCCCATATAATTGCAGGCACAACTGACCATGTCCCTGGCAGGAGTGGGGAGGGGGGAGAGAACCCAGTGATGTAGGAGCAGAAGGGGACAGTTTCTGGAGCATAGGAAGGAGCTCATTGGGTGCTGGTCACCTGAGCTCATACACAGAGGCAGATAAAAGGTGGGAGCCATCTTAGTTGAGGAGTCGGGTCAGTTCAGTACAGTGGAGAGGTGACAGGGAGCAGAGGCTCTGTAGGAGCTCTGCTCAGAAGGCAGGCCTGGGGTGAAGGCCGGAGCCAGAGAGGAGAAGAGAAGAAGGAGAAGGAAGGAAAGAGGAGAGACAGAGGAGTAGAAAGGCTCCAGAAACAAGGAGGCAGAAGGGACCCTTAGAGAGAGCAGAACGGACAGCAACCGTTGCAAACCCGCGTTATATCGGGTGAAGGGTCAGGTCGTGGAAGGGTACCGGATTCCCAAGTTGGTGGAGGTAAATTATCCCTCAGACAAAAACCGGGGGTCGTGATCATCTATTGGTGCGACCCCCCGCCAAACCTGCTAGGAAGGCACCATATAGGATAGCGGGAAACGGGGGCCAACGTTTGCCCGCAAAGATCCGCGGCAGCTGGACAAAAGTTTGGTCACTGGTGGGGCACGAGAGGCCAGAGAAAGGACAGAAGGGGGTCCTGTGCCATACTCCTGAATTGTCTGGGGGTTGACCGAGCCCCTCACCTGGTGGACGCAGCACGGCTTGGGCAGTCACTGCTGACAGAAATTACATGGATAACAACTGCGAGTAAAACCCTGGACTGCATTATTGGACTTTGTGTTATTTATGCTGCGCCTGCACCATCACCCCCAGCATCCTCTTACACTGCCCTGAGGCTATACTCTTCCCGTGGGGAGTTGTCCTATCCCTCTGCTGCACACCAACACCAGCCTCAGTGGTCTGCCTTGCAGCGGCGGTTATCCCTGACTGCAATCCACGGGTGGCGTAGTCGGACATTCAAATCTATAAATAGACTGCCACAGCATTTGGTCTGACCACCCTGAGCCACGGGATCGGGTTGACACTACTACCCCCATCATCGCACTAAAGCCCGGTTCCGAGTGACCCACGGCCCAGGGGGCGAGTGAGCTTTTGGCGTAGTCAGCAGGATCGTGACCAACCCGCCACCAGCGGGTATTGCGTGCCTGAAAAGAGACTGTTTCACTGTATTAAAAATGGCGCCCGCCCCAGAAGAACGGACGCCATAATGTGCGCGCCAAAAGACAACAGGAAGTCACTTCCCATCGTGGGCCAGGTCCCAGAATAGCGCCAAAGAAGGAGCCCACCCCCAACAGCCATGAGTGCGGCTGTAGAGATGTCCATCAAGGTGGGGGGGCTGCCCCTGAGAGTGATTGTCAGCAGATTGCCCCAGGACCACCCCCAACAGGGGCAGAAAGAGAAGAAAACCGAGGGGCAGGGTGTGGTTTGGATCAGTCTCGCCAGACCACACCCGGAGATGGAGAGGAGCGTCAACTCCAGAACCCTGGCAAGCGGCCTGCTGCAGGCCGAGGCGTCCCCTTACAGCCTCATGGAGCTGATGGCTCAGCTCCCTGCAGAAGACCCTGAGTTCCTGCGGACTGCACTGGAGGAGCTGGACCGGAGGATGGTCCGAGCGCAGAGGGACGTCGTCGCTGGGTGGAGAGAGGAAGTGGCCTGGCGAGTAGCGGCCCGGCAGCAAGAGGCACTGTCAGCACTCGGCAGCGCGCCTGCCCCCGAGGACGGAGAGAGGAGACCGGAGGCTGAGGACGATGCTGCAGAGGAGGCAAGTAAAGCGGACGCCCCGGCCCCGGGTCCTGACACCGTAGCCTTACCTCTGGATCCCGCCGCGGAGCCAGAAGTCCCGGGAGCTGCTGCAGCTTCCACGCTCCCGCCGCAAACACCTGGACCGCAAGCCGCGAGGACCGCTGCTGAACCACGCCCCCCATCATGCCCTCTGACCCCGGACGTGGTAGGAAGCGGCCCGCTCCAGGCCCGGTCGCAAGGCCTGACCACCCTAGGCGCCTCCGAACCGCGTGCGCCCCCGGTCTCGAAACCACCACCCCTGGGCGCGGACCTGTATGCCCAACTGTCCGGTCCGGATGGAGAGCCAGTCCCTCCACCACCTGGGTGGATCCACCCTAGTCTTCGGGAAAGCCTGCCCGCGGAGGCCGGAGCTCCTCTGCTTTCCCTCCCGCCTGACCCACGGCCTGTTGAAGTTCCCCAGCTCCCGGTCGAGGTGGTCCAATATGAGTGGGACCCGACAGGAGAAGACCTCATGGGGTTCTCGCAGGAGACGCGGGCGGCCGCAGCCCGCAGACGGGAGTTGTGTCACCGCCAGGTGGCGCAGTTCGAGCAGGAGAGGCGTACACGACGACAGAGACAGGAACAGCTGCAGGCCCGAAGCGCGGAGCAGAAGATGCGCGTCCGGCGGGACCCCCAGGCTGCGTGAGGTCCCAGAATCATCGGGACCGTAGTAAAGTTCCAGCAGGAGCAGGGATGGGGTTTCATCCGAGACTCAACCACGGACACGGATGTGTTTCTTTACCCGGAGAGATGTGGAGAGCCACCTGCCAGAAGGCCACCCGGAACGGGATCTGTTTCCAGGAGACTTGGTGTCCTACACCCGACACCGAGGCCTAAAGGGATGGTATGCCCTTCATGTCCAGAGGGTAAGAGAGGAGCAGCACCCTGAACCAGAACCCGAATATCAAGATGACCCGGATGGGTCTGAAGATCAGTACGAGGAAGAAGGAGGAGCATCAGGAGGATACCGTTACTGATGAGCAAATGTGTACAAGGAACTGTTTTTGTTTCCCCCGTTGGGACTGTAGCCCGTTCAAAATGAACCCTCAAGTCACCTGGCTGAGGACTGAGAGCAGCCATCCCTCTTCCCCACCTGGCTGAGGACTGAGAGCAGCCATTCCCCTTCCCCATCCGGCCGAGGACTGGGAGCGGCCAATCCCTGTAAATAGTTGCGCTTCTTAAAGCGCCCCCTATTGGTTTTATAAAAGTACGGCAACGTCTACCTCTGGACAAAGCGTCCCTCATGTTTGAAAGTTGCTGAAGTTTTGCACTTAATAGAAAAATGGACACCTGGTCGCAAGTTGCAAAGTGGCCAGTGAAGAAGAGAGTTTACTTATATGAAAAGTTTTATATGCTGCTAAAAGAGTCACATAGTATTGAAAATGTTTTATATGATATATGACAAAAGAGTTCGGGTAATATTAAAAATGCAGTAAAAAGTCTGGTAAAAAGAAAGTGTTTCCCATGAAGGGAAGTTGAATAATGTCGGCCGTTTTCTAATGTAAAAAGTTTTGAAAAAGTTTTGCATGTCTTGTAAATAAAATGTTTTTGCTCTTTTCCAGCCCGAGGACGTGCTGTGGTTTACCAGGGGGGAATGTAGCGCCCCGAGGGTTCGATTGCTACAGGGGTATTGCACCTCAACCAGAGGTCTGTCATTCCACTCCCAGGTAAGGATGGAGTGTGGACCAGGGCTCAGTAGCTGCATACAACTGACCATGTCCCTGGCTGGAGTGGGGAGGGGGGAGAGAACCCCGTGATGTAGGAGCAGAAGGGGACGGTTTCTGGAGCATAGGAAGGAGCTCATTGGGTGCTGGTCACCTGAGCTCATACACAGAGGCAGATAAAAGGTGGGAGCCATCTTAGTTGAGGAGTCGGGTCAGTTCAGTACAGTGGAGAGGTGACAGGGAGCAGAGGCTCTGTAGGAGCTCTGCTCAGAAGGCAGGCCTGGGGTGAAGGCCAGAGCCAGAGAGGAGAAGAGAAGAAGGAGAAGGAAGGAAAGAGGAGAGACAGAGGAGTAGAAAGGCTCCAGAAACAAGGAGGCAGAAGGGACCCTAAGAGAGAGCAGAACGGACAGCAACCGTTGCAAACCCGCGTTATATCGGGTGAAGGGTCAGGTCGTGGAAGGGTACTGGATTCCCAAGTTGGTGGAGGTAAATTATCCCTCAGACAGGGGTCGTGATCATCTATTGGTGCGACCCTCCACCAAACCTGCTAGGAAGGCGCCATATAGGATAGCGGGAAAAGGGGGCCAACGTTTGCCCGCAAAGATCCGCGGCAGCTGGACAGAAGTTTGGTCACTGGTGGGGCACGAGAGGCCAGAGAAAAGACAGAAGGGGGTCCTGTGCCGTACTCCTGAATTGTCTGGGGGTTGACCGAGCCCCTCACCTGGTAGACGCAGCACGGCTTGGGCAGTCACTGCTGACAGAAATGGCATGGATAACAACTGTGAGTAAAACCCTGGACTGCATCATTGGACTCTGTGTTATTTATGCTGCGCCTGCACCATCACCCCCAGCATCCTCTTACACTGCCCTGAGGCTATACTCTTCCCGTGGGGAGTTGTCCTATCCCTCTGCTGCACACCAACACCAGCCTCAGCGGTCTGCCTTGCAGCGGCGGTTATCCCTGACCGCAATCCACGGGTGGCGTAGTCGGACATTCAAATCTATAAATAGACTGCCACAGCATTTGGTCTGACCACCCTGAGCCACGGGATCGGGTTGCCACTACTACCCCCATCATCGCACTAAAGCCCGGTTCCGGGTGCCACACGGCCCAGGGGGCGAGTCATAAACATTGTTGAGAAGCTGAACATCACAGCTCTGGTCACTGTGTAGTGGCTGCTACCTGGTGCTGCAGATCAGCTCCTATTACATGAATATTAGCTGACTTGCAGGACCCACAGTACAGTGAATGGAGCAGTGATGTTCAGATCTTCAAACTATTTACATCTGAGCGTTGCAAACACCTGATGGGTAGAGTCAGTGCCGCGTGTCGGAGCCCACCGATCTGATATTTATAACCTATCCCCAGGATGGCAGCTCAGTAGATACCATACCAGGATAGGAGACATTATACCAGAATGGGTACATTATACCAGAATGGGGACATTATATCAGAATTAGGTCATTATGCCAGAATGTGAGACATGGTAACAGAATGGAGTGCATTGTACCAGGATGGGGGACATTAAACCAGGGCGAGGGACATTAAACCAGTATGATGGTTATTAAACCAGGATGGGGGGCATATACCAGGATGGGGACATTATACCAGAATGGGGACACTATACTAGTATGGGGACATTTTACCAAGATGAAGGACACTATATCAGAACGGGGACAATATATCAGAATGGGGACAATATACCAGAATGGGGACACTATACTAGTATGGGGACATTTTACCAAGATGAAGGACACTATATCAGAATGGGAACAATATATCAGAATGGGGACAATATACCAGGAAGGGGGACATTAAATCAGAATGGGGACATTATATCAGAATGGGGAAATTATACCAGAATTGGGGACATTATACCAGAATAAGGGACACTATGCCAGAATGGGGTACACCATACCCGGATGGGTGACACTATATCAGAATGGGGACATTATATCACAATGATGATGTTATACCAGGATGGGGGACATTATATCACAATGATGATATTATATCAGTATGGGGGATATTATAGCAGCATGGGGGACATTATGCCAGAACTGGAGATACTATACCAGGATGTGGGGCATTATACCAGCTTTGGGGACATTATAGCAGAATTGGGAGCATTACACCAGCATGGGGGATATTATACCAGTTTAGAGACATTATACCAAAATGGGGACATTATATCAGAATGGGGACACTATACCAGGATGGGGACATTAAACCAGAATGAAGGAAATGATGCCAGAATGGGGACATTACAAGACAGGGGCACAGGTGGGGGAAAATGTTATAACATAAGGCCCAGCATGTGGGAGATTATTACAAGAAGGAGCCAGGATGGGGGACATTACTACATAGGGAGAGAACACATATACTGTATCTTTATAGGATCCAGAACGCTACAAGGGCCCATACATCTGACCATCATGCAGGTGGGGGCCTATCAGACTCTAGTTACTCCACTGGGTGGGACCAGATCATTTCCAGGACTCCTTGTTCTTTACATTGAAGATACATAGTTACATAGTTTATAAGGCCGAAAAAAGACAAGCGTCCATCCAGTTCAGCCTATTTCTTGTGCACTGCAGCTATTCCGCAGCGTTGATCAAGGGGAAGGCAAAAAAAACCCATGCGGTATAGGCCAATTTACATCATTGAGGAAAAATTCACTTCCCGACTCCAATCTGGATTAGTTAACTATCACTAAGCATAAGATGTAATTTTATTGTTCTCAAGAAAGGCGTCCAGGCCTCTCTTGAACTCATTAAGTGAGTTGGACATCACCACTTCCTCTCCCAGAGAGTTCCAGAGTCTCACGGCTCTGACCGTAAAGAATCCCCTTCTATGCTGGTGCAGGAACCTCCTTTCCTCCAGACGCATAGTGTGCCCCCTCGTCTTTGTCACCATCCTTGGTATAAACAGGTCATGGGAGAGATCTCTGTACTGCCCCCTGATGTATTTATACATGTTTATGAGGTCTCCCCTAAGCCTTCTCTTTTCCAACGTAAATAGGCCTAATTTTGACAACCTCTCTGGGTATTCTAGTCCCTCCATTCCCTTTATTACCTTAGTCGCCCTCCTTTGTACCCTCTCTAGCTCCAATATGTCTTTCCTGAGCACAGAACTGTGCACAATATTCTAAGTGCGGCCTTACCAGCGCTTTATACAGAGGAAGAACAATGTTCTCATCATATGCCCCTATTCCTCTTCTGATGCATGCCATGACTCTATTTGCCTCCGCAGCTGCTGCCTGACACTGGGCACTCCAATTTAATTTGCTGTTAACCAAGACGCCCAGGTCCTTCTCCATGTCAGATTTCCCCAACGTTTTCCCATTTAATATGTATGGGTGACTGCTGTTTTTCTTTCCCATGTGCATGACCTTACATTTATCGTCATTGAACCCCATTTGCCATTTTTTGGCCCAAATCCCCAATTTATCTAAATCCTCCTGTAGCTGTGCCCTATCCTCATCTGTATTAACTACTTTACAAAGTTTAGTATCATCTGCAAATATTGCTATTTTACTATGCAACCCTTCCACTAGATCATTAATAAATATATTAAATAATATAGGGCCCAAGACAGACCCTTGAGGCCCCCCGCTAGTAACCCTGACACACCCTGAGCTTACTCCATTGATAACCACCCTCTGCTTTCTATCACTCAGCCAGCTATTTACCCACTTGCACACATTATCCCCCAGACCAAGCATTCTCATTTTATATACCAACCTTTTGTGTGGCACGGTATCAAACGCTTTGGAGAAGTCAAGGTATACAACATCCACTGACTCTGCCCGGTCCAGCTGTGAGCTCACCTCCTCGTAGAAGGCGAACAGGTTTGTTTGGCAGGAGCGATCCCTCATGAATCCATGTTGATATGGAGTTAGACAGTTATTATCATTAAGATATTCTACAATAGCATCTCTAAGAAATCCTTCAAACAATTTACCCACAACAGACGTTAAGCTGACTGGTCTATAGTTCCCAGGGTCACTTTTAGACCCCTTTTTGAATATTGGTGCCACATTTGCTTGGCGCCAGTCTAGTGGGACAGTCCCTGTCCATAAAGAGTGCTTGAATATAAGATACAGCGGTCTGTCTATCACATTGCTTAATTCTTTTAGTACCCGGGGGTGTATGCCATCTGGGCCTGGTGACTTGTCTATTTTGATATTATTTAGGCGTTTCTGAACTTCCTCCTGGGTTAGGTGGGTGATATTTAGCGGAGGGTTTACTTTATCACTCTGCATTTCCTCCGATAAATTGTTTTCTTTTGTGAAAACAGTGGAAAAGAAGCTATTGAGTAGGTTTGCTTTACCCTCATCGCCCTCTATGATTTTACCCAGGTTATTTTTCAATGGGCCAACTCCATCAGTTTTAATCCTTTTACTGTTTATATAGTTAAAGGACAGTTTGGGATTCGTTTTACTTTCCTTGGCAATTAGTCTCTCTGTCTCCTCTTTTGCTATTCTTATTTGTTTCTTACAGATTTTGTTTTTTTCCCTATAAGATATTAGCGCTTCCTCGCTGCCTTCTTGTTTAAGTTTACCGAAAGCCCTTTTTTTGTTTTTCATTGCCCTCTTGACTTCCTTATTTAGCCACATTGGCTTCCTCCTATTCCTAGCCCTTTTATTCCCATAAGGTATGTACCTTCTACAGTGACTATGTAGGACTGTTTTGAAAATTTCCCATTTTCTATCCGTGCTCCTATTACTGAAGATACTATCCCAGTCTATAAGGTGAAGGACATCTCTTAGCTGATCAAACTTTGCCCTCCTGAAGTTCAGTGTTTTTGTGACTCACTTGCTGGGCACCCTACTGAAGCACATGTGGAATTGTATAATGTTGTGGTCACTATTTCCCAGGTGCCCCCCCGACCTGCACCTCAGTTATTCTGTCTGGCCTGTTAGTTAATATTAAGTCTAAAAGGGCCGTCCCTCTAGTTGGTTCCTGCACAAGTTGTGACAAATAATTGTCTTTGATAATTGACAGAAACCTGTTTCCTTTCTGAGATCTACAGCTTTCGGTTTCCCAGTCTATATCGCGGTAGTTGAAGTCCCCCATAATAATCACCTCGTTATTTTTTGGTACTTCGTCTATTTGTCTCATTAATAGACTTTCTGTGGCTTCTGCTATAGTTGGTGGTTTATAACAGACTCCTATGATAATTTTATTATTGTTTTTTGCCCCATGTATCTCCACCCATAAGGACTCGACCTCCTCATTTCCCTCCCATACATCCTCCCGTATTGTAGGCTTTAGACACGTCTTTACATATAGACAGACTCCACCCCCTTTCCGATTTCTTCGATCCCTTCTAAACAGACTGTAACCCTGTAAGTTAACTGCCCAGTCATAGCTTTCATCTAACCATGTCTCGGTTATTCCCACTATGTCATAGTTACCTGTAGATATTTCTGCTTACAGTTCATCCATCTTGTTTGTCAGGTTTCTGGCATTTGCTAGCACGCAGTTTACACGATTTTGTTTTGTTCCAATCTTCACCCTGTGGATTGTATTAGAAATTTTCTTACCTCCCTTCCAAGTATCTTGTCTTGGACCTTCTTTGTCGCACTTCATATCTTTCATTAGTATGTTCTCTGGTTGCATGTTCGTGTCCGGCGTTTTTCTTCCCATCCCCTCTTCTTCTAGTTTAACGCCCTCCTGATGAGTGTTGCGAGTCTCCTGGCGAATGTGTGTTTCCCGGGTTTGTTGAGGTGTAGTCCGTCTCTGGCAAGGAGTCCGTCATAGAGGTAATTCATACCGTGGTCCAGGAATCCAAATCCTTGTTGTCTGCACCATCGTCTCAGCCAGTTGTTCACATCAAGGATCCTGTTCCATCTCCTGACGCCATGCCCGTCTACTGGAAGGATAGAAGAAAAAACTACCTGCGCATCCAGGTCTTTTACTGGATGCACAGGTAGTTCTTTTTGCTGCAGAATATGTTGGTGCTATAAAAATAAAAATTATCATTATTATTAAGTGCAGAGTAAGATTTACTTAAGCACAAATAACACTTAAGTATAAAGAGGTCGTAGTGTGGACCTACGGTAAGTAAATAGAGAAGATAAAGAGTAAGGCTGCGTGCCCACTATCCGTTTTTCAATCATTTTTGCCGCTGAATTTCTGCAGCAAAAACGCTTAAAAAACACTTGGTTATACGTGCCCCATGGTCCCCAATGACAATCCGCATGTGCTGTGCACATGCTGCTGAAATTTCCGCTGTGGTTATCATTGCGGAAAAATCTGCAGCATGTCCATTATTTTTGCAGAAACGTGGCGTTATTGCCGCCATTGACTTGCATTGAATCGCATAATATCCCCATGACTACATGAAGCGATTCAATGTGCGGATGGTACCCAGGTCTGGAGAAGAGGAGACTCTCATCCAGACCCGGGTACCATAGTACCTGTAAAAAAAAAAAGAATTTAAAATAAAAAAAAAATTATACTCACCTTCTGATGGCCCGCGGTCTTCTCTCCGGTGCGTCCTGGTTCCCCGGTGGCTCGCAATGGTGTAAAAGGACCTTCCATGGCGTCATTTAGTCATGTGACAGGTCACGCGACCGCTGACGTCGGCATGGAAGGTCCTTTTACACCATCGCTAGCCGCCCAAGACACCGGACGCACCGGAGAAGGAGACTGGCGGCCATCAGAAGGTGAGTATAATGTTTTTATTTTTACATTTTTATTCTTTTTTTAACTATTAACTTGGTCACACTGTATAAATCCATGCCAATTTATATATATATATATATATATATATATATATATATATATATATATATATATGTAGCGTGACCAAGTTGTCAAGCACTTTTCCAAGTGATGCTAAATCGCTTGGAAAAGCGCTTGATAACCCGCATGCAAAAACGCTTGACAAATGCTTCTACATGGCAGGAAAAACGCATGTGAAATCCGCATGCGTTTTTGCTGCCAGGGAAATGCAGAAAAAATCAGCAGCATTTCTGCATCGTGGGCACTTAGCCTTACTGAAGCAACAGTGGCAAATGAATGTGAAGAGGCTATGGTATAAGTGGTATAAGTCCTCATTAAATAAATAGGGAAAATTACTAACACGGGTTCATGCTGTCGATGCTGCTGCCGCCGCCTCCCGCTCAGTCACTCAGCTTCCTCAGGGAGTGATCAACCCCTCATATACAGCCTGCACCCCATGTACCCCTCATACAGCCTGCACGCCCCATATATAGCCTGCACACCATGTACCCCCATATACAGCCTGCACCAGCCATATACAGCCTGCACACCATGTACCCCCATATACAGCCTGCACCCCCCATATACAGCCTGCACTCCATGTACTCCCCATATACAGCCTTCACCCCCCATATACAGCCTGTACACCATGTACCCCTGACGCGCCCCCTGGGACATATTCCTTTTTGAGGGGAATACCCGGCACCGGATCAGATGGGGGGTTGTAGTCTCCGAGCGGCTGTGACCCGGCCCGTGCCCAGGGCGTCAAACTCAGTGTTATGTGGCAGTCCTACAGATGTTATTAAGAGTTCTTTTGTGTCGACTACGCCACCCGTTGTGATGCGGTCACTGTGGCCGCCGCTGCAGCAGGGTCCGCTGAGGCTGATGGTGGGTGCGCAGCTTGGTGGGATAACCCCCAACGGGAGGGGTATAGCCTCAGAGGGGACAGGTGCAGAGGATGGGGGTTGTGGTGGTGCAGTGCAGACGGCAATGAAGACAGAGTCGGGTTGTGCAGTTAAGGGTGTTTACTTACTGCAGATGTTGTACTGGTCACTCCAGCTTCGAGTGACCACCCGAGCCGTGCTGCGTCCACCAGGTCCTGGATCCAGCCAACCCCCAAACAAGTCCGGAGCGTGGCCCTGAGCTCTCCTTCTGTCCCGTTCTCTGGCCGTCCCCACCAGTGATCCACCTAGGTCCAGCTCCCTCGGGCCTTCTGTTGGGACACCCTTGGCCTTGGGTTCCCTGACCCTTCATGTGGTGTGCCTTCGGGGTGGATGTGGTGGGTGACCGTGGCAAACGCTGCCCACGGTCTCCGGTCTCTGGCTGGGGAATGTTTTTACCCCCACCAGCTTGGGTTCCGGTACCCTGATGCCGACTCTTCACCCGGGGATTTAAGTTGGGATCTTGGAGTCCTTTTCTGCTGTTTCCCCCTCTGGGTCTCTCTTTCTTCTCCTCTCTCACTCTGGGTCTCTCTTCTCCTCTGCTCCTGACTTTCTCTCTGCAACTGACTTGTTCTCTGCATCTGACCCTGTTCTTAGTTGGTGCCCACCTTATATACACCCTCTATGTGTGAGCTCAGGTGACCAGCACCCAATGAGCTCCTAACTTTACCCAGGCTGCTCCCCCTATCTGC